>NW_020664409.1:37960217-38250714 GCF_002925995.2 Terrapene triunguis
GCAGGGATCTTCCCTGTTACCAGCCACGCGGTCGGGGGAGGGGTACATTGATCATCCCAGGGAATTCATAGCGGGAGGAGGGGAGCGGGGGGGTTAGTTTGGTTTCTGCAGGGATCTTCCCTGATACCTGCCACGTGGTGGGGGGAGGGATACAGCAATCATCCCAGAGAATTGGATGGTGCGGGGGTTAGTTTGTTTTCTGCTGCTGAAGGTTAACAGGAAAACCGCAGCAGTCAACAGGCTTTGCTTGGTATGTGGGAAAGGAGGGCGCAGAAGCCGAAAGACAATGGCTTACCATGGCTGCCTGCAAGCTGAATTCTGTTGCCCGGACCTGCGTCTGTGATCTCTAACACCAAAGCCACAGGCACTCAATATTAAGATGGAAAATGCGACCTTGTACTGAAATCACATGTGCTATGTAATGTGAATAGTGTTTTTCACCATGAAAGAGTATAAGTATTGTTCTGTAAAATGTATCAATTTAAAAAATTCACTCCTTTCTTTCAACCCTCCCCACAGCAGCTGCAAATTTTTCAAGCCTCCCTCCTCCGTCCCGAAGGCTATCTCAGATAAGGCGTCGTAGAAAGATGACGCGAGACGACATGTTCACAGAAATAATGAAATCCACCCGCAATGAAAGAGCTCATTTGAATGAGTGGAAGGACACTGTATCTAAATTTAGGAAAGATGCCAATGAACGTGAGGTCTTGAGGGACGCTCGAGATGAGAGGTGGCAGGCTGCAACGCTGGGGCTGCTTCGTGATCAAACAGACATGCTCCGCCGTCTGGTGGAGCTTCAGGAACGGCAGCAGGATGACAGACTGCCGCTGCAGCCGCTGTATAACCTCCCTCCCCCCTCACCATGTTCCATATCCTCCTCACCCAGACGTGTAAGAACGCGGGGGGGGGAGGCTCCGTGCACCCTCCCACTCCACCCCAGGGGACAGCCCAACCAAAAGGCTGTCATTATATTGAATTTGATCAGTGGCCTTATACTTTCCTCATATCCTCCTCCCAAACCTCACCCAGATTACCTTCTTGGTTCTCTCCCTATGTTTATAATCACTTAATAAAGAATACATGATTTTTAAACGATAGTGACTTTATTACCTTTGAAAGAAAGCTGGGGGGAGGGTGGGTTGCTTACAGAGAATGAATGAGTCAATAAAGGGGGCGGGTTTTCATGAAGGGAGAAACAAACAGAAATTTCACACTGTAGCCTGGCCAGTCATGAAACTGGTTTTCAAAGCTTCTCTGATGCACAGCGCTTCCTGGTGTGTTCTTCTAATCGCCCTGGTGTCTGACGGCGCGTAATCAGCAGCCAAGCAATTTGCCTCAGCCTCCCACCCTGCCATAAAGGTCTTCCCCTTACTTTCACAGAGATTGTGGAGCACACAGCAAGCAGAAATAACAATGGAGAGATTTCTTTGGCTGAGGTCAGAGCGAGTTAGTAGCGATCGCCAGCGACCTTTTAAACGGCCAAATGCACATTCTACCACCATTCTGCACTTGCTCAGCCTGTAGTTAAACAGCTCCTGACTCCTGTCCAGGCTGCCTGTGTATGGCTTCATGAGCCATGGCATTAAGGGGTAGGCTGGGTCCCCAAGGATAACTATTGGCATTTCAACATCCCCAACGGTTATTTTCTGGTCCGGGAAGTAAGTCCCTTGCTGCAGCCGTTTAAACAGAGTAGTGTTCCTGAAGACGCGAGCATCATGAACCCTTCCCGGCACCCCACGTTGATGTCGGTGAAACGTCCCTTGTGATCCACCAGTGCTTGCAGCACCATTGAAAAGTACCCCTTGCGGTTTACGTACTGGGTACCCTGGTGCTCCGGTGCCAAGATAGGGATGTGGGTTCCATCTATCGCCCCACCACAGTTAGGGAATCCCATTGCAGCAAAGCCATCCACTATGACCTGCACATCTCCCAGAGTCACTAGCTTGTGTAGCAGCACCTCAGTGATTGCTTTGGCTACTTGCATCACAGCAGCCCCCACAGTAGATTTGCCCACGCCAAATTGATTCCCGACTGACCGGTAGCTGTCTGGCGTTGCAAGCTTCCACAGGGCTATTGCCACTCGCTTCTCAACTGTGAGGGCTGCTCTCATCCTGGTATTCTGGCGCTTCAGGGCAGGGGAAAGCAAGTCACAAAGTTCCATGAAAGTGCCCTTACGCATGTGAAAGTTCCGCAGCCACCGGGAATCGTCCCACACCTGCAACACTATGCAGTCCCACCAGTCTGTGCTTGTTTCACGGGCCCAGAATCGGCGTTCCATGCCTATAACCTGCCCCATTAACAGCATGATCTCCAAAGCACCGGGTCCCGCGGTTCGATAGAATTCCATGTCTATATCCTCATCACTGTCGTCGCCGCGCTGCTGTTGCCTGCTCCTCTCCGCCTGGTTTTCCAGGTTCTTGTTCAGCATAAATTGCACGATAAGGCGCAAGGTATTTACAATGTTCATGACTGCTGTCTTGAGCTGAGCGGGCTCCATGCTTGCCGTGGTATGGAGTCTGCAGTGTTCACCCAGGAAAAAAGGCGCGAAATGGTTGTCTGCCATCCGTTGCTTTCATGCAGGGAGGGAGGGAGGGAGGGAGGGGTGAGGCTGTACCCAGAACCACCTGCGACAATGTTTTGGTCCCATCAGGCACTGGGATCTCAACCCAGAATTCCAATGGGCAGGGGAGACTGCGGGAACTATGGGATAGCTATGGGATAGCTACCCAGAGTGCAACGCTCCAGAAATCGACGCTAGCCCCGGTACATGGACGCACACCGCCGAATTAATGTGCTTAGTGTGGCCGCATACAATCGAATTTATACAACCTGTTTCCCAAATTCGAATTATATAAATTCGGATTAATCCCGTAGTGTAGACATACCCTCAGATACATTCACTGATAGACTTGCTATGCAAACTTGCCAGCCACAATCACTTACAAGAGACTATGCCTGTTGGACTATCAGTTTCTTAAGCAATTTATTAATAAAAAAAACAACCACGCACCTTTGGGTTAGTAGGGGCTTTGCTAGAAATGTGAAATATTTGATAGTGGAAAATATATGTTTGCAGTGTTGCTTAGTTCATGCTTCCAGAGAGAATGGAAACCACAGGAAGCAGGCAGAGATCACTAAAACTCCTTTGCACATAGATTAACTAGTAATTCACTTATTCATACATTTGGGAATATAGCTTCTCATATTAGCTTCAATGGCTTTCCTTCAGCTATAATGTGGTTTATGCTACTGCTCTTGTGTTTTAATAAAAACCATGAGATTAGAAATCCTCCCCTGTGATTGCTGTCCCAGAGCTGAAATGCGAGATGTGAGAAAATAGAGCATGTACAATACCCAGAAACCAACGTGAATGCAGTTTTAAAAAATTAAGAGATTGGATGTAATGTGACATGGCTTCTCATGGGATATACTAATCCCACTCAGAAGAATTAGCCTACTCAACTCAATTGCCCCTTTGGGACTTGCAAATAATGCGAGTAATGCACATTTAGGTGATAAATTTTGCATGCGATCAGAAGCAGTGTCATTTATTCTGTGTGGTGTCTCAGCGTAAATTCTAATTATTAAGGAAATTCTAGTCACATTATTACAGTATTATACTGTCGGAATGGTAATAATATGGTAGGCAGCATCAGCACATTGGGGCAGGGACTATCTTTTTGTTTTACGTTTGTACAGCACCAAGCACGATGGGTCACAGTCTATGCCTGGGGCTTCTATGTGCTATGGTAATACAAATAATAAATACCATCTAGCAGTTATTGCAAGCCCCTGGACACCAGGAAACATGGGCTCTAACCACTGCGATATGGGACATTCTAATGCCATGCTCCCTCAATCGCTCCTTTGAAGCTGTTCCACTGTGGATTAAATAATAAAGTAGTGATTGGAGCTGGGCGGCCAGGAAGGGGACAGGACTTGGGGTTTCCAGATTGGCCTAGCCTGGGCATGAGCAGTCACACCACAAAGCCATACCTGTGTTACTAGGTCGTCGCTGGTGCTGAACTCGCCAGTGTTCTTAGTGCTACAGTAAGCTGAGCTGCTCTAGGATTCTTTCCCAGGGAACTATGGGAGAACTCGTCTGCCCTGGGTACCTGTGGGGAATGGTGGAAAGGCACTGAAGGCCTATCTGCACTCAGGTGGTTTAGCCCTCATCCTCATTGCAAAGAGGGTGGATTAAAAGCCTAAATGCAAGCTTCACCTAGGCTTTTTACCTGTCCCCCAAGTCGGGCCAGCTAGCCCAGGTTGAAAGTGTTATGTTCATAACATAAAACACAGATAAATCAGATTAAAAAAAACACGTTAAATACTCTTGCTGGAAGGTTGCCACATAACACTACTTTATTTCTGAGAATTCAGAACGATAACACACAGTAACCAAAAACATCAACAAAGCAGGCTGCTCCCTCAGGCACAGAGACAACTTACTCCCCCTTGTGCTAGGCCGGTTATTTCCAGACTGCCTGCTGCTAGATTGCACACTTCACCGCAGAGCCCCTTAGCCTGAAAGCAGGACGGGGGGAAAACAGCCCTGGGCATTTAAATGATAACTTACCATTTTAATACAGTTTTCAATACACCTCAGAAAGCCTCACTAAACTCAGGTCAACTATTTGTGTGTGTGTGGATGTGAGGGGGGTTAAGAGCAACTGCAGTGAAGACGTAGCCTCACTTGCTGCCACCAACTGCAGCTGCCACTGCTGGTCCCTGGCCCTGATCCAGCAGGGGGAGCGAGGAGAAGCCAACAGCTGGCTGTTTGCTCAGCAGGAGCCTGAGAAGTGTCTAGTGGCTAAAATTTGTAATAGCAAGCAAAGGCCTGAGGTGGACAAGCCAAAGTCGTCATCTCTACAGCTGTGTCATTCAACAGTTCCACTAATGCTTGGGATATAGAGAGTCCCATCCTCTGTGCTTTCTGACTGCGGCCATACAGCTTACGGTTCAGATGCTTGACCAATGGCTAGGATTTAAAACATACATTCCATGGCAAGATACTCTCAGAAATCTATGGGAGAGTGGTCCTCCCTGCTTTTCCCAAACTGGTGCTCTCCTTTGATTTCTGCATCAGGAAAGTGATTGCAGCTGGGAATTTCAGCACCAGGTCTCAGCACCAGGCAATGAATATTTCTTGTGTTATGACATCAGTCCTCAGTCCCAATACACACCCCTTATTCCCCACTTGCACCTCAATCCACTGCAGATATAACTACTCCTGAAGGAAAAAAGCTGTCCATCAGATTTCCTCTTGAAAGAGTTCAACTGCCAAGTAACCAACCACGTCCAGCACAAGTGGGTCCTGGAAAGAAGGAAAAACCACTTGCAGGTAGCTTCACTGTTCTTAAGGTGGGTCAGCTGCACACTTTGGGTTTGCATTACACGTAGGGTGACCATATTTCCCTTAACTGAAAACGGGACACTTGGGGCAGCCCAAGGCACCAGGAGTTGCCACTCCCCGCCCAGAACATTCCTCCGCACCCCCAATTGAGCCAAGTAGCAGAGATGGGGAGGAGGGAAGAGGAATGGGCATTGTATGGGATCTGGGCAGCAACGCAGAGTGGGAGTGTGCAAGTGTGTGTAAGTACTTTTTGGCTCGGAGCCAGGAGGCGAAGCTATTGGACTCTAATCCAACTAGCAGTGCAATGCCTTTTGGGGGCTGGGATAGCAGAGGGGCAGGAAAGAGGCTCTGGGTAGTGGGAGGGATCAAGGAGACTCCAGATAGAAGCCCTGGGAAGGTTGGGGGAAGCCAAGAAGGTGACTGGAGACAGAGTGGGGTGGGAAAGAGACCAAAGTGAGCCCGTGACACCCCATCGTTCCCTGATTGGAAGGGCAGGGCATAGCAGAGACACATCAGCCAGGCTCCCGCAGGGCTCCGAGCACAGCACCTGCGCAGCCTCTCAATAGGGCACAGGCTTTGGGCTGCACGTGGTGGGGGGTGTAGAAACATCCCCCCTGAATGTTGCCACTCGGCCCCTGAACATTCCTCCTTGCCCCACAGTTTGAAAACTGGGCATTTGTCCCATTTGCTCTTGTCAATTGATGATCAGGTGGCAAGAGCAAATAGGACAGATGCCCCGTTCTGCCAGAAAAAGTCAGGACATCCCAGAGAGCTTAAAAAGGGACTTTCCCAGCCAAAACAGGATGTATGGTCACCCTAATTACACTACACAATGTGATTGTAAAGGTTTTTAGTCTGAAAAACCTGTCACAAATGTGTCTGTCATGTTAGCAGCAGAGTCACAGATCAAGCTAAACATGAAGTATGCCCCAAGGATGAAATCCTGGCTATTCTCCTCCATCTGTGAAGCACTGGCTATGATCCCTAACAATCAGAAGCTTATACATATGTAATTCATCCTTCCCTGTACTACACTTCAGCAAGTCAGGTACTGTAACACTCGGTACAGCTCTTAAAACGTTAGGTCAGCATACAGGCTGGAATCCAGCACTGTAAGACATGAACTGATGACAGATTGAAGACATTTGGATTTGAAATAAGCCAAGAATCAAAGAATCAAAACAAAAATCAATGTATATGTCTTCATAACTTCTGCCAATGAAGCATCGCTAGAGCCTCACTGCTTGGCTGGAAACCCATTGCTGCCACCCAGTGGTGAAGTACCAGCACTTGCCACCTTGCTGCTCCTCTGTGGCCTATATTGTGAACAGACAAAATAGATTATTCAGGCAACACAGGGAGTTTTAAAAGATGAGCTTTTGGGGATGATAGAAAAATTAGGTGAAGGCAGTGTATCTAGATATTCGTTTTAAACTGGATAAGTATTAGGTGGTTTTAACAATTAGGTGTCTCTTTTTGGCATTTCAGCTGTAAATAACACACCTAACACCCTCATCAGGAATTAGGGTGACCAGATGTCCCGATTTTATAGGGACAGTCCTGATATTTGGGGCTTTGTCTTATATAGGTGCCTATTACCCCTCACCCCCATCCCGATTTTTCACACTTGCTGTCTGGTCACCCTATCAGGAATGGTTTTTGCACCCACAGATGAGGCATCTGACGTCTGGATGAATGCTTCTGCCTGCTTAAATGTAAGCATTCCAAGACACAATAGCTTTAAGAAATATTGTGTATGGATGAAGAAGGGTAAATAGAATGCCTTCTGCAGTATTCTGTAATACATTCAAAGTACTCATTGTTTATTTACTTTTCTTTAGGATGCTGCTGTTGCCAGCTTACCTACGCACTATGAAATGTAAGGATTTTTTAAACAACACTTTCCTATGAAATGTAAGGATTTTTTAAACAACACTTAATCAGTTGTTTAAAAAATCCTTACATTTCATAGGAAAGTGGAAGGAAATACTATATCTATTTATAGGGATGTTGGGCAAATAAAAAAATACTCTAATGGTAAAAGAGACCACCACATTTTATTGACAACATCTCTTAATTTGTCATCTTGGGAAACTTTTTTATTTTTGAATACTATCAATATGCTACAGGTCCTATTTTCAAATATGCCCTGAACACACACACACACAATACCAGTGGTTTTCAAACTTTTTTTCTGGGGACCCAGTTGAAGAAAATTGTTGATGCCAGCGATCCAGCAGAGCTGGGGATGAGGGGTTTGGGGTGTGGGAGGGGCTCAGGGCTGGGGCGTTGGGGTGGGGTGGTGAGGGCTGCGGGGTGGGGCCAGGAATGAGGGGTTCAGGGTGTGGGAGGGAGCTCTGGGCTGGGGCAGGGAGTTGGGGTGCGGGAGGAGGTCAGGGCTCTGGGCCGGGGGTGCAGGTTCTGGGGTGGGGCCAGGGATGAGGGGTTTGGGATGCAGAAAGGGGTTCTGGGTTTGGGAGGGGCTCAGGTCTGGGGCAGGGGATTGGGGCACGGGGTTGGGGTGTGGGCTTACCTCTGGCAGCTCCCTGTCAGTGGCGCAGCCGGGGTGCAGAGGCAGGCTTCCCACCTGTCCTGGCACCGCTGACTGCACTGCGCCCCGGAAGCTGCCAGCAGCAGGTCCGGCTCCTAGGCGGAGGCGCGCAAGAGGCTCTGCATGGCTCTTGCCCGCAGGCACCGCCACCCCAGCTCCCATTGGCCGGGAGTCAGCCAATGGGAGTACGGAGTCGGTTCTCGGGGTGGTGGCAGCGTGCTGAGCCCCATGGCCCCCCTGCCTAGAAGCCAGACCCCCTGCTGGCCGCTTCCAGGGCACAGCGCGGTGTCGGAAGAGGTAGGCACTAACCTACCTTAGCTGGGCAGCACCGCCAACGGGATTTTTAATGTCCTGGTCGGCGGTGCTGACCACAGCCACTAGTGTCCCTGGGTGCTGAGCAAGGCGACCCAGTGCCTTACATTCCAAAAATAGTGCCCATCTATAAAAAGGGAAATAAGGAGAACCCATGAACAAACTAGAGAAATAAACCTAGATGGAACTACTATAAGGTTGGAAAATCATTCCCAGAGAGTAGTTATCAGTGGTTCACAGTCATGCTGGAAAGGCATAATGAGTGGGGTCCCGCAGGGATTGGTTCTGGGTCTGATTCTGTTCAATATCTTCATCAATGAGTTAGATAATGGCATAGAGATTACACTTATAAAGTTTGCGGATGATACCAAGCTGGGAGGGGTTGCAAGTGCTTTGAGGATAGGATTAAATTTCAAAATGATCTGGACAAACTGGAGAAATGGTCTGAAATAAACTGGATGAAATTCAATAAGGACAAATGCAAAGTACTCCACAGAGGAAGGAACAATCAGTTGCACACATACAAAATGGGAAATGACTGCCTAGGAAGGAGTACTGCAGAAAGGAATCTGGGGGTAATAGTGGATCACAAGTTAAATATGAATCAACAGTGTAACACTGTTTAAAAAAAAGCAAAAATCATTCTGGGATGTATTAGCAGGCATATTGTAAGCAAGACACGAGAAGTAATTCTTCCTCTCTACTCCGTGCTGATTAGGCCTCAACTGGAGTATTGTGTCCAGTTCTGGGCACCACGTTTCAGGAAAGATGTGGACAAATTGGAGAAAGTCCAGAGAAGAGCAACAAAAATGATTAATAACGGTCTAGAAAACATGACCTATGAGGGAAGAATGAAAAAATTGGGTTTGTTTAGTCTGGAGAAGAGAAGACAGAGGGGACATGATAACAGTTTTCAAGTACATAAAAGAATGTTATAAGGAGGAGGGAGAAAAATTGTTCTTCTTAACCTCTGAGGATAGGACAAGACGCAATGGGCTTAAATTGCAGCAAGGGAGGTTTAGGTTGGACATTAGGAAAAACTTCCTAACTCTCAGGGTGGTTAAGCACTGGAATAAATTGCCTAGGGAGGTTGTGGAATCTCCATCATTGGGGATTTTTAAGTGCAGGTTGGACAAACCCCTTTCAGGGATGGTATAGATAATACTTAGTCCTGCCTTGAGTGCAGGGGACTGGACTAGATGACCTCTCGAGGTCCCTTCCAGTTCTACGATTCTATGCCACGACCCAGTACTGGGTCACGACCCGAACTTTGAAAAACACGTCACTATATAGCGTTTATACAAACAGTGTTCACCATTATAAGTCAGTATTTACCCTCCACCTACAGCACAGTGGTATCTAAGGCACTTGGATACCATGGTGGGGGGTGTGGTAAAAGAACCATGATAGAACAAAAAGAAAACCACAGTGGTTATTTCTCTACACTTACAACAGGAAGAAACTGCAGTATGTTAGAGCCACTGGTTGGAAAGTATAGGCAAATGTATAATTTTTCAAAAAAAAATACCACATGTAAAATTGAATCTCTGTGAAAACTGAGCCTATAGTTTCATTTCATGCAGTTTCTTTAATGACATTGCTTTATTAAGCAAAATAGATAAGTTGTGTGTCACAGCTCAGGGAAGGACCTGCAGGCCAAGGAGTAGATTCTCTCTGAAAGGCACATGTTCACTGTGATTTTCTAGGTGATTAGTAGTGTTCAGACACCTAAATTACATTTCACTCCAAATTGACCATTTTATCCAAGATCATTAAAGCTTACATCCGCTGACTGACCATGCAGCTTCTGAATGTCAGCTTTTCAGCTAGAAGGCTTTTCTCAAGGTAATTCACAGCACAATGTAACTTTAAAATGTTTTCCTGTTGGAAACGCATCATGGCTGAGAAACTGCTGCTTATTGGAACACCCTCATTATGGTCAGTTTTTACAGCAAGGTATTTTTCAGTGCCACAGATTGTTTTGAACATTGCTTTCTTCGTGCTGTTGAGCAGGAATGTAGGAGAGGAACAAGGGGAAGGATAGGTACATAATTACATTGGAGATATATAAAGGGGGTGATGATGTACTTATATAGTGGCTAGATGGTTTGTTTGCAGGCATGCCTGTAGTAAGGGATTGTACATTGCTGTGCTATGCCTGGGGCAACCCTGGAGGAAGATTAGGATTTACAGCAGGGTGGACAAACTTTTTTGGCCCGAGGGCCACGCTGAGGTTGCAAAACTGTATGGAGGGCCAGGTAGGGAAGGCTGTGCCTCCCCAAACAGCCTGGCCCCCACCCCCTATTCGCCGCCTCCCACTTCCTGCCCCCTGACTGCCCCCCTCAGAATCCCCAACCCATCCAACCCCCTGCTCCTTGTCCCCTGACTGCCCCCTCCTGGGACCTCACCGCCCCTAACCGCCCCCGGGACCCCACCCCCTATCCAACCTTCCCTGCTCCCTGTCCCCTGGCTGCTCTGACCCCTATCCACACCCCCATCCCCTGACAGGCCCCCTGGGACTCCCATGCTTATCCAGCCCCTCTCCCATCCCCTGATCACCCCCAGAACCTCCGCCCCATCCAACCACCCCCTGCTCCCTGTCCCCTGACTTCCCCCCGGGACCCGCCACCCCTTACCCAATTCCCCGGCCGCCTTACCATGCCGCTCGGAGCAGCATGTCTGGCAGACGAGTTGCCCGGCCGGAGCCAGACACGCTGCCGCGCTGATCAGCAAGAGCGTGCAACCCCAGCACCCATAGTGCTGCCCGCGCGGCAGCGTAGCTGTGGGGGAGGGGCCAGGGGCTAGCCTCCCCGGCCGGAGCTCAAGGGCCAGGCAGGACGGTCCCATGGGCCGGATGTGGCCCGCGGCCCGTAGTTTGCCCACCTCTGAGTTACGGTCGCTGTGTTGCTCTGGGGAAGGCATAAGCTTCGATGAGCCTGTACCTGTTACAGTGTATGCTCCAATGTGCTGGCATAGCTAGGCCACGAGGGATGTTGGGGGAGGTGGAGTTACAGGCTCTCTGCACCGTTTCACTCACTTGTGCAAGTGTTTGTGTGCGGCACCTAGCAGCTGTGCGCCAGACTCCTTGATGCCAACTGGCAGAGGGCACAAGGGAGCATAAGGGTTCCAGGGATCCCTGGGGTCTGGTATCCACAGATTAGTTCACCAAAGAATGTCAGGTTAGGTCTCTATGAAAGTCTGTCTCACACTGGTCTTCATAATCACTGCAAAATGTACATATGGGTAATATGTAAGGAGTTCTGTATCTATGCTGAAAATTTTGCTCTTAAGGTCTGAGAGTTGGGGCAGTTGCCAGCAGTTTATAAACAAGTTTCTTTCAGGCAGAAGATGTTTATCTAATCAGTCTGTCTATGTTTAGATTAAGTATTGTATGGTTCACAGTCTGAGCAAAGTGCTAATCAAATGATTGCAAAGTCTCCAGGGGCGATCTGAGACAGGAAAACACAAGCAGCGGTGGTTATCCTTTTTGCAAGTGCAGACGATGGATTTTTTTGGATTGTAACTGTATGGACAGAGACAAACTGTGCATCCTTCCACTGAGGAGGCAAGAGAACAGCATGACTGGTCTCATGAATGGAAGATTACAGCCAAGCCTGGCTGTGATATGCTAGAAGGATTTTGGGTGAACGTTTGCTCTGTATGACATAAAGTCTTGGTAGATAAGTTTAGGCTCCAGTATGCATGTTACTATTTTATTTTGTGTGTCACCCTTTGTTTCCAATGTTTCTGCTTATTATCTTTCAAATCTATGTTCTTTGTTAAATATACTTAGATTTGTTTGTAGAGAAAGCAAGTGTAAGTGCCGTGTGTTAAGTGGAGCTATGTTCTACAGTGTAACTGATCATCTGTGGTACTTCATAAATGAGATTTTCCTACTAGAGCAGGGATCGGCTTTGGCACACGGCCCATCCAGGAAATCTGCTGGCGGGCCGGGACAGTTTGTTTACCTGCCGCATCCGCAGGTTCGGCCGATCGCAGCTCCCACTGGCCGCGGTTCACTGCTCCAGGCCAATGGGGGCTGCAGGAAGCGGCGTGGGCCGAGGGATGTGCTGGCCGCTGCTTCCCACAGCACCCATTGGCCTGGAATGGCAAACCGTGGCCAGTGGGAGATGCGATCGGCTGAACCTGCAGACGCTGCAGGTAAACAAACTGTCCCGGCCCGCCAGCGGATTTCCCTGATGGGCCACGTGCCAAAGGTTGCCGATCCCTGTACTAGAGTGAAGTCTGCTGGAAAAAGCACAGCCTACCCATTGCTATTGTTGTTTGCATTGATGTGTGGATTTCAAATCAAGAGCTTTAGCCAGCCAGCCCCACACAGCTCATGAACTTTACAGCTATTTGCATTGTAGGCTTGCTCCTCCAAAACGAGCAGCCTGAATGCACCAATTAAGCTTGCAGTGAAAAGCAAGCCTCAGATAAAGGAGTTAACAGGAGCACTACCAATCAAATACTGCTAAAGTGAAATGTGATTCAGGGTGAGAGAGAGAAAGAGACCATGTGCCAGTGTGTACCTGTACAGATGTAACTGAGTGGGTGGGTCGCAAGTCTGAAGCCAGGCTGGCATGTTAAGAACAGTGATGAGGGAAGAAAGCACTTAGATTTTGTTTTTCTTAAAAACATTTCAAAGAACCTCAGAGGAAAAGAGGAGGCTGGATCAATGATCTTCTGCTCTTTCACGCTGATTGTCTTAATAATGATTAGCCTTTATGTCAGACTTTTATCCATCAATCTCAAAACACTTTACAAAAGGAAAGTAAGTATCCCTACCCCCTTTTACAGACGGGGCAACTGATGCACAGGGAGGAGAAATGACCTGCCCGAGGTCACACAGGCTACAGGTGGTCGACATTTGAATTTTGAAATGCAGACATTTTGAAAATTTGGGGGGTGTGGAGATGGAGAAATCAGGAATTTTCTCTCCCCTCTCTCCTCCCACCCAGCTCTATAAGTGACAGAGCAAGGAACAGCCCCAGATCTCCTGACTCCAGTCCAGTGCCCTACCCCTTGAACCACACTGCCTGCTGAGTGTTTACTGGGACCATATGATCTTTTCCTCTTAAAAAAAAAAAAAAAAAAAAAAAGTAAAATTGTTACTCCATGCAGATTTAGAATAATCAAGAGCGGAAAAGAAACAGCTTATTCAAGTACCAGTTATCTAACTGTGAACTTATGACTGATTTTTTTACTGTAATAAAGATATAACAAATTAATTAATGATGGAGCAAATAAAGTGTTAACAGAGTTTGAGCACAAGCAGTAACATTCTTTTAAATATCCATTAACTATTGCTTCGTTGGTAATAAATTACAATGGGGCGTGTAAAATCCACCTGAATGCCAAATGAACTTCTTATGAAAGGTGCTAAAGCAAGAAATGCAAGATGAATTCATAATGATGAGACACAAATGCCTAACCATAAAATAATGATTCAGGAAACCAAGTGAAACTGGTTTTTACTACGTTTTCTTCATCGTCTATCTAAAGACTCATCTCAAAAACTGTGTAGGATAGAAATTAATGTATTGGGTAAAGCAGGTAAAAATCAGAGTGGCCACACCTCTGTATCCCATTTGGGTCGAGGCCACTGTAGAGAGGAGTTTATAGATCCTCCAAAATACAAGGGATAAACTTTATCAACATTAATGGGAGTCACAGTTGAGGGAAAAGGACGCCTTTGGTTGGAACAGATGAATTAACTTATCTCCAAATTTATCTTAGAGAGGAAATAACAAGCATGAATGGAACCTGCTATGACTGGCCTCTGAAGACTCAGCGGCCAGACCCATAAGATTTTCTTATCTGACACACTGATGGAATGCTGTGCAAACACACACATATTAATGTAACATTTTCAGTTTACCAGTAGAGGCCGCTACACACTTCATAAAATTATCACATGTATATGACCAATTAGTGTATTAATTTAAAGGGAAGAGTCAGGTGGGGACCAGAAACTGGATCCTCATCAGTCCCAGGTTGTTGCTCTGTCACTTTAGCAAAAAATAAAGTGCTTTGGTAGCTTTGTTTTCTTTTGTGTGTTTTACTTGCTTTTTTCTAGTCTCTCCTCCAACTAAGGGCATATATTAGTTCGAGTTTACCTTCAAACTCATACAAACAGTAAGACACATTGACAATCTGGATGGCAAGTATAATTTTTGCCTCACTTTTTTTTTACAGTTTGAGTCACCGGATATTTTCTGCAGCCTTCCTCACCTAACAAAAGACACTGAGGTTATGGTATGGGTTGATAGGCCTTGGCTCAATGGCAGTGTAATGCATGTGCTTTCTTCTTCTTCTCTCTTCAGGCATCCCAATGGAAGAGAATCAAATTCTGCCCTCACAAATGACAGCAGAATATGACCCAATGTATTTGTTATGGTCAACATTAGAAAAAATTACACTTCTCAGGTGTGTTTGAGTTCTTACAGATCTCATGTACTGTAGTGTAACTTGACATTCATGTAAAGCAGTTTTCCAGTCTTACATCTGGGTTTGTAGTCATTTTCATGCCTTCATAGTCATAAGGCTACTGCTGGGGTGTTTGGTGAATGTGTCCACCCTGTACTTCTGTTTTAGGGGTATCTTTGCAGACATCCAGGAACAGCCACCTGTTCTAGCACCTAAAGTTTTCAGTGCTAATTGCATTCAATGAATGTAGAAGTTTTAAAAGCAACAAAATAGCAATTTCAGGACTAGCTGACTCACGTTAAGCTCATTCCTCAATTTTGGAGGCTGTGAAGTCTATAGGCCAAACTGAACTTGTGCAGTTAGTTAACAGATACAGCCAAAAAGAAGGGATTCCTTCTTTTTTCTCTTGCGATCCCCAATCACTAGGCCATTATCTAAAGCCTGCCTAGATGCCAGCACACTGGCATATTTGAGATTTCTTGCTGATGAATACAGTACTGCTAACATACTCAGCTGTCCGTGTTCAAATAATTACATAAAAATGCAGATGTGCCCCAAGTCAAATACAGAGGGGGACAGGGCCCGTTATTCATTAAATCCTTCTGGCAGAACTCCAATGGCATTGTGAGACTCTCTATAGTGTATTAAACGCTCTTTCAGGAGTTAGGTGTAAGTATCCTGTTATTTGAAATATACAGTATGACAGCATGCAAGTATTATTATACAGAACAACGAATATCTGGGATATTGAAATAGCTAGGCAGGAAGTTGAGAACTGAAGGGGAAAGGATTAACAATGAGTGATAAAGACGGTTGAATTTTCATTAATGCTGCTTCTGTGTGGAATTATTCTGAAGCTCAAACTAAAACCATTTTATACTGTGTATCCCTATAGTGAAAGAGGGATAATACAGCAGGTATTAAAATACTGAGGCACTGCACAAATCAAAGCCTGTATTCTGTTTTCTATAGACAAAGAGCAACTATAAGGCAAAAAAAAAAAAAAAATCACAAAATGCATGCAACATTCCATGAAGAAAAAAAGTTGATTTTAACAGTTGCCTACTCTCTGCGTCATGGTCTACGTTTTTAAACCACTTTGGTTCTGCTACCTTTGTTAGATTGAGCTCCTTGAGTCTATCAATATAGGGCATGTTTTCTAATCCTTTAATCATTCTCGTGGATCTTCTCTGAACTCTCTCCAATTTATCAACATGCTTCTTGAATTGTGGGTACCAGAACTGGACACAGTATTCCAGCAGCACTTGTGCAAGAGCCAAATACAGAGGTGAAATAACCTCTCTACTCCTTGTGATTCCCCTATTTACGCATCCCAGGATCACAATAACTCTTCTAGCCACATCATCACACTGGGAGCTCATGTTCAGCTGACTATCCATCCTCCCCTTCCCCCCTCCCCCCCGCACCCGCCCACACACAATTTTTCAGAGTCACTACTTCGCAGCATATAGTTCCCCATCCTATCAGTATGGCCTATGTTCTTTGTTCCCAGGTGTATATATTTAGCCATATTAAGACACATATTGTTTGCTTGTGTCCAGTTCACCAAGCGATCTAGATCATTCTGAATCAGTGACCTGTTTCTTCATTATTTACCTTTCCCCCAATTTGTGTGTCATCTGGAAACTTTATCAGCAATGATTTTAGGTTTTCTTCCCTGTCATTAATAAAAATGTTAAATGGCATAGGGTCAAGAACTGATCTCTGTGGGACCCTACTGGAAACAGACCTGCTAGGTGAGGATTCTCCGTTTACATTTTGAGACCCATCAGTTAGCCAGTTTTTAATCCATTTAATGTGTGTCATGTTAATTTTCTATCATTCTAATTTTTAATCAAAATATTGTGCGGTACCAAGTCAAACGCTTTACAGAAGTCCAAGTATATTATATCAACATTATTACTTTTATCAGCCAGACTTGTGATCTTATAAAAAAAAGAAAGTTAATTTTACAGGATCTACTTTCCATAAATCTATGTTTATTTGCATTAGTTGCATTACCTTCCTTTAGTTTTTATTCATTGAGTCCCATATCAGCCACTCCATTATCTTGCCTGGGATCAATGTCAGGCTGACAGGCCTGTAATTACCCAGTCATCCTCTTTACCCTTTTTAAATTTGGGACAACATTAGCTTTCCTCCAGTCTTCTGGAATTTCTCCAGTGCTCCAAGACTTCTTAAAAAAAATCAACATTAATCATCCAACAAGCTCTTTAGCTAGCTCTTTTAAAACTCTTAGATGCAGGTTATCTGTACCTGCTGATTTTAAAATGTCTAACATCAGTAGTTTCTGTTTAACATCCTCCAAAGATAGTAGTGGAATGAAAAGAGTGTTGTCAACATATGATAAGACTGCATCATCTGTTTTTCTCCAAATATAGAACAGAAATATTTATTGACCACTTCTGCCTTTTCTGCATTATTATTGATAATCCTACCATTTCCATCTAGTAATGGACCAGTACCATTGTGAGGATTCTTATTGTTCCTAATATATTTTTAAAACTCCTTATTTTCCTTATCTCTTCTGGCTATAGATTTCTCCTTGTACCCCTTGACTGGCTATAGATTTCTCCTTGTACCCCTTGACTTCCCTTATCAATTTTCCACAATACCTAACTTCTGAGTTATATTACTAACAACTTCCCCTTTTTTCCCATTGGCTGTACATTATTTTGATTATTTTTTTTACAGCTTTCTTCACTTCCCCTCTAAAGCAGATTGGTTTTTTAACCAGGACAGTCTTCTTTCTCAGTTGTGGGATTGTGGCTTTTGGGGCACCGATTAAGGTGTGAATGATAATTGGGGAATCATTTAAGAACATTTTTTTGCTTAAATTCTTCTTCCCAACTGATTCAGCTTTCCCGACTGAATTGTTTTCAGCTTTGTGAAATAAGGCCTATTGAAGCACCAAGTCTGTATATTAATGGTCAAGACTTTATTCTTTGAGGTTATCTAGATCCAATGACTACAAGCTCCTTCTTATTGAGCGAGCTCTTATGTACCACTGCAGTGGCCCAAGTCTGCATCTCTATGCCCAAGAGAACCATTCTGTAATGGTCTTTTCCCCACCCCCATAGCTGAGGTGCAGGTTGGGGTGGTTTGAGAGAGAAGGTGTGGGGTGTGAATGGGAATTGAACCAAATCAATCAATGGCACTGTCGCTCTTTACAGAGCATGGTGTATGCGCCGATGAATTATTTGGTGCCTGCTAAGTCCAATGCATGAGTGACAGTCCCATCCACAGGTAGGACACACCCATGCACTAGCAATGCTCTGAATCTGACCAGCAGATTCTTTCCTTCTCTGATGTCGGTCATTGCAAAGCTTGATCCAGTCTGCCTCGCAACGCCTTGCTCCATCTACAAGCTGACTCCACCAACCAGAGCGGCATTCTGCACTCCTTTCCTGATCATCCACAGAGATTCCAAAGGATAGCAAGTCATCTTTGCAAGCATCCCGAAATCTGCCCAGTGGTCTGTCTCGCTTTCTAGATGCTTCGTGAGCGTCAGAGTACAGCACACTCTAGGATCCTGTAATCTGGCATTCGCTTCACATGTCCAAGCCACCTGAGTCTTTTCTTACTAATCAACATTCCCATAAATGACATACCAGCACAATTTAACACTTGCACATTTGTCATCCTGTCTTGCATCTTATTCAAAGAATTTTATGCAAGCATTTGATATGAAAGTTGTCTAGTCTTTTAATACATTTGGCATAAATCATCTATTTTTCTGAGCCAAAAACCAAACCAAACAAACCAAATCAAATCTTCTTCTGATGGGTGGTACTGTCTGTAGCCAGTAGAACTGGTCAGAATGTGAGTGTCCCCCTCCAAAGAAAGGTTGACTTTTCAGTGAAAAATCAAAACCTGAAAAGTTTTGGCCTAAAACTTTCAGCTGAAAACCAAAAAAATTGATTCAGAAGTGATGTGGCAGTGCCTGAGGGGAGTTGTGAGTATTTTGCCTCATGCCCCTACTCTCCTCTATGTGCTGGGGTCCCTGGCTGGATTACATCGACTGTGGTGCTCCATGTATTGCCCTCTTCACTGACTTGGACCTGATTCCTTTCATCCAGATTCCAATTTTTGCTCTGGACAAGAAAGGGGAGGCTGTTATGGCATATTGATGACAATATCTGGGAAGTCACATGACCTTCCATAACATTCTTACATAGATGCGATGAAATCTTAGAATATTTCCTGAATAAGAGCTAGTGGGGAGAAAAGGTAGTTGCCCATCATAAGCCCCAGACCTGAGAGGAATGAAAGAAGACTTCAAAGCAAAAATCCATGCTCCTAAAGTCTCACAGGCAAGTCAGCCATGTCAAAAGCCACTAAAAAGGTAAAGGAATATTAGCATGGATGTCTCATATCTCTTCATAGCCACAAGCAGGACATTTGTCAGTGATACCAGGGCAGTCTGAAGCTTCATTGGAGAGGGTCTAAGATGGTGGCTGAGGTCAGATGCTGTGATAGTCATCTTGCTACCATCTGCTATGTGATTTTGTCAAATAAGACCATGTCGGAGCTGGAAAAAACATTGTTGTTATCAAATTCTTAATCACAAGCTGGGGCCATTAGTAAAAATGTGAGGCAGACCCATCAGAAGGAGTGAAGGGTTTTGCAGGATCCTGTATGATCAGCAAAATTCTAGCTGCTGCTTTGGATCCACTTCTCCAAGCTGTGAAAGCATCAAAAGCAGGAAATGTAATAGGACAGCCACAAGTGAAGTGCCAGTGAAGCTAGATCTTGTGGGAGTTGTAGGTCTATAATTTTTCTAAGTGATGGTGAGGTAACCCTGGGGCTTTATAAATCTGGCAAGAGAAAACATTCCCCAAACACCAAGTTACTGTACGTATATTTGTCAGCATTTCTGATGAGTTCAGTCCCTAGGTTGAAGCAAAACTGCAAAGTTTAAGCTATGCCCACATCTCAGTATAACAGTCTCCATTTATTACAACCCCGCAGTGAATCGGGTCTGTATGCATATGAGTTTTGATGTAAATCCAAAGTATATACATTTTACTAGAGGCTTTGTAGATTTGACTCTTGAAAATATAATGGTTCCACATAAGACAATCATCTTCAACTTTTGTGCTTAGAAAAGCCCTAAAACCTAGCTAGCTTTAATGTTTTCCCAAGGTTTATTAACCTTGCTTCCTTAACAGCTGCTCTCCTTTCATTAGAAGTCTGAAAGGAAGCCATAACGGCCAGTATTTGGGGAATAAGCATCCTACACACTTCAGAACAATCTCTCTCAGTGAAGGATGATTGGCAAATGTCAGCAGTGTGAGAACATTTACATCTCACCGATGATGAATGCTGCAGATGTACAGTAAATAGGGCTACTGTGAAATGTAATGGCTGCTTTTAGATGCCTCAGTTCTTATTAGAAAAGGTCACCCATCGTCCTAGCTCACATGATTAATGTGAGCTCTGGTATCGTTATGGGATATATCTGCAAGTAGGATATTTCAGACTATACCAAGGTTTAATACTCAACGTGAATTTAGATTTGTTGTTGAATTACAAGCATTTTTCCAACAGGCTTGTGTAAGCTGTCCTGCTGTGAGGAGGCTTAAGTCTCAGGGCCTAAAGAACACTTGTAGCCCACTTTAGTATAATTTGCCCCAGCAGGCTTGCTGAAATTCATGCTTGCAACACCGTTTTAAATAAAGAAATTGCTAAATCCACGCAGCACTTCTTTATAAGCACTCTGTGAATTTAAAACAGGATTTATTATGTTCCAGCGTCTGGGCAGCTTAAAGCCATCCATGTAAATTGGGGGCACTAACATGTCCTCATTTCCCATTCTCTTTGTCAGAAAAAAGAAAGTTGGAAGACACAGCTCCCTGCATGTGGCTCTCTTTCCTGGGATATCACAAACAATATGGGATAGATGCTTCTTAAAAGGAAAATGTGGTGGGGCACTCACTGCAGTGTGGGGCCTAAGGAGAGCTGCCCCACTACCCCTGCAGCCAAAGGAGGGGAGTTAAAGGGAGGAGACCAAGTCTAGTTCAGTACTGAGCAGGAGGGAGAGCAAAGCTCTGTTATCTCTTTGATGAGGGAAAGCTGGTTCCAGCCAAGAGCCTGAGGCAGCTTGCTACCTGGATAACCCATTTGATGGATGGGATGACTAGGCCCAGGGAGACTGACAAAAAGGGACTAGCTGCTTGGAGACAAGCCCAGAGCCAAAGGAGAGGGTCCCACCAAAGAATCCAAGGACAATCCTGGTTTTGAAGTTGATAGTTTTCGTTTTTTGTTTTGGACTCTAATGCCCCAGAAGGGGTGGCATTCACACATGCCATAGCCTGAGGGCTAAGGCACTACCGCATTGGTTCTGTGCGGGGTGACAACCAACTGTCAGGGCCTTGCAGTGGAGTGAGTTGTGCCCTGATGGGCCTCAAGGGGGCACTACCTAGACAACCCAGTTACAGGAAGAGACCACTGCATTTGGACTAGGTTTCTGACAGGCATAAACTAGTGGGCAGGGTCATGTTTATTTTGGGAACTCCAGCAACCTCTTATTCAATCACACGGTATGGCATAGTGCATTTTGTGATGCACCATCGATGTTAAATACAGCTCTGCCAGAATCTCAGTCTCCTTTACTCAAAAATTCCATAGTGGACAGCCACATGCACGTTCATCAAAACACAAGTCTTAGGTTCAGTTACAGCCAGAAAAATTCTAGAGGACCCTCAATTTAATTGAGCTGCAGAACATACCTTGTTAAGTTCCCCCAAACTATTTAGACACCTCTTAAATTTTCAATTTTTTAATACTCTGAGCAAGACAGATCCTGCCTTGTTCTACCCCAGTCTTTTTATTAGCTTATCTCCCTTCAAAGTCTTTAACAGGGAAAGACAGCCTACAATAAGAAGTCTAAGCAACAGGTGTAAATATGTAAAGCAGATGTTATGCTGTATTTGCAAGAGGCATGCACCAATAATATATCTACATCTCTAAAACAAATCAACCAACATCGTTCCTCTCACCCCCACTACCACCTGTGAGTAACTCTCTCAAGCTCCCAAGGTATTAAATGGTGTATGTAACTTTACAAGGCTTCTAAAAGACAGGAATTGTTCAGGCTATTATGAAATAAAGTGGGGGAAAAGATCAGACTAAGAAGTTTGGTCACCTTAGTGTTTGAGTGTAGTTTCGTGAATCATAAGCTAAAGGCCTCAAACTTGACTTTGCTTCTGAATATTGAGCGCCTAGAACTCCGAGTGGCTGGAGGAGTGGCTCCCATTTATTGGCATACCTGTCCATACATGCAACACAGCACAAGCATTATACAAAAGACAAATGCCTCTCTGCAAGGGAAAGGTTTTACCCAATATTCTGCAAGGTATGAAAAATGTAACTGCCATTAGTAGAAGATTAGGTGCAATATGGATAGCATTTATTTACCACAATTTAAAAGATACCAAGAAGTTGTCAGAATCAAATCAATTCTCAGTTAAGTAAGGTGTATTAATAATTCCCAGTTGATGAAACTAATATGGATTTTATTTTAAACTGAGGGAGAATGAAATTATTTATCATCATTATCATCTCTATGGAGTTATTAGAGGAATTACTGATTATAGGTACAGGAAAAGTGAACAGACTTCAGATGTTTAGGCAATTGTCAAAATGAAGAAGTATGAACAGAATTGAATGCAGAATTAAGAAAAAATGGGTTGGGTAAGTTAACAGAAAAGGAGAGTTCCTTTCCTGCTAAGAACATGATTTAAGATCATTCTCGGGTACTATGAAAAATGAGCTAGGAGAAACAAGCTCAGATCTGTACCCTGCAGTATTCAGTAGCAAATAATACACACCCAAAACAACAGTAAGGAAGTTGTAGAAAGGATTACCACTTTCTTTCAAGTGACTGCTGGGGCAGTCTACAAAAGCTTTTATTTTTACTGCCTGCTCTACTTGGCTTCTGTACAAAGCCAAGTGTGTACAAGACAGTGTGGTGTGTACAAGGCAGTGCAGTATAGCAGGGCTTAAGGCCTCAGCCGAAATTTGGGCCCCATTGTTCTAGGTACTGTATAAACACATCGTAAATCCTGGCCCTAAAGGCCTACAATCTAAACAGACAAGATAGGCAAAGGATGAGAGGGGAAACTGGTATCTGTGTGTGATTGCATATGCCTTACAAAGCTCATCACTTGTTTTGTTGTAATATTGCAATGATTTGATGTGTTGATTTGCATACATCAGTGGGCACACAATCAACAGACCCTCAGTTGGTTAAGTCAGGGTAGTTCCACTGACATCAATGGAGCTATGCCAGATTACACCAGTGGAGGATCTGACTTTAGGTTTTTGAGTATCGTTTTCCTTTTTATATAAAAGGAATTCAAGTACCAGAGATAATTTCCCTGTGAATGTCTCCTTTGTGTCAAATGTCCCTCAAAACCAAACCGCCTGTATGTTATTGGTTGTTATGATTTTTCTTTGCGAGGCATCTTTCCAGTAATTTCACTTCCCAAAATATGCTTAATTGTGAATGATGAACATTCTTTTAGTGGTGCAAGCAGTGCAACATGCTAGCTTGTGCAAGATGATAATGGTAAATGAAATCACTGTTTTTAGTCAGTCACAATTTGACAGTGAAATTATATGTGCTTGTCATAGGTTGTCAAATTCATAATGCCCTGTTGTAGACACGGCTTTTGATAATTGTAGATGCTTAAAGAGAGTCCAATATTGACATTTTCTCTGGAACATTTTCATGGGGCTTGAGAGAACAACGTACAAATTGCTGCTAGAAAGGTTATATATGTATTGATTTAATATTTAGAGATAACTACAGAATCCTGTAGTCCTTGATTGCTAAAAGCTTCTTTAAAAGCTGTATATGTTGTTCTCGTGTAGCTAGGAGCCCTTTGTGAATCAAAATGCCTTTCCATTCATTTCTGATTTTAGTCTAATAGAACATTTGCTTGTTAAGAAACCCATGCTCAGTTTTATTCTGGAAAAAAATAGCTGGTTGTAGATTAGCTAGTGCTAGAGTTTCTCTTTTGGTTATTGTCTATTGTCTGCCCTCAGAAGATGAATTAGTACAATATTCTACAGTATCTAAAATCCTTTAACAACACTATGGTAAGCAGCCATTTTGCAGACCATTGTCTTGGGATTTTCAAAGCTGACTAGAGAATTCAGACACCTTAATTTCACAATCTTAGTGTTACTGTCTATAGTGCAGTGGTTCCCAAACTGGGGTTCGTGAACCCCTGGGGGTTCACGAAATGTTACAGGGGGTTCTCGGGAAAAAATTCCCTAATGGTGGACAGAGCTGTCCTTAGGGACCCCAGGCAGCACGGGACCAGCAGCACGGAGCCCCTGGACTTCCAAGAGCTAAGCAGATCAAAGCAAACATATCTATCACACTGAGGAGATTTAAACTTCAAGACTCCTTATAAGAAAAGGAAAGGGAGATGGATATTTTTTGCTGTTTTTAAAATTAAATAGGCAGCTAATCTTGTTTTTAAAATTATTATGAAGAACAAGTTTATGCTTTGTTGTAATGTGCGTTGTTTGCCTGGACTGCTCAAGACCTGAATGCTTGTGTAGGAAGAACTCTTTGAGTTGGTTTCTTAAATACCTTCATGCTGTTTCATATCTGATACTCCTTGATGAAACATAGGAGCCTTGTCTTATAACAGGCTTATTCAAAGTGATAAGCTATGAAAGTGAGATCTTGGAAGAATGTTGCCCTTTTCCTAATGTAATAAAAATATTGTAATGATAAATAGTAATTTATAATAAATAGTGTGTAATAAGCATGTCATAAAAACAAATTTTATATTTCCAAGATCACTGCTTTTATAATTTATACTCAGGTAAAGGAGAAAATCTCTGGAAATATTCATTTTTAAGAGGGAGTTCGCGAGACTTGACATTTTATTGAAAGGGGTTCACAGGTTGTTAAAGTTTGGGAACCACTGCTATAGTGTAAAAGGATGTGCTATGAAGTGGGGTAACCTTTAAATCTCAGCTACATCAATATTATCAGAATGAGGTAATAGATATCTTCCTGTTGCAAGAAAATCAGTCAGTCAAAAAATTTTAGGAGAAATGAGCATTGGATTATCCAAAACAGCAACTTACTTGTCAGCCATTTCAGTGAACTGATGATGACTAAGGAACTACACTCATTAGTGAGTGGTTTAACCTGGATGATTTCATTACAGTATTTTGAACCAGAAATGCATGATGAATTTACTGCAAGATCATTAAATCTCCAGGTTGAGGAGGAGTAAATCTCCTAAACTTCTTGTTGAGATCCACCAGTTGGACCTGATCACTGCTCTTAAAGAGATCACACTTAGAGGAGATCCTCTATAAAGAAGGGGGCTTAGTTCCTTTGTGGCATTTTCCCCCCAAGCTCCAGATCTGAAGAGGGTGCTCTGCAGGTCTGAGGTTGGTAGGAGGGAAGAAAGCAGAGAATGAACTAATCAGGGAAGGGAAAGAGTGAGTGAGTGAGTGGGTAGGTGGCCAGGGGATACGGCCAGGGGATACATCCAGGTGGACATATGGGGGGAGGAATAGCTCAGTGGTTTGAGCATTGGCCTGCTAAACGCTGGCTTGTGAATTCAATCCTTGAGAGGGCCATTTAGGGATCTGGGGCAAAAATCTGTCTGGGGATTGGTCCTACTTTGAGCAGGGGGTTGGACTAGATGATCTCCTGAGGTCCCTTCCAACCCTGATATTCTATGATGTGCACATTTTTCATCCTCTGGGCCTGCAGAGCATACTCAGAAAAGCTAATACAGCCTGGGGCTGTATTATCATTTCCATGTAGGCCTCACGCCACAACTCCTCATACTGTATTATCTTTTTCTAGATAAACGCCACAGAAATGAGGATCCACAATAAGCATCTTTCCAGCCCTGGTTCTTGCCCACCGACTCCTCCCACAGCCCACACCCAGTCTCCACCTCTTTCCCACACCTAGACACCAGACTAGCACAGCATCATCCACAAAGTCTGGAAGTCAAATGGACAGATTTCACAAGGGGCATGGAGGGACTCTGCATCTGGAGAGAGCTCTTTTCATGCATGTATCTTGACAGGAAAATCCAGGCCAGCTAATGTACCTTAGTCCCTTCACTTATATGCCTTTTTAAAGGTTTCCCTACCTGCCCAGCGGCCATACTTTTTGTGGATGTTTTTTCATAACTTGAATTAACACATTTTGTCCAATGTGAATTATTGGTCAACAACTCACAGCATGTCTGATTAAAAATCCAGCTTAATTACTTTCTCCTTACACCTCCACAGAACATTACAAATGCTTGGTTCATTTGGACAGTATTATTAAATAATTACATTTATTTAAGACTATTGTTAAAGCTGGCACATATGCTAAACAAAATTAATTGGTTCTTTTTAGTAGGCTTACAAAAACCACATTTCAGTCTGTCTGGCTATTCATCTAAATCCATTTTATCAGTGTGGAATTTGAGAGCACTGTGGAGTTTATCAGAAATTTCTAAGCGCCATTTTCCCTTCTTTTCTTATTGCTCAGATTGCCGTTTTTATTGTATCCAAACTGTCTCACCTGATTTCCCACCAGGATTCAGGATTGATAATCGTATAAAGGAAATAATAAAAATAATTAACGATCCATTGATGTCTGCCAATTCTGAAAGGTCGTTTTCCTGGGGCTTTCAAATGTTCCATAATCACTTGCCATTACTGACTGCTCTTGCCAAGCCTGCATGTTAACATAAGCCTACCACAGACTGTACAAATACATTCCAGGGTTCCAATTGTGCATTGGTACAGCCCATCACGGCGGATCTTCTGCTCAATTTACAATGTCCCCAGATGTTCCTTAGGATTCAGTGTTTACCGTGCTGCCCTTCACATCCCTGTAATCACTTACACAGAGTAAGAAACTCATTTTTTGCCTTCTGTTACACTTACACATATATCACTGCTATGTTAGCAGAACTCAGACGAATTGCAGGATTTTTGTTCTATTGTTTCACCGAGGTCACGTCTTAATGAGTTTAGAAAATGAATGACTAGAGAGTGTGAATTATTTAAATTCAGAAGAGTCTGGGTTATTCAGAGCCTTTTGCCTTTAGAAAGTTAATGGCCTCTTTTGCTTCAAGAAACAACAATGGAAGTGGACTAGATGCACAAAGACAGCTTTGTCATTTATAGTTTGCTCAGTGTTCAGTACTGAACCACTCCTGTGTGTGGTTCAGTGTCTTCAGGATAAGGAAGGCAGGTTTCATTCTTTCTGCCCTCCTCATACATCACAACTGCTGCTGACATTTCTGAAACCTCCATCTACTAATATCAATGGCAACCATTGCTCTTTGAGTCAGATGGGCCCCATTCTGGATTAATAGTGACACTTCCATGTTTGGGACCCACTCAGTGAGTGCTATGACCAACAAGGCCCCTTTGAGGTTTGCCTGGAAAGCATCATTAAAGTAACTGAAGCGCGATCTTTGAAAAACAAGCATACGCAATCTAATCCAGTTTCTCAATATATGAGTGAACCTTGAATCTAGATAGACCTTTCGTACGTTGCCATAAAGCTGTAATTTTCCAGGAGTAATCTTATGGAAAAAGTCAGTATTTTAATAAAGAAATGGAGCTGAGATGGAGTACCTCTCTGCCTTTCCCTCCCTGCTCAATTCTGCATACATTTTCCAGCATCATATAGCCAAAGTAGGAGAGAATAGACAGAAGCACCCCTGTTGCAAGATGGTTTACATTGGTTCGTTTCAAATGACTTCAGATTCAGAAGTTGTTTTATTGTTCAAATGGCTAACAAAACTAGTCAAGAGTTAGGTCACATCCAGGAAGAGAGGGACATTCTATGTCACAGCTTTTTACAGGGAGATCAAGAGGTGACTGGTGGCCCTTAATGTATGTGATGCTTATGCTCAGACCTAAAGAAAAAATGAACATTTTATTCATAGTGGAGGAAGAAATTATCCCATCGATGGTCCCATATTGCCATTTCAGCTGGCAGACTCCCTAGGAAGAAATTGTAGTGCATTTATGAAAAAGTCGACTAGATGGAGGATTAAAAAAAAGAGCATACAAATGAATTAAAATCACAGTGCAACAAAGCTCTTCTGCCTGTCAAATTCTGGCAGGCAAAAATTGCAAAACTGGCTACCATGGGAAACGATTACAAATGGTTCAACAATGCTTTTTGCTATAAATGTTCTATTTCTCACTAGCAATTGGGCTACTGCTTGCTATTATTAGAACACTAACAGCACATTTTCTGAGAGCTGCATTTGGACAAAAAAACGATGGAGTATGAACAGGATTCAAAGTAGGAAGGAAAAAATGCGTATGGGTGAGGAAGTTCTTGTGTAGTGTTGTGGTCAGAGCTGGTGAGTGGAGCCCAGGGGAGCCCAGGGATGTGGTAAAGTGGGCATCCATATGAAAGATCAAGTGCCATCACAACTTCCTGTTAAGGAAGCATTCCTTCCTTCTGTGTTATTCTTTTTTATTGCATTCTAATCTAGATTATTACCTCTAAACCTTACACTTTATTCTTTCAACGTACAAATCATTTTTCTTGAACACGCGAAGGCAAAGACCTTTACTGAATTCAGGGCAAGTGTTGGCACTCAGCACCTATTGGAAGAAAGTATCACAACTCACTCTCTTACAGCTTGTGCTTCCTTTGAGCACAGGCAGAGGAGAACAACAGCTAGAGCTGCATGAAATTTGGAGGTTAAACTTTGCATGGGCTGATGCAAAAAGCTTTTAGTTCATTTATGAGCACCTGGCTCCACAATCCCCAAGTTTCACTTTCGGATTTGAGATTTAAATGAACACAAAAACTCAAGGCAAGACTGAGGAGTTTTTCTTGGTTTCATGTCAAAACCATGCAAAATCACTGGTTGCATATACTCTCAATTCAATGTCGAAGGGTGTCGGAGGTTGGCCCAATTTTTAGTTAATAACCACACTTCCACTCAGCCCCTCTCCTCCCTCCCCCATGCTCTCTCCACCCCAAAAGGATTTGGTTGATAGATATAAAAACACATCCAGTAGCATTTCTGAAGTAGGTGTGTGGGTAATACAGCCATGCCTGTCACATATGGAGAGAGAGAGAGGATGTTGGCTCCAACAGTAGAATCAACAATGGCTGGTTACAGGAATGCTGCTAAAGCAAAAAATAGACCTATCTTTGTTGTGGTTTGTCTACTGTAGTTTGGTAGCTACTGAAATATACAAAAATCCTGCATATATTTTAAATATCCTGCCAGCTCACACAAAGGGCAGTATGGCACAGTATAAGTGAAGTGGTAGAGCTTGATACCTTGTGTTTGACTGTATGGCACCCTGCATGATGGTGAAGTACCATAGGTTTACAGTTACTGGTGCTACCAAGTACCAAATAGCTAGGATTTTTGCTGTAGTCTGATGCTCTTTAGGAAGTACAGATTATTTTTCCAAATATGTGATCTGTAGGGTTGCTTCTTAAATACACATTCACGTGGGTATGGTATTTTTAGCCTGTCCTGATTTTGACTGGAGTTTGACACCCTAATCACAAAGCCAGCAGGACTTTAAAGGCATCCTAAAATACCTTTGGATTAGACACAATTTAAGCGTTTTGTGACATTGCCTCATAAAGCAATGGCATTGCACCATGATACAATTCAAAAACATCAAGACATTGAACCCAAAGTTTTATCATCCAGAATAAAGATGTCATTAAGTATCAGCCTATGCAATAAGAGCCAAGTTCAGTTGCTTTACATTGGCTTTACTCTCCTCCCTAATTTTTTTTTTTTAATTAAAGCTCTTTTATCCCTCTTGCCGGTTATTCTGTTAAACTTGTTCCAGTTGTTTAATTGAGCTTGGACTGATATATGATGTGGCAAATTATTATCCTGTTATCCATCACTTATTTGTGTTTAATATCTGTTCATTTGATGGGAAGCCTTCCTTCTTTGCTTTGATTCTCATGCCCTCTCTGTAGCATGCCAGCATCACATATCATTTACTGATGTGTTTTGCAAGATAAGAGCGACGCAACAGAGATGCCAAAGAGAGTGGTTCAGTTTTGAAGGGAAAATTAATCATTTTTTTAGGTGAGGAAGAGAACAACCAAGCAAGAGTTGGATCAGATCAACACAGGAATCAGATAGTGTGTGCTGGGAAGTGTGTGAGTGTGTTTGTGTGTGAGTGTGTGTGTGGTGGGGGAAGCAGAAAAACGATAGAATAATTGCAGCCAACAAATGGTTTTTCATTTTATTGCTACTGATCCACTGGTTTTTCATTTTATAATATTGAGATGAGAGATTGCTGGTGGGATTAATAAATATGAGGAAAGCAGAAGCGTAACACTCACATGCATCACCTAATAGTGCTGAAAATACTCTCAAATTAGCACTGGTTTTGTCACTGCCCAGCAGTGGAATTTCATTAGTTCATAACAAAATTTTAAGGCTTGGCATACTTTGTCAATTTACAGTGTTTTGCTTCCTTTGAGGAAGGCAAGGAGGTGTTTTATAAAGATCAGATCATGGGTCTATTATGGAGAATATAACTGTATTTCAGTTGGCTACAGGACTAGATCCAAAGGCTATTGAAGTCAATGGCAGTCTCTCTGTTGACTTCAAAGGGCTTTGGATTTAACCCTTACAATGTTTCCCAGGACATGCAAATTATCCCAGCTTGAGAGTAATGGCTCCTATCCTTGCCCAGCCAATTGGTCCGGATAGAGAAATTTCAGTAATGTAGGTAAGAAGGAGAAGCCTGCCTATGCTAAGCTGAAATCTTAACAAATGCCCACTGAGCATGCAGAGATATTCTTTCAAGTGAAACTAACTCTTATTTTAATTCCCACGGCCATGCAAATATACTAATACTCCAGGAGGTCTATGTCCATTATTTATTATTTGTGTTACCGTAGCACCTAAAAGTCCCAGTCTCCACTGTGCAAGGTGCTGTACAAACAGAACAAAAAGACAGCCTCTCCTCCAAAGCACTTACAATCGAAGTCTAAGACAAGAGATAGATGCATACAGACCGACCTACCAGGAGAGCACAAGGAAACAACAATCCAATAATGGTCAGCATAAGTTGTCCCAGCACACCAGAAGCCTAATCCTTGTCAAGTTTCCGCCTGCAACTGTTTTTGCAATGTCTGTGCTATACTAAAAAGTGTGGTTGGAATATTTTTATAACTGATTATTAGGGCCCTACCATATTCACAGTCCACTTTGGTCAATTTCATGGTCATAGGATTTTAAAAATTGTAAATTTCATGAATGCTTTCAGCTATTTAAATCTGAAATTTCATGGTTGTGTAATTGTAGGGATCCTGACCCAAAAAGGAGTTGTGCGGGGGAGGGGGTCACAAGGTTATTGTAGGGGGGGAAGTTGCCGTACTGCCACTCTTACTTCTTCACTGCTGCTGGTGGTGGCACTGCCTTTAGAGCTGGGCAGCTGGAGAGCGGTGGCTGCTGGCAGGGAGCCCATTTCTGAAGGCACAGCAGCCGCCAGCAGCAGCACAGAAGTAAGGGTGGCATGGTATGGTATTGTCACCTTTACTTCTGTGCTGCTGCAGGCGGGATGCTGCCTTCAGAGCTAGGCGTCTGGCCAAAAGCCACCGCTCTCCAGCCACCCAGCTCTGAAGGCAGCACAAAAGAAAGGGTGGCAATACCGCAACTCCACTAAAATAACCTTGCAATCCCCCAGCAACTCCCTTTTGGGTCAGGACCCCCAATTTGAGAAACTCTGATCTCCCCCGTGACATCTGTATAGTATAGGAGAAAAGCACACAAAAGACCAGATTTTTCACGGCCGTGAATTTGGTAGGGCCCTACAGATTATACTTTTCATTCTCAATAACCAGAAAGAGTTGATGGGATTTTACTCAAAGTTATAACCCAAAAAAACTTACCACCTTTCAGCAAAGCCAAGAATGGAAAATTGCAATTGAAATTTTAGAAAGTTTTGAATGTAAAGAAAGGGAAGGATAATGGTTTTGCTATAAGGCACAAGATACCAGAGTACAACAATTGGGACTGCTAGAGAAAACCTACATCTTCGAGTGGCATACTATCCATAATACCTCCTCTTTGCATTAACTTTAGGAGAAATAATATAAAAGACCTTATAGTTCATTTCCTTTAGAAGGACCCCAAAACATTTATGGATCATATAGGAGTCACTTGCAGCACTCAAATACAGCCTTGGAATGTAGCAGCTGTTTTACAAGAATACAAACATTACACAACAGTTTGCATGCCAAGTCTTAATCAAAACTGTTAAGGTATAAACCCATTAGAGCTAGTGGTTACTGCTTGAGAGAATGTTTCATTAGTGCAGTACGGAACTATGAATAGCAATGGTACAACAGGGGCTCTGCTTGTTAATTTGGCAAGTGCAACCTGGCTTGAGCCTTGAGGGGACCACTTACCCTATAGACTACAACCACAGTGGCTCCAGAGCCTCCAGACACCATTTCCCAGCATGCTTAGAATCTGGGATGGAGATTAATAGGCAGGAAACATCTGTAAAAGCTAATACGGAGGCTTTTGATGGGTGATGTATACAGTTTGCTGGCCCAATGAGGAGCCAGGATGGCTCAGTTCCTTTAGTGGGAGTGAACAGCCTGACCCAGGGACAAAGGGACTATTAGGTTTAGTTTCACTTCTGAAGCTTTTGAGTTTGGATCTGAGAGCGAAGCAGAACAGGTGAGGCTTGTCAAGACCTCAACAGGACTCCATACCCCAGACAGCCAGGAAAGGACCCCACTAAGTGGTGAAAACAGTATAAGAGGACCCCTTTTGTTTTCTTTAATCCACCCAATCTTTTCAGCACTACTACACCCGTCTCTGGATTCATCCTAAGCATTCCATCTGCCTGGGAAGGTGGAGAGTTTGTTGTTGTGTTAAATGTTTTAGTATCTATTAATCTTAATCCTTTCCATCACTACAGCCTGTGTTTCCTGTCCCCAGTAAAGTCCCATTTTGTTAGACTGTGACATTTCATTTGTTGGGGTTTGTATTATTGTATTTTGTTGGTGGTGAGCTGGGTTATAATCCTTGTTAAGAATTGTAGTATCAATTATTTCCCCAAGGAACAGCGGCCCTTGTGACCTAGGTACCGTGAGGAGATACTTTGGGTGGAGGCACCAGGCATTGCAACAAAGAACCCAGAACGGACCCCAACCCATGCAAGGAAGGAGGAGAGACTCCTCCAATTAGCAAGCCTCAGGGAGGAGGCTGGAGCTGTGCTTTGGGGGAGCAGCTACACAAGTAACAGTTACCACTGGATTAAGGAGATTTGACTGATTAACGGATCATTTAAAATTCCAACCACTTTTTTAAAATAAGATTTCTGGAGAGTAAAACTTGGGTGAAGTACACAGATTGCATGAACTCCTTTGTTAAAGTCTCCATTGTGGCTACAAGATGTTACTTGCATCTGAAGAAGTGAGGTTCTTACCCACGAAAGCTTATGCTCCCAATACTTCTGTTAGTCTCAAAGGTGCCACAGGACCCTCTGTTGCTTTTTACAGATTCAGACTAACACGGCTACCCCTCTGATAATTGTGGCTACAGTCACTGTTTTACAAAACTGTGGCTTTAAAGTGGTGGATTCCAGCCTTCCGTTGCTCTCTCTCCTTAGGATGGATTGGCAGGTGGATCTTGCATCTTTCCCTGCATCATGATTCATCTCTCTTACACAGGGCCGCCTAGAAGGGGGGGCAAGTGGGGTAATTTGCCCCGGGCCCCACAGGGGCCCCCACGAGAGTTTTTCGGGGCCCCTGGAGCGGGGTCCTTCACTCGCTCCGGGGCCCCCGGAAAACTCTCGTGGAGCCCGGGCCCCCGGAGCTGCTTCCGCTCCGGGTCTTCGGCGGCAGTTCGGCGGCGGGGGGTCCCTCCACTCCGGGACCCGCCGCCGAAGCACCAGGCCCCCTGAATCCTCTGGGCGGCCCTGCTCTTACACAAACATACCCCTTCCAGTTGTCTTCATGCCATGCCATTGCACAGATGCCACTGGTTTCCTTTTCTTCATACCCTCTTCCCCCACTGCCCAACCTGTCCTTTTCTGGATGTCACATTTAATTTATGTAGTTCAGATCTGCAAGTGCCTGCATACACTTCTGTGTACCACTGACCTGCATGCCTGCAAACTGCAATTGTTACACTAATAAAATAATACCAACAGGATCCTATAAGAGGGATGAGGCAAAATGCCAGGTTTATTGTAAATACAGAGAAAGAGCGAGAAATCAGGATATGCAATTCAATATTATTTCACTACCATTCCTTATTCATTCACACACTCATTCATACGAGTTCTGCAGGGTTGTTATAGTTACCAGCCTAGAGGTTGCTCGTGGCAGAGCACTAGCCAGGTAGCCTGCACACGAGGGGGGAGCCGAGTCTTTGTCGGATGCGCATCCGATGCTCCTGGAGGGTGTTTGCAGAACCAGACTCAAAGTCCCTGAGTTTTTGGTTCTGTTCTTATAGGATTTTGTCCTTATACAAGTCTATGGGAATTGCTTCATCATGCTGATGTTTGTTTGAAGTGATTATCAATCAGCAGGTGGCACATCTCTGATGGCTGAGTGTTATCTTGTTCTTCGGAGTCTTCAGCCCTCCATCTGGGGGGGGGGCACTTGGGTGGATTCCGGCTTGCGCTGCGAGGTCATCAGGTTATCTCCATGCTACGCATTCTAACTCTTAGGCTGGCACCTTTGATTTGCTAATTATTTATTTGCATCACATACATTCATTCACATTCATCCTTTATCTTTGTCACATCTCACACTTTTGTTTTACTACCTCCTCTTCCTTGACATCCTTATTTTACAATTCTATTTTCCAGATGTGACAGACTTTCATCAGTCTACTTAACCTTTTTAATACAATAGCAGAAAACAAGCAGGATAATAAACGAAGGGGGTAAGGGATTTCTGCAAGACCAATTTCAGAGCACAGTTGTTTTTACAACAACTCTTACCTCCTCGAACAGACTCTTTGTCTGTGGATGTGTAACTTTTCACATAGAGATACAGGGAGGATAGTTTTAATTAGCTTGTCCTTGGTGCTCGAGCTTCTATATTCCTTTCTGTTGGCTTGCTTTGGTTTGGGGCCTAAAAGGGGATATATCTATACCTATTAAATTACAAAACCATATATCAATATCTCAACACAATAAGTGTGCACGATCCTCTCAATTCATACTCAGCTAGGTGTGCACACACAAAATAAGCAGGGGTACACATCTGCACTGGAGTTTGCACGCCCATAAGCTCAGGGGTTCAGAGGAAGGCATATACTGACCTGACCCCATAGGACTGTCAAACTGAACAACTCTCAATGTTGTGGCACGGACTGTAAATATCATGCCTTGTTTGGTTGGGCTTGAATTTCTTTTTGAATTGTTTTCCAAGACCTCATTTTCAAAGGTCAGGTTGGGTAAGATGAATCATATTAGTAATCTTTGACCCATGATGAACTGAGATCAGATGATCAGGTAAATAATAATTTATATCTTAGAAAGAGTTAAGATGCTTGCTGAATTAGTACAAGTGAAACCAAAGCTAGAACACAAATAGGAGTAAACAAAGAAACTTGTTTTAAAATAGGCTTTGCAGTGAGCCTGAGGCCTAGTAATAGTTAGCATAAGAGCACATTGGGCCTAATGTAAATTAACATAAGTAACCAACCTTGGGTTAGCAGATTTAGCAATTTATATCTTTTAATAGACTGTAAAGGCTTTATTTAGCCATACTTCCTTGTCCACATGATATACAGAACCATCTATTTGCGCAAATGCTCACAACAGTAGTTAGAACCCCACAGATAGGTAGCAGGAATGACAAATATGGATAAGAGACCAAGACTTAATCAAATATGGTCTTGGAAATAGGTGATTATAAGGAATACATGCATGAAAGGGAATAAAATCCGACCCTCAGTGGGACCTTGGGATGTCAGGATGTTTATCTGACTTTAAGAGGAACCCACAGCCCTGTAGCTTCGTGAGTACATGATGAGGATTCTGCTATTATCTTGTTTTTCTAGTTCTATGATTTTTGCATATATTGCTTGTGGTATTAATAAAACAAAGTCTCTGTGTACATCTCACCAATTATCTTCTTCACAGTTAATCTCTACTGCACCAAAGAATGAACCTGTTATTAGTGACAAGTGCATTTTGCACCCCAAATTAATCAGAAGGCTACAGTATTCATGATATATGAAACTACAGTACTCCGTAACATTGCTAAGAACACCAGTTGAAACTCAATGTAATAACACTGGACTACCATTTTGCCATTGCAAATTATTCTGGGTATAAACTATGAAGAAACTACTTCTATCACTACAGCAACCTATACACTGCAGATTCAAATTCTTGTCAGCAAGCCCTCTCCAAGCTTGAGAAGTCAGTCTCATTCACACATTAACTGTTGGTCTTGCTCATGTTGTCACCTTCATGCTTACTGAGTTTATATTGCTTTGGCTGGGTACAACAGAGAGATTGCTGCTGTTATCGCTAAGCGCCGTGGTCTGGCTGCACTGGTATTTGTTGACTTTAGTGCCTGAATTCACTGACTTGGCTTTGCACCCCACACTACTCAAATAACTTGTCTTTATGTAATACATATGTGCAATACTTCTTTGTATTTTTCCATTTGCAGCCAAGTCCCAGTGATATTTAAACTATAACCATATGCCAGAACATTGATGTGTAGTCAAGACATTTATCCGCATAATTTTGTTTCATTTTCATTCAGGCTTATGACTATGAGTAAAGTGATGTATCTATCAGTATTTACCTTCCAATTAAAAGATAACCTCTTAGAATTTCACTTTAGATAAGAAAGCCCCTGTAGTAAATATACTGCCTTTGGCAATGAAGTTTAATAAGCTTAATATGATTGCTCAGTATCATTAGGGATTACCTAGAATACTGCCACATTTCCAGATATAGAAACATTTGTCTCTTAATTGACTATTTAACACTATAATTATGTATTAAGGATATTTACTTCAGCCTGGAATTAAGGTAAGTAAATACTACGTCCCGCACCTACCCACCCACCCCCTCAATAGCGTTACAGAATGGCATGCTGTTTCATTAGCTAACCACAGACAGCTGATTGGAGCCATATAGCTTGCCTGCCGGCTGGGAATGTTACAACATTATGCATGTGATAAGTGTCAAAGAGATGGGGGATTGTGACTTGGGAACCATCAAATCACTGTAGACTCCAAATCTCTTTACTTTGCCTATGAAACTGAGCCTTGTCTTGAGCATGACAGTACCTGTTTAGGATTACCTACTGTGTTTAAACATATCTTATTTTTCCTTTTAATCTTAGACAGAATGCTGCACAAATTTAATCTTCTAAGTGTGTCACTTTTTTTCCAGGCATGCTGAGTGCCTGACTGACTACAGACACATGCCTTAGGAATGCGAAATTCAACAAACTGTTCCTCAGAGAGGCTTTTTGTTCATAATGACCTTCTTAGAAAGACCATTGTGGAATTAGGAATTGGTTTGGGGAAAATAATTGGACAGCTTTCTTCATTTTCCATGCAGAAGAGATTTCCCTTGTCTGCTTTCACGGGGCTCAAACATGCAATCCTTACTAAAGCAAAACTCAGCTTGAAGTGAGAAGAACTGCTGCCTGTGTAAGCATCAAGAAAGACTAGATCCAAAACCAGTAATAGTTCTAGAAAATTCTAGGTTTCAGAGTGGTAGCCGTGTTAGTCTCTATCGGCAAAAACAATGAGGAGATCTTGTCGCACCTTAGAGACTAACACATTTATTTGGGCATAAGCTTTCATGGGCTAGAACCCATTTCATCAGATGCATGGAGTGGAAAATACAGTAGCAGGTATAAATACACAGAACATGAAAAGAAGGAGTTGCCTTACCCAGTGGGAGGTCAGTCTAACGAGACAATTCAATTAACAGAAGGATACCAAGGAAGGAAAAATCACTTTTGTAGTGGTAATGAGAGAATCTAGAAAATTCTAGATTAGTACAGCTCCATGCCTTGGGGCATTTTCTGAGCTGATTTATTTATACTGGTGCAAGTAGGGTGACCAGACAGCAAGTGTGAAAAATTGGGACAGGGGCTGGGGGGTAATAGGAACCTATATAAGACAAAGCCCCAAATATCGGGACTGTCCCTATAAAAATCGGGACATCTGGTCACCCTAGGTGCAAGCCAGGAGTAAATACACTGAGTTATTTCAGAGTAGCAGCCGTGTTAGTCTGTATCCACAAAAAGAACAGGAGTACTTGTGGCACCTTAGAGACTAACAAATTTATTAGAGCATAAGCTTTCGTGGGCTACAGCCCACTTCTGAGTTAAACTGTTATAAAGCCCATGAGAGATAGGAAGCTGGTACCAAACAGTTTATAAGTGATGTGCTTGATAGGGAAAGTTGTTCTGAATGCAGATCCCATCAGTCCTGTGGAACTAACAGTATGCGTGAGGGGTGCTTTGCTACAGTCCAGTGGATGGCCTACACACAGCTGTATCTAAGAGATATCTTTCAACTAAATTCTTTAGGGGGAGAGCAGGATAGTCAGGAGAGCTGAGCTATGGCTAAGGACCATCTTCATATTTCAGTGATTTCAATCCTCTCCATTGGATGAGAGTTAACACACAACAGCAAAACCAGTTGAGATTGAAGATGCCATTCAGCAAAGGTAGGATGCCCAGGGTAAGGAACTTAAATAAAAAAAATAAAAGTTAAGAAATTCTTGTTTGAGATTTAAAATTTGATCCAGATTCTTCCAGCCATGCCACAGGATAGGGTAACCCACAAAGGACATTTAAGTGTTAGTCACAGTGTCCTTCAGTTTATTCATTGTCAAATTTATTTGACAGTCTTTTTGAATTTTTACTTTGGATTGATCAAAAATCAGTTCAAGCTGCGTTGCTTAGCTGAGATTGGTCACACTAGAAACAATGCCACGGGACTGTTATTCAACCATTTGCTTGTGTGTGAAAATTTAAAATTTGGTTTCTGAGAATGCTTGCAAATGAGATTCTTTACACATTTGTTCTAGTAAATCCCTGTCATTTGAATGTTCGCCAAAAGTGAAAACAAAAGAGGGCAAATATTGATATTAACAGCTCTAATCAACAGCGAGAGAAGCCGCATAAGCTCATCCAGTCACATAAGCTGCAAATATGCTATGCTAGAAGCCATACCACCTCAGGCCGTCATGGTCTCACAAGCTAAAATGAGTCAGGCTTGGTAAGTACCTGTATGGGAAACATTTAGTGTATGTCTACACTTGGAGCTGGGTGGGAGGGTGTGACTCCCAGCTCACACAGACATACTCATGCTTTTTCTCATCGAGCTCGTATGCTAAAGACAGTAGTGTAGCTGGGTTAGCACAAGCAGTGGTATGGATAGCCATGTTGAGTACAAACCCACCTGAACCCTGTGGGTACATACGTGGCACAGCTAGCCTGTGCCACTACTCTATTTTTGGCACACAAGTACCATAAGAGCTAGCACAAGTATGCCTTAGCTCCAAGTGTAGACATAACCAGAGTGAAATCCTGGTGTCAAAAAGTGGAGAAACTGGCAATACATCAGGCAGCTTTATCTCCCTGAGTCCATTCTGAGCCAGTATTCCTGCATGACAGGCCAAGCACTCAGGTGCTGTGTTTTACAAAAGATACAAAACCAAGGTTCTGACTGTGGGCCAATAAACATCTCAGGGTGGTTGTTTTTGATGTGGTGGTTCTGTTGTTTGTTTTTTGTTTTTTTGTCTTTTAAACAAATAAGCAATGTTAATATCCTGGCCAGATTTTAAACTTAATTACTTTCTATCCATCTAACTGTCCCCTGAAATTTTAATTGTGTCCAATATTGTTCAATTCCTGTTCTAAACTGTCGTGTAGTGCTGCTATTATGTAGTTACAATGTTCCAACCCAAAGCTGGAGGGTAGGGGTGGGGGAGTGGGAGTTCATTTCAATGACAAAAAAAGTTATTCTCTGTAGAGTATCTAGTTTGAGAAGTACTTTGGCATCCTTCAGGATGCCAGGCGGCGCCATGTAAAGACAAGATATTTACCTAACTTTCTAATGGATTGTTTGTTATGTATGAAAAAGTATTGTGCTTGTGCCATTCACATATGAATTGGTTTCACTTGAGCAATAGGATGTCTCCCCCAATAGGAGTTGCTAATATAATTTTTAAATCAGACAGATATTGCTTTCAGTTTCAGAATTTTCTTTGCGTTAGATAACATGTAAATACATCAACTCCAAGATTCTGCAAGTTTCCCATTCTTCCAAAGAAGAAGAGAACAGTACAGGTATCCACCAGCAGGAAAGTCCTCACCACGGTGCCAATACACAACCATTTTCTCATTAAAATGCTGAATGTGGCTGAGCTTCAATTAATAGCTGAATCATTTTCAGATGCAAATCCTTATGCATAAAACACGCACTGTTAATATAATGTGTAATTTGATAATCTAGCTAGCTCTCAGTACAAGAAATTAATCAATGGAAAACAATCAGCTCTAAAGTCTATGTTGTTGACTAAATACATACATGATGCAACTGATATAAATGTGTAACAGAAATTTCCATACTTTAATGGCAAGTAATGCTACAAATTATCCTAATGGTTTATGAACTTTCTATATTAATAATTGGTATACAATGGCAATATTATGATCATGCAGGGGCAGATTTTCTAGTCTATTCATGACAAAGAACAGATTACCTAGCACTTTATTTCTGTATATTTTACATTAGCTATAGAAACACAAGTAAGTTTCACCTGCTTAAACGAGGAGTCCTCGTGGCACCTTAGAGACTAACAAATTTATTTGGGCATAAGCTTGAATTTGTTAGTCTCTAAGGTGCCACAAAGACTCCTCGTTGTTTTTGCTGATACAGACTAACACGGCTACCACTCTGAAACCTTTCACCTGCTTGTGAAGTCTTAACCTAAGGCTTTGTCTAACCTAGAAAGTTGTACTGCTTTATCTACACAGGACAGGTGGTACAATCCTCCCCTCCCCACAGTGTGGAGGAAATTATATGAGTATAAAAGATGCTTTATATCAGTTTAGCTAGTCCCCAACAGAAAGGGTAATAACCATACCAGTATTAAGTCACCTTTAGCTTTATACAAAAACTGAGTCCACACTAGGGCTGCTACATTGGTAATTTAAAACAAACAAAAAAACAAAACACCCTCCCCCCCAAACCAACATAGTACAACTTTTAAGTGTAGACTAAGCCTGGATTACCAATTAATACTGGTATTGTTATTGTCCTTCCTGTACAGGAATAAGCTATAAAGCACCTTATAGACTTACATAATTACATCCATACTGCAGGTAGTGGGGTGGTATAGTTAAAGCAGTACAATTTTCTGGTTAGACAGGGCATTGAAGTGCAGATTGCTTTAGGAAGCTGAGTGTTTCGAATTATTCTGCAGTCTACCAGTACTTTATAGTCAGTTGGAAAGTGGGAAGGATGAAGATGGTTAAAAAAAAGTCTCTGCAAAATTTTCATACCACTTTGATAATTCTTGCAAAGTTCGTTGTTTTTTTTAAAAATTAACTACATCAGTTAATTTACGTGTCGTAGTGTGAAAAAAAAAAGTTGAGCTTCAGAATCCCCTCTTCTAGGCAGATTCCCTGACAGCAGGTTTGATCAGCCACAAGGCTGGAGAGAGGACCAAAAGAATATCCCAATCCCTTTTGGCTACTTGCTTCCAGGATTCCATCTCTCACTGCATCCAAAACTAGGGAGCCAACAGATGTGATGGTCTGTTCTGAAAAAAATCACTGTTAGATGCTGACAAATACACCTAGACTTCGTTTCTCAAAGACCGATTCAAAGTTACAGAAAGGCATAAAACTAAAAGTTAGGTTCTACATCTTATAGGGCCTGCTTCCCGTTTATGCTCAGGCCCCTTACACGCCATTCTGGCAGTGCAAAGGAGCCTTGAAATTGATGTAACTATGCCAACTTTAAAGACCTTTTATTCCACCTGAGTGACATAAAGCGACTAGTGTAAGTGAGAATCAGATTCATAGTGTTTATCATACAGAGATATCCAGAGGTTACTAACAACTTAAGCAAGTAGCAGATAAAGCAATACAGTAGAAGATTGCCTTCCCTTTGCAGGCTTCTTTCTTTCCACCCATTCTAGAGCTCTATTCCCTCTGATTTTTTGCTCTCGACTCCTTGGAAGACAATGTAACAGGATAGTACAGAGAGATCATAAATAGCTTTTCTTAAGAAGACAAACACTTAGACTCAGCACATGTGCGCCTTCAGAAAAGAAAGCTCCAGTGACCTGAGTGAATCAGGTTATCTTGATTTCACTGGTGTTGTAGCTGTATTGGTACCAGGATATTAGAGAGCTCAGATGTGTGAGGTAATATCTTTTATTGGACCAGCTTCTGTTGGTGAAAGACAAGCTTTTGAGCTACAGAAGTTCATCAGATCTGCCTGAAGATCTCTGTGTATCTTGAAAGCTCGTCTTTGATTAACAGAAGTTGGTCCAGTAAAAGATATTATCTCATCCACCTTGTCTATCTTGATTAGAGAGACTTCCCCTGCTACTTCCACTGACCCACAGATCTGTAAAACTGTTACCAAAGGATGCAATGTCTCCAGAATGGCCAGTATAGTTTAACAGAAGACTGTGGTTTGGCTAGAAGAGGACCACAAACTAAAAAAAAAAAAGTGGTAACTGCATTGAAAAGCTTGTCAAAGTAAATATCACAACACTGCTTCCTTCTTTGAACCTAGAAACGCCACTTCAGAAACAAAAAAAAAGTTACTATATCTGAGTAATGTATCGATATGAAAGAGCTCACCAGCCTCGGTAAAACAAGTACCAGAGGTTAAGGTCACCATGCCCTTGTTGAGCTACAGACCATGAGGTATAACCTCCCAGTGTTCCATTTGCAGCATGCATGTATAGGAAGCAATACAGATACTGTAAAACTCACTCTCACATTCACTACTGAAGTTAACGATGGTTGACTTTATGGCTAAGAGTTCAACGTTGGGCCTACCAGAAGTCCTAGGATGATTAACAAAAACAAACAAACCATGTAATATGCACAGATTCAGTTACATTCTTGGAAGGTCAGATCAGAATAGTCTAATGGGTGTGCTGCTTCTATCGTTTTCTGCATGAATATAAACTTGTTCCCAGGGTCATGATAGAATATTGAAAACTGTCCTCTAGAGTTATTTAAAACATGCATTCTGTTTTGTTTGGGTGCATATTCGTAGTCTATAGTCTTAGTTGACTATAAAAGAGCATCTGATCATCAGACAGCCTAATGTCATGACAAATCCATCTCGGATTGTTCCCATCCTAGCTTTAATTCAGGTTAGTTGGAGCCACGTTGGAGTTCAGTACCTGGTGCTGCCATTTGATGTTAAGGATAAACAAATGTAGGCAATGATGCAATGCCTCCAGGGTCTCAATGCAACATTGATACATATTCTATCACTGTATAATAAATAGGGGGAAACAGAGTGGTAAACCTGGATCTTAGTCTGAGGTTTATTCTAGGTAAACCTTGAGTCCTAGCAGACAGAAAGAGGTTAGCCTCACGAATGCATTGGAGATTGACTGACACAATGGGGGTGGGAGGGGCTGCTACCTACCTAGCACAAACAAACCCTGCCACTACAACAAAACAACAACAACCCTAACCTGTCAAAACACTATACAGAGAAGAGGAGAAATATTCAGGCAGTGCCAGTCCAGCTGCCACCAGGCACTCTGTGATGTTTGTGGAGACTGACACTGCGAAATGCTCCTGAGAATTCCCCCCTTGGCAGTGTGGGAGAGTTTTTACATTTACCCAAAAACCACTTACTGAGCTATTTGCACTCACTGCCACAAGAGTTTCCAACAGGAGAGGGGACAGCTGAGAGTTTTGGCATGAAAACATTACTTGGGGCTCAGTTTACTAAGAAATACAGGATATTTGAGCTTTCCGGCATATTTCAGCCATGATTCTAACAAACTACTGAGTTTGAAAAGCAAAGTGAAAACACACAGAGAGGCATGGTAACAGGAACCAAAGGAGGAATTTTGATGAGAACAGAGAGGCCTGTATATGCAAGGTGAAAATATGTTCTCTTTGTTCACTGCAACAAGAATGATTCCATAGTCACGCCTCAAGGCACCTTAAGTTCCCACATCACTATCAAAATGGCAAAACATGAGGAAACATGCCTTAGTTTTCCTTTTCCTACTGTTCTTTGCAGGGATGGTCACCTAGGAGCTGAAGGAAAGTGAAGCACCTAAGCGTGTGCTTACTTTAAGGACATGAATAACTCCATTGACATTTACAGGACCAAGGCTTTGAATTCACTGGGGGGGAAAAAGTGCATTTTTTACACTGAGATAGATGTCAGTGTAAAATCCTGGTGGAGACAAGGCACAGGTGTAGATTACAGCCACATAGTTAATCGAGGTAAACCCCTGATGGGAGGTATAGGGTTGATCCTGATTAGCTATATTGCAGTAAGGACTCCTTGCACCTTGTCTCTCCACTAGGATTTTACATCAAGACAACTATCAAGAGCGCTATCTTTACAGCAAGACACCTTTTTTTGCAGTGAAGACATAGCCTAACTTAGAGTCTTAACATTAAAACCCAAGCTTAAATGCTTTGGTGGGTTGGGGCCTTTCTCCATTTTGATTTGAAAGTACAGAGCTTGATTCTTCCCCCTTTGAAGTTAATGCAAAACTCCATTAAAGTCATTGAGGTGCAGGATCAGTCTTAATATGAATCATCATTTTCCCCACAAAAACATTTGTTCTGTGAGATAAGATGAGGAGAAAGAAAAAATGCAAATGATTTTGTCTCAGGAAAAAGATCCTGTGAAAACAGTAGACAGCGAATATTTTGTAGACGAATTCTTGAATTAAGACTCTTCCTTTAGTTAAGACAATGACTCTTAACCCTTCCCCCTCATTTGCATTTTCTGCCGTTAAAATGATTCACATGATAATCCTTATCACATGCTTTCCTGTCGATAATCCAGTTAACCCTCTCTTCTGCCTGTCAGGAAATATATTTGGTTTGTAAAAAACACATATTTCAGGTGTCTAGTGAATAATTCAGTGGTACCTGTAAATTACTCACCAGCCTGAGTGTTTAATCCTCACATGTAATTACTTTATTTCTTCACTATTATCTGAACACACAGGTAGGAAAGTCATGGCTATTCTGAAGGTGTGCAATTCACATACATACCAGATACTTTGTTCAGATCTGACAGGGTTGAAGCATTTAAGTGCTGTGCTAATGGAATTAAGTGCATTAATCCTACCATTGTCCATGGGAGTTGTGTCTCAGTTCCTATTTACAGTGTGGAAAATTTCCACTAATCTGACTATCACTGAGAGGAGCAATTTGCAAATTTGAACCACTCAACATAAAATATGTTAGGACTTTTCAGATCCTTTTAGACAGCTTGTCTCACTCTGACCCTAACCCGATATTTGAAGTATGTTAAATTATTTGTGCTCATCATCATTCACAATCCATCACTCCCAATTGCTCCTTTCATCTCTAAAGGAGGAGCAGGAGGAGGAGGAGAAAAGCCTCACTCACACACACTAAGGTACTTGATGCTAAGGCTTTTTAAAGAGGAGTCTCACCTGGATGTTTTACTTGTATCCTTTCCATTTGATGTTATTAATGGCCTCTAGAGATACTGCTGTTTCATTCTTCTGTGCTAGTTTTAGCAAGGGTGGTGACATACCATCTTGAATGTCTAGAGGCTTGTTAGCAAAGACCCTGTCACTGCAAGGGATCAAAGTGTTTTTGTGCTGAGTCCTTAGGGCAATGATCTTGGCTGTACAGCTGGACTCAGATGCAAGCGCCACATGGTCTAGCATGACAAGCGGCTGGATTCTCAAACCAACAGGCAGAGAGTTGTTTTCTCCGATGAATGGCATTTCCCAAAACAGAAGGGAGAAATTGGCACTCTTTCCACTGTCAGAGAATCTCGTTCAACTTATTTCAGCAACCTCTAAACTCCAAACAGGGTGAAACTTCGCTGAAATAAAAACATGGCTCTTTTCGTTATGCAAATTAAAAGTGACGACTCAAGTAGATTCACCTCGGCAGTTAGAAGCAATCCAATAGGGATATAGAATTCTGACTCCACTATTGTTCAATATACAATCTATTAGGGGGATGGGGAAGGGAGACCTACTGAGAAAACTTTTAAAATAATTCTGAGAATAACTGTCATTCATATCCAACCTGAAAATATTCAACTGCTTCATTCTAACTTTGGTATGAAATGCTCTATCAAGAGGGAGGCTGAAGGAAGATCAGTGTATGAACAAGCTGGCAATACATCAGGAATCAAGTAATTGAATGGCTCACTGCAGAGCCCAATATTTGGCTCGACATGCTCCTGACAATCCAGGAAATAGCAGTCCCTGTTTCTTGACAAAGCAGATATCGGTCAGACCTTCTGGCAAAATACACGGTACCGTGGGCATCTTTAGTAAACATTCTTTCTTCTATTAGCTAGACAAAGAAAAATGTTGGCCAGACAAGAAGTATTTTCCACCCCTCTTTTATTAGTCAGTGGCTTGCAGCAGTGAAAGACCATCAGGGAAAATGTATGCAGATTATGGCTTCATGTCTGAATGATTCTGTTGAAGTTTTGCTTTCTAGCAGGTGTTTTGACTCACTGTTAGAGTGAGTCCTTCTCTTTGGAGACACAGCTACTGAGTGCCAACAAATGAGGCGGCTTTTCGAAAAGTAAAATATTCCCCTAGGGAATAAGCACAGGGTTGGTAGCCAGCAGCTCATTTGTTCTTTAGCCTGGTTCAGCTATTGAAGCACTGTGCCATTGAACAAGTCACTTCACCTTCTGTCTTACTTTTCCCAACTATGAAATGGGAATGACTTGCCCACCAAGTTCACTGGGGCCTGGGGGAGATTAGTTGGTTCATGCATGTACTGGGCTTTGAACATACAGAAATGCTAAGTACTATGGTTATTACTAATTCATGTTTGCATAAGGATTTCAGGATTTAGCTCTATATTTGTTGTTATGTGGGACAGTTTATTACACCCCCACATTTTACCCCTACTTGCTAAACCAGCCTACATTTTATTTACTGAACCAGATTCTGCAGGATGTCAATCCTCCCAACTGAAACAGTACTGCCAAGCAAATGCCAAATGGCAAATACCTCAGCCCTTTCAGCGACATAATGAAGCCTATGCAGGCACCAAATAAGTTCAGATACAAAGGCCAGGAAGAAGCTCATTCACCTCAAAAAAATCAAAATAATGAGGTATAGCAGCTCAAATACCAGGAACGTAGGCCTTGCATTAGGTCACAAGTCCATCTAGCTATGCATTCGATCACTGACACTGGCCAACACAGAATTCTTTAGAGGATGGTGTAAAGACACCATGTGGACCATTTTACAAAAAAATAAAATCCTGGAGGTCCGTACGCAGACAAATCTCCGGTGTCTTCAATAGGAGTGTCCAGAGTTAAAATGGAGGAAGGACCACAGGATTTGGCCTAAGTCTGAAAATGGTGCACTGATTATCTTCAGAATTTATATTGCTGATAAAGACAAACGAGAAGCATACCTAAACTTTTCTGCACAACAACTAAGGCCTTTTATTAAGTAATAAAACCTTTAGAACTATATTTATATATGAGAATAGCACATTTTCTATAAATCCTCTCCCCCGCCCAGATTTCTAAAAATCATCTTTTCAGATTGAATGCTGCATGCGGAATTCCAAATGTAAAATGTAACCTCAATGTAATCTGTCAGCCTGGTTATAGCATTTTGTATGCTGCAAGGGTAGCTGAGCTGAACTTAAGGAGGCAAAAATCAATTCATAAACAACTTTAAATTTGATAACTGTCCACATGTTCACCGCTCGGGTGAAGATAATTGTAGCTGCATGCTTTTCTGAGATCCATGGCCAGGGTGAAAATAGGGATCATTCAATAACTCATCTTTCAGCAGTAGCTGTAAATGTACTGGCTGATCTATAAAGACAGCTTGGATTATTTTTTGTATTGGTGCTATATCACTCCCTCTGCCCATTCTTCATTTCCTCCTTTTTGGTACACTCCCGGTCTCCCCCTGGAATTAGTTTAAATTTGCACAGTCCCTGTAGTACACATGTGCTGTACATTTATACCTCAGCTCGTTATCACCACACGTGAAAGGCTAGAACGTGTTATCAGCATGATCGTATACATGCAACAAACACTGGGTACATCGCTATTGCAAATGAATGCTTTTGAAAGATGAGAAAGCTCTGGGATATTTTTCATCCTAAATCAATGGAATCAATAGAGGTTTCTAGGCCTGTCTCGGGGCTGTGCAGTTGTGTAGACACGGCATGTAATCAGGGGCAGGGCATAGCTATACTTCAAGGCAAACACTGAGGCATTCAAAATGCTCCCTGGAGCTTGCAGAGGCTGGATATGCTCCTACTTACACCCTGGGGGGGAGGGGAGCAGCTTAGTCTCCCCCACCCCATTTGGAGCACGGTGCCTCCAAGAGAGAAGACAGGGTGCAATCTGAAGAGGGCAGAATCTGGCTCTTAGAGTAGAGAGATGAGGATCTATCACTTCCCCAATAATCCCACAAATAGGAATAGTTATTGCATGAGCATACCGAGGGAAAAGAGCCCACACACACGTGCAGAAGCCAGGGAAATTTAAATGCGTCTTTATTTGAGCTATAGCCTTTTGTGTTCAAATTGCCTTATCCCCCACCTTCCCAGCAGTTCTCCTTAGTTCTGTGCACCTGCCTCCCGATTAACATAAGGCACACATCTGTGGTGGCTTTAGTGAAGCCTACTGCACCCTAGTCATTCACCCTACACATTACAGTATCCTGTCTGTCTCCTTGTTCTGTCTTTCCCATTTCAGAGATGGAGGGAGAATAATCATTTGAGACTATGCAATTAGACTTCTGGTTTTTCTTTGAGGGGTTCATATTTTTTTTTACCTTCCAGCCTCCCACAAGCACAGCGCATCTCTGCCAAGGCCTGTATAGGGATGTAAAAATTAAGACTGAGTGACACAAACTTCCTACAGAGGCAGCACTCATTATTACTTAGATAACAACAAAAGTGTTCAGCCAGCCAGATTCTTTACTATTCTTGCATTCACATTTTCCCCTCACTTCCATACCATCTTGCTGTGTCCATTGCTAAAGGGAAGAGACAGGACTTCATTGTGTAAATACATGCGGGGGGCTGGACATCTTTACTGAGACTCAGTTTCTCATTGCCTTGCCCCTTTTGCAATCATTTCTACCCAAGCCAAGTGGGTACCCAGTGCTATATTTCTGATTGTGTCAGGCCAGATGCTCAAAGGTTTTTAGGCCCCTAACTCCCATTGAAATCAGTGGGACCTAAGCATCTACACACCTTTGAAGATCTGGGCCTAAGTGACAACATAAAGACAGTGAAGAATTAGGCCCAGCCTCTGCGAATTCAGATTTCACTGCACGGTGCTACCACACAGGGTTTGTCTCAATCCTGAATTAATGGATTTCTGGCTACTCTTCATTTCTGTTTCACCCAGTACCACAGACATCAACCCTATTGTCAGTTCTGTACAACAGTACAAACCTCTTCCGCTTTATATTCTATTATACACACACAAAAACTACATGAAAAAGAACTTAAGGTTGCAAAGTCAAGGACTCCAAAGTTAGAAAATCCCAGAATTAAGGCTAGGGTTTTTGTGTGTGATATCCTAGACCGGGGTAGGCAACCTATGGCACGCATGCCGAAAGCGGCACGTGAGCTGATTTTCAGTGGCACTCACACTGCCCAGGTCCTGGCCACCGGTACGGAGGGGGGGGGAGAGGGGGCTCTGCATTTTAATTTAATTTTAAATGAAGCTTCTTAAACATTTTAAAAACCTTATTTACTTTACATACAACAATAGTTTAGTTATATATCATAGACTTATAGAAAGAGACCTTCTAAAAACGTTAAAATGTATTACTGGCATGTGAAACCTTAAATTAGAGTGAATAAATGAAGACTCAGCACACCACTTCTGAAAGGTTGCCAACCCCTGTCCTAGACATTTAAAAAAAGGAATCAGGAAAAAGAAAAAAGAAATTTCATCATGCCACCCACATGGGTCATGAGCAGAGTTGGAACCTTTAGATTCACACAGACCTCTGCCAGTTGAGCTAATGAAGTAATTGATAGCAATAGCAGGTTATCATCCTATATGTGGACCAATACTAGAGGGAGAAGAGAATATGTTTTGCCACTAGGTTTCACAGACCTTCGCTAACAGAGGAAAGGGGGGACTCAGGCTATGTCTACACTAGAGAGTTTACAGCAGCCCTGTTGCACCGATGCAGCTGCGCTGCTGTAAGCTCTTTAGTGTTACCACTCTATGACAACGGGGGAGAGCTCTCCCATCAACTTAATTCATCCACCCCCAATGAGTGGCTGCAGCTATGTCAGCAGGAGAAGCTCTCCCACGGACATAGCACTGTCCACATCGGTGCTTAGGTCAGTATAATTTATGTCGCTCGGGGGAGTGGCTTATTCACACCCCTGAGCTGCGACATAAGTTATATCGACTTGAGCTGTAGCACAGCCATAGCCTGAGGAATCGTGTGTTTCATTCCAGGTTGTGGAGAGGAGTGTGCTCTAATGGGCACAGATGCTTCTGCCTGTTTGCCCCAAGCTTGACCCCTTCTGACACTTTCCCTCCAACACCACTTCCCCATCCCTGTCCCAATCTCCACCCCTCATATTTCTCATTCCAGCTTCAGTCTCCTTGCCCAGCCAATCCCAGTTCCCGCTCCTGGCTCCTCATGTGGTCTGTCTCTCTTCCCCAACCCCAGCCTCCAGTTGTCCCTTCTCATTCCCATTTGTGCCCTCCCCAGATTTCTTAACCAATTTCAGTCTCCCCCCACAGGCGCCTTGTCTCGGTCCTCCCCTGCATCCTAGCTCCTTGTCAGTGCTGAGCCCCTTTCCCCGACAGATTCCCAGTCCCCTTGTCTAGCCAGTCCCAGTCTCCTCCCTCCTTGTAGCTCTTTGTCTTCCCCTGCCAGCCAACTCAATCCTAATCCCTCCTGTATTGCCCACAACAATTTTGCAGCCTAGTCTCTTTGCCCAACACTCCCAGTCTCTCTTTGCCCCCCCCCCCACTCCAGTCTCACCAGACTCTTTGTCCCAATCTATTTCTTTCCCTCCCCTCCCAGTCCAGCCTGTGTCTCCTCTGCAATCCATTCAGGCAGTTTCCTCCTCCACACTACCTGGGTGCCAGTTGGAGGGTGGAGATTTGTCACTGAGAGCACAGGAGAGACAGGATCTTTTCCCCCGCCCCCCGAGCAGCAATAAGAGGGAAAATCTGGCTTCCCTCCTGTAGCCCTGGGCTGGAGCATGCTCAGTCAGAGGATGATGCATGCACCATACTGTCACACCTCGGATCAGTGAAGGGATGGCAGAGGAGCAGTCTGGTCAGCACTGGGAGCTGTGAGAGGCTTGAGCATGCTCAAAGAGAACAGACTCTTTGTAGATTTTAGCTGGTGATCTCTACTGTACACATAGAAACTGTTATAGGAGCACCAGTGATCTGTATTCTCTGTATATCCTGTATGTTCAAAAGGTCTGTTACACTTTTCCCCCCCCATTTTTGTCTCCTCTCCCTCTCTGAATACCTGTGAAGTGGCTTTCCCCCTCCCCCTCCCTCCTGAAATGCTTGTGGGATGAATGGGCTGGTTGAACAGCTGGAAGATCAGAAGAGCTCCTAGGTAGACAAGGTGTCTGGGACTCTAATTAGGCAGCACTCACACACCTAATGCATGGACACTGCCCGAGATGGAGTGTGACCAACCAGACATGGCCAAGTCATCTCTAGTCGCAGGCCATGAGGAGCAGGTCCTTAAAAGGGGAAGGGGCCATGTGCTCAGGAGTGCACTCACAAGATTGTACCTCCCGTAAAGGCCCTTCACCCGGACCGCCTGGCCAGTGGTTCACCACGTTGCATTCCATCGTGCCTCGGGAAGACTTACCTTCATCGCATCGTCCATCGCTGTGCTGTGGGACACTCACCTTGAAGGATCCTGACATCTCTAGTGCTGTGCCGGTCCTGGGAGTGTGTGACCCCCCCCATATCCTTCTTTTGAGCTTAGATATCAGTATAATAAACATGCTGCTTTCTGCCAAACTCTGGTGGGTCATTAGTGCTCCCTAAGCTTACTAGCTGGCCCAATTTCGGGTAACAGAAACTATGATTTTTCAAAGGCTTATAGACTTGGCAAATTTGGGCACATTTTCATAGGAACAGCAATAGACACATTCCTGATGTAAAGGCCACCAATCCTGCCAAATTCCAAGTCCATGCTCCAAAGCCGGTGAAGGAGGGGTGGGCACTAGAGCTTTTTGAATAAAAGATTGAAAAAAAAAATCAATATATTCTTGCCCCTTTTGACCCAAGTGGCTAGTCCAAGTTTGGGGTACTCCTGATGTTCCAGCTGGGAGTAGAAATTGGTGACAGTCAGGTATTTTTTGATGCAGTTTTGTTTATTTAGAAAGAATATACACAGTTCTGTGTCTTTGAAAACAGAAGAATTCAAACATTAGGAAACAGCTTCTTTTGCTCACAGCATCAAGAGCACGCTTTTCAGCCTTGCTCAGGCTTCTTCCAGGGTCAGGCTGAGGGCATTCAGCATTCAACTTTTTGCTCACTCCTTCTGTTTCTTGTCTGTTCTTTGTTTTACGTTCTGCCTTCCCATACACACCCAAGCATACAAACACCCCTTACCAAACCAATACCCAGCAAAAGGCTCCTGGGTGGGTTCACACAATCCTTTTCTCTTAAGTGTGTGTGTGGGTGGGGGTGGGGAGTTCACACCTATTAATCTCAATCCCATAGCAAGGTTTCATCCAGCTCATGACAGAATTTTTCCTGAGCTTCGTACTCAAACAGCTGAACTGTTTTGACCGAAGCTTTCCAAAAGCGTCAGCGTGAGGCAGACACCTGTCATGAAAAATTTGTCAGCCCAAGTTGTTAAAGTTTTGCAAAGTTATAAGCAACTGCAAACAGGATCTTAAAATGTGATGTGCCAGGCACTCTTAACAGGTGGAGCTACCAGTTCTACCTAGAATCAAGCTACAGATCTACATTCTAAATAAAGAGCTTTCCTCCTCCCATAATAAATATTACAGGAATCCCTCATCTTCCTCCATATTGGATATTACACATCTCTGCTCTTGGAAAAAGAAAAAAAAACTACCTTGTCGGTGATGGTGGCTGATGTGAGTCTCTGTAGTACGCAAAGACCCAGCCATTGGAAACATTAGTATTAGTTATACCCTCAACCTAGGTGGTTGCCCACATAGCTATTCCTAACAACAAGCATTCCTCCTCCACATCCACAGTGCACAGAAAGGATCCAGCAATGGGAATTGGGGGGGGAGCGGGGAATGATATAAAGAAGCTGGATGCAGTGAGCGGAATCAGATCTCTACCCCATGCCCCAAGCTCCACCAGCAGCTAGCACAGCAGATGGCTGTGGTTCCATTATGTTGGATGGCTGCAGTGCTGGACAGGCATACTTTGCCATTTCACCAAATGAGCAGCTGCCTCTTTCCTGTGATCTACACCTTGCACGTGTCATGACGCCTTGGCTTCTTGGAAGCAGGTGCTGGGTGGTTGCCCTCTAGCAGTGTGGGGAACATGGATGTAGGCAGCGGTGTAATGGTAAAAAAAAGTGGGTAAACTAACCTTCATATTCCCCAAATGAGAAGTGGGTAAACTCCTTTGGCCAATATTTACCCTCAGCTACACCATTGGATGTAGGTCAGCAGGCTGGCTGCAGCTTAACACAACCAGGGTGGAATTCTCATTCCCAGCCACTGATGGAACAGAAGCCTCTAAACTGCCATACATGCAGTGGCTAAGAAAAACTCCAGATCTGAATAGCTCTACAGCGCAGTTAACAGTTTTTTGCATAATGCAATCTCCTAGTCCCTTAAGAGGAGGAGCCATGATTAATTCCCTCCAATTTAATTACCATTATTCTAGCATAGATGTGGGCAGAACTTCACACAGAATGGTGAGTGTGGCTGCAGCAGTGGTGCAGAGAGACAGATTGGTATTGCCCTACTTCATTGTATGATGTCCCTGTAAATGCTACTGAAAACTGCATAAAGCTCATATCTAATTTACTGCCTTCTATCACCTCCCAATTTCCTTCATCATTGTTACTTTCCAGGGTTCTCCCTCCAATCAAATATATACAGTATATATTATTATTCCCCCAAGTTGTACTCCCCTGCATTTTTCCAAACTGCTTCTCATTTTATTTCTTGTCCATATCTCTAACCTCTCTAGTTTCCTTTCTTATTTCCCCATCAATTGATTTTGCATCCTCTCACTCCTTAAGACAACCTGTGTAGGCTATGGGCCCAATAGTGCCACACTCGATCAAATTCTGTGCACCTTGTGAGTAATCCAATTTATTTTAATAGGACTATTCAAAAAGCAAGAGTGCCAAAATTAGGCAGTGAGTTAATTAGGCAAAAAGGTTATTCCTAGCGTTAATAAAAGGTGCTAAATGAAACTGGGCCTAACACAATCAAAAATCTTCTCTCAGCCCAATCTATTTCTTGGAGTATTTCATCTACATGGCACTGCTATTTCCAAACTGTTTTGAATGATTTTTTCAAAGTATGATTTCATAGGACACTGTATGTGTTCTACTAAAGCTCTTTAAGATCTACTGATAAAAAGCACTACAGTATATAAGAGGTGGGTATTATTACTACTACACCTACTGCATTTCTTTCAACCATTGATTCTGTTGTTCACTTCCTTGGGATGGGTAAAATTGGTCAGACATGATTTGTTCTGTATATGCCATGCTGCAAGATGTTTGCTGTTTTGTCATTTCCTAGGTGCATACAGAATTTCTCTACAAATATTGGTTCTATTATTTTACTAAAATTTGGAGTTAAATTTGCCAGGAGTAATTAAGAACAATATTTTATGTAACATACTGTGCATCAAAATATTTTATAAACTGCAGTATAACTTCATCCACAATTAAAATGTATGGCTTATGCTCCTAAAAGCTCATGCCTCAGGGTTTCTGCTGGCCACTTGCAAGGGTCAGGAAGGGATTCCTTCTCCCTCTCCCAATGTATTATGGGAGTGTAACAGGGCTTGGGTGGCCAGGCAGCCTAGTGGTTAGATCACCTATCTCTCAGTGCCCCCCCGCTGACTGGGTGGCCTCAGACTTTAAGGCTGAGTGTGGGGGGGGGGGGTGGCAAGAGGGTCTTAAGTCCTCCCTCTCCACCAAGTCCCAGTCCAGGGCCCTGTGTATGTGAACCCCTGAACAACTGAGGTTGGTGTCCCTCTTGTCAGGGAGTCAGAATCCACTACCCTGGGCTATTTCCTACCAATCTGTTCAGTTTGGGGCATGGCCCCTCTAGTACCATCTACCGGGTGGCTTGCTTCCCTCTGTAGTCCAGACAGCGCCTTGCTGGGATCCCAGTCCTTCGGGCAGGGCAGCTGCAAACTGGCAAGGGCAAGCCCCACAATGCCTCTGGGGTTCACTCAGTCAGTTACCTCATGTGCTGGGGGTTACTCCACACAGCCTCCCTTGGCTGGGAAACCAGTGCCTACTTCCAGGTGGCCAGGGGCGGCTCCAGGCACCAGCGCACCAATCCGCAGGACCGGCGGACCTCCCACAGGCATGCCGCCGAATCTGCATGACCAGCAGACCTCTCGCCGAAAGCCGCCTGACTGCCGTGCTTGGGGCGGCAAAATACATAGAGCCGCCCCTGCAGGTGGCTGCCCTGGCTGGCAGGCCAGCACTCCATCTCTTCAGGCACAGAGACAGCTAGCTCTTGCCTCTTCACCAGTCAGCCCTGAACTGAGCCAGGCTTTCTTCTTTTATCCCCCCCTCCAGGCTTGGCATTGGCTACAGGTATGGTGGAGCTAGCTGGGTCCAAAGACTCTCTTTAACCCCTGCTGTGCTGGCTGGCGGTTTCTCTGCTTCATCACAGGGAGGTTCTTTTGGTCTCCTTCCTCTGAAGCATCAGAGATGGCTGGAGATGGGACATTGGGCAGGGTAGGTCAGAGCTCTGAGGTGGCACTGAGCATGCTCTCTCTCTCAGGTGCTTGGGTGGCTGGTTCTTGCTCACATGCTCAGAGTCTAACTGATCTCCATATGTGAGACTGGAAAGGAATTTTTCCCCATTCAGATTGGGAGTGACCTTGTGGGTGCAGGTCATTTGTCCGGATTATCTGGGGATCTCTCATGTAATCATTTCTCTGCCATTGTGGGGGCCACAGGCAGTGGTGCGCCTCGGGCCCCTCCTATTCTCTCCCTGTGGCACATAATCATTTAGTCTCCTGTGGACTGTAATACTTTGGTCTCATGTCAATTGTTGGGACTAGTGTGTGGGTGCTGGGTGGTGTTGGTGGGCTGTGATATACCAGAGGTCAGACTAGATGATCCAGTGGTCCCGTCTGACCTTAACATTTCTGATTGTAAAACACAGTGGTGCATAGCAAGCATTTAACAGCAGCCAGTAGCACTACAACATGGAAAATCATATTCAGTTGAAACTACAAGGAGGGTATTTTGACAGAAGAAACATAGTTGCTGAAACTGCTAACTGGCTGTTAGCCATTGTGTAACACACATGCCTCTTGCAAAAACCGTGCCATGTGGCTAAGCAAACCTAAAGGCAGGTTACCAGGCAGTTGTCCATTATAGTGTTTCTTGAACTTTCCTCTGAAGCATTTAGTGTTGGCTGTTGGCAGAGACAGGATTAGATGGACCCCCAGTATGAGTCATTATGACAATTCCTGTTTGTATCTTTCAGGAGAGGATGTGATCAGGACCTTTGTTTTACCTCTTCCCTGGAAGATGGCATTTCCAGTAACAGCCATCCTGGAGCATTACTTAGGATTTACTTAAGGAATCTACTAAAATCACTCTTCTTTCTGCAACATGCTAAGTTTCCCCTCAGATTTCCCAGCCAAGTACTGACTAGGCCAGGGATCGGCAACCTTTGGCATGCGGCCCATCAGGAAAATCCGCTGGCAGGCCGGGATCATAGAATCATAGAATATCAGGGTTGGAAGGGACCTCAAGAGGTCATCTAGTCCAACCCCCTGCTCAAAGCAGGACCAATCCCCAACTAAATCATCCCAGCCAGGGCTTTGTCAAGCCGGGCCTTAAAAACCTCCAAGGAAGGAGACTCCACCACCTCCCTAGGTAACGCATTCCAGTGCTTCACCACCCTCCTAGTGAAATAGTGTTTCCTAATATCCAACCTGGACCTCCTCCACTGCAACTTGAGACCATTGCTCCTTGTTCTGTCAGCTGCCACCACTGAGAACAGCTGAGCTCCATCCTCTTTGGAACCCCCCTTCAGGTAGTTGAAGGCTGCTATCAAATCCCCCCTCATTCTTCTCTTCTGGAGACTAAACAATCCTAGTTCCCTCAGCCTCTCCTCATAAGTCATGTGCTCCAGACCCCTAATCATTTTTGTTGCCCTCCGCTGGACTCTTTCCAATTTTTCCACATCCTTCTTGTAGTGTGGGGCCCAAAACTGGACACAGTATTCCAGATGAGGCCTCACCAATGTCGAATAAAGGGGAACGATCACGTCCCTCGATCTGCTGGCAATGCCCCTACTTATACAGCCCAAAATGCCGTTAGCCTTCTTGGCAACAAGAGCACACTGTTGACTCATATCCAGCTTCTCGTCCACTGTGACCCCTAGGTCCTTTTCTGCAGAACTGCTACCTAGCCATTCGGTCCCTAGTCTGTAGCAGTGCATTGGATTCTTCCGTCCTAAGTGCAGGACTCTGCACTTATCCTTGTTGAACCTCATCAGGTTTTTTTTGACCCAATCCTCTAATTTGTCTAGGTCCCTCTGTATCCGATCCCTACCCTCTAGTGTATCTACCACGCCTCCTAGTTTAGTGTCATCTGCAAACTTGCTGAGAGTGCAGTCCACACCATCCTCCAGATCATTAATAAAGATATTAAACAAAACCGGCCCCAGGACCGACCCTTGGGGCACTCCGCTTGAAACCGGCTGCCAACTAGACATGGAGCCATTGATCACTACCCGTTGAGCCCGACGATCTAGCCAGCTTTCTATCCACCTTATAGTCCATTCATCCAGCCCATACTTCTTTAACTTGGCGGCAAGAATACTGTGGGAGACCGTATCAAAAGCTTTGCTAAAGTCAAGGAATAACACATCCACTGCTTTCCCCTCATACACAGAGCCAGATATCTCATCATAGAAGGCAATTAGGTTAGTCAGGCACGACTTCCCCTTGGTGAATCCATGCTGACTGTTCCTGATCACTTTCCTCTCCTCTAAGTGTTTCATAATTGATTCCTTGAGGACCTGTTCCATGATTTTTCCAGGGACTGAGGTGAGGCTGACTGGCCTGTAGTTCCCCGGATCCTCCTTCTTCCCTTTTTTAAAGATGGGCACTACATTAGCCTTTTTCCAGTCATCCGGGACCTCCCCCGATCGCCATGAGTTTTCAAAAATAATGGCTAATGGCTCTGCAATCTCATCCGCCAACTCCTTTAGCACCCTCGGATGCAGCGCATCCGGCCCCATGGACTTGTGCACGTCCAGTTTTTCTAAATAGACCCGAACCACTTCTTTCTCCACAGAGGGCTGGTCACCTTCTCCCCATATTGTGCTGCCCAGTGCAGCAGTCTGGGAGCTGACCTTATTCGTGAAGACAGAGGCAAAAAAAGCATTGAGTACTGTGACGTTGTGCAGTCTGTATGGTTTTATAAAAACTTGATAATAAGTCAATATAATATAACTGGGATAGTTTTAGAGAAAATACGGTAATAAGTGAATGTAATGTAACGTAACTGGGATATGCTTCATGCAAAAGGTCTCTTGTAAGGTATCATTACAAAGCTTATAATCTACTGAGTATGATCATCTGATTTGTATAAATGTACCACTCTTGTATCTAAAACTGGAAATATAAAACATAACTCTGAGGGCCTATTGTAATTATGTAAAGTGTGGGCCATTAATGATGGTTTGGAATCTTGATGACTCCCATTAACAAGGACCATTGTCTGCAGATGACTGTGTTTACCTGTGAGTCTTCCTGTGTATGTGTGTGCTGGCAAGTGAGTAATGAAGTCTTGCAGTGACATGTGATCATGTCACCTGAACTGGAATCCATCTTTAACCTGGTGCTTTTCCAGTGGGGGGGGGTGGAAGCCCAGAGGGACAAAGGGTTCCCGCCTTATGCAAAAGATATATAAAGGGGTGGAAGAGAACAGAGAGGGAGAGGAGCCATCATGGAGAATCCCCTAGATAACACCTAAGCTGGAACAAGAGCTGTACCAGGGGAAAGAATTGTGCCCAGGCCTGGAAGGTGTCCAGTCTGAGAAAAACTTACTGAAGCATCTCTGAGGGTGAGATTATCTGTATTTAGTTTGATTAGGCATAGATTTGCGCATTTTATTTTATTTTGCTTGTGACTTACTTTGTTCTGTCTGTTACTACTTTGAACCACTTAAATCCTACTGTCTGTATTTAATAAAATCACTTTTTATTTAGTAATTTACTCAGAGTATGTATTAATACCTGGGGGAGCAAACAGCTGTGCATATCTCTCTATCTGTGTTATAGAGGGCGAACAATTTATGAGTTTGCCCTGCATAAGCTTTATGCAGGGTAAAACGGATTTATCTGGGTTTAGACCCCATTGGGAGTTGGGCATCTGAGTGCTAAAGACAAGCACACTCCTGTGAGCTGTTTTTGGGTAAACTTGTAGCTTTGGGACAAGTAATTCAGACCCTGGGTCTGTGTTGAAGTGGACTGGAGTGTCTAATTCAGCAAGACGGGGTGCTGGAGTCCTGAGCTGGCAGGGAAAACAGAAGCAGGGGTAGTCTTGGCACATCGGGTGGCAGCTCCCAAGTGGGTTTCTGTGATCCAACCCGTCACAAGTACATTAGCTTTTTCCACATCCTCGGTCACTAGGTTGCCTCCCTCATTCAGTAAGGGGCCCACACTTTCCTTGACTTTCTTCTTGTTGCTAACATACCTGAAGAAACCCTTCTTGTTACTCTTAACATCTCTTGCTAGCTGCAACTCCAAGTGTGATTTGGCCTTCCTGATTTCATTCCTGCATGCCTGAGCAATAGTTTTATACTCCTCCCTGGTCATTTGTCCAATCTTCCACTTCTTGTAAGCTTCTTTTTTGCCTTTAAGATCTGCAAGGATTTCACTGTTTAGCCAAGCTGGTCGCCTGCCATATTTACTATTCTTTCTACACATTGGGATGGTTTGTTCCTGTAACTGCAATAAGGATTCTTTAAAATACAGCCAGCTCTCCTGGACCCCTTTGCCCTTCATGTTATTTTCCCAGGGGATCCTGCCCATCTGTTCCCTGAGGGAGTCAAAGTCTGCTTTTCTGAAGTCCAGGGTCCGTATTCTGCTGCTCTCCTTTCTTCCTTGTGTCAGGATCCTGAACTCGACCATTTCATGGTCACTGCCTCCCAGATTCCCATCCACTTTTGCTTCCCCTACTAATTCTTCCCTGTTTGTGAGCAGCAGGTCAAGAAAAGCTCTGCCCCTAGTTGGTTCCTCCAGCACTTGCACCAGGAAACTGTCCCCTACACTTTCCAAAAACTTCCTGGATTGTCTGTGCACTGCTGTATTGCTCTCCCAGCAGATATCAGGGTGATTAAAGTCTCCCATGAGAACCAGGGCCTGCGATCTAGCAACTTCTGCTAGTTGCCAGAAGAAAGCCTCATCCACCTCATCCCCCTGGTCTGGTGGTCTATAGCAGACTCCAACCACGACATCACCCTTGTTGCTCACACTTCTCAACTTTATCCAGAGACTCTCAGGTTTTTCTGCGGTTTCATACCAGAGCTCTGAGCAGTCATACTCCTCTCTTACATACAACGCAACTCCCCCACCTTTTCTGCCCTGCCTGTCCTTCCTGAACAGTTTATATCCATCCATGACAGTACTCCAGTCATGTGAGTTATCCCACCAAGTCTCTGTTATTCCAATCGCATCATAGTTCCCTGACTGTGCCAGGACTTCCAGTTCTCCCTGCTTGTTTCCCAGGCTTCTTGCATTTGTGTATAGGCACTTAAGATAACTCATTGATCGTCCCTCTTTCTCAGCATGAGACAGGAGTCCTCCCCTCTTGCGCTCTCCTGCTCGTGCTTCCTCCCAGGATCCCATTTCCCCACTTACCTCAGGGCTTTGGTCTCCTTCCCCTGGTGAACCTAGTTTAAAGCCCTCCTCACTAGGTTAGCCAGCCTGCTGGCGAAGATGCTCTTCCCTCTCTTCGTTAGGTGGAGCCCGTCTCTGCCTAGCACTCCTCCTTCTTGGAACACCATCCCATGGTCGAAGAATCCAAAGCCTTCTCTCCGACACCACCTGCGTAGCCATTCATTGACTGCCACGATTCGACGGTCTCTACCCAGGCCTTTTCCTTGCACAGGGAGGATGGACGAGAACACCACTTGCGCCTCAAACTCCTTTATCCTTCTTCCCAGAGCCACGTAGTCTGCAGTGATCCGCTCAAGGTCATTCTTGGCAGTATCATTGGTGCCCACGTGGAGAAGCAGGAAGGGGTAGCGATCCGAGGGCTTGATGAGTCGCGGCAGTCTCTCCGTCACATCGTGTATCCTAGCTCCTGGCAAGCAGCAGACCTCTCGGTTTTCCTGGTCGGGGCGGCAGATAGATGACTCAGTCCTCCTGAGGAGGGAGTCCCCGACCACCACCACCCTCCTCCTCCTCTTGGGAGTGGTGGTCGTGGAACCCCCATCCCTAGGACAGTGCATCTTTTGCCTTCCAATCCGTGGAGTCTCCTTCTGCTCCCTTCCCTCAGATGGGTCATCTAGTCCACTCTCCGCATTAGTACCTGTGGAGAGAACATGGAAACGATTGCTCACCTGTATCTCCATTGCTGGTGCATGGACGCTCCTCTTTCTCCTTCTGGAGGTCACATGCTGCCAAACCTCTTCACAATCCTTCTGTTCCTGCTGCGCCTGCTCCGAATCTTCAGAACATTGTGGCCGTAGAAGCATCTCCTGACGTCTATCCAGGAAATCTTCATTTTCCCTTATGCAACGCAGTGTTGATACTCGTTTCTCCAGCCCTCGAACCTTCTCTTCCAATATGGAGACCAGCTTGCACTTTGTACAGACAAAGTCGCTTCTGTCCTGTGGAAGAAAGACAAACATGGCACAACCTGTGCAGGTTTCAACAGCTGATCGCTCACCTTCCATATCCCTGTCCTCTTAAGAGCTTCCTCGGCTGTTGCAGGAACTACTCAGAGAAACCTGCAGATGAAAGCCTCAGTGAGCTCTCTCCAGGCGAGCTCCCAGGCAAACTCCCTCTGTTAGCCTCTGCTGTTCGCCGCTCAGCTGGTTCGCTGCTGACTGCCCTTATATACCAGTCAGGCCCACTCAAGGCCCACCTGGAACAAAGCACTCCCAATTCACACTTTTCAAACAAACAAGCAAGCAATCAAGCACACGGTCAAACTGACCAACTGTCCCAGCAGCAGACACTCAGATACTCACCAACACAGCCCCCCTAATGCAGCACTTAGCGTACCTCCTCTCGGACAGCTCCCAGGCAAACTCCCTCTGTTAGCCTCTGCTGTTTGCTTACCTGCAGCATCCGCATGTTCGGCCAATTGCAGCTCCCACTGTCCGCGGTTCACCGTTCCAGGCCAATGGGGGCTGTGGGAAGCAGCGGCCAGCACATCCCTCGGCCCACACCACTTCCCGCAGCCCCCATTGGCCTGGAACAGTGAACCGCGGTTAGTGGGAGCTGCGATCGGCCGAACCTGCGGACACTGCAGGTAAACAAACCGTCTTGGCCGCCGGCAGATTTCCCTGATGGGCCACATGCCAAAGGTTGCCGATCCCTGGCGTAGTCAGTACTTGTCTGAGAGATCTGAAGGGAAACTTAGCATGTTGCAGAAAGAAGAGTGATTTTAGTAAGAGCCAAGAAGATCACATTCAGATATTGTATGGCTGCAGGCCGGTCAAGGTCTTTGCCTTTATACTTCATTTATTTTTTCCCAGTCTTCTGCTATGTGCTTAATTCACTATAACTTTACTACATCACTGGCACTTATTTTGGAAAATTTGTAAGCTAAATTAAGACTAAGATTCAAATCATGTAGACCTGCAAATATATGTACATGTAATTTCTCCAAATTATTGCATTCATTTCTGTTTATCAAACATATTTATTGGCAAAGTCATTTACCAATGGCCCATGCCGCCTTTCCTTATTTTTATTAATAGGAATTAAATATAGCTATTTAGTAACTCAGCTATTTTTGAACCATTTTGCCAGTTCTTTTATTCATGTGCCTAATTTATAGTATTTATTTTCTCCATCTGATAGAGCTGTAAATGCATTCTTCTCTTTAATCCCTTTGGGCAGTAATAATTTATTCTGGTTTTTAGCTGCCCTCATCTTTTTCATGCAAGCATTAACCAGGTTTGCATGCGCTACTTACTTTAGTTTCCTAGGCCCTTCCTAATTTCCAGCACAGGCTCTTGATTATTTTTTTACCCTCACAGAGGGTTTAAAAATAAAAAAAATCACAAAGCAGTGCTTCATAAATCCTCTTTGGGTCACTTTCGGTCCCTTGCATTTTTCTTTCTCTGTGTAATTGTCTTCATTTGTGCTCTTATTGCTGTGTATTTATAATCCAGCCTTCTTCTACATTTCTGGATGATAATCAGGGCCATATATTCTTTGAGACTCCTTCTGTCTACAGAGGTGGTCAGGGAATTTATCTTTGTTAGCTGAAATGTGCCACTTCCACATAAGCCTATTTGTTTCTTCTCTCTCCCTTGCCTCATTCAGGGAGACTGCAGGGCCTTCTTCCTGCATCCAGGAATTTTCAAGAGGATAATGGAGAAGCAATGGAGGAGCCCCTCTTCCACTTCCAGAGGACATTGATTCTGTGGGGATTTTCCCTCCACCAGAAGGCAGCAATGAACTCCTTGAATTCCTCTCAAGTTCCATGTGCTCTGGGACCCTTTAGTGATGAAATAAGTATCAGCTATCCTCTCCCTTAATTGTGCATTGTGAACTAAGATAGTTCATGGTCACTATAACCAGGCTTCTCTCTCGTATCTTCACTCTCAATCAAAAACAACGAGGAGTCCTTGTGGCACCTTAGAGACTGAGGCTAGGTCTACACTACAGCGGGGGTCCGACCTAAGATACGCAACTTCAGCTACGTGAATACCGTAGCTGAAGTTGCGTATTTTAGGTCGACTTACCTGGCTGTGAGGACGGGGGAAAGTCGACCGCTGCCGCGCTGCCGTCAACTCCGCTGCCGCCTCTTGCCGTGGTGGATTTCCGGAGTCGATGGCAGAGCGATCAGGGATCAATTTTATCGCGTCTTCATTAGACGCGATAAGTCGATCCCAGAAAATCGATTGCCTGCCGCCGGACCCTCCGGTAAGTGTAGATGTACCCTAACAAATTTATTTGGGCATAAGCCTTCGTGGGCTAGTTCCTCCCCAGTGGTGAGAGAAAGATTCAAGATGAGTTCTCTTCTTTCTGGACTAATAAATCATGCTTTGCTCAGATTAGGAATCTCTTTGACAATTAATCATTGTTTAGTTGTGTTGCCCAACACATGTCAGAGTAGTTGGTTTCAAATTCCTTGATATATTCGATTCAGGAAATCCTTTTTTCTCGGATTCTCCCCTACAAACCTGTGGTTCTCCAACAGATGCCCACTATGGTTTCACCTTTGTTTTTCATTGCTTGTATGCTAAGCTAAAGCATTTCACCATTTTTCATGATCGAGTTGTGTTTCTCTTGTTTTGTAAATACTTTTGACACTCCACTACTTCTTCCCTCTTTTGCATAGACTGTACCTATCAATATCATCCTTCCAGCTCTGAGAATCATTCTTCCACGTGTCAGTGCTGCTCACCAGGTGATACTCTCTATCATTTAGTATTACTTCCTAGCTCCTTTTGCTAATTTCCCCTTACTTCTTGCAGTTGTGTATAGAAACTGTCCTTTCATTATATTCACCATTGTTTGATAAATCATTTCTCTTTTCTTTACTCAAATTGAAAATCCATACCAGATTGTTGGAGTTAATTAACCCTCCCTACCTAGTTCACAGCATGTATAAAAAGCTTTGTCACTTGTGAACACATAACTTGTCAAGCCTCCCAGCAGAAGCGGGAGTTCCTTAGACAAAGGAATTTTCTCCCCCGCCCTTACCTCCTTTTTTTTTTTGTTTCCACATAGGCCAACCAGCTTCCTCTCTCTCCCCAGCTGTTCCCAAGCCAGCTGTATGCTCTTCCTCGCAGGACTACAAAGTGGAGCTTTCTATATGTTTCATTCTGCCTTAGAGCCAGCAGCTGTATGTTCAGCACAGCACTGTTGGGACAACTGGGCTCTGCTCCTTTCCCCTGTGCGGTGAGTTCATTCTGCTTGGACACAAAGTGAAATGACTACCTAGCAAGTCTCATTTTGATGTCCCACTGGGCGTAGAAGGCTAGGGAATGGAGGATGGAAGGAGACCACAGACAATGGACAGTGCTGTGGGTGAGACTAGAAATAATTCCCATGCTTGAGAGATTCTGGACAGGGGCAGCCCCTTGGCTCCAATTTTCCTGGCAGTGTCAGAGTGCTTTACCAGCCTGCTTCTCTCATCAGCACTCCTCATAGTGTCTGAAATATAAGCAGAGCAGGGATCCAAACACAGATCACAGTGTGTGTTAAACAGAACACGCAACCTCTCCTCTGCTCAGCTCTCCACTCAGGGAATGTGTATCAGGCAGAGCAGGGAGCACTGTTGATTATAAAGATTAGAGAACACTGGCCTTGATGACAAGGAAGGGAAGAGAGGGGGAGGTCTGGATGAAGACAGCAAAGCAACAAATAAAAAGAGAAACAAAAAATTCTCTCAGTCCTTTCCAAATCTCTCTCTCCAGCCAGTATCTGAAACCTGACAGTTCTGCAAAATTGGTGCACTCTCCTTCCCTGCTTTAAAGTAGTAACCTAGTCTACATCTGAGTCTGAAATCCAAACAATCACCTCTCATCACAGGGAACAGTGTGTGTTACCCCTTCCATCTTCTCCTTTCCTCATTCGCATGTGGCATTAGCAGGATCACAATGAAAGTCACCAGCATTCACACTCTCCTCAGCTCTCTGCCCAGGTCTCTTTTGTCAGACTCTACTGAATCAAGTACTAAACATAGGATGACATTTAATTTGCAGTACAGATTGTATATCATTCCAGAACAGTGATGTACATAGGACATTCTAATATGTGCTATATAACTGTTTGGTAGCGCTGTATTTAGGAAACACTGTAAACTTGCTATCCAGCCAATTTCAGATAATAAATTAAAAGCCATTTCAGTTTTTACATCTGCTCCCACATCTCCCAGCCAATTTACCATCTCATTTTTCTTTAAATATTTCTCTTCTCCTCTGCCTTATTGTGTGAACAGAGAAATGAACAGAGAAAACGGAATAACAGACTGTATGGGGGAAAACAGAGAAAGTGACTCTGCACTAGAGCTTGTTGAAAAGGGCACCTTTTCACAAAGTATACAATTTTCCCACCATTTTTCAATCAGGTTTATTATACACAGAGTGCGGCCAAGTGTCTAAAATCACCAGAAAAAAAAAAAGAGGATTTTCTCTTATCTCTATCAGAGTAGCTTAGGTATTACTTGCAACAATAAGAGGGAAAACATTTTTAGAGCAAAGTGATATTTAAGTTGCATTGTCTCTTTAAATGCAAAGTACAGTCTTGGTTTTGGGCACTAATCCCGCAAAGGTATTCTGTGCCATCAGATCCCATAGCCCACATGTGACCCCATTGAACTCCATGGGGCTTCTCACAGGTAAAGGAGTCCACTCATACAGAACTTCTTCCAGGGCTGGGGCCTAGGTTTGGAAATATAAACAGATTTGCACATATATAACAGCAGCATCTAACCAAATGCTGCCAGATTTCTTGGATACATTTGGTTTATTTAACAGGGATGATCATGTGTGCATTTTAGAGAATTTAAAAGTTACATTAAAGAGATAATAAAGTAAAGTATACACAAGAGTAGAATCATCAGTAGGAAGCATCTGTATAAGAAGACATAAGACAAAGGAATCCCTTGCCTTCAATGTCAGCAGGGATTAGTGTTTGAATCCACATATCCCATTAGAATATTTTAGTCTTCAGAAGACAACCAGATAGATTTGATTTGGGACTGATATTTTAGTTTAAATTTGCTATAACTTCATTTGCAAACAGGATATATTTGATCATAGGGCCTGTATCTCTACTGCCTTTCCGTCTTGTGCAGTTGTTCACAGCTGTCTCAAGTTTTTTTTGATGGAACATTGGGTTTGCAACTAACTGATTTTTTTTTTTCATGGAAAGTGTCTGATTTCCTTAAGACTTTTCCATTTTTTCTTTTTCTCAGAAAACCAATATAACTGAAAAATTTTTGGATGAAAACCTGAGTTTTTTGTTTTCCAGCTGAAACCAAAATGAGTTTTATTGTTGTTGTTGTTTTTTCCTGACAAAAACTCAAACATTTTCCATAGGGAAAAAACCCGCATTGCCCAAACAACTCTACTGCTAAGAATGGTAACATTTTACACCCACTTTGCAAACTTCTACACAAAGTCCAAGGCACTGGAAGTAAGGCCCAGGGCCTTCTCTGCACTGGACTTTTTCAGCCCCACAATCCTCAATGGTTGTGGCAGGCTTCTTTTGTACACTCGTTATAGCTTCTGTTTGCAGCTTTATAAACATTACAAAAAATACTTAAAGGCAAAAATCATAACAACGGGCTGGGACTACGGCAACCTTTTAAAACGTGTTGTTTAATTGAAAAGCTGTGAAGCAAAAGCAAGCAGCTTGTTGTTAAATTCATCTGCATGAAACATTTATAATGAAACGCTCTACCCTGTCTATAGCAGGGACTTTATCCTATGTAGGAAAATTAAAATTAAAAAAAAAAAAAAGAAAGAAAGAAACCCCAGGCCATTTGCCTGCAAAAGCCAGAATCCTGTAAATGTAGCTTAAGAAAAACAATGTTAACAAATGCAATATCACTGTTATCCCAGGCAGTACACTCCCACGTAACTGAATTACTGTGAGGAGTGGGGGAAGGGATGCCCTATGAGATGTAATGAATCACCCTGCATTCTGCCATAAGCAGAAATGTAAATAAAAATCAAAGAGACCTTTGTACCGCTGACAGTATGGCATGCCAGGTCACATGGCCTGATATTTTAAGAGGATTAGAGCTAAATCCCTGCAAACTTTGAAATGGCCCAACCAAGCTTGTGAGCTTTTCAGTTTAAATGGATGCACAGCATGACTTCTGTGATCATTTGGAATTTGGCAGGTATAGTGGGGCAAACTCCGAAGCAATGCAAAACACTGTAGTCATTGGTTTTATGTTAATTTGGAGCAACATGGAGGTGATAACTGGGTTAGATGAGACAAGAACCACTAAAATCACATAGATTCATAGATTCTAGGACTGGAAGGGACCTCGAGAGGTCATCGAGTCCAGTCCCCTGCCCGCATGGCAGGACCAAATACTGTCTAGACCATCCCTGATAGACATTTATCTAACCTACTCTTAAATATCTCCAGAGATGGAGATTCCACAACCTCCCTAGGCAATTTATTCCAGTGTTTAACTACCCTGACAGTTAGGAACTTTTTCCTTATGTCCAACCTAGACCTCCCTTGCTGCAGTTTAAGCCCATTGCTTCTTGTTCTATCCTTAGAGGCTAAGGTGAACAAGTTTTCTCCCTCCTCCTCATGACACCCTTTTAGATACCTGAAAACTGCTATCATGTCCCCTCTCAGTCTTCTCTTTTCCAAACTAAACAAACCCAATTCTTTCAGCCTTCCTTCATAGGTCGTGTTCTCAAGACCTTTAATCATTCTTGTTGCTCTTCTCTGGACCCTTTCCAATTTCTCCACATCTTTCTTGAAATGCGGTGCCCAGAACTGGACACAATACTCCAGCTGAGGCCTAACCAGAGCAGAGTAGAGCGGAAGAATGACTTCTCGTGTCTTCTTATCACATCTACATAAAAGATCGCAAGATAGGAGTTAGATGGGGAGGAAATGTTGTATACTATTTATGGTACTAAGAGCACCATCTCTCTACTTTCATTTTAGTGTTAAAGGAATTAAAAGAACCCAAACCCAACTGGATCATCATAAAACTACTTAAATAGCACATCTGTCACTCCAAGAAGTGTCAAACATGACTTCCAGGTGAATGTTGCATAAAAGAAGGCTTTTTGGATCACCTGGGAAAGCCTTTTACCAACAAGTCTCAGATGTGAGAACATGGAGGATGCACACAGAGTAAATCCATCCACCAGATAGGGAATGTTAGTATTTGTCCAGTAAAATATAGCCACCAGCTGGCAGACAATTGCCACCATGTGAACAAGTGGCAATCCCAATAGCTTGACATAAGAGTATAACATAATGCATTCAACCTATCATTAAAGGCACAGCTAACAAAAAATCTCTGCTCTGAGTGCAAGATGTACAAATTCCCATGGTTGTGTTTATGAACATCTGAAAAGGTTCTATGAAATATTACCAAAGCAGCTAGGAAAATAGGTGGTTACATAATACATATGAACTGCTTTTGAAGCTCAGATTTGAGCCTTAAGGTATTCATAGAATCATAGAACCATAGGGTTAGAAAGGACCGCCAGGGTCATCTAGTCTCATCCCCTGCCAAGATGCAGGGTTTGTTGGGTGTGAACCATGCAAGACAGATGGCGTTCCAGCCTCTTTTTAAGTGACATTAACATGAATATCCCAGAGGTGAATCTCCAGAGCAAGCTGAGCTGAAGGCACCAGCACCATTACCAGCTGGGAGCTGAGTAACAGCTGCTCTGTCAGAAAGTTTGTAAAGAATCAATAAAACAGGTCAGTGTTGGAGCAGAACCCTTCTGGAGTTCAAGAGCATTCTTATTTTCGACCAAACAAGAGCAATTTAAATCATTTATGTAAAAGAACAGCAGAAGGAGGACAGTGAATTGATACTTGATAGTTCTGCATGTTTAGTCAGAAATTCAGGCCAATCCTTGATACTTCCCTTTTGTCTTTTACCACAGCCAATGGTGTTTTGTAACAGCTCTGTCATGTCCACTTTCTACCAGCCTGCGTTTAACTCCTGCTAAATGAATTCACAAAGAAACCAAGAGGTAGTTTGACAAAATAGAAAAATCAGCTGCAGAAGCAATGAATTTTTTAGTGGAAAGAGTATCGAGTTATTAACAGACCAAGACTCCTGGTCTGAAGAAGACATAATACAATATGTATTGGCTACAATACTTGAACTAACTGTTAATTTAAAAAAAAATGTTGCCACAAATGTATTTTACTTGATATTATTCAATGCCAAACATCTTTCCATGTGCTTCATCTGCAAAAGGAGGGAAAACAGGCAGTTGAGATAAACTGGCATTAAGGGTTGGTAGCCAGTTGCAGTTCATTGGACCAAACTCTCACCTTTATTTCCCCAAGCAGTCAAAATAAGACCAAAAAAAGCAGGGCGGGGGGAGGTTTTCCTAAAAGATCCCCTCAAAATAAAGAGAGGTCTGTTCAACCTAAATAAATATCACGTATGCAAAGGCACAGTGCACTAAGCAAAGTGCCACTGCCCGGTTTTGAGCATCTACTTGAAACCCTTAATTGGTACATTTCACATTCCCTACCTTTTTCCTGCTTTGCAGGTATCTTTATAAAGCAACCTGTAAATCACTGAACCCACACTTAGGCCTTTATCCAGGGGTTATGATTAGATTTGTCAGTATTCCCACTTACTCAGAGTGAGAAAACCGGGAAGCAAGTTATCCCTTTGCATGCTGGCTTTGCTATAAACTCCTGTACCTGGCCACAGTGATTTATGGTTCTTCCCTAGGATATTGCCTTTCTTCATTCTCTGTAACAGACTGTGAACTCTCACTGGGAATTTTATTTATGTTAACTGCTCAACTTCCCCCTCCTCCCCCCCCGAATGTATCATTGTCTGAAGACAATGGTTTACTTCTCTGCCATCGTGGGGCTGGATGCAAGTTTACTCTCTGGACCAAACTGTTGAGTCCAAGTTTCTATCTAGTATGTTGATAACGTGCCAAAGTAAAAGTGCATAGCAGATTTGGAGGTCTCGGTGTCTAAACTCACATAAGTGCTAGGAGAGTTTTTTCTGTCTTATGAAGCTACCACTATCCTTTTAAAGTATCTTTTGTGCATAAATTGAGGTGCAGCATTTCAAGATCAATCCTTCCCCAACAACCATTCATATAAGAGTACCAAAAAGCAGTGCATTTTGTAACTTATCTCCAAGCCATTATTTCCTCTATACCTTGTGTGTGTCTGTCAACCTACACCCTGGACACTGCTAGTTTTCCAGGGCTCGATTTATCTTATGGCCTACTTGTGGTCACTTAGAATAATACTCCTATAGCTTTGGAACTGTTACTGACACAAAGTTCCCTGATGGACAGTTTTCTTTTATGTGTTAGGCCAGAGGCACATAGATTTTGCCCAAAGGAAAAGCAAGCCACACTGGGAGCCCCAGATCTGTGTCTGTTTTTTATAAGAAGGGAGCAGATTGCAAGAGGGCTCATCATTACAACACAGATGTGGCCTGTGGAGATTTCAGCCTGGTTCTCCACTGCTTTGGATGACAGGAAGTCAATTATACCTATGCGACATGAATGCAAATTGGATCCAAACCACTACTGAATCAGAACTCACCACTCACATCAATGGCAAAGCTACAACGAAAGTAGAGAAACTGGCCCTTCGGCTCGACATAGGTTGAAGCCCACTTACATCAAGAAGGAACATCAGCAGCAGGGACTGTAGTCTCAGTAGACTGCAATTCCGTATTGATAACGAGGGCTGATGTGGTCTCTTCCATTTTTATGCAATATAGATGTGACTCTGGGGTCCAGCCTAGTTTTTCAAATGGCAGATACTCAGCACTTTAACTTGAAAAATCCAGATGAGGCCTGATTTTCAGATTTCAGAGTAGGACTCCTCATTGTTTTTGCCGATTTTCAGAGTTATCCCAAAAATAAGAGCACTCCAAACCACTAGTCACTTTTGAAAATTGATGTCTTAGTGCTTGAAATCTACATATTTCAGTGTAAGACAAGAGAATAAAATAGCATGTGAACCAAAGTAATATATTTGCAATGCAGACAAGCCAAAGCGCCCCGTATTAAAACCACATTATAGTATGCCTGCTGCCCTTGGTGTCCCGCATTCACAAGCACTTGGAGCACTAATCAAGTGCTAGCCTCTCCTGGGTACTTAGGTAGCAACTTTACATGGCAGAAGAGCGTTTACTCATTTACATTTGCATGACATCAACATAAGCCCACCTAACAAAATGCAGCAGAAAGAGAAGGCAAATTAGCTTCTCTGGGGTTAGAAGTGCATTATGGGTAGCAATTAGGACATACCTGCACTAATCATGAGCCAACTGGGCATGTTAATGAGTCTGTGTGTAAAATGATGACAGTAATACTTCCTAGGAATCGACCCCTTTGGCTGCAGCAGAGGAAGAGCAGCTTAAGTTCTCAAGACAACAGAGACAGCTTTCTGTGCTCTAATTTAGGGATTGAATGGATTGTCAAGATCTGTATTATGCTACCAGAGAAGTACATGATGCATTGTACCCTGCTAATCCTCTCTCCGACCCCCCCCCCACCCACTCCACCCCACATAGTTCTGGAAGTTCTGCCAGGTTAGATTTTCTTTACTCAAAGGGATGCAAACAGAGGGAGAAAAATAGAAATCTGAGACATGTGTAGCAAAAAACCAATCAACAGGGCTCTGTGTCATCAGGTTGCCTGCATTAGGCTATTTCCGGCCAGTGTCCAGTTGGGTAGGTAAGAGCCTCCCAGGAAAGGAGCTGAATTATCTGGCACTTTACAAACCGGAAAGCTCTATAAACCAGCATTTCAGGAGGGAGTGCAAGGCGTGGGCTCTGGGAGGGAGTTTGGGTGTGGGAGGAGGTTCGGGGCAGGGGGTTGGGGCACTGGAGGGGTTTCAGGGTGCTGGATCCGGGTGGTGCTCACTTCGGGTGGCTCCCTGCAAGTGGCAACATATCTGGAGAGGTGCAGCCAGCGGCTCTGCACACTGCCTCCGCCCACAGGCGCCACCCCTGCACCTCCCATTGGCTGCGGTCCCCAGCCAATGGGAGCTGTGGAGCCATCCCTCAGGGCGGGGGCAGCGCACAGAGCCCCCGTGGCCATTCCTCCGCCTAGGAGCATTAGCCTCGGCCAATGGTAACTGCGGGTGCGGTGCCTGCAGTCGGAGGCAGCACACAGAGCTGCCTGGCCACGCCTCTTTGGACACGTCGCCGCTTGTGGGGAGCCACCCAAGGTGAGCGTCACCTGGATCTGGTACCCCAAAACCCCTCCCATGCCCCACCACTCTGCTCTGAGCCCCTTCCTGCACCCAAACTCCCTCCCAGAGCCTGCGCCCCACAGCTCCTCTCAACCCCCAGCCCTGCATTTCTCAAATTGTGGGTTATTTTCAGGGGGTTGCAGTATTGCCACCCTTACTTCTTTGCTGCCTTCAGAGCTGGGCAGCCGGAGAGCAGCAGCGGTTGACTGAGTGCCCAGCTCTGGACACAGCGCCCCACCAGCAGCAGCCCAGAAGTAAGGGTGGCAATACTATACCAGACCATCCTTACATGTGTGCTGCTGCTGGCAAGCTCTGAAGGCAAGCGCCACCGTCAGCAGCAGCTCAGAAGTAAGGGTAGCAATGCCGCCACACCCCCTACAATAACCTTGCAGCCCCCCCATCCCCCCTCCTTTTTGAGTCAGGACCCCTACAATTACAACACCATTAAATTTTAGATTTAAATAGTTGAAATCATGAAATTTACAATTTTTAAAATCCAGTTTCACAGTCATAGACCAAAATGGACCATGAATTTGATAGGGCCCTACCTATTAGCCCCCACCCCAAAATTTTAGGATCTTTCCCATCAGTAATTTCTTCCCCCCTTCTTTTCCCTTCGGGGTCATCTCTCCCTCTCCAACATTCTCACTTCTTCCTCCTCTTCCGTCTCTCCCCTTCTTTCCCCATCCTCACTCATTTATTTACTACTTCTTTCCTTCTTTATCCTCTTGCTTTCTCATCTGACTTTCCCTTTCTCACTACTTGACTTCATCCACCAGTCTCACCCTCTACTCATACCTCGTTTGCACCTACCTCCATATTGCACAAAGATGCCCTGCCACTCCTACTGTTCACAGATTCCATACACGCATACCTCAACACCACCTATTCCTCAGAAGGACAGGGAGCATATTTTTCAGGAATATTTGTAGCAAAGTGTATCTTCATGTTTGCTTACCAAGTCATGTTGCCTCCATCCTTATAGTTAAGAGGAGAGAGTTTTTGCTTAAAGGAGGCTTTCCCCTCTCCAGTAGCCATGTTCTGTGCCGCACACATACCCTTGGAACATAGAGTTTATCACAGGCTCAGGGAGAATCATTTGTGGGAGTTCCTTGATAGCACACTGGGCGTTTATCCCAAGATACAGACTCTAGTTCCACCTCTAGAAGTAGCATAACGATCTGAACAAAGGCCTGCTCATTCCAGTCAAGAAAGGGTGGGACTTCAAACCAGCTACAGCCAATAAGATGCTGAAGGTGTAATATTAATTGCTTGTATTGTTGTTATGGTGCAGTAGCAGATAAGCCAGTGCGCTGACCACCAACATCAAGTAGCATACTTATTTTTATCACCCATGCACTATGATGAAGGAGATTAAAACAACCCCCTCCCCTGACATCCCAACATAAGCATATCCAAACTATACCTACAATAAAAACCTACTATAAACTACAGTATTTCCTCAAATCTGGGGGGAGGGGATAGGTGGAGCGGGGCTAAAATTTGGATGTTTATTTAAACCTAGGACCCAATCTTGCAAGATGCTCTATGCAGACAGACCCCACAGAAGTCACCAGGGGTTTCCCTACACAGTACTGGGGCCTAGAGAGAATCCCATTAAGCCATGTACCCCTTAACCCTCATGCAGCCCTTCCTCCAACCTACCTGGTGTTGTTTCTTCTTGCAGGTATGACTGGCACCCTATCGCATTTCTGGTGAAAGAACTGTTCTCCCCTCTAGTATCTTTAGGGATTCACCAGAAAAGGCCACAAAATCACTCTACTAGTCTCATGGTTATTTCTGAATTCCTGCTCAGAGAAATACCCTAAAATACACACCAACCAACCCTAAGAGAAAAGAAGTCAAAATGACTTCTACTAACGCTTCTGACCTTATGGGTTAGGCTCAGCAAATCAGGGAATCAAAATCAATAAAATGGGGCTTTTTTGACCAATTAACCAATGAACCCAGTTCAAAATTTGATTCAGAGGTGGGGAGGGGAGGAATTGTCTCACAACATGTTTGCAGTCATCCTGAGAGAAAACATTTTATTTTGTAGTAACATTACTTCTGTGTATGGGGTTTTTGCAGACAGGAACTTTTCAATTAAACACATTTTCATTCGGGATATTTGACCCAGCTCCATTATTAACACATATTAGCCTCAGTCATTCATGTCCATCAATTATCAATGACCATCTGTACCCTTTGCAAGGGAGCTAGTGTTATAGTAGGTCTCCAGTGCCCACTCCTCCTCCATATCCAATCACAATGTATTTGTTAGGAGGAAGGAATAGGCTTGCTTGACATTCCAGTCCCCTGACCCCTGTAAAGAGGAAGAGATTTGCCTGTCTTTCCCCTCGTAGTAGGAGGGGAAGGGGTCTATCTGAGAGATATTCAAACTTCTCTCTTTGTTCCCACACCCGCCCACTCAGATCCTTGTGGCTGGCTAGGAGGAGATGGGCAGCTGATTCTTGAGTTTTCAGAGGCAGCAACAGGGTTTGTATCATTATAACATGAACAGTGTTGATTTTCAAAATAATATAAAATGTTTCAAGCTGTGCTAAATAGCAGTTGCCCATAATGACTTTTTTAAACTATTACAAAAATATAAAAATAAAATAACGTAGTAGACTATTTCAACTGTCATATATGTCATGTACTGCTGCTACAGCTACTGACATGGCATGAAATAATGTGAAAATAATAAAAATATAAAATTTTAAAAAACAAAATACAATTGGAAATTAATAATTGTATTTCAAAACAAAATTTTCCTGAAATGAAATTTTTCAAAATGAAAAAACTTTGTTTTGAGAAAATTTGCTTCTGTGGCAAATTTCATCAAAATCAATACAATTTTACCAAAAAAAAAATCCATTTAATTAAAATGGCATTTTCTGATAGAAAACTGAGGGAAAATTTTTCCAACCAGCTCTACTCAGGTCATCATGGGGGAAACAATTTGCTTTCTGTGCTCAGGTACCACAGTGATGGGCTCCTTACATATGATCAGACTGAAGTATATGTGTGTCCCCTCCCCCTTCAAGTCCCTTCCCATCCTGGCAGTCAAATGGGAACAAAGTGAGGAGAAGGAGCAACTATACATTAATGGGATGGATCAGCAAGAGGGAGAGGAAAATGTCTGCCTGTCAGAAAGTTTTCTCCTCCAGGATTAGCTTGTGAGGTGAATGAATTAAAACTAGTTTTACAAATAGGAGACAACCTATTCTGGTTTATACCTGCCACTGTAACAAGTGGGGGTAGTGTGCTACCTTCTCAACAGCCTTCCCCAGTTCTATCAAGTACCTGCTGCACATCCTGTACACACTACTTCTGGTCTCTGTAAATGAGCCCTTTAAACCTGTGTGAGGTCTATGCAGGGGGCTAGCCCCTCTTTTCCAGAAAACAAGTAGGGCTTTGGATCTTGTCACTAGAATGAAAAAAAAGGGGAGGCTTGAGATTGAAAGCCCAGAAAGCTACAGGGGTTGGAGAGAAATATCATCTAAGACATGGCTAGGGCATATTTTGTTTTTGACAAAGGCTGAAAAAGGGTGTTAAGGACAATCATCACTCTCATCCCCCCTTTTGGCTCCAGCTGTTGCTTTCTCTTTCTCTCTTTCTGATATTTCTTTTGCCCAAGTTTTTCCCCATCTTTCTTTGGATATTAATAGGCTGTGGCCTGCACACTGGTCCCTCATTGCACTTCACTGGCATTTATGTTTGCCCTTCAGTGAACTTGTACTTGCTACTGCCCTACAGTAAAGAGAGAGAACTTCCTGGACAAACCCCTCTGCATTTGTTAATTCTGATAGTGTTAGGGTGACCAGACAGCAAGTGTGAAAAATCAGGACAGGGGGTGGGGGATAATAGGAGCCTATATAAGAAAAAGACCCAAAAATCGGGACTGTCCCTATAAAATCGGGACATCTGGTCACCCTAGATAGTGTTTGTGAACCACTTGTGCCTCTATGCAAGGAGCTGAATTAATATGGAAAATTCAGTCATACAGTGCCTGGCTTTCCTTCCTCACCCGCCTCCTCTCCCATACTCCTTATTGACTTTTGATAAAAGGGGCAATATTGAGTTTGAGTCTCTCTGTCCTCAGATTCCAGCTAACTGTAGTGGGGTTAAAACAAAGAAGAAAGGAGTGAAACACTAAAGGCAAAGTAAGGGACATGAGCGTGGTTCAAGATGGACAAAGAGAGAAAGGTTTTTATGCTGTACCTCCTAGGAGAAGATCTACCTCAGGCGGGAGACAAAGGTAGCTTTAAGACAACCTTTCAGCCCCCAACATAAATTAGGACAGCCTTGCGGACTGCTCTAATTTATGGCAGCCTTACCCAGGCTGCCTAAGGTCTGCCCCACAGCCTAGTATTCCCACATTGTGCTATGGGCTGCCCCTCCTGCCCACATGTTGACCAAAGACTGAAGAAAAGTGTACAAAGCTCCTGTAGTAGGGGACTTTGCAGCTGGCTTCTTGTGGTTCTTTAATGGCTTTTTCGTACAGGAACTAATGCGGGAGAAGAATTCCCTTTGAACCATCTTCTTCTCCAATGACACAATCCTTCCATTGACTTCAGTGAGAGGCTGAGAGCACTCAGTTCCTCACAGGAAGCACTCAGTATCCGACATAAGTAGGCCCAGAGTCATTAGTTCCAATCTAGACCAGATTAGTATTGAATGAAAGCCATTTCCATCAGATTGCTGATTGGGGACAACTGTGTAAAAGTTAGTGCTCTCTGACTAGCCCTTAATGGATGGGTGTCCCCATTTGTCAAAACTCCATCAGCGGTACTGTCAGCAATCTCAGTAGGGAGCCATGGAGCTGGTAAAAGGACATATATATGTATTTCTAGGAGTGGTTTCTCAAGGTCAATACATATTAGCAGAGCTGTGTGGGGAAGCTTGCACTGCAACTGTCTGGGTTGTCTGCCTGAAGAGAGCAATTCAGTCTCCATGCTTGTTATGCTAGCATTATTTCATGACCATAAAATGTACTTAAGAAATGGCATTCCTCTTGCCTCCCTTCGTTTCTTTTCTGTCTATAAATGACATGAACAATGCGAGTTAGGGGCCACACTTGTTAAAAACCAAAACCAGAACACAGGTTAAGGGAGATTGGAAATGTGCAAGGGGGTTTCTTCTTTAGACAAACACAGAAATGTATATCGGTTATTTAATTTGTTAGGCCATAGGCCCATTTGTTTGTTGTTCTGTATTCTGAGCTTGCTGAAATTCAGTTTTTCTATTTAAAAATAATATTTAAAAAATACTGAATGTGCAGTTAAAGAAATCTGCGGCAAAGTCAGATCTGTCTCTCTCCCTACATACTTATATAGCATTCATCAGTATAATGTCTGATTTCAATGGGGCTGCACAAATATGCACCAATTCTGTAAACACGTATGCACACACTTTACACAAGTGAATAGTCCCACTGAAGCCAACAGAATTACTCACGTGTAAGTCTTGGCAGGATGGAAGTCTACAGAAGGCCAGAACTTGATGCTTTGTTTCCACAGAGCATGGTGCCTAGAGCAGTACATTTACCCAATCAAGCAATATAATCTATACAGAATACAATGTGTACATAAAATTACTACGGTTATTGTCACTTAGCCCTGCATGCACACTACTACATTAAAATCTTATGAAAAGGAAAGTTTGTTCTGAGGACGTTTACGTTTCAGGGAAGGGTACTGATTAAGATAGGCAGAAAGACATATCATGCCAAGTTTTATTTGTATATGCTTTCTGTTCTTCACTGTTTTGTCAAGCACCCTGCAGCATAGTTCAGTGATAGCTGGTAGTATTTGAAAGAGTGGGTAAAGGATGTCAAACTGAGTGCACAAGAATGAAGGCATTGGCCTCGACTATAGGATACTCTAGTTGATTTAAAAGATAATTCAATGATACAAGCCTTCCATCAGCTGCTCTGCTGAGAAGATACTTTTCCTCCCCTCCTCCTTTACGTGTTCTGAATGTGTGGTGGGGGCCCCAGGCATCTGTTCACAGACTTTTTCCTTTCCTGCTGTGGAGAGAGAACATCTCATCTGCCTGAAACATGGAGCTAGGACACCGTGCCACGCTAATTAGCTGTGAAAGAATTTTCTTGCTCTCCTTTATTCTTGGCATGCCCTTTTTTCTTCTCCTGCTTCTTAAATCTCTCCCAGCTATGCTGCCTCAGGACAGTTGAAGCCTGCATGGCAAGGTGTAGGATGTTCAGCATTTGCCTCTGCTCAGTGCTGATTCTCTGTGGGTTTGCTGCTCTGCTGCTGGGAGCGTGGGCTCTGTGCTAGGCAGAGATGGAAGCTGTGTCTGCTCCGAGATCAAGATGATCACCTCCTCATTACCCCAGTTTCCGGTCCATTGGCCTTTGGAACAACAGTCTTGAGGTCACTCTCAGAGCAGGCTCCAGCAGGGCTCTTTGCTACACCCACTCAGAAGCCGGGGTTGTTTCATCCTGGATGAGTCTTGGCTCATAATTGACTCTAAGCAATTCATGATTTTTGTGATATTTTCATGTATACTGTATATACTGTACATATTTATCTTGCCACATGTAAAGTGACTTAATCGAAAATGGATAAATAAATCCTTCAGATCCTGATAAAAAAAATGGTCTCCTCAAAATCAATCTTCATTGGCCTGTAGGGTAATTATGGATTATTTACTGAGACCCTGTCTCCCACTCAGAGGGCAGAAATTTCTGTGCTGCCTGGGGCTAGTAAATTAAATAACATGCAAGGTGCTTTATCATTATTACAAATCATTAGTTCTTTCCCTGTTTAAACTTGCCCTTTCCACAACACACATTTTGTATGCGGGCGTTGGGATGGCACTATACACTCTCATCAGAACTGTATTTGTAAATTAAGCATCGTACCCAATCAATACTACACAAAACAAAACAAAACAAAACTCTAAACTAAAGGCACAAGGTAAGCCAAATAAAGGTAGCCAAAAAGGACAAAGGACTCAGCTTATGTAGCCAGGAAGGTCAGGAATTTTTATAAGCAGTTGTAATGTTCTCTCTCCTATTCCTATTTTGCTGACAGTATCCCATCTTTTGTCCCCCCTTGCCTCTAAGATCAGTCATTCTTAATGGGGAATATGTGAGGATCTTTGATATCTGACATGACAGCTGGACCCCTGGAAAGTGAGAGTGCATCTCAAAATCCTTTTACTTACAGGCGGGAAAGTGTTACTGTGCTGCCCTCTTATGGCCATAACCTCACATTCATTCAAGGACATAGAGGTTTAATAAATTAAGCACCATTTTCAGTCTGCACCAGTCACAATAAATAGGCTTTACACTAAAATCCAATGTCTCCCTTCCCCTTCCTATGCAAGGACACTCAGTACTGTACAGCGAAAGCATGAATTACTGAATGCTTTGGATCTGCTATCCAATTCTGGAATATTTCGTTTAAAGCTGAGAGTGAATTATGCCCCGTTACTGCACTGACAGACCCCAGGCTGATACTGTCAGTGACTTGTAAAATAAAGCAACTCAGCCTAATTGGATAAAAAAATGTAACTTTTACTGAAGAAAGCTATGATACATGTTAGTCTCCTGTCCCTATAAATTTTAGCAAGTACAAGTCTGATACTCCCTGTTCTATTATAGTTTGCAGAGCCATTACATGGAATCACTTAAGCTTTTTCAGTAGCTGCCCTGTGCTGGGTTTCTTATTGTTGTTCATCTACACTGTCAAAAAGTTAAAGCCAGCATCCTAATCCCAGCATGACTGTTTGAGCTCTGTGCTTTCATACATCCAGCTTTGTGCTTTAATAGACACCACAAGAGCCCCTACAAAAGGTGAAGGGAAGGAGGAGGCTGCATTCCATGGCCTAGTTGTTGTTCTGCCCACTCCCAGCTCCAGAGCTTGACCTTGAAGTTTGACAGCTAAAGCAGCAGCAACATAATGGCAACCAGAGGGGGGAGGGAAGACACGCCTGCACAGCCCAGTGCGGGCCAGGATCTATGCTAGCTTGTCAAGCCACATAAATATTAAAACATAGTTAAGCTGATATATTGCCCCATCTGTAGTGCATCTCTAACACAGCTAGCTGCTCTTGGATGTCTCTGAGCTCCCTGTATTGATAATTGGAAGTTTGTGTCTGGAATTACTACCCTGTTTGTGAAAGATCTCATCCTGTAGGAAATAACCAGACCAGGGAATCCCAGTATGACACTGAATGAAGGGGTCAGGGATGCTGCTGCCTTCCTTCTTTGTCTGCATCAGTTGTATTATAGCACTCCCGCGATGCCCCCAGATCATTACTGTCCTAGGTTCTCACATGGGGGCCTCACTTTTCCCAGCAGAGATAATTTCTAAAGCACTTTGAGATCTACAGATGAAAAGTGCTATGTAAGAACTAGGTGTTATACAAACACCTAGAGCAGTGGTTCTCCACCAGGGATCCTCTGGGGGTGTGGCGAGCAGGTTTCAGGGGGGCTGGCAAAATCAACCAGAGAGCAGTGCCAGCATTAGACTTGCTGGAGCCCAGGGCAGAAAGCCAAAGCCTGAGCCCCACTGCCTGGAGCTGAAAATCGAAGCCCGAACAGCTTAGCTTCACAGAGTTCACTGTGGTGTGGGGTCCTGGGCAATTCCTCTGCTTGCTACCTCCTAACACCAGGGATCTGCAACCTTTGGCATGCAGCCCGCCAGGGTAAGCTCCCTGGCGGGCCGGGCCAGTTTGTTTACCTGCCACGTCCGCGGGTTCAGCCGATCGCAGCTCCCACTGGCCGTGGTTCGCTGCTCCAGGCCAATGGGGGCTATGGGAAGCGGTGTGGGTCGAGGGATGTGCTGGTCGCCGCTTCCCACAGCCCCCATGGGCCTGGAGTGGTGAACCGCGGCCAGTGGGAGCTGTGATCAGCCAAACCTGCGGACACGGCAGGTAAACAAACTGGCATGCCAAAGGTTGCCAATCCCTGTCCTAACACTGTCCCTGGCTTTTAATCTACTGGATATGCAGAAAAACAGTTGTGACCCAGGTAGGCCATGGAATTTTTATAGCATGTTGGAGCGGGGAGGTGCTCAGAAAGAAAAAAGGTTGAGAACCCCTGACCTAGAATACATCTATGCGGCAAGCCAGAGGTTTTATTGCAGCACATGTAGACATACCCAAGCTACCTCAGGCATGTCTACACAAGCTGCAGTCATACCTCCTGATTGCAATATAGACATACCCTTAGTAAGACATTGCCCTGCAGGGCCAGGACTTGCGATCTAATAATTACTAATTCCTTCTAGTAAAGAGGATACTGGGGCATATCTACTTTTCAGACGCTTCGACAGATGGATCCAACTTATTGAATTCTTTATCTATGGCAGGAACCAAACGGGAACAACAAGAGAACTTCAGTGCAATGGAATGGTCCAGAGCTCAGAAGGGCAATAGATTAAGCAAGTCTCAGTGCATACCGCACAAACATGTACATAGAACCAACAGCTGTGCCTCCTTCAGGAGGCATGGGCATTGGGCTGGGGTGCAGGAGGGAGAAATAGTTAAGAGGTAGAATTAATCTGTATGTACAGTGTAAACATTTTTAATCATTTGTTTGATTTTGGATTTGGAGGTAGACTGCAGCAATATTACAAATATGGTTATGCACAGAGAAAGTCATTCAAGAAAAATATCAGACTAAGCAACTGATGTACATATAATGAACGTCATGAAGGAGACAGGTCTGAATCTCATTTACACTAATACCCCTTTACACTGCTGTAATGATGTAAAAGGGCATTGGTGTAAATGCAGATTAGGCTCACAGAATCCCCACACACATAACTTTCACACATTCAGCTAAAATAACATCACATACTGTACTCATATTCTTACTGGTGAAAAGTCACTGATAAGATCCAAAGCTGCCAAATGCAGATTTGAGCAAGCCACCAGATTTCCAGACGTTGCAAGTTACTTGTTCTTAGCTCCCTCAGCCATCAGATTATATTAATTCTAAAAGGAACCTGGATGCCAGATTTATTGGTAAACAAATCTGGGAGTAAAAAATAAAATCCTAAAACACAGATGCTGATGAAATTGTTTAGAAAGAGGCCTGCTTAGTATTAGAAAGCAGGCAAACCAACAAGGTATTTACATGAATAGAAAGGGAAAAAATTCTCTCTCCAATCTTGGTATGTATTTTAGCACTGGTCAGCTTCTTCTTCGCCTTCTTTTAGTGTTTCTCTTTTTGAAATGTATTTTCTCCAGGATATTTTAGTTCACAGAGGCTTTTTTATTTCTTGGTTCTGTGTTATGTTGGTTTTAAAACAACAAATGATATTGCTAAACTGAGCAAGAGAATTAGGAGACATGTCTGAGATCACACAATAGGTTAGTGGGTAATCCTACTTTGAACCAAGGGGTTTCTAATTACTAGACTTTTGCTGCTACCATCTGTGCTGTCTCCTGTGGCTTTGGCCTGCTATAATATCAGCTGAAAATTGCTGTAAAGATTGCATGGGTGAAAATATGATCAAGAGGAAAAGATGAGTTATCAACTGTCACTAACGAATCAGAGCTTGTGACTTCTAAAAACATATGAACTGGACTATATCCTGATGTATTTGACATTCACAAAAGGATTAGTGGTAGCCGTGTTAGTCTGTATCAGCAAAAAAACCGAGGAGTCCTTGTGGCACCTTAGAGACTAACAAATTTATTTGGGCATAAGCTTTCGTGGTCTAGAACCCACTTCGTCAGATGTATGAAGTAAAAAATACAGGAGTAGGTATAAATACATGAAAGGATGGGGGTTGCTTTACCAAGTGTTAGGTCAGTCTAATGAGATAAATCAATTAACAGCAGGATACCGAGGGAGGAAAAATAACTTTTGAAGTGGTAAGAGAGTGGCCCATTACAGACAGTTGACAAGAAGGTGTGAGTAACAGTAGGGAGAAATTAGTATTGGGGAAATTAAGTTTAGGTTTTGTAATGACCCAACGACTTCCAGTCTTTATCCAGGCCTAATCTGATGGTATCCAGTTTGCAAATTAATTCCAGTTCTGCAGCTCCACGTTGGAGTCTGTTTTTGAAGTTTTTTTGTTGAAGAATTGACACTTTGAGGTCTGTTATTGAGTGACCAGAGAGATTGAAGTGTTCTCCTACTGGTTTTTGATTCCTGATGTCAGATTTGTGTCCATTTATTCTTTTGCGTAGAGACTGTCCGGTTTGGCCAATGTATATGGCAGAGGGGCATTGCTGGCACATGATGGCATATATCACATTGGTAGATGTGCAGGTGAACGAGCCCTTGATGGTGTGGCTGATGTGGTTAGGTCCTATGATGGTCCCTTGAATAGATGTGTGGACAGAGTTGGCACCGGGGTTTGTAGCAGGGTTTGGTTCCTGGGTTGGTGTTTTTGTTGTGTGGTGTGTAGTTGCTGGTGAGTATTTGCTTCAGGTTGGGGGGCTGTCTGTAAGCGAGGACTGACCTGTCTCCCAAGGTCTGTGAGAGTGAGGGATCATCCTTCAGGATAGGTTGTAGATCCTTGATGATGCGCTGAAGAGGTTTTGGTTGGGGGCTGTAGGTGACGGCTAGTGGCGTTCTGTTACTTTCTTTGTTGGGCCTGTCTTGTAATAGGTGACTTCTCGGTACATTTCTGGCTCTGTCAATCTGTTTCTTCACTTCACCAGGTGGATATTGCAGTTTTAAGAATGCTTGCTAGAGATTCTGTAGGTGTTTGTCTCTGTCTGAGGGATTGGAGCAAATGCAGTTGTATCTTAGAGCTTGGCTGTAGACAATGGATCGTGTGATGTGCTCTGGATGAAAGCTGGAGGCATGTAGGTAAGTATAGCGGTCAATACGTGAAAGCTTATGCCCAAATAAATTTGTTAGTCTCTAAGGTGCCACAAGGACTCTTTGTTTTTTTTTACAAAAGGATTAATCAACTCTCAGAAATGGCTGCTATCGGTAATAGTATCTTACCCTCAGATCACTGAGCACCTAATGACAGCCATGCCTTTGATATTATGGTATTTTCTTGTATTTCATTGGTGGAATGTGTTGTCACTTAACATCCTGGTGGGAATATGGTGTGGGTGGAATTCTGGAATAGGCCGCACTTTCACTTGAGGCCTTTCAATCAAATTCACTTTAATTTACCTCTTAATAAAAAAAGCAGTTGTTATTTTTTTACATTTGCCTCGACACTCTTGCTAACCACTACTCCACACACAACAGGTATTGTCTGCAGTTGATTAAATTAGTCATAAGCATTTGTTGGCTCTCTCACTAACAAATGTGACTGTGCAGTGTGCAGGAATGAGGCAATTGCCATTCAGAGTCAAGAGACCTCATGCTTTCAGGAGGTTTCATTAGCACTGTAGACGCATCTAATAAAGCTACTAAAATGATAGAGAAATACATAATTTCTTTAGTCCACATACCCGCTTTCAGCTTGTGCTCCTGTACTGCCCTGAAGTTCTGAACAGTTGTGGCGAATTTTAGGCCCAGATCCTCCAAGGGTATTTAGGGTCCTATCCTCCATTGATTTCGGTGGAAGTTAGGAGCCTAGATACCTATGGGGCTCTGACTCTTACTGTTAATGGTTTAGCTGAGACATTTCTAGGTCTCTGCATGTCCCTACATCCCAAAGAAAATCACGGGAATACTTAAACTGGTGCTTATTGCCGCATGCCAGCTCTATCACATCTAAAGGAAGGATGATTTAGACAAGCTGATATGCATTGTGTCTCTTGTGTCTGACACGAGGGAGGAGAGTATTATATCTGGACAGGTAGCTGTTTATTATGGAGCTGTCAGTATTCGACTGTTGTCATGTCTATCACTGGAATTTGCTCACCATATCAAAAGTGAGTTGCAAAATTAGAAGAGAAGAGGAAAAGAGGTTTGACAGCAGTGAATACTCCTGTGTTCCCTAAATACTCCTGTATACCCTAACAGGAACTCCTGCTCCAGTGACCTTGCAATAGGGCATCCAAACACCTTGGCAGGGAATCAGAATACTGCCCTATTCACACACTAACCAATTCCATGCAACATGAACCTCTGCACCCACCTGCTATTTGAAATGGACTTTGGACACAAGAGAGAGGGGGACTGTCCAGCAGTTGGTTACAGCTGATTCTCTGCCTGGCCCCAGCTCTCTGTATAGCCTCAGGGCTATTTTGCACCAGCTGTACATGGCTGACCATACATGACCTGACAGCTGGAGTACACAACAGTTACTCCCCTTTCCTGACTCTGACACACTCTCACCACTGGAGGTTGTAAGGAGGGAACCATGAGAGCTAGCTCCACCAGCTCTGTGCCTGCTGAAGACTCCCCTGCTCTGGAGAATCCCAGACAGGACATTTAAGGGAAGCACCCTCTCTCTTTGAGACACTTGAATGGTGCGAGGAGTCGAGAGGGGCTGAGAATCTGATCCAAAATCTCTATGTAGCATGGCCCCATGAGATCTTTGGAACATCCCTACATTCATCAAACAGGGGCTATAGCTGTGGTCATCAGAACCAGTCATGACATTCAAAAGTATTCTGTGGTCTGAGGAACGGGAGATAAAATAGCTCTAGAATATAATACAGGACCAGATCATCTCCCCACCCCCCATTTTCATGGGCGAAGGGGATGAAAGCCAGAAGACTGCGGGAGTGCTGCCTCTACAGCTTTGTTTCCCCTGCCACTAGAAAAGCCCTTCCATGGAGCGAAATGGTGATCTGGATCTGTTATGTGAACGGCTAGCCAGGACCAAAGATAGGAGATAGTTGGATGGACAAGCTTTAGTCCCATCCACTAAGCCAGTGTTTCCCAAACTTGGGACGCCACTTGTTCAGGGAAAGCCCCTGGCGGGCCGAGCTGGTTTGTTTACCTGCAGCGTCCGCAGGTTCGGCCGATCGCAGCTCCCACTGGCCATGGTTCACTGCCCCAGGCCAATGGGAGCTGCTGGAATCGGTGGCCAGTATGTCCCTCGGCCCGCGCCGCTTCCAGCAGCTCCTGTTGGCCTGGAGCGGCGAACCACGGCCAGTGGGAGCCGCGATCAGCTGAACCTGCGGACGCGGCAGGTATACAAACCGGCCCGGCCCGCCAGGGACTTTCCCTACACAAGCGGTGTCCCAAGTTTGGGAAACACTGCACTAAGCTATTTCCCTTCCACCTCATTCCCATTGCAACGTGCCCTGAAGGTCCACAAATGAGATTTCATTGACTAAGCTAGACTGTGAGCCACAAGGTCCTTCACTGAAAGTGTCCGAGCACCACCGCTGATCACTAGTGCCATGGCCCAGAGGGGGTGTCTAAAGTAGCTAGGACCCAAACCATTTAAGGTAAAAAAACCCAAGTACATTAAGCATCATCTAGAAGCTAATATAGATAACTGAGCACAAGTGTAGTGTGAAATAGTACTTCATAAGTGGGCAGTCCTGCTTTGCACTAGCTGATATTTCAATGTGGTCTTCAGGTATAGCCTCATGTGCAGCTGTGAAATTGAAATAATCGTAATCATTTTACTTGCTAGGCTGTATTTCCATACCATACTTCCTTCTCTATATTTTAAAACGCTAGCCATTCAGAATAACTTCAAACCTCATCAGTACTCACTAGAGGGTTGGGGTTTAGAACCTCAGTCAATTAAGTCTGTGTAGATGAGTAATAAAAAGTTTAAAACATAGCTTCCAATCCGGAAAAGGTTCTGCAGCTTTGACTATTCAGAAGCAATTATCGTTTAGTTGCGAAAAGACATTTTCAGACCTCTAATTGCTCCAAATGCACAAAAGAGTCATTCCATTTTAACCTCTCTCTGACATCAGGAACGAATGTTGTAATTGAAATGTGTCATCACTGATCTCAATTCAAAGCCATTAGAAGAGTTGTTCTTTTCCCATCTTGCTATTGCTCTTCCTAATCACAGCACTGTCCACAGACATGGAGCCAGAATTGCTGCAGGGGGACTGGACCCTGGGTCTCCCACATGCCAGGTGAGTGCTCTTATTACTGGGCTAAAAGTTATAAGATGGGTGTCACGGGTGTCAATTATTGGGAGTGGACTACATCCACCCTGATTGAATTGGCCCTGTCAACACTGATTCTCCACTTGTGAGGCAATTCCCTTCTCTTCATGTGTCAGTATAATAATGCCTGCATCTGTAATTTTCACTCCATGCATCTGAAGAAGTGGGTTTTTTACCCACAAAAGCTTATGCCCAAATAAATCTGTTAGTCTTTAAGGTGCCACCGGACTCCTTGTTGTTTTTACGGTTCTCCAAGTTTCGGTGCTCTCAAACAGCCCTAGAAGGAACCTGCTGTGGTGTGTTAATCCTCCTTAGGGTCTCACTCACTGGGGTAAGCCCCTTGGCTTCTCTGCCTCCTGGGACTGAACTTCGGAGCCCTCAGTGCCCCTGGTTCACACTGTGAGCCCCCCTCAGTGAGTCCACCCGAACTGGACACCTGGGGGAGACTTACATGCCCAAAGGGAGCAATGGACCTCTGACTCAATCTGGAGTGACTCTCAGTCAGCATTGTAAAACAGAAGGATTTATGAGTTGTCTGGAACACAGTGTAGAAAGACCTTAGGTCAGGATAGAAAATGGAAAAGTTAGAGCAAACTCCATTTGGGTGAACCCTGAGCTCAGAGCTTCCAGCAGCCCACACTGTACCATCCCCTTGGCCCCTTTCAGTCTTTGTTCTTCTTCCCGGGTGACCAGAGTCACCTGGTCATTCCCCTTAGCTCTTTGTTCTCCCACTGGCCAAAACTCGCTGGCTTCCTGGAGATGGTGGGCCCCAGAGTCATCAATTGCTGGGTTACAAAATGTCTGGGCCATGGTCTGGGCCCAAGCAGCGAGGCGACAATCACACCTGGATTGTTACAAAGAATAAACCACCTTGTTCTCACCACCTAGTTAAACATGCAGCACATAGGGGAAACTGAAAATATTATGAGAAAATCCCACTTTGTCACAATGGGCACCTGCTTCTTGATTTGTAATGGGGCTTAATCTGGTAGGTGAGGCACCAACATGCACGCCCAGAGGCAGAAACAAGCGCCTAGGGAATATTTACTTTGAAAAACTTCAACACCAAGTGAATTTAGGTGCATACAGGGTTCAGCGGGAGTTTGGGGGATTTTGGCACCTAAATCTTGGTTTAAGCACTTAAGTAGCTTTGTGGATTCCACGCAATATGCTGCATGATACCCCTTATCCTGTTCAGACTATACAGTCACACATACAGCACTGAAGTAGTGGGCAACTACATAACACAGTGGTATTGAAAGACAAGTAGGTTTTCACCTGCTTTTCATCAACAATGCATTTTAGGTTTATTTCACATCAGTTTACATGATTCCTGATTCCATTTCTAAGCAGGAAGATTAAGTGGTGTTTAAATACCTTGGGCCAAGCTGTGTCTCAGATTGTATCACGCCATGCTGTCGACTTCACTGGAATGGCACAAGGGTAACGGAGATCTGACTCAGCCTCCCTCTCCCTGACTCCCCAAGATTTTAACTGAGGAGCTAAAGAAGCTGCAGTAAAGCACCGTAATAAGAAACATAACATTAAAATCTAGGTTTTGCTGTACATGCAAATGAGAAACATTAAAGGTAGGGGACGTTGTTAAGTACAGGACTAGATGCTGATATTTCTGCATAGAGTATGGTAGTTATTGGCAACTGATAATGTGTGCTCTGTGGTGATACTATAATTAATATTCTCTCAACGTTTGTGTTTCATACCCAGTCATAAAACCTTGCTCTGAACTGTAACTTGGCATCCAGATCTCATCACAGCAGTCATCTTTTTGTTTTGTTTTCAATTTCAAAAAGTCCATTCAGCCATTTTATAGCAGGGAAAAAATAAAATCTGAGTTAGAATTTTCCAGACCCTTAGTTTCACTCTTATACAACTCAGCTGAACCGAACATTAGCACTCACAAATGTGACAGATTGATAGCATTCACTTGGCATTAGGTGGCGTAGATCACAACACCCAGATGACAGGCACTGAGCGAGTTTCCCTATCCTAGCACTGCCAAAGCAGCTGCCTCATGACCTGCAGCTCTCCTGCCTTTCCATTTTGATCCTTTCCTGAAGAGAAACTCCCTGCCAAACTATGTGGCAGTTTTGTTACCTACAGCTGTCCTCCAGGGATTAAACTGAAGCCAACAAATTTATATCCATTTGTGACATGAATTGAACCATGGTGTCCAGAGGTGAAAAACCAGTACACCTCTACGTCCTCATCCTGCAAATTAATCCACCAGTGTAGCTCTTATATCTGTGCCAGTAGAAGTCAGTTTGGCTTATCATGGGTGCGGGGGACCCATGTGGGTCAGAATGCAGTATTTGTGGCCTAGAAGTGATAAGCAGAATCTGTCCCTAAACCTCTGCGCAAACCCTTCAGGTTTTCTGTTTTAAAACCTGGGTTTTGAGGCATTTGCTCCAACCATATGATCTATATTTAATCACTTCTGCTATTTTGCAAAAGTAAAATTAGCAATGACTAATATGCTGAACTTTCGAATTTGCCCAATGTGTATGCACAGTAGGTTTCTTCCATGAAGCTTAATAGGAATTTTTTATAGTATAGTCACATGTCATAATTACATGTTCTTATCTAATTTAATTTATACTAAATAGATAATGCAACCTATTTTCAATAATTACTTGCCCTAATAATCAGTTGAAAATTATTAAAAAACATTATAAAGAAAATTCACAAAGCACTAATTATATGAAGAGTCTATAAAGATAGACACAAAGGTCCATTCTGCATGAGTGAACATTAGGGTGAGATTTTCCAAGAGCACTCAGTGTTGGCTTAACTCTGCTCCCCAAACTGGAACTCCCGTCTTGAAGATCCATTGCACTTCTCACATGTCAGAAGAGTTTGGAGCAAAATGTTCCTTCCAGACACTCTCCTGCAGCACACTACACAATAGTTATCTCCACAACTGTGCTGTTCATCCAAGTGGTGGCTTATTTCAGTGGCACTGAACAGATCTGTGTATGCCAGGCACTAGAATAAATGGCAATGATTCTTATCAGCTGTGGTAGAATAATCATTACATTTCCAAAATTAGGTTCCACATTAATGTTTTCCTGTGGTGTCCTTAATATTAAACCATAGAGGTTTAATCGGCAACTATAATTTTTCTTGCTTCTGTGGGCTACTTTTATAGCCTTCATGTTCTTTTAATAGATGATGTTTGGGTATGTGAAACTGTGAGTATGTATTGTAAACCTTTAAAAAAAAATGCATTCTGATTGGCAATGGGAAAAGATCATTAAGTCCCAATGAATGCTTGGGTTTTTTGATCAGAAGCCGTTTCTGCATTCAGATACTGTGCTGCTTACCAAGCCTGCTAAACCAAAGCCATCTTTTTTATTTTTAGATTGCATGGCTTCTGTGCTAACACTTTTCTCTGCGCCATAGAACTAATTACCATCCTATGCACCATTGTGCACACCTTCCATTTAAATCAAAGGTTATGTTTATTCAGCAATTCTTTCTAAATGAGCATGATGCTAAGAGATTCATGCCCTCTGCCTAATTGTATCCCACGGAAACCTTCAGTTTACCTACCTCCATATTTTAAAGAGTTAATTTCCATTTTGACAGTTCCTTATTAATAGGTTACTGGCAGCTTACAAACACTCCAAGGCTTTTAAGAACACGTTTTGAGAAAATGCTTAATTATGCAGTGTTATAGACTGCGATGCCCTCCTTTTTCATCGTTTTCAAAATGCTTGCTTGCTGTCATGTAGCTTCAACAGTTTGGTGAACACAGGAACATTTTCTCCCTTTTTTTAAGAGCCTTTGATTTGTTATTTAGGTCATATTGCAAGGTGCAACTATGCCACTCACACAGTTGTGCTGCCCTGTTGCTCTGAAGCTGCATGATTATTCAATAATGTGCTGAATGCTCAACACTTGTTTTTTAAAGTTAGTTTAGTATTCATGCAAAGTGCCAGATTATCATTCCCAGACACTAATAGATTTTAAGGCCAGAAGGAACCACTATGACCATCTACTTTGACCCCATGTGTAATACAGGCCATAGAACTTCACCCAGTAATTCCTTCAGTGGAGAGAATTATTCTTCCCTATTACATAAGGACAGGGAAGTAACAAGCAACTGTCTTCCATGCCATCCTACTAATGTATCTAAAGGCTCTTTTAAAGAGACAACATCTAGGTAGCTACCTTATGGAAGCAGTCCATGAAATCAATGTTGATCACACCAAGTGAATACTGTAAGAAGAGTCTGAGAATAGCTATTTGGATTTTTAATGAATTTAGTTAGGACCACTTTTCTGCTATCTTTCTGTGAATATTGTAGTGAATGACTTGATTGGGAATGTATGCGTTGCACAAGTACAGCAGAAGAATCACAGGAGAGGACTTTTGATTTCATAATTGCAAAAATTCACAGTGGAAACTTCATTATAATCAGTTCGACTCACCTGGCTAGAACATCATGGACCATACATATCTAAGCACAACAGGACACATTTCAAACACTTACAGTGTTGACCAGTAAGTATCTGCTGAAATTGTTCTGCAATAAGGTTTGACTATCATATAAGTTCAACTACATTGTGGTGTGTTCACAGACAGTTCAGAAACAGAAAAAGATGCAACAATCGTAGCCAAAAAGATACAAATATCTTAACAACAAGCTGGCCTATGCAGCCGTTCAGGGCAGCAAGGGGGAAAAGGACACCCTCTTACTCCCCTTTGTGGGTTATCTGCATCATGGGACCCAGAGTAGCTGCCCAGAGACCTGTCCCATGCAGGTGGGCGGGGGATCAGCAGGCAGGGTTGGGGAGGTTCTAGAGCCCTGGCTCTTCCCCTCTCCCCCAAACATGTCAGCAAGCACAACTGAGCTATCATGAGAGGAAACTTTCAAAGCTGGGCTAGGAAATGGCTGGCACAGCTTGTTTACGCCTTGTTCCATGGGGGAAGTGAGGAAACTCTGAGCTACAATTCAGTACCTGCTCTGCTCCTGGGGTAGGACAACTACATGCTGCCCCTTACTTAAAGCAGATTGCAAAGTCTAGTCTAGTCTAGCCCAGAGTAAGTAATTCAATACAAATTGTTCACCCAGCTCCATAACGGAAAGGTACCTGTTATTTCCCATTGTCACTTCTCTATAAAGATTTTGCTACTGATTTGTAATTATACTTTGCTTTTCTGTAGTGACTTCCACCCCTGATTTTCAGAGTGGTCTAAAAATTTAGCTTCACAACAAAAGTGTGGGGCAGGCCAAATCCCATTTTACAGGTGGGAAAACAGAGGCACATGGATGTTAAATGACTTGCCCAGTGACACACAGGAAATCAACGGCATGAATGTGTGTCTACTACTTCCTTAATATGAACAAAGAAGATGGGCAAGAGGAGGGCTAGAAAGGTTCAAGGCAGAAGGTCTACAGTGCAGCAATCCCTCCTCGCCCCCTGACCCCCACCCCCACCCCCACTGAGAGAAACGCTTTAGGGATAACTTTTTTTAGCACTAGAATAAAGTTCCTTTTTGAATAATAGAAGAAAGCAACTTTTTTCTGTAATTCTTAGCTATTGTCACAGGAGAGTGACAGAGCAGATTATACAACCTAATGCTGCTCACCCCCAGTTTTGTGAGTTAACAACAAAATGATCCTTCCTCTCCCCACAGCTGTCAGATGGTGATAATTTCTGGCCACAACTGACCAGGGTGGATTTGAATCAATGAACTATGGGGGAAAGCTCTATAGTATATCCTATTACTAAACCCTCTGAATCATCCATTCCTCCCTAGGCTCAACTTTTTGAATATTTTCTTCATGACTGAACATCAGCTTAATTCCCCACAAAAGCTTCTTTTAGTATAAGAGCATAGTGAAAAATGACTAAGTTCAAACCATCTTGGATAACCAACATAATGAGCCTGTGCTGCAATGTTTCACAAGTCCATCATTTTAATAATGAGTAACAGCATAGTCTAAAGAGGGGAGTTCAACTTGAAACCAAGTCAGAAAACAAAAGGCTAATAATCAGAGGAACTTTGAATGTGCATAGTCCATATGAATGCGAAATGATTTTGGAAAGAAAATAGAAAAACCAAGCAACAGAAATGACTATACAGAACAAGATCTGAATCTCATGGCATACTTAGTTACAAAGAGCACCATTGCTAGGAATGGCAAGTAGCCAACAACACTGGTTGTGATCAGGATTGAGTAAGCTAATAAATCCAAACCTGGACCATGTTAATATTTTAATAATAGGATGAAGCAGTAGAATTCATATCCAGATCTCAAACCCTTCAGAAGTATGGGATGCTTAGGTCCCGGGTTTCGGTATGGTGCCTTGGGGACGATGCCATGAAAGACGTGTGGGATCTCTGTTGAGCATTTCCTGGTTCAAACACAGAGTGAGGTTTGTATAAGGCAAACCAAAGTTCACATTAACATGAACCAGGTTCCAATTGGATAGATGACTTGACTGTTTGCTTGAAGAACTTACTACTGGTTGTAGAGATTTTGAGATAGATGACTGGTCCCAGTTGTGTTGTGGTGAAGGGGGTCACACACCACAGATGCCACCTAGTGGTTAGACAGCTCATGGCAGGTTATCTCCTTTCCTGGCACCCTCCAATTGACAGCCACTCTGGTCTCATGGTGGTCTGCCCCTTCTGAGACTCAGCTCTCCAGCCTGGTTACACATTTTATGTCCAGCCCTTTCAGAGTATATAAAGAGTCCAGCAGGGGTACCCCTCTGGATTAGGCAAGGGGCTTCAGGGCTTCCCCCCAGCTTGGGTTGGGGGGAAGCATAATTTTGCCCATAATATACAAACTCTGCACCATATGGAAGGGGTTAAGCAGCTGCTCTGGGGTCAGGCAGCCCCACCCTGCCACACCTGCAAAGCATGCATGACTTGGAGGAGGAGGTCAAAAGGAATGCAGCCCAGCTCAGGAGGAGAGCAGACAGTGGAGGTGAACTGAGCTGTACTCTGAAAAGGAGCACTCCAGGAGCTACTGTGCTCTAGCTGTAGCAATGTTGCCAAACTAAAAGGGAAGAGACTGGTGAGTCTCAGAAGGTCTGAGACTTTATCTTTGATTCCAAGTACTTTGTCTATTGGGAAAGAGGAGTCTGCCAGGAAATAGCACTTTGGGGGTGCAGGACTTAGCATCTTACAATGGGCCCTGGACTGGAATCCAGGAGAGAGGGTGGGCCAGGTTCCCCTACCAACTCCTAGGGGGGTGCCAAAGACAGAATTTGACCCCTGATAGGGGGAGGTGTCTAGGAGAAAGAAAGCCTTGAGGACAGATGAGTCAAATGGCAATATTAGAGACTGGAATAGTTAACTGTGCTTTTCAACATAAAACTTCCCAACTTTAGAACAAAAGACAGTTGAAGATCCAGCAGACTTTTTATTTATTTATTTGGGTCTCTTTGTTATGGGTTGTCAAACGACAACTCAAAATCCCACCTGTGGCCAGCAGTCAGCAGGGTACAGCACCTGATGTGGCTTAAGGTTTTTGCTTGGGCTCCTTTGATAACAAGAATGCACCGCATTCAACACACTTTATCTGGTGCAGTGGGAAGAGTCTGCAGGCTACGGTCTTCACAAAGAAAGAGAATCTCTAGTTACTATTTCTCTGTTTCTTTTTTCATCTCTTTTTCTTTCTTTATTCCTATCTCAAGGGCTTCTTTCACTTGGTCTTCCTGACACTTGCACTTTCACCTCTTAGTTCCTCTCTCCTCGATTGTTCATCTCTTTAAGCAAAACATATAGTCTAGGTGGCACAAGAGCTGGTTTTTGGAACTTTAGTGAAAGCCTTTTTTCCCTCCCAGGACTTGCCCCATCTCCCAGTCTGAGGTTTTTCTGCACAGCCCTGGTCTGGTTTTTTTTCTTTCACCTCATTGAAGGCTTAGCTCTTCAAAGTAGATTTTCCTCTCAGGCCCTGCAGCAAGAAAGAAGCAGCATGGTGCTATAGCTTTATTTTATTTATCTCTTACGGCTGTAATAGAGAATATCCCTTTATTATTGCAGCAGACTTGGTGTCTACACTTCAGACCAAACTAGTAAGTCACAAAAAATAACGGCATTAAACACATCAAATATCTTTGTATGGCATTTATGCCACCCTGTGTCTTTTCTCCTTTTGTATGACCCTGTTTATTCTCTGTCACTGTTCCCTCAGTGTTTTACAATGAAAGGCATATAGATATTATAAGTTCTTTTCAGCTGGAGCACCCCTAACTGCAAGTTGTCTCATACAGGAAATTCTGTAGTATTTGCAGTATCTTAAAAATATAGGACTCTCAGATGGGGAAAATTGAGATAGCTCTATTGATTTCAATGGAGCTAGGCAGCTTTACGGGTGCTGAAGATCTGCCTTAGCAGCTTGGTCAATGGACAGGTGAAAATAGAGTGACCGGACAGCAAGTGTGAAAAATCGGGACAGGGGTGGGGGGTAATAGGAGCCTATATAAGAAAAAGACCCCAAAACCGGGACTGTCCCTATAAAATCGGGACATCTGGTCACCCTAGGTGAAAAACATCACAACTGCCCTCTCTTCCTCACAACTGGGTAGGCTAGCACTGATGATAGTAATGGTCCCTTCCCATGTGCTTCTTAACTCCCTGCAGCCAAATAGCTGCCTATGTGCTCTGTGTAGCCCACTGGTCAGTGCATGTTATGCATTCCCCTCTGTGTGTGATCCACAGAGCATATGATGTGTTGCAGTCCCCAGCTATGCATGTGTAAGCAGGGTCTGAATGAATGCTCCCCTGACAGCAAGCTGGGAAGAGGAGAGACTTCAGGAACAAACTGTATTTACATGAACACACCTACTCTGCTTAGATATCCACCAGATAGAGTGGTGTTGCTCAAAGTGATCAACTTTGTCCGGTGTTGGGTTACAAATCACCTTACTACTGAATGCAGGGGTAGGGAAATGCTGTTATCAATGTTGTTGTCTTTATTGTATGAATAAAGGGACCTGTCCCATATGAGGGGGTCGGCCTCAGCTGAAAGGATCTCGTTAAGCCAGGAACTGGAATGCCAGACCCCTGTATAAATAAGAAGGATAGAGACAGGTGTCCCAGCCAGGAGGTGTGCATCCTCCCTAAGGGTCCCCGGTCGGGTTTAACCTGTTCCTCCCCCATTGTTCAATAATAGAGCTAAATAAGCTTCATTTGGAGCCTCTTGTTATGTTAAGTACTCAATGAGAGCTGAAATCACTTGGGGTGGAGCAGTGTTTCTGCCCAGCCTGCTGAGAGCTTAAAAAATCACTAAGAGATTGACCTACAGAGGTCACAACAGAGAGGCAGGTGGCAGCAGGAGGTGACTGATGGGCGGCTGGCAAAAGTGGCAAGCAGTCAGCTGGCGGGAGGCAGCGAGCAGTTGGCTGGAGGCAAGCAGCAAGGAACAGCAGCTGGCAGGGTGGCCAGTCAAAACAAGTGCTCAGATGGTGGAGCAAGCCAGGTGTATAATAGCTGCCTAGGAAGACATTGAGGTTTGGTCTACACTACAGACCTATGTCAGTATAACGAAGTCGCTCAGGGGTGTGACAAATCCACACCCCGAGTGATGTCGTTATACCGACCTAGCCCCCTGTGTAGCCAGCGCTATGTTGACAGGAGAGCTTCTCCCACCTCTCGGGGAGGTAGATTAACTGCGCCGATGGGAGAGCTCTCTCCTGTTGGCATAGAGAATCTTCATTAAAGCGCTACAGCAGCGTAGCTGCACCGATGCAGCATTTTAAGTGTAGAGTAGACCTGCCCGGAGATACTGCTTGTGAAACTGAGGAGGGAGGAAGAGGAGGACTGCCCTCCACCTTTTGTAGCTATTCACACCCAGGCAAAGTGAGTGTAAATCAGAATGGTAGCATTTTATACTCACTCTGCATTGCGTAAATGCCCTGGGAGCTGAATGAAAGGCTGTCATTCAATTCACAGTGAGAAGTGCCAAATGTCTTAATTTTACAGAACGCAGAGTATTACCCAAGGGAAAAACACACACACACCATGCTACCCTTCACACAAACCTAAAGGAAACTGAACAAGCAGTTACAATTACAGGACTACAGAAGGCTCTGACCCACCATCACATGAAAACCTTTCACATCTTTAATAACTTATGAGTAAGGATCTCATCAATCGATAGGCATGACTTCTTCTGTACAGTCTCTACGCAAAAGAATAAATGGACACAAATCTGACATCAGGAATCATAACATTCAAAAACTAGTAGGAGAACACTTTAACCTGTCTGGTCACTCAGTAACAGACCTGAGGGTGACAATTTTGCAACAGAAAAGCTTCAAAAACAGACTCCAACGAGAAACTGCTGAACTTCAATTGATATGCAAACTAGATACAATCAACTTAGGCTTGAATAGAGACTGGGAATGGCTGAGCCATTACAAACATTGAATCTATCTCCCCATGTAAGTATTCTCACACTTCTTATCAAACTGTCTGTACTGGGCTATCTTGATTACCACTTCAAAAGTTTTTTTTCTCTTACTTAATTGGCCTCTCAGAGTTGGTAAGACAACTCCCACATTTTCATGCTCTCTGTATGTGTATATATATCTCCTCAATATATGTTCCATTCTATGCATCCGAAGAAGTGGGCTGTAGCCCACGAAAGCTTATGCTCAAATAAATTTGTTAGTCTCTAAGGTGCCACAAGTACTCTTGTTCTTTCTTCTGTACAAGTTTGCCCAGAGCTCTTCTTTCCTCCTTGGTGAACTGTGACAGCAGTAAAAAGTACATTGTGTATAAACTACTGCGTGGAGGAAATTCCATCACATCTTTGGCAACATGACCTGACATGTTTGGGAACAAGAAAAAACGGTTATTAATATTGTAACATCTTACTCCCAAATCTTCTTTGATGCTCATTACTTCCATCTTAAACACCAAATTTCAGCCACAATTTAAAGAGAGTGCAGAAAATTCCCAGGCTTTAGGATTTTACCATTACTATTTAGAAATAAGAAACAGTGTAACAGCTCTGCTACAGCAAAATGTAATGGAAGGACAGAAAGAGGGAGATTGAAATGTTATACCTGAGGTCTCTGAGCAACCTTTGGTACTCTCCCTCAGTAATCAGAACCAGCAATCTGACCTGAAGAAATGACTGACTGAAGTTGCGACAAGATTTCTCTTCTGTATTCAAACCAGCGTTGTACCATGTATGAGTAAATCCCCACAAAACACATGAAACAGAGCAGAGACAGAAGGTAAAGGGGAAAAAAGAGGAAATTGTGCTCAATTCTTAATTGTGCGCTTGACTTTTCCTTTCGGTTTCTTAGCAATGTGATTTTGGCAGTGATGATCCTGTTGGTCTCAAAGTGCTCTGCACTTTGCAGCAAGAGATGCATTTTCGATCATGGTAGCATAAAGGTAATAGTTGTACTGTTGTTTGGGTTTTTTACACTGTGAGAGAGGATAAGGCCCCAAAGTATTCTAACAGCCTACTCAACTGATTACTATCATTACTGTTATTATTAAGAATTTTCTTAATCTTGCTAGTCAAGGATTTTTTCTGGCCTGCACAGAAAGGCTAAAATACATGGAGCAATTGCTACCATGTAGTTAATGTACCTGTATTACCTTTGAAACAAAAGGGGTGATAGCAAGTAATTCATGCATAAGGGTGAAGTCCTGGCCTCACTGAATGGAAAACTTCCCCTGACTTCATCTCAAGTTTCCAGTTATATAAATGAGAGTTAATTACAGGTATCAAAAATGAGAATTGTACTGTAACTGTGTGATTAGTGTACTTGTGTTATGAGGTGTGTCCATTTCAAATGCTGTGATTGTTGTTACAGGAAGTCATTATTAATGGAGTTTAAACTTGATATGCAAAGCATGGCATATATAAGGGCTATGTTGAGCTCCTGTATCCTCCGAAACTTTACTGCATGCACAACTGAGAGGGAAAGGCAGGTGGTGGTGAAGAACCACCGGGATTTAGCATAGGCAGCAAGGTCCCTTTTACGGTAGGGGCCAGTCCTGGGCCCATTGAAATCAATGGGAACTTTGCCATTGTCTTCAAAGAATGCTAAATCATGGCACTTAATGAGGAGATGGGGATTGTTACTTTTAGGCAGGGGAGGAGAAGAGGTTTTCCTGCAGGGAGGGGATTCCACCCAGTTCCTTCCTGCTCCATTTGTCTGAACTGATTCCACAGTCGGGAACTTCATATCTAGCCTCCCACCCTGAGGAGTACAGTGAAAAGTCTGTCTACCTCGGCAGGCGAAACAACTTCTGGGGAAGACATCTGAGGTAAGGAGAGTTGTCTCATTATAATCTCATCCAGCTCTGGCTCAAAAGGAATCTGATTTATGACCCAGCTTGAAGCCCAGCTGCAAAATACAAACAATTACAATAGATTTTATACACCATCATTCCTACAGAACATCAGAGAACACTGCCCAGCAGGTTACAATCTATGCTCACAAACACAAATGTACTTGGTTACTATGGGCCAGGCAGAAAACACCTGAATCTATGGTAGGGCAGGAGTGAAAGCTGAGAAAAACAGCCAAGTTTCAGAGACCTCAACTCTGATAAGGGAAATGGAGAATGATCAAGGGGCAAGAGTTAATTATTCTATTAGAAAAGGAAGCACAGGCCAGGGAGAACAGATGTCTCTTGAGATGGGATATTGAAAGAACCAATTAGTGACAGAAAGGCTGCTCCAGATGGTGGAAGGAACACGGAAGAAGGATCTACCACCCACTGTTGAGAGACAAGGAGGGAAAGGAGACAAAAAGTAGTCTGGTAAATACAGAGAATACAGTCCTATGCTAGATTTGAGGGAGAGGAGGTTGTTATCTATGGGTTTTACTTGGTAAAATAAATGGTTTTGACTGACTGTAAGATTTAAGTTTATACACTGAAATTCTCAAGCAGCCTCTTTTCACACCCCAAAACAGATTTTGTTTTCTCCTGTACTTTATGTTCTGGCTGCAAGTGACTCCTCTGTCAGCACATTTGTGAAATATTCCTGCAAGACAGTACACAATGTGCCTGAGCAAAACTTTCAAGCAACCAACCAAATAATCCATAGTTCCTCTTTACCTTGTATGCTATGGTATCTCTGACCAACCTCCACAAAAGAAGAGTATATGGTTATCTTTCTTGTGTTAAGCCATTGCAGTAAGAATGGGCGATGTAGCAACTTGTGGAATCCCAGCGGTGAGTTTATGAATGATGCATGAAATGAAATCTCCCCCTGCCTGGTGCACAGAGGGAATATCAGACAGTGCTGTGAGATCACTGCTGTGCTGGGCTGTTTGATGTAATATTCACTTCAGATGCAGTCAGGAAAGACCACCAACTCCAGATGTCTCAAAGTAAATGCATAAAAATTGAAATGAAAAAAGATTGTAAGTTGTTTTAGGGGTTTTTCCCCCCCTCCCTTGTTGCGACCCCCCTTTTTAAAGTCTATGGCTACAAAGAATGGTTGGGAATAAAGAGAGGATTGTGTGCTAGAGGAAGAACTCATCACCCTTAAAAATGACTGTATCTATATCCTTTTGGAAAAAAAAGTTGATCAATTTTACAACCTTTCCTCATTTAAGGGAGATTTGAGGGGAGAGAGGAGGGAGTTAACTGGATAAATATAATGGAATGTGGCCTTCTTACTATTAAAACCAATACAATTATCTCCTGAGAGTGCTGAGTGGTAGTTCAGGAATCAGAGGAACAGCAGAAGCGGTTTCTGAGGCATGAGGAAGAAGCTGTCTTCTTCTCAGTAACCTCCCTGTCCTGCTACTCCAGACATAAAGCTGAGGGCTAGTGGCAGTAAGTGGTGCATAAGGATTAAAGTACTAACTTGGCCCGCATAGTAACACGTATCCAAACTAATCGCCATCACTGATAGTTATGAAGACAAGAGGTATCTTTCCATTTACTTCATTGATTTAAATAGGCTTTGGATCAGACACTTGCTGTAAAATGTCTATTTTATGTGTGGCTTATACTAACGACTTCCAAACTCATGTTCATCAAAAGCTTGTTTGCAAAAACTGGGGTATAGACTGGTAGTGGAATACTGAACATTTCACCTCTCCTTTGTATTCGAGCACAACCAACGTCACTGGGTATCAAAAGCGGATATCTAACAATTGCTGACATATATATATATATACACACACCTCTACCTTGATATAACGCTGTCCTCGGGAGCCAAAAAATCTTACTGTGTTATAGGTGAAACCGTGTTATATCAAACTTGCTTTGATCCGCCGGAGTGCGCAGCCCCCCCCCCCCCCGGAGCACTGCTTTACCGCGTTATATCCGAATTTGTGTTATATCGGGGTAGAGGTGTGTATATATATTCTCTCAGACTGCAGACCACCATAGAGTCACATCACACTGAACACACAACACACAAGAGTAATTGACCAGCAATCTTTCTCTGTTTTGCGGTCTTCACACAGTCTGGAGAAGCACGCCATACTGCATCCCGTCCAGTCAGCGACATCATCAGACCACACTTACCACAGGCGCACTCTGCCCCCGGCAACAGTTTCTCTGAAACTTGCTTCAGCAATCTTCCTCTGCTCTTTTGGATGAGTGGTGGAAAATTGAACAGTAGCTTAGTGGCCTGTAATTGAGTTGTTCATCATCCTCTTCCCAGTGGACAGAAGTGTGTCACTCTCACAACTGACTGACACACTGTTGGCAGTCCCAAAGCAGAGATGAGTAATTTGGCACAGAGACTGAGTCATCTTCTTACCCCAGGAGGGGCGAGAGTGGAACTGGTGTTAACTTGGAGTTTCTGACTTTGGTGGACCTGAAACTCAAAATAAACCTCACAGTTTGTTAACGAAACTTGCCAGACTGACACGCACAACTCTTCCCCATCAGTCTATGCAAAATGTAGTTGCTTAGATCACCTTCCTTGTCTATCAGTGTGTTATTTTAGTTCTGACTACATCACCCTTCACTAACTTCCCCTTCTCCACCAGTTAAAGTTCATACCTATTGTCCTTCAAGGACCATTCATAATTGTGTCTCACCTACTTATGTGCCCCTGGTCTCATCACATTGCCTCCTACCCTCTCTACTTCATTATGCCAGTTTTGGGGTTCAATATATCTGCTCCTCCCACAACCTTGATGGTTTCTTCCACAGGACACCAGAGCTGGTCTTCAGGCTCTCGTTTATATCTTCACTCTTTCCTCATTCAAATCCCTCTCAGAACCTTCTACTGCCACAATGCCCACAAGAAATCAGCTGCCTAATAATGCCTAGGTGGAAGACAGATTCAGTTATATAGACAGATCAAAATAATAAGCTGTTGCGTCTTATTATATACATTATATCACGTTCACCTCCCCACATACTGTAGGTCTGTTCATCTATTTGTCTCTTTAAATTGTAAGCTCTTTGGGGCAGGAGCTGTTCCTTCCTGTACCTCTGTTGAGCATCTAGCACAATCTGGGCATTATAGCAAAGTAGATAATACTCTTGGTTTTAATAGTGGTGAGTGCACGTCAAAATGCAACCTCAAGTATGAAGCCACTAATGTCTCTCCATAATACCTGATGTATGGGACAAACCCTGCAGCTGCTGACACAGGTGTTGTCACTTGTATCGGGGAGGGAGAAAGAAAAAACAGAGCTGGGCGCCCCCAGAGGAGAAAGACCAAGAGGGCAGGAGGAGTTAACACCTGGACAGTGTACAATGCATCCAAACTGGAACATGCCACGCTGCTATCACCAAATGTCTGCAGGGTATGCTGGACAGACAGTGTATAGCACACCTGATACAAGGTAACAAATCACCAAGCTGTTTTCAACAACAGTTGTCACTCGGCAGGAGTGAAGGAGAAGGAAAAGGGTGTGCTCCGTATGGAGAAAAGACAAAGAGGGCAAGAGCAATTAACCTCTGACAGACAATATAATGTATTATAGTCATCATCTGATTCACTAAGTACAGTGCCTGGAGAAGGAATGTGCTCATACTTGTACGCAAATCCTGCAGGCTTCATTTACAAAATACCACGTGCTCTGAATTCTCCGGTAGCAATCTGCATTTCAAGTCTTGTGTAATTCTTGGACACGGTAACTGTAACATAAAGTTCCCAGTGTAACAAACATGACAAACAAAATGCTAAAAGTGTTTAAATTAAAAAATAAAACCAGAGCCATACAAAAGTATGGAAGGGCTAATAAGTTAAAGGAATGCATATAATGGTTTGAATATTCTAACTGCTTATACATTTGCTAGCTTAAATCTGCTCACTTGCAAAAAGTGACTGTAGCTATTCCCATGACTAGTGGGACTCACGGACTGGGGCACTGGATCAGGACTCGGGAAACCTGAGTTCTATTTTTGGCTCTGCCACTGGTCTGCGGGCTGACCTTGGGCAAATCTCTATGCCTCAGTTTCCCCATCTGTAAAATGGGGTTAATGCTACTTGCCTTATAGAGCACTTTGAGCATTAGGGATGAAAAACGCTCTGTAAAATAAAGGTATTTGTATTCCCCATATTAATAACATGATCTGCCATCAGCCGCTACACACAAATGTTTGTGTGATGTGGCTTATGTGACACTCCCTGAATGCATAAGGAGGCGGCTTCTGCTGCCATCAGTGCTCTAATATATAGGCCTTAGTTTACTGGGATGCTTCCTGGAGGTCCTCAGTGTTGTTAGGCACCTGGTGACCACTCGCTTTAAGGTGAGTAAACCTGGTCTGTGCCTGCTGGGGTCAGCTCCCCAACTTCAATGGCCACAGGCAACACAAGCACTCCCCTCTAGGCCTATGTAGGCCCTACTCTCTCTCTGTGCAGGTTAGTATTGGCAAATTCCAACCCAAGAGTTCTCCGAGCATCACCTTGGAACATGCAGCCCTGTATGCACTAGGCACTCACAGTATTCACAGATGTGCTGCTTCCAAAGAAGCAGCACACCCCAGCTTACCACTTTCACCTCAGATCGCCTCTCCACTGGACACACAACACTCAGATATATTTATAGCGAAAACAAGTAAAAGTTTGTTTAACAAAGTATAGAGATCCAAGTGATAGCAAGTAGATATATTGGAAAGAAAAGGTTATATATAAAATAAAGTTATTACATGTGTTCTAGAACCTAAACTTACTTAATTGGATACTTTCATGTCTTGCAACGCAATGCTCACCCAACATCCTTCCAGCGTTTTACAGCCAGGCTTGTCTGTGACCCTGCGTTCAGAAGACAAATATGCTGTTAGCTTGCCTCCTCAGTGAAGGATCCAGGGTGTACCTGTGCACCCTCAGACATACCCTATAAATAGGATCTCCTCCTGCTGTTTATTTCTACCTGTCAATTTCCTCTCTTGAAGATTTTGCAATCTTTTGATTAGCATTTTGCTCCGTATGCAGACAGGCATCCATTGTGAGACATACAATGCCCACTACACATGTGACTAGCCACAGAGATAAGCATCTTTTACCTCTTGTTTGAAAGGAACCTCTCTCAGACCTGTCACCTCCTGATTACTTGCCTTAAGAACATAATTTTCAGAACAGATACCTAACTCCTTAAATGTTATCTGTACATACATTTCACAGTGATTGTGATGACCAGTAGGCTACTGGCTCTCAGTAGAGACTTCACCCTTTGCCACCATTGGTGAATTATTGTGCATATATCTGACCCAGGGGATCCCTATAAAACTCAGAGGGCCTTGGGTCACAATTACACGCTTTATAATTTTTAAAGGCATTTTTAAATCAATCCTCCAAATGATATGCTCAACCTGCTTGTTTTCTGCTTGAAAAATTCTCCTGTCTAGTGACACTTTATTTGCACATTTTCCAAATACCCATTTAGATATTTGCAGTGAGTACACGGTTGAAAATCAGATGGGTAGTAGAACACAGCTGGAACCTGAACTATGGAGAGATTAACATCACTCTACATTATTCCCGATAGAACTTCCTCTTCCTAACTATTTACTGTGTGTTGACTCACTTATTTAGCCTGCTGAAGATTCTAGATGTGGGTGTCTTTTTAAGAAAATGGCTGTTTCAGTGAAACGCCCTGACAGCAGCCTATTAATTTCTTCCAGGAGAAAGTGTCAGACTGAGTGAAATTCAGCTTTAAGATAAAGGTAACATCTTTCTAGTCAGTAGAACGAGTGAGTTTCCAGCTGGTGCTCAATTCTTCCTGAGTATCTCAGCCAATCCTTGTTGTATCATATTATATAATTGTTATTGTTGCTGGTTGGCAACTGGATTATTGGATTTGTTTTCCCAATGAAGCAACATGGCTTTTTTTCCCTTTTCTTTCTTTCAGAGGGTAATTGTGGATATTTTTATTCATATAAAGCCATCAACGCTGGAACTAGGGGTGCTGCCGTACCCCCCGGCTTGAAGTGGTTTCCATCATATACAGGGTTTACAGTTTGGGTCAATGGCTTGCAGTACCCCCATTATACAAATTGTTCCAGCACCTCTGTGTAAGGCTCAATACTGCAAAGTGCTGAGCACTTTGGCCCTGATCTAGCAAAGCACTTAAGCAGATGCTTAACTTTAGGCATATGACTTATATAGTCCTTATCAATGGGATGATTCACACACTCAAAGTTAGGAATATGCCTAAAAGCTTTGCTGGATCAAGGCCAGGGTGCTCGGCACCTTGCAGAATTGTGACCCTGGAGCCTGATCCACAATATGCTTTGAATCAGACTCTAAGGCCTGGTCTACACTACGACTTTAATTCGGATTTAGCTGCGTTAATCCGAATTAATCCTTAACCCGTCCACACAACGGAGCCAGTTACTTCGAATTAAAGGGTGCTTAAAATCGATTTCTGTACTCCACCCCGACGAGCGGAGTAGCACCAAAATCGATTTTGTAAATTCGAATTAGGGGTAGTGTGGCCGCACACCACCGAATTAATGTGGTTAAAATTAATGGGGTAGTGTGGCTGCACACCACCGAATTAATGTGGTTAAAAACTGAATTAATGTGCTTAGTGTGGCCGCACACAATCGAATTTATACAATCTGTTTCCCAAATTCGAATTATCTAAATTCGAATTAATCTCGTAGTGTAGACGTACCCTAAGTGGATAGTTCTTTATTGAATCCTACTAGTTCCCTTTCTTGTAGCAATGAGTACCACAAGTTGAATGATAAATATGTTCAAAAGTATTTCCTTTCATCAGTTTTAAATTGATTTCTTTGTAGTTTCATTGTGTCTCCTTATTTTTGTATTATGGTAGCAAACAGATGCTGCTGACTGACCTTCTCTGTCCTCTTCAGTATTGGATATACCTCTATTATGTCGTCACTTATTTGTCTCTCTCTCTAAAGTCCGAGCCTTTATCATTTCTTCACATACCGTCAAAGTTGCTCCTCATGCCTCCGATCTTTTTCATTGCCCTGCTCTGAACCTATTCCATTTCTGCTGTATCCCTTTTTGAATTGGCAGGACCAGAATTGTAAACACAGTTCCAGGTGAGGGCATACCATCAGTTTACATAACAATATATTTTTAGCAGTATTCTCTCTCCCTTTTTTAATACAAACTAAGGTCTCGTTTGGGTTTTTAAACCACTGCTACTACCAAACAGGAGTTTTCACTTAGCTGTCAAAATGAGGTCTAAATCTATCTACTGAATGCTTGCAGTTAATTTAGAACTGATCAGTGAAAAGTGATCCAGCATTTTCCCTCTAATCTGTATTATTTTATATTTGTTTACACTGAATTTCATCTGCCAGCATTTTGCCCACTGCCTAGTTTTGTTCAGTACTTCTAGAATTCCTCACTGTCTTCCCCAACCTAAGGCTAGATCATGAAGTTACCAAAAGTCCTGAATAAGACTCTTGGGCTTGTCTACACAGTGCGTTAGTCTGCACCAGCGTATCATGCAATAATTGGCCATGTGGACCCTGCAGGCATGCACTAAAAGTCCCCTAAACTCACCTTCACGTAGTCCCATTTCAAACAATGCTACATTAATGAGCACTAGGGAACTTTTAGTGCATGCCAGTAGGGTGCACAATGGCCAGTTAGTGCACGACCTGCCAGTGCGGATTAGAATTTACACCCCACTGGTGTGGACTAGCACAGTGTGCAGATGAGCTCTTAGTTGCACTGCTCCAGAAGATGACCAGAATCCAAATTATGCCTCAGCCACAATTCAGTCTATAGTTCCTCCAGCCCTTATCCTGCCACAGCTGATATCCACCTTCACTCCAACTCAGCTGTGGTAACAAGCACATTTGGGGTAGGGCTGGGCAGCAAACAAGAATTCCAAAAACTTCTGCAGCTTTCAAAATTTGTTTTCATTCCATGTCAGAGCGAAACCAAGACTTTTCAAAAATGTTCACAAAAACCAGAGAGAGACTAACCAACCCACTCCAGAATACCAAATCGGGCTCTCACCTGGGATGCAGGAGACCCAATTTCAAGTCCCTGCTCTGCCTAATTCAGAGTCAATCAGTCTCTCTCTCTGGCCCAATGAATATTTAATTTGTACAAAGTAAAACAGCTCCAACAGGAGAGATTAAGAGAGAGTCTCTCACATCCCAGATGTCCAGATAACCAAGCTATTGGTTATTCTGGGAGGGGTTGGTCTCTCTCATTTTGACAAGAAATTGCATTTTGGACTTGAGGAATCTTCCTGATTAAAGTTTCCTCTAACCTGATGTGTTTCCACATAGAGTTTTGGTTTCAACAAATCGGCATTTTCCTACAAGAAAAATTTTAGTTGAAAAATTCCTCACCAGCTCTAGTTGGAGGGCGGAGTCAAGTATCTACAACTCTGCCTGCCCACTCCCCCATCTACATGCCTGGGAGAGGAACCAGCAACCCCACCGATGCTGAACTCCATGCTTTTGCTATGACCCACATTGCAAGTAGCCCATGCTGGGGAGCAGATGCCACAGGTTATGATTTGTCCCTAAATGGGTTTCTTACTGACTGCCTTGTCTAAACTAAGCAATTTTGTATCATCCACATACTTTGCCATCTTACTCCTTACCTCCTCTTCCAAGTCTTTAAATATATTGAATAATGCCAATCCATGGATTCTTGGGACACCAGCTATTCAACCTATTTCCATGCTAAAAACTGACCATGCATTGCCACCATTTGTTTTCCACCTCTTAACCAGCATCTAATAGATGACACAACCATTCCTCTCAGCCCATGACTGCTTCATTTCCTTAGATGTCTCTCAGGAGAGACAGTCCCGAAATGTGCAGCAGGTGGTACAGCTAGAGTGTTGTCTCATACGAAATGAAGCTGAATTGTCCTTTCCCCAAGCATTTCAGGCTCAGACGCACAGTGGGTTCCCTAAACTAGGATGCCACTTGGCAGCAGCAGCTGCATGTACCACAGCACAGCAGTTCAGACAGTGGCACGATAGAAGAACAGGTGCCACGGCAAACAACTTCCGCCTGGAACAACTGGTTGTGTTTTGTTCTTAGTAAAGGCATCTGCCCTCTCTCACCTCCTTGCAGAATGTTCCCTACCTCTAATAAAGGAGTTTCCTCTTGTTGCCCCTCTCTCTTCCATATATGCAGTTTGTGCAATTTTCTCCATTCATATCCAAAGGTTTCTGCTGCCTTCTTCTGTTTCTGGCCTTCTTTTCTGAAATCACTCCCACCCACACAGCAGTTAGCTCATACAGGCTAGAAATATGAGAGAGCTGCTCCCACAAGGCTTCCATGGGGGGAGGCAGTAGTGTGTATTAGAATTCACCCACAAACCCGCTTTGAGATAAACCATTTTTGCAGGAACCCATTTTAAACTCTTACACTAAAGCGTGTGCTCAAATGTTTGAACCTGCATTACATATGTTGTGCTTCCAGCATTGGAAATACCAGCAATTTCATGAGAGACTGTTCTGGCCAAGTTTCCAGTTTTGTTTTGTTTTGTTTTTTCCCCAAACTCAAGGGGTTGAAATAGTTTTGCTAAAAATCTGAATTTCTGGGGCTTTCTCTAAGCAAAAACATGGCACTACTGACATTTTCCCAAAACTAATCCCATAGGTCTCACAGGCAGTATACACAGAATCTCAAATGAAACTGAAATGCAGCCACATCTGGAACTGGACCATAGCTGATATTCTGCACCAGCAACACTGCACATCAGATTTTAGGGAGGAAAGTAGGAAAGAGTAACTTCTTTAATTAAAACCACAGGGGAAACTTTAAGGAGAGAGGATCTGACTCAAGATGGAATGCAGCCAGGATACAGAGATTATCTCTTGAGAGAAGTGCCTTGGGATCTTTAATTACAAAAAATGATCAGGGCCTTAGCTTTATATCCAGCAGCCTTAATACCAGGTTACTAATATTAGGCTAATAGCAGTGTTAATTGGTTCACTACTGATTGTCCACACATTTAGGCCATCATCATCTCTCTTCTTGACTACTGCAGGATCTCCCTCACTGGCCTCTTCGACACTCACATTGCCCCCACTGGTCCATTCAAATAAATCTTCTATGATCATCTTCCTTCACAACTCCGCCACTCAGCTAAGTCTCCTCCAGCCACCCTCTCTGCTCCGCCAACCATGCAAGTCTCTGCTGCCCTACTGGGCACTCCTCCCACCAATGCCTCTACTCCTTTCATACCAGCTTTTACAGATGGAATGCCCTCTCCAAACTAATCTGTTAAGATACTTCCCTCTTCTCTTTCAACTCACATCTCAAGATCCACTTCTACCGTGATGCCTTCAATCTTAACTGTAAAAACAGTAGGACAATGGAACAGACTGCCTAGGGAGGTTGTGGAAACTCCTTCACTGGAGGTTTTCAAAAGGAGGCTAGATAGCCATCTGTCTTGGATGGTGTAGGCACAACAAATCCTGCATTTTGGCAGGGGATTAGACTAGATCATCCTTGTGGTCCCTTCTAACCCTATGGTTCTATAATTCTCTGATTCTAAGGCACAGGTACGTGAAAGCACATGTGTGCGCATGGCAGGGAATGGATCTGACCTGGTGTGCCCTATTGGTCTCTAACTCTTATGATGCTAAAATAGCAATTGATAAAAACACTATGCACTTGTAAACTAGATGGCAAATTGAGCAGCAGATGTGAAGAAATCCCCAAAACACACACTGTAGAAAATTTTGATGATCTTCACTCTGAAAAGACATTGAATGGCCAGGGCAAACAGTGGTTGCTGATCTGTGATTGTTTTGGAGATAGTGAACTGTAGTCACATTACTCCAATCACTTCTTCTCAATCACTGAAAATTTTGGAACTCCACAAGTGGCTTAGAATGCCCCAGTTTGATAACAGTTCTAACTTATCTCACATCTAACAGGAATAATTTAACTCCAATCATTAGACTGTCTGAAATCTTCATTTATGCTTCCGGAAATCCTTTTCTTGTTAATTAAATCTGGAAGTGGGAATCTCACATCACATGCCAGACTATTCAGCATGCAGATGTCACAAATGAGAGCAGTACACAATGCAGCCTGGAGATTACTGGCTGCCACTGTGAGACATTCCTTTCATGCTAAAACCAAATTACTCTTGCTAAGTTTTTGGGCACCTATTTTGAGATGTTTCTTTTATTTCATTTTTTTTTTAAACAAATACTTTTGGTTGCTGATTCTCAGGAAGCTGTAGTAGAGGTGACACCATTAGCTAATGTTTCAGAGTGCAGAAAGCAAAAAAGTTACTTCTTTCCCAACTTCAGCGAGAGTGCATAACAAACAGAATTGATAATCCCAGACATAACGACAGGACCCAGATATGAACATATAAATGCTTCTCACTCCTTGGGGGAAAAACATAGGTGCAGTCCTGGGGGGTGGAGACCAGCAGTTCTTCTGAACCTAACAGGATACTTGCTTCGACTATAAAATGTTGTTGTTCATTTTGTCCAGTTAAACTTTATTTTTCTTTCAATGGCACTTTAACACCTGCAACTGGTGTTTGTGAATATACAGTAAATCTCTGCAGTATTTGTCAGGTTGCAAGCTGGTTTTGGAAGATGAGAAATACAAACTATGGAATAGCACACCTGTACAGAGGCATGGTTGATTGAGGAGCTCGGGACTGAAAAGCCCCATGTGGGATTGGCCTACTTGGGTATGTCTATACTGCTGCTAGGAGTGTGCCTCCCAGCCTGGGTAGACAGATACATGCGATCTTGAACCAATGTGGTGAAAAAAGCAGCGTGGAAATTGCAGTACAGGTGGTGGCACAAGCTAGCCACCCGAGTATGGACCCAAGGGTCAGAGGGCTTGTACTCAGGTAGCTAGCCTGTGCTGCAATGTCCAGGCTGCTATTTTTAGCACTCTAATTGAGCAGAGCTAGGGCATATCCTGTCTACCTGGCCTGGGAGGCATGTTCCCAGCTGCAGTGTAGACATACCCTTGAGAACACTAAACATGGCTGTTTGACATCTCTGCAACCGCTGTGCAGATACTGAAAGGATGTGGCTTCATCCCAAAGACATGTTCGTAATTGAGATGGCTAAAACTACAGTGTTTTTTCACTGTATGATTAAAAAAATGTTACAAGTTCTTTCTTTTTCTCTCTTTTCATGAGAAAGAAGGTTAAAGATTAGTACTGGGCAATCATTTCCTGCAAAGATTCTCTTGAATTCAAAAGTGAATTTGCTCTGGCCATGCCCCAACTCTTTTTGTGTTAGCTTTCCACATGCTTTTAAGCAAGCAAGTTTTGTCACACAAGTGCTCAAGGAAAGTGAAGAACTACTCAAGTATTCACACCAGAAGTATAATATTTTATGATATGGGACTTTGCTGACATAGCAAGGAACTCATCTTTCAAAAACCCTTAGCAGATCCCTAGCACAGAGGCGATGATATAATTTAGAAAAGGCCCCAGCCACATCTTTTTAAAATTAGATCTGCAGATGCAGTTGCATTTTGTGAGGTTACATCTTCACTGTAGAGTTAACTCTGGTGATTGGCACCTGGGTCTGAGCACCTGGGTTAGCCTACCTCGGGTCTGAATGGCTATACTGCAAAGTTACTGTACACCTGAATGACTGTGTCCTCTCTGGTGCTGCACTCACCTGTGTGTGTTGCTAGGACTTCTGGGGGCATCTCTCATGGTTCTTAGCACTGAAGCAAACTGAGCCACTCTATGATCCTTTCCCAGTGAATTGCGGGAGAACTTGTCTGTCCTTCGGGGCACACAGAGAGAATTGTGGGAAGGCACTGAAGGACTATCATCATTCAAGTGGTTTAGCCTGAGTCTTCATTGTAAAGTAGTCATGCTACCACCCCTTCCGAAAGCCTCACTCAGCTTATTGTCCAGGATGGGCCAGCTAGCTTAGGTGGAAAGCACCATTAAACTTGAGTCAGAGGGCGTGTGTATGAACAGGAGCCAGGTTAGGGACAATACCCGAGTAAGAGCCTCAGTTAACTCTGCCGTGAAGACATAGCCTGAGTTATTGTGGTAGTGATGACAGAAAGTTAAAGCGTAAGTACACTACACTTGGCATACTTTATACGAGATGAGACAGTGCTTGACACAATAGGCAGACAAGTTTCCCTAAACCCTTCACTGCAGCCTTGGCACAGAGGCAAATGAATGGACCAGACGAGTACTTGACAGCACTTCACAACCAGAACTGGCCATGCACATACAATTGCTTTGCATGACTATGGTGAGGGAAATTTGTGTTTAAACTCTGTCGCTCCATGCAGCAGAGATGAGAAGAGGGATTTGAAGACAGCCCAGGGTCTTGGGCACAGGAAAGACACTGCTAAATTCTTTTCCTTTGGAATCCCTGAGGATTGTTAAAATTCAGGCTAGAGTAATGGAGCTAGACCCAGCCTTTGGGGTTCTTCTAGTCAAGTCTTCCACTGCAGATCTTGAGGATCCTGTCTCTCCAAATTGGAGGAAGGGCTTGAGCTCCCTGTTTAGCTGGAGAGATTGGAGGAGACTGCTGTACTGGGTGATACAGCTGCAGGCATATAGAAGTAGATCCATCCCTGCACTGGTGCAGGTACTGTCATGGGGACAGAGGAGATGTAGCATGTGCCTTCCCTATTCAGGTTCTGTGGGGGCCAGTGAAAACCCTGGCACAGTCTAGAGCCACTGTAGGGGCTCCAATTCAATGTGGCCCTCCAAAATTGGCCCCAAAGGGGTACACTGACAGCACACATTATCGTCTCACATTGACTTCAAAAGAAAAGGTGACAATTAGGAAAGGTGAAGGAATACAGCCGATACAAGACAGTCAACTAAGGATATTAGTGCATGGATGAAATTCATCCTCCCAAGTAGTTAAGATTTGAAGGTATGAAAATGCTGCAGAAGCCGGATAAAATATTTCGGTATGTATCAGCACAGCAGAAAAAAAGACTCCAGCCGAGAAAAGCTGCAAAGCCGCACACACGCTGTGCGGGAGAACAGGATTAACATAATTTATTCACTTTTGAAGTTGGGGGAGTGATCACCATGAATGTGCTAATCAAAATATTAGAAAATTGTTGCACCCCTAAGATAAATACCCATTTCAGCACCATGTGTTCAACACTTGCAAACAAAGAGCACACGAGACATCTGATCATTTTGTCACAGACATTCAAATAGCCTTCCTACCTATGTGGGGACATTTTTATAGAGAAATAATTTGTAATAGCATTAAAGATGGGTTTAAAAGTGATGAGGCAAGGCAGTGATAACATGGACAAGAGCAACTTTAATCTACAAGAGTGCACAAATGCATGCAGGGCAAGAGACAGTACGGGTACTGCACAATAACAAATGCCAACTCTAATCATAAGGTTGTGCAGTAAGCTCTGTTCAAAAGAAAATCATATGATGCCACATCAAGAAAACAAATGCACGCTTCTATACGAGACAGAAAATGAGCTTAGGGGGCCAAAGTCCCAAACAGAGCTAGGAATTATGAGTTGCCAAGAAACCACATAAGTGAAAATATTGAGGAAGCCTGGCTTCGCATTTAAGGTAGTGGAGTGAGACTCAGGAGATCAGTATTCAATTCCTGCTTTGGTCTCTGACTCCCTCTGAGACCTATGGCAAAATCAATCTGTTCCCATCTGCAAAATGGAGACAATTGTTCCTTTCTTCCACCCTTTGCCTGTCTTGTCTATTTAGACTGTAAACTCTTCAGGCAGGGACAGTGTCATTTACACTTGATTGGGGCCTCTAGGTGCTACTGCAATACAAATCATAAGTAGGGTTCTGGAGTAGGGTGACCAGACGGCAAGTGTGAAAAATCGGGATGGGGGTAGGGGATAATAGGCGCCTATATAAGACAAAGCCCAAAATATCGGGACTGTCCCTATAAAATCGGGACATCTGGTCACCTATTTTGGAGACATAATAAAAGAGCGAAAAGTGATACAGGGTAGCCATTTTGAAAAATGTATATATTCAAAGTAGAGTATGAGACTATCAGTGACCATGAAATAAAGTCTCTCTTTTTGTGTAATGACAGTGAGAATGAATTCACAATTCCTTGTATGCAGATCTGGATATCGTTATGCTGACAGATGCTAATAGCTGCCAACAGGTGAACCTTAGATCAAAAGACAATCACAGACATCATTAAAAGCAATGGATGTGCCAAGCACTCTTAGGATCAACTGGAGTGGTAGTCAAGCCTGTTTACGTATGAAAGACAGTTACAGAAAACGGTTAGATTACCCTTACCATGGCAGGTCAAAACTAAGCTGTGGGGACTGAGGGGTTTCCCTGATGGCAAATGCAGGGTTAGAATACTGGTTTAAAGGTTGTGTGTGCTAGAGACAGGAAAGCCATGAGAAGGAGTTGTGAGCATGACCCTGAAAGGAAGCAGAGAGACTGAACTACTTGGGCATAGAGTTTGCTGGACTGGCCGACTTGGGCGTTTCTAAACCAGGAAACTGTTTGTTTCTATTGTGTTCAGGGAAACAGGGCTTTGTGAATATTTTGTATAAATAAACAAGATTATACCTGACTTTTATCATCAATTTCTTATCCTAGCCAAAAGGCCCTGCAAGGCCACAAATATTGGCTAACTGCTCAGGCCAGAGGGACAACAATATTATATAGGTACATTTTATGGGTACTCCCATGTCCATTTAAAAATGAAATCTAAAAGAAATCTACTCTGTCTCAAAGGAATCACACTCTGATCTCAATCCTACAAATCGTAGTGTGATACACAGTACAGTGTGCAAGATTTTGGCACCTCAGTGCAGCTGTGAACAAAGGACACAAGTAAGGTTAGTGAGACTCCTTACTATGAAGCAGAAAAAAAACCAAGCCTCTTGTGTCTGCCTGCTTACTCTCAAGGTGGCAGCAAAAATCTGGTCAGGGGGTGGATGGAGAATGAACGTGTCAGAGGCGATTCATGGGTGTAAGGCAATGATCCTGCCTGGCAGGGATGTGGAGCACTACATGAATAAATTCAAATTTAAAAGTGACGCTCAACATGGGATTGCAGGGGAATTTGAGTCTACCTTAAAGGACTGCTGTGTGGCCACCCAAGTACTCCTACTAAGTAGCAAGAGTAAGGCTGAAATGGGGAGTAGGCAGCTAAGCACCTTGTTTGCAGGCTCACGCTTGTTCTGTACACCAGGCAAGGCCTTGCAGAATCGATGCCTCACTGAAATCCTCCACGTACACATACTTCTCTTAGCGACACACTTTCCCTTTTGTTTTACTCCAAACAGGGGTAATGTGATGGCCATAAAGCAGTGCTCAATTCTCATTCAATCAGGTTAGGTTAGGCTAAGTTACCTTACCGCCCTTTAGATTGAACTTGTGCAGCTCTGCACACCTGTGCAGTGGCACACCTGTACAGTGCTGGGCAGTATCAAGTTCTCAATCTAAAGGGCTGTGTTTTTTTTTTACTAGGGCCACAAGTGAACAACATAAACCCTTTTACCCCGGTACATTATACACCCAGACAAAAAACCATGCAAATCTAGAATTAATATAATTGTTACTAGCAGTACAAAAATATGGCCATTGAACTTGCTACACACAAGAATATGCTCCATATAACAATGGTCTTGCAGTGAACAACAGTTAAGGGCAATCAGACTACTGACAAAGAGGAAATAGTTATTAAAAAGTGATTGCCATGTAGATAAAAAGCCTTCTTGTCACAGGATAATCTTGAAACTACAGAGATGAACTGTGTGTTTATTAAAAAAATGGTAATAATGAAAACTGAAAAATTACTTTCCAAACTGGAAGAAACAGGAGATATTAAAAGGGAAGGTAGGCCTGAGCCACAGTGTTTGCTTCTAAGTTTAAATGTCCCCACAGCTTGTGAGCAGTTGGAATTGCAGTTTTGAACTGGGTCCCATCTGTAATTCAAGGGATATTGTCAAACCTAATATGGCAGCAACAAGCTCCTAAGCACTGTGAAGTCAGAACACTCAACTTCTGGGACCATCTTGGTCTCCTAGGTACTGGCTGGACCGCATCCAACTTGGCCAGTTGAAAAGAAACCAAAGGTCAGTTGTTATGACAGGGCAATCTAAAGCAGAGAGGAGAAGAACCTTGAGTATGCCTTTTGCTTGCTCCCATTGGCCAGCAATCCACAGTAGATCCTGTACATTATCAGCCACAAGCTCATGGTATTTAGACTGCAAGACGGTGCAAAAAGTGTTTCCTCTGTCACCGTCAGGGCCGGCTCCAGCATTTCTGCCGCCCCAAGCAAAAAAAAAAGCCGCGATCGGCGGCGGCAGTTCGGCGGCAGGTCCTTTGCTCCTAGAGGGAGTGAGGGACCTGCCGCCCCTGAATTGCCGCACATGCCGCCCCTCTCCCTTAGCCGCCCCAAGCACCTGCTTATTAAGCTGGTGCCTGGAGCCGTCCCTGGTCACTGTACCTCACTCTGTATGTGTCAAGGCCTGGAGACTCTTTTCCTTGTGTGAGCTACCTCTTTCCTAGTGGGTCTCCAATAGAGAAGGATAGAGTCAAGAAATGTGAAGATTTAATTCCCTTTCTATCTGAGTGGGCGAGGCTTTGAGGCTGGGAAACAGAGACCCAAAGGGAAACAGGAAAGAGAAGCCACCCTGTACCAGCACAACCAGACCTTGTTCCACCAGAGCAATTGCTCTTGTCGCAACACAGCATCGAAGGAGTCCTGTCCAGCTGCAAAAACCCCACTTGTAAACAGAAGGCAAATCCAGAACAGTGCAAGTCATGCTGCTGCTAGGCATGCACAGTGGGCATGCTGCGAACTCTGACAACATCAGTGTCGCTGTAGTTGACATTTTAAAAAAAATGTGTTTAGCTCATTTGCCTTATTTATTGCTTAGCTTCAAAATCCAAGTCTCTCTTTCTTCCCACACTTCCGAATAAGTGTGTCACCTTGTGGGACACCACTCGATGGTTTGAGAAACCCCAGTTACCTATGGAGTTTCTGGTTGAGTAACTATCTTTATATTGGTTATTCACTTTCCTGGTTATTTCCCAGGGGAGGTAGGCACCAGGTGCTAATACCAAACACCAAATTCATGAATCATTTGGGTATAACACAGTACCCTGGGGGGTACATAGCTAAGGTATTTCTGCAACATAAACCTGGCATTCACTGTATAGCCAAGACTGAGCACTGATGGGACTTTGCAAAGTTCTTCTGTCTCAAAATCACCTCGGAGAGATGGCCAACAGCTGAAATCTGTTGTGTTTTTTTCTCTGCATGAGAGGCTATTCTAAACTATAAGTGATGCACAATCTAAATGAGCTGAGAATGGGTTTGCCAACCCCTCCTCTGTAGAATCTGTATTAGCTTGCACACAAAATAGCATTTCAGACCATCATGTACTAAAGTTCTGACCATCTGTGCCAGTAAATGGCAATGATAAATTCAATGGGAATTAATATTTCTCACCTGTTAACCCTCAGTATACTATCCCTGTAGCTAATACCACCATGTGCTTTTCTGTAATTCTAATAAATAGCAATTGGTAGAAGCCCACTTGGTAATAAGTATTGAAAAAAATGGTGTAAAGTAGACATACTCTGCAGAAGAGAGTCCAAGGTAATTTGCAGCAACCACTCAGGCATCAGTGCCAATCACAATTGTCTGCCTGGTAGAAAAAATAGTCCCCACACAGCTGCTACCAATTGTAACAGGCCAATTTAGAAATAATGAGAGAGAGAGAGAGAGAGAGAGAGACTACTAGGAATGGTTGCAAAGTCACATAGACCAGTTGTAGCTGCCTCCACATCTCCCAGGGCATCTTTCCCTCAATATTATCCTCACAACAATATAACGTGTCACCATCTGCTGGTAGCCTCCAATTTTGCACTGCAGCAATTCAGTGAATCAATCTGCAGAACATTGTTCTTGTCTTTAAAGGAAGTGTGACAGTAACAGCCCAAACCCTTGTGAAATGGTGGCTTTCGGTGAGTTTGTGAAGCTCCACCAGCATTCATAGCTTGACCAAAGAACCTGACACAGAGGTGAAGGACAGGAAAGAGGCAAGAGCCCTTGAAAGAAGCTCCACTCTTAGGAAGGGGGATTGAGCACAGCCCCTTGAGGAACATGACTAGGAACACTGATTGCTTGGCACAGGGGAAAGAGAGAAAGGAAAAGCCAGAGAGAAGCAGTACACTCTAACTTACAAGACTGTGGACCCAACCTCTCAAGGTCCCCAATCAAATCCCTCCCTCTCTTGGTCTCCATCCACCCTAAACTTCTCCCAGTCACTAATCGTGATGTCATTTTGGGGGTGCCTGGTCAGCACACTCCCCCATCGAGCATTCTTCAACAACATCTGCCTGCTCATTCAACCGTCTACTTTTTTTGTGGTAAGCCTACAAAGGTACAGGATGCTTCCCCATACTAGTGTCTGACTTCTCCATATACAATAGTTCTATTCTAAAAAAAAAATTCCATGCTATAACTTTGCGTTTCCGCACACATTGGTTTAATATCTTCATCCACCTTGGAGAGGATGAATTAACATCCAAACAGCACTTTGAAGGTGTAAAATCCTAAGTACATAGCACACAAACTTATTGTTGCCACGTTCATCTTCCCTTGTTTGTTACTCTCCCTTCTTTTCCCTAGATCCCAGGCAACATTTTGTCTAGGTTGTCATGTCAATAAAGTATTATTGAATCGAAATGTCTGAAGAGCTATAAGCTCTATCTACATAATAAATAAGAACTATTAGTTGTACTGAATGACATGTCAGCGGGTTTCACAGAAAATAAACATTTTGTGTTTCCCAGCCCTGATTGGTGCCTCTGCACACTGCCACAATACAAATAGGTAATACCTCATCTTTCAGGATAAATAGGGATTTTGCGGTACCTTGTAATGATTAATTCTCTCTTTATGGAGTTGGAAGAAACTTCCACTCTCCCACCCCAAACTTGAGGCCAACTGACAAAAGATACAAACCTTAAATATCCACTCCAGACATTATTTTCTGAACGTTGGACTGTCTTTGTCCACGGCACGTTTTCCACATTGCTAATGACTTTCATGTAATTAGTGCTTCCAACATCGGCCACAGCTATCCTTCCCATTACATATTCAGGAGACATACTGTATGCTTGGGTAAGATTCAGGAGATAGAGTTAAATGCTACATTTTATTTAGAGGAAGAAGGCATGTTTGATAAACAGCTTTATCTTGAAAGTAATTCCAATTTTTTTTATAGCTTATCATGCTTCTCTTATATTCAGTCTAAATGTCACACATCACCATCTATAGGTTGGCTATTGTCAGTGACCTTTACATTACCTTGAAAAAGCACCGGCAGCTTCTTTTCTTCCAGCTGCTCAAAGAAAGAAGAGGGGGGAGACACTGAACTCTTTCATTCCCGGCTAACCTAATACTTCCTTTTGAATAACATGCCTGGTCCCTAACAGGTGACATTAGGGTTAGTCACTAAATACCAATAGCATGGCACAATCTACAGAATTCAAAGGAAGCAATAAACTACATAGAATGTGCTACTAAAATGGGTCACATAGTAACCGGTGTAAACAGATAGAGGCAACACAAAGTATTCATTTTACCTCCAGGAACTGTGGATTCCCAAATAGTGAGCCACAAACAGGAGAACTAAAGTGTTAAAAAAAAATTAAAAAACCAGTTTACATTGGATTGTAAATTAAACAAGAGAAAATGTTAGATAATTAAATGCTAATGATTCAAGCTGGGTGCTTATGTTTTGGCTTACTTGCCTAATGGTGTTAGCATTTAAATGGTCAGCTTTGAAGTTAACAAACAGCCTATTAAAATGCATGGGGGGAATTCTCAGCTCTTTGGGTGCTATTGTTTCAGGCTGTCTGGCTGCAGATTCAACAAAACAGCAGTGATGGGATTTACATAGTGGTTTTGCAACTGGAAAGGCTAGAAACTCTTTTTTTTTTTTTTTTTTTTTTTTTAATGAGAGCTTATATTATTGAGAACACAGCATGTGAGAAAGGCCTAAATCTGCTAGTTTTGTTCAAACCCTGGGATTTCTATTGTCCCAGCTGACTGCTTAAATGGACGTTGCTTGGTTCCCAACCAATTGCCATGTATAGTGACCATCCTATTGCAGCCAACCAAAAGCCACATTGGCTTGCTAAACTCACTTTTATGTGCACGGTGAAGGGTTAATAGCAAATCCACTCCTGTCAGCCAACGATAAAGGAGGTACAGAGGCGAAAATTACATCTCATAATGAAAATTCCTCAAGGTGCTGCCACTGTTGAAAGGACAGAAATCATTAAGAGATAATTGTCGAGGGAATAGCACATTCTCAGAGGATAATAGTCTCCTGCTGCCACAAGAATGCCAAGGCAAAGCCGAAGCATGTATGGAAAATAAATGTCATGGTGAGGGGGAGACTTTTTTCCCCCCAAAGCACCGAACGTTGATCCTGTGACAATATTTTATTATTCCGGATCATCGATGTAGAGTTAATCATTTTATCTGAAGGATGTTGGTGCAGTACCTCTTCACTATACCATTGCAGGCCTATTGCAATTTCACTGCCTCAGAGAAAGGCCGTGTGTTTCATCTGATGGGATTTATATAATACTTACATTATACTGACCACGCTTGCCATTCCCAACATTCACCATACAGTGATGCTAGAGATATCTGCGTATTACCTAGCCTAATAGGAAGGACTGTGGTACCTTGGGTATTACTGGGTGATAACATGGTAAATATTTATATTGTAGTGGCCACCACAGTAGGGGCTTGATGCCGCTCTCGTTAAAGTTTTCAGCCCCTACATAGTGGTTTAGATGGAGACTTGTAAATAATTGGTTTTAAATTGGCTCATGTCCTATTTTGCTTCTTTATGATGTACCAAGAAGGTCAGAAAGGTTTTGTTTTTTTCATCTTATATCTATTAGCTATTAGAAAGACAAGGTGTGTGAAAAGCAACAGAGGGTCCTGTGGCACCTTTAAGACTAACAGAAGTATTGGAGCATAAGCTTTCGTGGGTGAATGCCCACTTCATCAGACGCAAGGTGTGTGAAGTTACATTTTTATTGGTCCATTAAAAGGTATTACCTGTCCTCACCCACTTTGTCTAATATCCTGGGATCAACATGGCTACAACAACACTACATACGTTTATTAGGTATATCAGCTTTGATTATTCCTGGGTTTGTTAAAGGAATTAGTGGAAGTGTCACAAGGTGACACAGTTCTCAGACCTTAACTAAAGGGCTGGAGGCTCTGAATCTTCAACAAAGGCTTCCCTTTTCCAAGCAAACAAAAAACAAAGACTAATAATAAGCTGACTAAAAAACCCGTGTATGCAGTGATGTTGTAACCACGTCTGTCACAGGATATTATAGAGACAAGGAGGTGAGGTAATAATCTATCTTTGTAAAGATATTACCTCCCCTACTTTGTCTCTCTAAAAACCCCTTCTCCTCCATTGCTCATCTTTTCTTTTTGGTTCTTATGATGTCAGTCTAGTAGTTAAAGGTAGTGCCTTCTATCATAAAGAAGAAACTGAACCTATCCATTGGTTTCAGTCACCTGTCACATCTTGCCCTTAATTTAGATTGTTAACTCTTTAGGGAAGGGACTCTCTTTACCACCACTCACTGCCTCTGCAGCAAAACTATGGCCTTCCTGCTTCAGTTTGGGTGTTCTGTGACTATGCATCAGGGCAGCATTCTTGGCCCTCAGTCTTTCATGCAAAATTTTAATGTGATTATTTAAAAAGGTAAATTAAAATATCAGTTATTTTAAAAAAGTTAATCCAAGATAATAGTGATGACACAGGCAAAGGGAGATGCAGAATATGATAATTGTATCAGGATTACATTGACAATAAAACGCTGGCAACTGTTTTTCAAATGATTGCCTGATGATTTTTAATATTGTATTTTTAACCAACTACATTATCAAGAAAGTAAAGAAACATGACTTTCACTGTGATTTTCTGTCTGTTAAAGTGACACGAGAAGCACTATGATCAGGTTTATGATCTGATGGCCACCTTTCATATTTTAAATTATGTATCAAAAGTGATGGCACTCAAATGAATCCTCCCTATGGTCAAAACCTTTTCAGCTGTCTACTTCAAACAAATTCTTTTTCTCCTTCATGTCCATTCCCATTTTGATTGTCAGCACATAGCAAAGAGACCATTACAAATCATAAATGCTTTTCATGCTAAAATATACCGTTATTTTACTTGGGCAAAAATCTTGATTTTTTTGTTTTTTTACTAGGCTAAAAAGAAGTTTAGAAAGTTATTTGATAGCTATGCACAGCACAACTTGCTGTATGCAGCTCTCTTGGTATTGGCACATCTTTGTGCATCTGACTATGGCCCATGTACATGATTATTGCAAATACAGTTGATATACACTCTGTCTATATGGGCTTCATGTTGTTTTTTTGTCTGTGTTTTATTCTATCTTTCTAGGCTGGGCTTTCTGACCATAGTATACACCAGCTGTAAACAATTTGGCCAACATGTCATATTTACCACCAATTCTCAGGTCCTACTAATTATGGCTGCTGCAATCATAAGTGACACACATTTCACCAACGGTGCTACACTACAGAATTTACCAATAGATGGTAGAGACTTTTGGAGGTAGGGTCACAACAAATTGTGTCAAAAAGGCATGTTACAGCCAACTGTATCTGTTTTTATCCTAAGATCATGTGACCAGCCACAGCATTGAGCTTGGTGGCAATTGCCTCCCATATTATTATTTATTTGTATAACTTGGAGCCCGAGTCATAGACCAGGACCCCATTGTGCTAGGCGCTGTGCAAACACAGAACAAAAAGACAGGTCCATCCCCTTACCCTTTGAGTCACCCCAGAGCAGCAGCTCCTTGTTTAGCAACTCATTCCTGAGGAGCTCCAAGCTCACTACGCTTGGGACACTTTCCAACAGAGAGACAGCCTCATTACCACCTGCATATTCCATTACTTAAAGCATTCATCCAATGGGTGACTAGTATGTGGTTAAACGCTGCTTATTATGTTTTGGCTCTTCTGTATTTGAAGATGAAGAATAGGAAAGGTTATTGGTAATACTACTTCACTCATAGACAGTGCTTGTCTTCTGAGGATCAAAATGTGCTTTATACTGGAGGGAAGTAGTAGCATCCTTTTGTACAGAGAGGGAAATCGGGGCATTGAATGGATGTCTGAAAGTCCAAGGTCATTCACAGGTTTTGTCTGCATTGCCAGTATACCTCGTCAATCCTGTGCTCCTCACTCAGGCAATACTCACTGACGTCTGCTCCAACGAGGTGTATAGGATTGGGCTCTGAATTGTTAGGTGAGTTGTCCTCTGCAGTACCCCTAGTGTAGCTGTTTACATCTGTGCAAACCACAAACAAAAGGGGTATATACTTCTGATATGGTGGAATTTTACATTCAGTTTGCACAGGTGCACATACTTACACAAAGGGCAAGGCAGTGGGCAGTTAGGTATAGAGCATATCTGTATAGAGCAAATGTCAGTATAGACATATCACCATCAGACCCAAATCCTAACCCAGATAGTCAGGCAGTGCTCTAGTCTAGGGAGCATCTCACATGGAAAAAAATCCTTTCCCAGGACTATGACAGCAGAGCTGGTGTCACCAAGGAAGTTAATCAGGTCCTATATCTTTTGAATAGTTATAAGTCTGATTTTTAGGACAGCTGACAAGTATTGTATATGAGTTTTAAAAGCTGGATTACTCAAAGAAAAACCCACATATCATGGGTTAGTTACAAAAGCCTCAGAGAGAACAAACCAAGAGAACACTGATCACAAAAAGAGGAAAGTGCAGTAGATTTTGATAAATTAAAAAAAGTTAAAAAGAAAAACATATCATGAAAGGCAGGCAAAGATAAAGAGAACTGAATCTAGGTTGGAGCTGAGTCACATAGGTGACCAGCCACAATCAGTTGCCTCGTTGGTGGTCTTTAAATAAAGGTCAAACAAAATTGTACTGAAAGCCACATGGGGATAATTTAAAGTGGTTATTTAAGGCAGCGGGTTGCCTGTTGGAGGCGGTGTTCAGGGCTGGTTTCACTGTATTTTTAATAGCATTTAATTTGTTCATCAGTGTTTGGAGTGACCCTTCTTTGAAGCATTATATGAAAAGCTTTTTGCTACTGTTCATATTTTCTTTCATCTTACAAGCACTGCTTACTCCCACAGTGTTTCATGGAACAGAAATCTTGTGGGTCGAGATTGTTTGCTTCCTTGCCACTGCACCATCGGATTTCTGAGGTGGGTAGCTCAAGTCATTGGGGGCTGTGTGCAGGGGCAGTCTATTGGGACAAGGACATAGAGCACAGCCAAAGCATATGAGCTCCACACCTTTAGCCCCCAACTCTTCTGGGACAGAAAGAGCAGAGGCTCCATGCACCCACCATGGCAATTTAACTTATTTAATTATCAAACAATTGATGAAAAAATATTTAAGGGCCTCTGATTCTGATATTGTGCTGATTGTGTTGTTCCCGTGTAGATTTGGTTCTGGCAAAGGATTCTTAGATGTCCAGTTATATAGTTTTCACATGTAGTTGCCAATTTGGATATGAAAATGCAGAGATGGTAAATAGGCTTGGAAGGATTCGATTTTTATTGGTAAATGTTGATAAACATCGATTTTACTGCACACACACAAAACAACAACAAAAATATTTCCATCGATAATTTACAGATAGACAAAGTAAGAAAAATGCTGCTTGAGAATTTAAAGTTTAAGTATATTTACTTTGTATATTTTGATATATGGTGTTGACCAGTGGTGGGCAACCTGCGGCCTATGGGCCACTTGCAGGCCGTAGGTTGTCCACCACCGATGTTGGCACTTTGTGTTTAACAGTTACAAAGCTTTAGCTTCTTGAATCTCAGAATCTATTGTCATTAAATAATTAGCTGACCCCCCCCCCATTGTCTGACTCCCCCCATAATTTCTCACAATTATGAAAAATTAAAATCAACACAAATCGATTATTTTTAAAAACTTTTTTACATTATGCATCAAAATTATTAACAAAAAATAAAAATTAAATTCTGTCAAGCCTAATTGTAAGATTTTTGGGATGGAGACTGTGTTTTTGTACAGCCTCCTGGGGGTCCAATGGGATCCTGATCTATGACTGGAGCTACCCAATACAAATAAAAAACAGAGAGAGTTGTCATAGAGAACATATCCCTTCGGGGAGACAATGAGGGAACAAGAAAGGAAGTTGAAGATCAAAATTAATGATAGGGCATTTTATGGATAAATCAAGGCTAACACTAAGCATGTATGCAGATATTTGCATCTCAATATGGTGAAACAAAAATAAAAATAGCTTTCAGAACTTACTTAAAATTAAAGACCATTTAGACACTACACCAGCCATATGCTGAGAGATGTTTGCCTCCATTGTGGTATGTACAGTGGACTGCCTTTTCATATGAACCTTTTAGAGAATGGTGCAGAAGGATGCTGTACATCCCAGGAGCTAATATCTCTTTTGGGATCAACTTCTGTTGGTGAAAGAGATAAGCTTATACAGAGCTCTTCTTCAGGTCTGGGAAAGGTAATCAGTATCACAGCTAAATACAAGGTGGAACAGATTGCTAAGTGTAAGCAGGTAACACATATTGCAAGAAACCATTCAGAGTGAAGTTGGCAATTAACACCTCTGCAGTCATATGACAAAGGAGAGTTAGTGGGTTACAGATTGTCCTAATGAGACATAAAACCTGTGTCTCAAAGGAAGCCATGATTTTTGGTGTCTAGCAGAGTGCATTTAAGCTCCCAGGCTCATCTTTTAAAGGTGTTCTGCAAATTTCCTTTGAGGACAAAGAGTGAGAGATCAGATGTGGAGTGATCGCTTTATGAAAAGTGTTCACCCACAGGTGGTTGGATGTTTTGGTCTTATTTTTCTGTGCAAGTTCATTCAAGAGCATCGTGATTGTCTAAATTCACCTGCAGTTATTATTGGGGCATAAATGCACTGGATGAGCTACACCACTATTGTAATAGGCATCTATAGGACCTCTGGATTCTGAAAGGTGTGTTGTGCGGGATATGGATCATCATAGCAGTAGAGATATGGCTGCAGGTTTTGCATCTGTTATTATGGCAGGGTCTGGTGCCACATTGAGTTGATGTATCCTGGTCTGTGGGGAGCTTGCTTCTGATGATGAGCTTGGCAAGGTTGAGGGATGTGCGAAGGCCAAAAGAGGGGATTCTGGAAATATTTCTTTCAGGATGGGGTCCCCATCAACTCTGGGTTGTACTTGTTTGGTGCACTGGTTCCAGTGAGAGACAGTAAGTGACAAGTAGGCATGTGCATTCAGTGGGTATTTCCCCCCCTGTATTGAAGCAGATTCTCCTGGGGAATTAGGGTGGCCCATTTCATGAAGTGATCTACATTGCTGGTGGAGTTTCCTTGTTTTATGAAGGTGGTTTTAAGGGTGTATGCCAGATTTTCTTCTCGGAACGTATTTTGTGGTAGCTGAGTGTCTAGCTGTAGATAACAGATTTCTTGGTGTGTCTAGGGTGCCTGCTGGATCTGTGGAGTTAAGTGTTGTGTTCCATGGGTTTCTTGTATTCAGTTTTCTGTTGGGCTCCATTGCTGAAGCTCATTGTGCTGCCCAGAAAATTGATGCTAGTGTGGGAGTGTTCTGTAGAGAGCTTGAGGGATGGGTAGTGGTTGTTGAATTTGTGATAGAAATCTATGAGGGAGTTTAGGTCATTTATACAGAGGATGAAAATGTCATCATGTATCTCAAGTAGATCATTGGTTTAATGTTGTGTTTATCCAGAATTTTTTCCTTGAGGTGGCTTATGAAGAGGTTGGCATATTAGGAAGCCATCCTGGTATCCTTGACTGTTCCTCTGCTTTGGACAAAGTGATGGTTGTCGAATGTAATTTTGTGAAGAGTGATGATGAAATGGATGAGTTTGGCGATGTGTTTGGGGTGGATATCTGAGTGTTGTCCATTGTCTTGTAGATATTTGAGGCAGGCAGCAATGTAGTAATGGACATGGATTTTGGTGTATAGGGAGGTGATATCCATGGTGGCAAGTATGGTGTTCTGAGGGAGGTTGTTGATGTTGCAGATTTTCTGGAGGAAGTCAGTTGTATCCTGAAGGAAACTTGCCCTTTTGTGTGGTGAGTGGTTTGAGGATGGTTTCTATGAGTCCTGGTATTCCTTCAGTAAGAGTGCCATGGCCAGATATGATGGATCTACCTGGGTTCCCTTGTTTGTGTATCTTGGGAAGCAGGTAGAAGATCCCGGGGTGGGTTCGTGGGGGAATAATAGCTCTATGGAGCTTGAATGCTTGTCTCTTTCACCAACAGCAGCTGGTCCAGTAAAAGATACCCTCTTTGTCTCTCTTATATCCTTGGATCAGTATGGCTACAGCAACCCTGCCATACCACTGAGCACTTACTGGGTTTCAAGAACACAGTACTACCAGCATCTATACCTTTTCAGGAAAGAATATAATAGAGCACAACTCTGGAAAAATCTCTTTTGTCCCTTGAGTCTATACAATTATTTAAATCAAGCAAACAAGCCCAGAGGCCATTGGCTGTTGTAATCTGGAGTCTACCCAGCTAAAACTGAGCAGACAAAATACTTGTACTAAACCCTGTGTTAGGACCCCAAAATACACGGCTAATTACCAGTTCATTATCACTCATGGGCCACAATGAGCATGTGCTCTCATAAATATTACTTTGTGTTTAGTGGAAACCGTTAGGATATAGATATTCAGGCCTGTCTGCAAAGGCCTATATTTTAAGAATGTAGGTATATTTTTATCACTAAGCTAGTTATAGAGGTATAAAAGAAAGAATCAAAATCACTGTCTGTCTGTGTAAGGGCCTTCTCTTACTGTGACAGTCTGAGGCCCTGTTTTTAGGCTAAGGCCTTCGGCTAAGTAGCAGAGGCAGCCATAAGCTGGGAAGTGTATGGTCACATCCTTACATTCCAAACCAGTCACATTGAAATAAGATGCTATTGGGCTGTTAGAAATACAATCCTGTCCTGATATTCCTATCACCTCCAGAGAACGGGAAGAGCCTAGAAGATGTAAAAGGAAACTTAGTTTGATAGCACCCTGTCTGGCAAGAACTCACTTATCAATAGCTGGGATGTGAAATCCTCATGTCTGTATTGTTCTATCACTGTAGTCTACACTTCCCTATTGGTTGTCTGTATAATCTCTGATTGTTTCTGTCTGCTGTATAATTAATTTTGTTGGGTGTAAACCAATTAAGGTGGTGGGATATAATTGGTTAAATAATTATGAATGTGTTAGGATTGGTTAGTTAAATTTCAGTAAAATGATTGGTTAAGGTATAGCTAAGCAGAACTTAAGTTTTACTATATAGTCTGCAGTCAGTCAGGAAGTAAGGGGGGAATGAGAACAGGGAATGGGGGTGGGGGAATTGGAATCATGTTTTGCTAATGGGGGGGGAAATGGGAACAGGGACACAGGCAAGGCTCTGTGGTGTCAGAGCTGAGAAGGGGGACACTGAGGAAGGAAACTGGAATCATGCTTGCTGGACGTTCACCCCAATAAACATCGAATTGTTTGCACCTTCGGACTTTGGGTATTGTTGCTCTCTGTTCATGTGAGAAGGACCAGGGAAGTGAGCGGGTGAAGGAATAAGCCCCCTAACAGAAACCACCAATTCTTATTTCAAGAAAGGTGTGATGAGAAATTCCCCTGCTGAATACACAGCCAGTGGTTCCCACATGCTACTCTTGAGGACACAGAACCCTGAGTAACTCCCAACTCTGCCAAACCCCTTGGTTCCCCTGGACAACCAAAAATATCCAAAAAACACAGCCCATTTGTGTAACAATTGTGCTATACAGGCATTAAAAGGGAATGCTAGATATTGATTATGAGGCCAGTAGTCTGTCTGTTGGATTACCTGCCTCGTGTGGTGTCACGGTATCCAAGGACAGGTTGTGCATTAATTTTTGTTAGTAAAAAAAATTAGTAGTTTGGGCAAAATGTTTTGAGATGGCTTAGAAACCCATCTGTGTCTTGTTAGTGGTCATCTAATATCCAAAGGAATATCTGTTCTGGGGCTAAGAATATTGACTGTCCCTGAAAGTCATGGCAGGGGCTGGCTGGTCACCCACTGAAGATGTCAGAGGTGGGCATTCCCAAGACCAGACCGGCCTAAGAAAATGCACCATGTTAAAGGCAAAGAGCCCTAGCCAGCTGTGTGTCTGTGTGGTGGTGGTGGTGATGGTGTTATGGGGAAAGAGGACCGTGGTCTATTGAAGGGAAAGATGAGTTGCTTGTGTGTGTATTTGGCAAGGGGGGTAGAGTGAGGAGCTGTGACTAAAGAATACCTTAACCTGTTGAGGGGAGAAATGGATGCTTGACTTGGGAATGCATTGGTATTACAGGGTCTAAATATTTCCTGTAGGTCCCTTGAATGCAAAAATCATCCAAATGTGGACAATGAACTAGTCACCCTTCATTATTAGTGTTCAGATTAAGAAGGCCTTGAACCCATCCTTACCCAATACCTCAATTAGGACTCTTGGTGTGCCTTGCTGCTAGGACTACTCAATGCTGGATGCTACTAGCACAGGAATGTACAGCTCCAGTTTAGGATCAAGAAATGTCCCTTTAAGGCAAAAGGGATTTAGTAGTACATAAGCCCTGCAGGGAACATCCTGCTCTTTGCTTCTACAGAGAGAGTGCAAATTGTTCCCTACCTTTCACAAAGTGATATTTGATAGGTACTTGCATTAGCTGGAAAACGTACTTTGCTCAGTGAAGCCAGTTCATTTTTTGCTTCTGAATTGTATCTGTTCCCTAAGGAAGAGCACCAGTCCCCTGCAATTCAGTACCAGACAATGATTTTGTTACACCTGGCACACATTTATCAGACCAACAATTATTTTTAAAATAAGGGTGGGAAATGGCAAAGTCTGAAGAGGAGTCTTGATCAAATGGGAGAAGTGTTTTCCCTTGTATTTGACACTCTTTATGTCTGCCAGCAGGGTGCTTTACAGGCACATACAGGGATAAAAAGCAGTCGCACAAGATATTTTATTCAGTGCAGATTATTCACTTCTCTTTCTCTAAGCTTCATTATCCATATGCCATTTCTGGTGTAATTTGGTTTTGGTCATTGACTTTTAAAATAAGCAATCATAGTTTTTAATAGTTGCTCCAAAAATGTATTAACAGGAGATGTTGATTAGTCTCTAAATGGGCCATAGTTCAAAAGCAAACTTCTCTTGCCACTGTCTGACACCTTTTTTCCTGGTTAATGCTTCGAAGTGCTCACTATTTTTTAAGCTGTTTGATCCTTTGGTTCCATTTAATCATTTTTACTATGTTTCTTCTTACACTCTCTTCTTCCAGGTTTTTGGTTTCCATAATCACTGGTATCCTATTATACCTGCCTCACTGGCCCTAAACTTACAACTACATAAAAAAGAAAACTAAGGGACATATGTGCTATTAGGACTGGGCAAACTGGCAAATATTGAGATTCAGATGATATTTGCATTCAGGAGTCATCTTATTTGGATGATATACAGATTGCAAAAAAATGTGCTATGAATTTCAGATGCCAGGAATTTAGAGGAGCATGAAGCACACCTTTAGAAACCCAATTTCTTAAGGTTAGAGCAGCCCATATGAGTAAGTGCCCGGGCCACCACTTGTAACATGGATGCCCCTTGCTGGGTCGTTGGCAGCAGGGATTAAACATGGGACATTTAGATCTTAACACATGACTCTACTGCCTGAGCTAAAAGACCCACTTCTCCTAGCCAAGGCTGTAGCAGATTCATCAATTGTTTGTTGGCCTAGTCCCGCCCCCTAGAAGGGGACAGAGCACCACACCTAGCAGGGATGACTTACACTAGGTTTGTCAGAAAAAGCTACAAGTTCTGGCAAAGCCAGACTCTGAGCACAAAGAGCAAAGTAACCCGTGATGGGGAAAGAGGTGAGGGCAGGAACATCACAAGAACAAGTAGGGAGGAGAAGAGAATTGAGATTTCTCTCTCCTTTTTATTAGGCCGTGCTTATCTTTAATGAGGGGATCCTGGCAGCAGTAAGAAAGAAATGCTGACACACTTGGGTTTATGAACTAACATTGCTGAGTTCACTTGGGATGTTCTAACAGAAGTTCACAATATACACATTGTGTGTTACTCTCTTATTAAAGTTGTTCAGTTAAACACTTAGATCCACATAGGGGACTCCGACTCAGCAATGTAATGCCTAGTATGTCTATTTGGCTTATTTGTCATAACATTAGATTGTCCATCTGCTAAAACTGGTGTTTTGTAGCAGGGGGTGCAATGGACCCAATTCTCCTCGCCATTTACACTAGAGTAAATCAGAAGTATAGCCTCGGAAGTTACATTTGTATAAAACTAGTATAGCCAAAATCTTAGGGTTTGTCTACACTGGGGCTGGGATGTAGTTCCCAGTTCAAGGCGACACACTCACACTAGCTCTTATTAAGCTAGTGCCACTAAAAATAGAATGAAGCCAGGGCAGCACGAGTGGCGGAGGCTGAGTGACCCCAAACACGTATTTAGCATCTCAGACGGGGCTGTACTTGGAGGAGCTAGCCCATCCCACAGCTCGCGTTGCCACAGCTACCCTCTATTTTTAGTCTGCTTGCTGGATGAGAGCTAGCACGAGTGTCTCCTCGAGCTGGGAATCACCCACCCCAGCTCAAAGAATAGACATACCCAAAATCAGTCCCACCGCATCTGCAGATACTCATCATGGAGTGTTGTGTAACAAAGCAGATGTTCTGGAGTTGTCAACATTAAAGAGTTTGTGCAGTAGACTTTGGGCATAACATCTTCTAACATCAGTATCTCCTAATGCTAGAATGGCATTTTAGAATACAGCCACCAAACATTTCAAGGGACCCTGCATTCCAAAAGACCTCCGGCAGAGGAAGGTCCAGCTTCTTGTCTATTCTGTGACCTTAACCAAAAGTGCTGGGCCACACAGGCAACATTTTACAATGTATTTCAGCCAGGTAAAAGAAAGTGAACTCCAGCTCACACATCAGAAGGAATCCTGTTCTGTAGGTAGCTGTACAGCAGGGGTCGGCAACCTTTGGCACGTGGCTCACAGGGTAAGCACCCTGGCGGGCCGGGCCAGTTTGTTTACCTGCCGTGTCCGCAGGTTCATCCGATCGCACCCCCATTGGCCTGGGGCGATCGGCCAAACCTGCGGATGCAGCAGGTAAACAAACCGGCCCAGCCCGCCAGGGTGCTTACCCTGCAAGCCACGTGCCAAAGGTTGCAGACCCCTGCTGTAGAGGACTCCCTCTAGCAGATATCGTCCTTGACTGGTTCCACCCTTTTAACAAATAATATCAAGACTTTAGTTTGGGCTCATAAGGGAAAACATATTTGATAAGTTGTTGAACCCCATATAAACCATCCCCTTCAATCATGAGTCCCTAATAAACCCAATTTTCTTTGGGGTGTCTGCAGGCTAGTCCTAAAATGAAAGAGATATGGGATGGCTTGCTGTATACAACCCCATTGTTTTACCCATCCCAAGTACCCCCTTATTTCTAGCTCACCTCCTTGCAAGGCCCATCAGCTTGTATATCTAGAGGCCTTTTCCCAAGAAGGGCTTTTCCCTTCTCCCTTTGTTTATAGTTGAGCTGTAATTGACCCCCAGCTGGTTCTCCTCTTGCCTCTTCCCCCTTCCCTCCCCTCACGGTGCAGGGTCCATTATTCCCATCACACTTGTACACTGGACTCTTATTCAGAACGCCTCAAACACAAGGTCCTGAAAGGTTTGCACAGCAAGAATGACCAAAAATCAGGTTATGGCAAAAAGTTGCTGGTACACTTCTCTCAGGTTCGCCAGCTGAAGCTTCAGAAGGACTCAGAAATAAAGAAGTATTTTCATGAGTGCGCCTTACAGGGATTATGTAAGACAGTAGACAAAAGCTCTCACAACTGCTGTGATAACAATGGACTTATCCGTCAAATTAGTATTATCAGTAACTTCAGGGACTGTCATTCCCAACTGGGAAATCAGAACAGGTATCAGGAAAAATGATATTTTCTGCCACCTGCTAATACTACTCTGGAACTCAGAGACAGAAGTGTGAGAGTGGGAAAATTACTGAAGAGAGGCTATATTCAGCACTCTAGTGGCTTCACCTCAACAGACCAGGTTTTTGGCCACAGAGCTCCATGTAGCTCTCCACAATCCATGAAGAAGCTCCTATGTAGTCCAAGGCTCTGACTGGATATGGAAAGGTTGAGAAGAGGGGTGATCTCTCCTTCCCCTCCCCTCCAAGCTTTCAGTAAGTTAAGGAGCAACCAGAAAAGTGTCAGTGGGAGAAGTAGATATTCTGTGAAATGCCAGTCTGTGTGGAGGCCCTATGCTGCCACACTGGTTCAGGGACCTTTGTCCTCTGGCTCCCTGGTCGTGTAGTCCCATTGGACCTGTGTGGGCAGGGACATCTTCAGCTACCACTGCCTCTTCCTATTGTAGAGGGGACACCACAGGAAAGTTAGCACGGACTCAAGCGGCATTAACTTTTCTGCTGATTCTACACAGCGTAGAGGGGTGTTGGCGGGGAGGGGGGAGCGGAGAGCGTGAGGGATAATGCATGTCCACCCTGACGCCAATCCTAGCCAATCCCCATCCCTTCCTCTCCCCATTCACGGTTGCTAACCACTGGCGGGGGTAGGAGGCGGCATCATGCAGGGTCTCTGGAGGTGGGAGGGACAAGGGAAGAGTGCTGAGGCATCAAAAACATAAAAGACAGACCATCCTTGAATATTTTTTTTTTCATACAAGGTTCAGGTACTGTTTGACAATAAGAAAATCATGCACAAAGAACTGTTTATCTGTCTATACATGCACACACACACACACACAAATGCAATGGACCAAATCCTCATCTAGTGTAAATCCACCTGGCTTCATTAATGTCAATGGAGTTGCACAGGTTTACCACAGGTGAACACATATATATAAGTCACGTCCCAATTAAATGTAAACCAAATTGAATCACTCCATTTCCAAAACAGGCCGAACCTGCATTCATTATGTGATTCTATACCCAGGCAGTAATGTTTACTATTTAGGGCAAGAATTTAATGTGGCTACAGTGTAGAACTGGTCTGGAACATATCTGAGGTTGGATAGCATCCCTAACATGCCTTTGGCCAAATGAGCCATTTGGAGGTAGTGCCATCAACAATGAGACATGATTTTCTAACACAAGTGAACCAAGTATTTTGGTATCAAAAGGAACAAAAGATACAAGGGTTTACCTGGAACTTGTTTCCCATTTTCTTCTTCACACACTTTCTCTCAGCTGCTGAATTATTCTCTCTCTTAAAACCTTCCTTTTCCTTTAACTTATGATGATTGACTCTCCTTGTAAACTGTTTTGTGATATACTCTGTATGAAGCATGCCATATAAAAATAAATTGCATTGTATTCTATCCAAGTGTCATTTGACTTGAAATTACATTCAGGGATTTTTTTCTCCCCATTTTTAGGACTGACTGGCAAGCCAAATCAGCTTGATTTGCTATCATAAAGGCTAAATAAAAGGGCAGGGAACTCATTGCCTTTTCAATAAAATTTATGTTATTTCAAAATGCAGTTTTCTCTCTTACCCGCATGTTTGCATCGAATGCCATTTGGACTGCTTGTGCGTTTGCATAACACACTGTCTGCAGAAATTGTTTCATTTCTAAATGTAGGATCAATTTATGCCTCTTTCTGGTAGACTCCATCGCTGGGGAAAAGAGAGAGCCCACTGGAAAATTAGTCTTTAGTTACAATATTGAGGACAGTGAATAAATGTAGCTTTTTGCTGGTGTACAGAGAATATTTCCTTTCTTGTAGTAAATCTCAGGATACCCAATTAAACCAAACCTACAGCATGCATACAGTCAGCCTATTAAATTTGCCAGAGATAAGCTGTCATATCATCAGTCAATGTACTTTATATTAAACAGTATGAGACTGTGACAAAACCTCTGATTATCTGATTAGGTTGCAAGAAATAGAGTTCCTTACTCATACTGAATTTTGCATATAGCAGATGTATTGCCTGCATTATTGGCTGGCATGTATTGCTCACTAACTCTAATAAAGAGAAAAGGAAAAATCTGACTGTCAAATACCGGTTTTCAATTATTTATTTTCCCCCAAATAAGAGGGACATTTTTGTTATGTACTTAACCACAATAAAAATGTCCAGTACAGAAGGAATTTGGGGGACATGCAGGTAAAGGACAGGTCTTTCCTCTTTGTCTTGGTCTGATCTTGCAAAGATTGAAAGAAGGATTAGACATTTATATGGATAACAAGGAAAGCTGGTGTTACGATAGTAAAAATCAACCACCAATGGTTTTGGAACTGATTAGGCTCCAGGCCATAAGACAACCTCACAATAAAGGGGTTAGGAAATAAAATTCCCTGTGGACACATTATTCCACACTACCTGCTGTAGGGTTTCCTTACACCTTCCTCTGAAGTATCTGGTATTGGCCAGTGTTGGAGATAGAAAAAGGGATTAGATGGACCACTGCTCTGATCCACTATGGCAATTCTATGTCCCAAGCTTCCAAATGAAATTGCAAACCATTAAAAAAATCAGGCTTTAACAAACTCAGAGAACTGGTAGGAAACATTCCTTGGGAAGAAATTCTAGAGGACAAAGGAGTTCAGGAGAGCCAGCAGTTTCTCAAGGAGACAATGCTAAAGGCACAACTGCAAACTGATATGAAGGAAATATAGGAAGAATACTAGGAGGCCAATATGACTCCATCAGGAGCTTTTTAAAGACCTGAAAATCAGAAAAGAATCCCACAGAAAGTGGAAACATCGACAAATTGTTAAGGAGCAGTACAAAAGAATAACACAAGCATGTAGAAAGAGAATCAGAAAGCTAAGGCACAAAATGAGTCATATCTAGCAAGGGACATAAAAGGCATTAGAATAGGTTCTTTAGCAGCAGAGAAAGATGAAGGAAAGTGTAGGTCATTGTAGCTGGGCAGCTTTGCTCCTGGATTTTTGCACCACAGAAACCAACTCAGACACCACTGGCTGTGTATCCAGCTGCCATTTATTTGAGTTCCCTCCACCCACACCTTCAGGGGGCAAAGTAAGAATGCTATTTACAATATACCCTGTGCTTTCAGCCCTCCCCTCAGGGCCTGAGGGGAGCAGAGGTCTTCCTTGGCTGAGACCTCTGTGATAACAGGATCAGTCAGCCCTGTACCTCTCCCACTTGACACTGCTTTCTTGTGCCTCTTTAACAGTGTTGAGCTGATGTGCTAAATTGGCTCAGCATCTCACCCAGCCAGCCCACCAGCCTGATTAGCTAATTACCTTTAATTACCCAGTCAGCATTGGGGGAGGGGAACTAATGGGTGTCAGCCTGATCAGCAAGCTCACCTGTTAACTCCCTACTCCCTGTCACAGGCCCTTCCAGCCCTACATTTCTATGATTCTGTTATTACTGCTCTCCTGCCCTTGTCACTGAGCGATTATAGGCCTGAATCTGCACTCCTAGTTCTGCATGAGGTAGGATAGGATTGAGTCTATGAACATCAGTCAATAACAAAAGTAAGTGAGCATATAGGAAAGGAAAAATGCAAAATCCGGACAATCTAATTTTCTTTTCTGTTTATTAGAGCTAGCATGGGTTGTATGCCAGCCAATAATGTACACAATACTTCTGGTATTATGTATGCACAATTCAATAAGAGTAAAGCACTCTAGTTTCTTTTATTACATTTTGTGGCAAGAAAGAGAGATTTTGCTGAGTGTCATGCAACAACAGCAATTTCTGTGGGAGCTGTTCCTGACTGTGTAACTGCAGTATTGTATGTATCATCACATCAGCCATCGTTGTAGTCAGGTTTCATTGCAAACTTCCTCAGTGTCACAACTGCCTCACCACTAAACAGTAATCTTGGCCACAAGGGACCATCTTTTCCAGAAGGGAGAGGCAATTTAGCCTCCATAACATATCAGTCTCCAACTTGTCTTCAAAAGACCATCAGATGTGTTGAATTATGTATAATATCGATGTGAGATGTTGCCCACCAGGGAATGGGTTGACATTAACAATCTCATGTCATTGAGGGCTTCAGATCTCAAATCCCCTGGACAGAGAAGAAACACTAGTTCTTTGCCCACCTATCTGTTTCCAAAATGACTCCCTTCCACAGTACGTTTTTAAAATTTGATAACGCGTGTAACAAAACCCAGGAAACATCCCTTTAACATATACACTGCATATAAAACAATGACCAAATTGAAATATTGAAGAAGCAGGGCATCATTAGAAAGCTTGAACATTTTCAACTATATACTCAGCTACATGCACATTTGCAAATGTTTTTTGTTGGAGGACCCCCACACAGTATAGACTCATAGACTCATAGACTTTAAGGTCAGAAGGGACCAATATGGTCATCTAGTCTGACCCCCCGCATGATGCAGGCCACAAAAGCTGACCCCCCCCACTTTCCCTTAGCTCTGCTGTTGAAGTCTCCAGATCGTGATCTAAAGACTTCAAGTCGCAGAGAATCTTCCAGCTTGCGACCCCTGCCCTATGCTGCGGAGGAAGGCGAAAAACCTCCAGGGCCACTGCCAATCTACCCTGGAGGAAAATTCCTTCCCGACCCCAAATATGGCGATCAGCAAAACCCCGAGCATACAGGCAAGATTCTCTAGCCAGACCCTCATTTTACCAGCGATGGCCGTTATTGCCTAATTGATTAGAATCACGTAATCCCATCAAACCATTCCCTCCATAAACTTATCTAGCCTAATCTTGAAGCCAGAGAGGTCTTTCGCCCCCACCGTTTCTCTCGGAAGGCTGTTCCAAAATTTCACCCCTCTGACGGTTAGAAACCTTCGTCTAATTTCAAGCCTAAATTTCCCCACGGCCAGTTTATATCCATTCGTTCTCGTGTCCACATTAGCACTGAGCTGAAATAATTCCTCCCCCTCCCTGGTATTTATCCCTTTGATATATTTAAAGAGAGCAATCATATCCCCCCTCAGCCTTCTTTTGGTTAGGCTAAACAAACCAAGCTCCTCGAGTCTCCTTTCATAGGAAAGGTTTTCCATTCCTCGGATCATCCTAGTTGCCCTTCTCTGTACCCGTTCCAGTTTCAGTTCATCCCTTTTGAACATAGGAGACCAGAACTGCACACAGTACTCCAAGTGAGGTCTCACCAGCGCCTTGTATAACGGAAGCAGCACCTCCTTGTCTCTACTAGAAATACCTCGCCTTATGCATCCCAAGATCGCATTAGCTTTTTTCACAGCCACGTCGCATTGCCGACTCATAGTCATCCTGCGATCAACCAGGACTCCGAGGTCCTTCTCCTCCTCAGTCACTTCTAACCTATGCGTCCCTAGCTTATAACTGAAATTCTTATTAGTCATCCCTAAATGCATCACCTTACACTTCTCACTATTAAATCTCATCCTATTACTAATACTCCAATTTACAAGGTCATCCAAGTCTCCCTGCAGAATATCCCGATCCTTCTCCGAGTTGGCAATGCCTCCCAACTTTGTGTCATCCGCAAACTTTATCAGCCCACTCCTACATTCGGTTCCGAGGTCAGTAACGAATAGATTAAATAAAATCGGACCCAGAACCGAACCTTGAGGAACCCCACTGGTGACCTCCCTCCAATCTGACAGTTCACCTTTCAGTACTACCCGCTGCAGTCTCCCCTTTAACCAGTTCCTTATCCACCTCTGGATTGTCCTATCGATCCCCATCTTATCCAATTTAACCAATAATTCCTCATGCGGAACCGTATCAAACGCTTTACTAAAATCGAGGTATATTAGATCCACCGCATTTCCTTTCCTTATTATATACCTGTATAGATAAAATAATGTAAACAACAAAAAAGCTAGCACTCTTTCAATTCAGTTCCAATAGTAGGAAGTAAAAGAGAATGTGTGTAAATATGCAGTAAACACTAATGTGAGTTACTCATAAGAAATAGGGGGACAATACATGTTTATGGAGTTCTTCAAGAAGCATGATGCTGGATTTTCCAGTATCTATTAATCCTATTTATGTAGTGCCATTATCACTATGCAGCTATATATATATCTGATTGTTATGAGACGCTACACACAATCCCATAGTATATATGCAATATACAACTTGCATGCCAGCACTGTGCATTTTATCATATGTTAGTTTAGAGTAGTATATATGACTGGGACAGTGCTGAGATGTCATTTTTTTAGAGTAAACTTTGCCTCCTCCAGAAGAATGGTTACAAACCTGATTTTCTTGTGACTGCTACCAAAGCTCATCTAGTATTCTTTCAGACTGTGACACAGTGAATCAGCAAAGTTGCACTCTAAATTCTTGCCCAGATATACTGTCCAGAAATGGAATTCTGTAAAAGTTCAATCTATACAGTGTTGTCTAGAACAGTGGTTCTCAACCAGGGGTCTGGGGCCCCCTGGGGGGCCGAGAGCAGGTTTCAGGGGGTCCACCAAGCAGGGCTGGCATTAGACGTGCAGGGGCCCAGGGCAGAAAGCCAAAGCCCCACCACCTGGGGCTGAAGCCCCGGGCTCCAAGTCCTGCCACCTGGGGCTGAAGCTGAAGCCTGAGCAACTTAGCTTTGCAAGGCCCCCTGTGGCATGGGACACCAGGCAATTGCCCTGCTTGCTATCCCCTAATGCAGGCCCTGGTTTTATATGCAGAAAATCAGTTGTAGTGGCACAAGTGGGCTGTGGAGTTTTTATAGCATGTGGCGGGGGGGGAGGGGGAGGGCTCAGAAAGAAAAAGGTTGAGATCCCGTGGTCTAGAATTACAGTTTGCGTCAAAGGAACACAAATAAAGCGCCTTCATGGATAAAATGAGTTTTAATAAACGTAACAAGTCTTTTTCTACTTTACTAGTAGTTACATAGCCATTTTGCAAAAGAAGGTAAGTCCTGATTTAAAACAATTTAGCATTGTTATATTGATTTATATTTGTTGTTGCCCACATGTACACTCCTGTCTATTCAATGGGATGAGGAAAGAATTATCAGCCCATACCGCACCACATATGAATTCAGAAATTGTATAAGATTGAATATGCTCTTTGGTATGAATTGTGCACTCTGGGCCTGATCCAAATCACTGAAATTGATGGGAGCTTTTCCCCTGACTTCAGGGGGCTTTGGATCAGGCCCTAAACACAAAGGCCTAGATTCTGCCACCCTTCCTTACATTAAATAGTGCCTGACTCCCTGAGTAACCACACTGATTTCAATGTGAGTAAGAGTGGCAGAGTTTGGCCCATATTTTTCACAAAAATGTAAGTTAGTGGACTACTATTCAGTTCAGAATTAACTGGCAGTTAATAATCTACCTTAAATACTTTGGCCAAAAATGTTCATTCTTAGTCTGTCAATGGGAGTTATGGGCACTGTGCACCCCTGAAAATCAGCCAACTTTTACCCTGTCTGCAGCATTTGACATTGATCACCAAATACTACTGTCCTGCCTTCAAGAAGTTGCAAGAATTAATGGAAATTCCCTGAAATGACTCAGGTTTTTCCTTGCAGACCAAATGCAGAGAGACATGTTCAGCAACTGTTTCACTACCCCCGAAACCTTCACCTGGGTAGTCCCACAGGCCCAGAGCCCTAAAGGGACTTAATCATTTAAAGGCCAGATTTAAGAGTCACTGCGATCAACATAATCCCCAGAGAGCTGCTGCCTGTTCCTGTAGAAGCCTAAATTTTTGTTGTAAAAGTCCTGTAGCAGCCTACATTTCTGCCACCAAGCATGCATACTACTGCCTCAGGCAGGTGTCCAGCTGTCTGCTTCATGTCTAATCCCCAGCATGACCCTCATGCCGGCTGAAGATACACATTGCCCTGCCTATGTAGTTTGCAGGGCCCAACCCAGTAGACGTGATCTGAGAATACCTAACTCCACACGTATTGGCCGGGGGAGGAGCATTTCCTTATAAGCTTTAGCCCAGTGGCTAGTATACTCCTCTGGGATGAAGAAGTTACTCACCTTATGCAGTGACAACGGTTCTTCGAGATGTGTGTCCCTATGGGTGCTCCACTGTAGGTATGTCTGTGTCCCTGCACTGCTGATCAGAGAACTTCGATAGGAGTATCCATTGGGCCTGCACATGCTCTGTCTCTCCTTGTGCTGAGCCACGAGGCTAGCCAGCGAGCGCAGGCTAACCCCGCTCAGTTCCTTCTCTACCGCAGAGTCACAATGAGAAACTCCGAAGTAGAGGGGAGGAGGGCAGGTTGTGGAGCACCCATACAGATGCACATCTCGAAGAACCATCATTAATTCACAAGGTGAGAAACAACTAGGGCTGTCAAGCGATTAAAAAAATTAGTCGTGATTAATCATGCGATTAATTGCACTGTTAAACAATAATAGAATACCATTTATTTAAATATTTGTGGATGTTTCCTACATTTTCAAATATATTGATTTCAATTACAACACAGAATACAAAGTGTACAGTGCTCACTTTATATCTTAAAATGAACATGTGCTGGCTCATCATCCGAGACTGCTATAATATGAAATATTTGGCAGAATGTGGGTAAAATAGAACAGAAGACATACAATTCTCCCCCAAGGAGTTCAGTCACAAATTTAATTAACACATTTTTTTTAATGAGCATCATCAGCATGGAAACATGTCCTCTGGAATGTGGCCGAACCATGAAGGGGCATATGAATGTTTAGCATATCTGGCATGTAAATACCTTGCAACGCTGGCTACAAAAGTGCCATGTGAATGCCTGTTCTGACTTTCAGGTGACATTGTAAATAAGAAGCAGGCAGCAGTATCTCCCATAAATGTAAACAAACTTGTTTGTCTTAGCAATTGGCTGAACAAGCGGTAGGACTGAGTGGACTTGTAGGCTCTAAAGTTTTACATTGGTTTGTTTCTGAGTGCAGTTATGTAACAACAAAAAATCTACATTTGTAAGTTACACTTTCACGATAAAGAGATTGCACTACAGTACTTGTATGAGGTGAATTGAAAAATACTATTTCTTTTGTTTATCATTTTTACAGTGCAAATATTTGTAATAAAAATAATAATAAAAAGTGAGCACTGTACACTTTGTATTCTGTGTTGTAATAGAAATCAATATATTTGAAAATGTAGAAAAACATCCAAAAATATTTAATACATTTCAATTGGCATTCTATTGTTTAACAGTGTGATTAATTTTTTTTAATTGCAGTTATTTTTTTGAGTTAATCGCGTGAGTTAACTGCGATTAATCGACAACCTTAGTAACAACTTCTTCTTCTTCTTCGTGTAGTGTCTCTATGCGTGCTCCACTGTAGGTGACTCCTGAGCAGTATCCCTTTCGGATGGCTGTCAGCTCAGTTACAGATGATAGTACTGTGGAACTGAAGATGGCATTGGAGGCGGAGTCCCAGTGATCGCATAGTGTTCTGAGAAGGTGTGGGCTGACACCCATGTCGCTGCTCTGCAGATCTCTGAGATAGGGACATCCTTGAAGACGATGACAGATGAGGAGATTGATCTTGTAGAATGTGTACGGATTGAATCGGGGGGGGGGGGTCACATTACGAATTTGGTATTACTGTCTGATGCAATTCAAGACCCACTTAGAGGGTCTTTGGGATGATATTGCTTAGCCCTTGGATCTTTCTGCCACAGAGAGGAAGAATCTAGGGGACTTCCTGAAGGCTTTGGCCTATCAAGGTAGAATATAAGGGCTCTCCTAATATTTAAGGTATGTAATATAGCACTATTGTCTTGGTGAGGCTTGGTGTAGAAGACTGGAAGGTGGACTGACTGATTCATGTGAAATGGGGAGGTTACCTTAGGGATGAATTTTGGATGCAGCCTGAATGTAACCTTGTCTGGAAAGAATACTGTATGGGGGGTGGGAAATCATCATCAAAGTTGTTACTTTCCTATTCTTCTAGCCAAGATAACTGCTATCAGGAAGGCCATTTTCATTGATGGGTACATTACCGAACAGGTGGCCATGGGTTTGAAGAGGGGCCTAGTCAGCCCTTTCAGTACCAGATATAGGTCCCACCAGGGAGTAGGGAGTTGAGGTTGAGGCAAGAGGTTTATTATATCCTTAAGGAACCTTTAGTGGTTGGTTGCAATAGTACGGAATACCCATCTATGGGTTGGTGAAAAGCTGCGATAGCTGCTAGATGGACCCTAAGAGAACTTAGGGATAACCTTGATATTTAAGGGTCAAAGCATATTCCAGAATATGTGGAAGAGTTGCTGAAATTGGAGAGATTTGTTGGGATGTGCACCAAATCTGAAACCTGAACCACTTCTGCAGGTAAGTGCTTTGCGTGAAGGACTTTCTACTGTGTAGTAGAACCTCTTGTACTTCCTTTGAGCATGAGCTTTCTAGGTGCTAGAACCACACAGGAACCATGCTTTGAGGTGGAGAATCCCCAAGTTGGGATGCAGGATATGCCCTTTGTCCTGTGAGATGAGGTGAGGAATGGTTGAAAGGGAGATCGGAGGGCACATTGTGAGCTGTATCAGGTAAGGGTATCGGGTCTGTCTTGGCCAAGTAGGAGCAATCAGGAGACGTGAGCTCCACTCCTTTTTATTTTTAACAGGACCTTCAGCAGTAGAAGAAATGCAGGAAAGGCAAAAGAAGGTCCTCATCCCAGGGGAGAAGGAGAGCATCACCCAGAGAGTGCTGTCCCATCCCCGCTCTGGAGCAGTAGCGTGGACACTTCTTGTTCTGGTAAGTGGCAAACAGGTCTGTGGAAAGTGAGTACTGATGGGTGCATCTCCCACTCATGACCGTGCGGGAATTTGTGACTGAGGTTGTCCTCTGTTGAGTTTGGCATACCTGGGAAATAAGATATAGATAAGGTGATGTGGATAAGATGTCCCTCTCTAGCAGCTGATGTAGTACATGCAGGCTATGTTGTCTGTTGTGATCTTTGTATGTGATCCTGCTATCAGCAGGAGGAAATGACACAAGCTTTCCTGACAGCTCTCAGTTCAAGGAGATTGATGTGTAGGGATATCTCCGCACATGATAATTTGCTTTGTGTTGTGAGGCCCTTTAAATGAGCGCCCCATCCTATGAGTGATGCATCAGCGGTAAGGAGTGACGATGGTGACATCTGCAAGAAGCGGATCCCTTTGCATACATTGGCTGGGTTCTTCCACCAGTCCAAGGAGTTTTTGATCCTGGTAGGTGACAGGGGTTTGTCAAGATGGTCTCTGTTCATTATGTAAACCGAACTGAACCATAGTTGGAGGCATTTCATGAGGAATCTAGCATGCAGTATCACCACTGTGCCCAATGCCATATGCCCCAACAGTTGGAGGCAGATCTGGCTGATACTTGAGGACTGCATTGAGCTGTATCTATGAGTGGGAGCCGGGTTAGGAACCGGTGTTGAGGTAGGAAGCTTTGGTATTCAGGTCAGCCCCTATGAATTCCTGGCATGAAGGTCAACTTCTGGATGTTAATCCGAAAGCCCAGTTCTGTAAACAAGTGTATCATGGTGTCAATGGCTCGACGAGTGATCAGGCTCTGAGGAGACAATAATTAAGATAAAGGTAAATCATTATTCCTTGCAAACATAGATGAGTGGCTACGAATGAGATAACTTTGGAAAATACTCTCAGGGCTGATGAGAATCTGAAGGGGAGGACTCTGTATTGGTAATGGTTATGTCCCAGAATGAAACTGATAAATTGTCTGTGAGTTGGTAGTATTGAAATATGAAATATGAAAGGTGTCCTGTAGGTCGAGGTTGAAAATCAGTCTCCCTATTCCAGTGATGGAATGATCATCGATAAGGTGACTATCTTGAACTTCTGAGCTTTGACAAACTTGTTGAGAGGTCTGAGGTCCAGTATAGGTCTCCAACCTCCCTTCCTTGGGTATTAGGAAGTAATGAGAGTAGAACTCTTGCCTTGAAGATGTTGAGGAACTGGTTCTATATCTCCTAACTGCAGGAGTCAATCTATCTCCTGTCACAGTAGACTCTTGTGAGACACATCCCTGAAGAGGGATGGGGAAGGGTGTTGTGGAGGGGGTAGAGAGGTGAAGTGGACAGAGTACCCGGAACGGACCCATCTGTCCAACATTATGGGTTCCCAGGCACTGCAAAATGCTGCCAAATGGTGGCTAAATGGGTGCATAGTGATAGACAGCAGTGAGGAGTGGTCTTGTAGTGCCTTGACCTTCCTGTCAAAAGTGGTGTTTAGGGGCAGGGGGCTGGGATGAAGATTGTGGACCGGATGGCTTATGTTTCATGAATTTTCCATTTTTACTTTGTGGATCATAATGGCATTGTGATGGGAATTGAGATGCATAAGGTCTGTGTTGGGATTGAGCGCTAAATGCCTCTTTTGCCCCTCTGTGTAGATTCCCAGAGACCTGAGACTGGACCTGGAATCCTCCAAGGTGTGGAGGGAGGCGTCGGTCTTCTCAGTGAAGAGCTTCACACCCTTGAAGGGGAGGTCCTCCACTGTGGTCTGCAACTGTTTGGGAATCCTGACAAGTGGCGCCATGATGCCCGTTTCATCATCACAGCCGTGGAGATGGAGATGGCTGCCATGTTGGCGGTGTCGAGGGCCAACTGCAGTGATGTTTTTGCCACAAGTTGTCCCTCCTGAATGATGGCCTTAAGGGATTCCTGATGATTCTCTTGCAACTTATCAATTAAGTCATTCAGGTTATTGTAATTCATGTAATCGTATTTTGCCGTAAGTGCCTGGTAATTGGCAATACAAAATTGTAATGTCACCAAGCAATATGTCTTCCAACCAAAGAGATCGAGGAGCTTCCAGTCCCCGACATAGGGTGTTGCCCTGGAATGATGTTGTTGGCCACAAGAGTTTACAGCATCCACCATGATGAAATTGGGTGGTGAGTGGGAGAAAAGGAACTCTGATTCCTTTGCAGGGACATATTTCTTGTCTGCATGCTTGCATGTCAGGGCTATGATGCCGGGGTTTGCCAAGCTGATTTAGTGGAGTCTATGATGGCTTCGTTGATTGGGAGGGTGATCTTCAAGGAGGATGAAGAGTGGAGGATATTAATGAGCTGATGATGTGTGTCCTTGATGTCCTCCAGTGGTATGTGGAGGGTATCCGCTACTCTTTTTGCCAGCTCCTGGAACAGACGGAAATCATCTGACATCAACGGTGGTGAAGGCATGAAATTTTTGTCTGGGGAAGAGGAGGATATGGCTTGGGGGGGAGGTTACCTCCTCCTCCGTGTTCCCTTCTTGCTCCTCTGTTTCCTGAGGATCTGATGCCCTTGATTCTGTGACCGAAGGAGCATGCCTGGAGGGTTGTCAGATGATGCTTGAAGCTTGTGATGTAGGATGTGTGCGCCACCCAAGGGACCCAGTATGGCCATTGTGGTGGCTTAGGGCCTGGTGGAAGTGCCCATGGGTGGCTATACCAAGATGGTGAGACACTATTCAAAGAAGAAGTAGGAGATACCAGTTCAATTCCCCATTCTGCCTGATGTGGGATTTGAACAGGGATATCCCACCTCTCATGGGTGTACCCTGGGCTATTGGCTTGCGTGGAGCTCTCTCACTGCCTCCTTTTGGCGTCTAAAGCATCCAAGTTCCTTTGGGGACCAGGCCACAAAGCTCCTTCATTTGAACCCATAGCTAAAATCACTGAAATAGCTGGTGGGGCAACACAGGCTGAAGAGAGAGTAAGTAAAGACAGAGACCCACACGTTTACATACTCTTCGTATCAGTTGCAAACACCACTATCTTTCAGCTTTCTTGGTTCCTTTCACGACAACTTTATTATGTAACCAGACACGGTCTTGTTTTGTTTGTTCCTGTTGGCGTTTACATTGGAAAAGTCAGGTCTTTACCACCCTCCTTTTTGCTGGAGGACATCGGCAAGATCCTTGGAGTATCTGCATGGTAACATGACAGGAGAGAGAAACCTGAACTGCAGCTCATGTCCTAGCCTCCAAGGCCCCAATTCACTTGAGCATGTGCGTAACTTTCAGCTTATGCCCATGTGCTCGAGTGCCTGCTGGAATGGGGTCCAACTGGTGGCTCAGGTGACATATCTCAGCCAGATAGAGCTCCAAAATCTTGCAGTATTCTTCCAGTCATAAAGACAGAAATGAGCACCTAAAAAAGGTAAATTAATCACGTAATGAAAAAAGTTGAAACTCTGGGTTTTACATCATATAGCAGCGTTAAAAGGCTTCTTTTTGTTTGGCTGCTTCAGAATTCACCCTTAAAATAACCCGTTGAGTAAATCGCCCCCTATTACTGCTATATCCAATATATGCCAGTAATGACTATATGTTTTTAGAGTAATCAACCTAGAAGAAAAACTTTGCTTGGTTTCATACCTCCTTTATATAATACTATCAGTAATGACTGCTTTAGAAGTGAACATAATTTTGATTATCTGGCCATTACTTTTGGTTTCTGGAGCTCAGAGACAGCTGGATTTTTATAAGCTCACCCTGCTGTATTGAAGATAACAAATGTAATACAATAATCAAACTTCTGTAACATGGAACACAGAAGGGGTGTGCCTATAGAGCTGTCTATCTATATACACACACACAACACCTTCAAGGAATTTTATCTTCAGAGGGAGGGATATAAAAATAATTTGCACAATGCTCCTATTCATTATTCATACCCACAGCAAAATATGTTTCTTTCAGTATCAATATTTAGGCTATGCATTAGGGAGTGAACAATTTAAAGGTAGTTTCATTAAATTATATAAATTTATACTGCCATGAGGCTTACTAAAGCCTGTGTTAATAAAAATCATAGCATTACAAGAATACTACATTTAAAAAACTTAAAAATAACCCAGTGAAGATGGTGGAATAGGAAAAAAAAATACTAAACTGAAAGAAGAAATCACACTAAATCCTAGAAGAAACATAATTTGATGCATCACATTAAAAAAAATTAAAAGACACGGACAACTTGGTTTATTTACAAAGGACCTGAGAATAAAAATAAAAGTACTTGTAATCAAAGGGAAGGAAGAAAATAAAAATACGAAGTCAGGCTTGCCAGGAAAAGATAAGGAAAGTAAAAAAGCAGAATGAGTTAATGAAAAGGGTTTTACAAATATGAAAGCAGAGAAAAATAAAAATGACTAGAGAGAAATATCATGTGTTACTAAGGGAGAAGAGAAAAAAATCTATTATCCTAAAATGCTTTTAAAAAAATCAACATTTAACAAGGAAAAAATAAATCAAGGATACAGGCAACAAGAAAATAATTGACTTTGTCCATGTAGCTGTTGATTAAAAAGCCACTATGGGAATATTAGGAAGTACGGAATATGTAAAAGTGTCAGCAAATCTGAATGTGATGCATCCTGGTGGTAAGAAGGAGGTGGCCTCTGCGTACTTAGGAAAGGAGGGATTAAAGAGGTGCAGCAGTTATACACCACTCTGGGTTCTCCCCAAACCCCAGGAGTTCACTTTATTCATGTCCTCCACAGATGGAGCTACAGAAGGGGCATTCCAGAGTATGTGGGCAGTGCACATGTCTAGTGTCTCATCCAGATTATTCCTACCGGGGGCTCTATAGGAAGTTACGTGGTGAGTTTAAGGGCTCGTATTAATGCTGTTTTTGCGACATCAGCGTATGTCTTTGTGTGACAAAAAAATAAATAAAAATAAAATAGCATCTGAATAAGGCTCCAGAATTGAAGGGAGTCAAGAAGTTGCTTTACTGAATTACTGGCAATTGCTCTACAGTATTCTTACCAGGCACAGAAATCTACAGAGGTACCAGTATATAGGAAGAAAAGTAATTTGTGGTGCTAAACTTCAAAAAAGGAAGACTGTTATCCTGGCAATTACCATCTGCCTTCAGCGTAATATAGAAACAAATACAGCATTCAGACTTTGATTCAGCAAGGTACTTAAAGCACATGGCTAATACACCAGAGGAGGAGAGGAGTCTTTGCAGAGAAGTCTTTGAACCCCTTAACACATGGAAAGTGGCCCCATGTCAGCCTGAAATAGGCCACTATGGAAGAGGCTGGCCAGTGTAGGGGGTTGCTGGATTGATACTTATTCAGATCAAGTTGACCAAAACAGAATGGGAGCACAGGCGTGCAAAGGGGTAATGCCCCTTATTCCAGTTTATATACTAGACAAGCGATGATGTACATTGCTGCGTCCCTGTAGCATGTGCATAGGCTGGAAAGGTATCTTCTGCTTTCCCTTACCACACCCACCCCTACTCACCTCCCCACTGGGCTGTGTGTGTGTGGTGTTTGTGTGTGTAAGGGTGAATTCCATCCTGTTATAACTGTTTATATTGTAGCAAACCCAGTTAGGATAAGAGCCTCATTGTTCTAGGCCCCATACAAAGACATAGGAAGGCCTATGCCTGAAAGAGTTTGTAATCTAAGAAGACATGATAAATGGATGTAACAAACAAGGGGGCAGGGGGAATGGGTAAGCAAAGCCAAGGGTAGTGCTATGAATAGATAGCTGTGTAAGCCATAGGCTACAATATGCATGACTTGATAGTTCTGAGATTCTAAAAACTGTATAAATATATGAATATACATTATTAAATAAATATTGACACAACCCCAGATCCGTTACTATGTAGACCACCAGAACCAGGCGCAGTAAAGAGTACAAATTTGGAAAGAAGAAATCATACCAAAGCTGATCACCTTTGACAGAATTACAAAATGAGCAGATGCGGGAAATACCATCATTGAATCTGGCATTTCAGAGTGACGCTAAATTGTATTTGACAAATTCATTCTAAATGGCTTGGATACAATGGGTGAGTTCACTACTGGGCAAAAGAACAGTCAATTAAGTGCTTTCATTTTCCATTCCCAGCCAATCGAGGTCAGCCTGACAGTTATGAGGTAAGATTCCATCTGCCCACCCAGAATAGGACCCATTACCCACCTTTTGTTCCTAAGTTAAGGCACGTGAGTGCTTCACCTAGATCTCCTGAATAAAGTAGAGTGGTTTGAGAATCTGAAAGGAATCTGCATCCAATTCTCAGAAGACTGCTGCATAGGACCATTGACGTGTGAATAAGAGGGTGCAAATATAGATATTCTTTTGGCTGGGCGAGGGATTCTGGGGGCCAAGAAACAGAAAAATAAACAACACGAAAGAAAACAAACCAGCCAACCTCCTGAGCAATAGTTGATTTCAAATGGCTCTCAACACCAAAGCAACCGTGCTGCCCTTGAACTGAAACAGGTGAAGTAAGAGAAAATAAGCAGCTATCTAAAATGTTTTAATCTACAATGAACAGAGAAACATTGCCTCCCCTCAAACTAGTGCAATTCAAGCATTAAGTTAAACATTTCTTTTGGCTTAAAATGTAGTTATAAACATTTTATAAAGGTAATGCCAGACAAAGGAACTGGGGGGTGGGTGGGAAATAGTTCAGGTTGTAAGTGTTTAGCACTTACCATCTTGCCAGTACAGATTTATAGAGTACTTATGATTCAGAAGGATCCCAAAGCACTTTACAGTTACTGCACTGCCATTAGCTGGATCAGCATCTGCTCTGGTGAAACCTGCAGGAGGTGGCTAAGGGATCCCTTCATGTAGATTCTGCCATGTCATTCTGTTGGTATGTGACAGGCACGTAATTTTCTCCTTTGTGGAATGAGCAGCTGAGTTCATGTCCAAGCCCTAAGGACCTCAGATGATCCAAAGGAAACCAGATCCATCCATACACAGGCACTGTGTATCCATGTTGGCTCTGTGTCCCCACTGATCACACCATGGCAATGTGTCTCTAATGGATCCATGCTACAACGGACTCCCTTTTTAAGAGACTAGCCATTGTGGAGAGGCTGACATGGGGAAGATGACATGGCTTTACTTTTTGCCAGAAATTTTCAAAGGATATGGAGTGTGTGTGTATAGGGGGAAATATATGTTCTTCAGCTGCAAACCCACCACCAAAAATGAGGCTGCCAATTCTCATCTTCCCAGATCCCAACCCCATGGAGCACCTCTAAAGGGCCTGGAGGAAGGGGTGGTGCTAGAGAGATGGCTGACCAACTCCCCTTCTGCAGATAAGTCACAGATCATGGAGATCCCTGCATGAAATATGGGAACATAATCTACCACCATGCTTTTAGGGAGGGAAGAATAAACTTGAAATTCAGGGGAAATATAAGCAGACAAAATAGTGTCAATACACTTCGTCTTGTAAAATATGTTATGAAATCTTCAATGGCCATAAGTGCCAGGACCTTTCTTTTGTCCAGTAGACACAGCAATGAGTTTTAGATCCATTACTGCTAGATTCCAAAGTAACTCTAGATTGAATTGTGTGATTATTCTGATCAAGATAAATGGATGTATCTCTTCTCAATGGATGTATGTAACTCCTATTGCTGTTCATAAGAGCTCTGCATTCAGAAAGAGAAGATGGCCATCATATTCCAAAAGAAAAATGTGATACAGAATAGTTGTAGTGTAGCAGGTTGGGCATTCTTCACATTTCCCCCTCTCTTCTAGTATTTAATGTAGACAGGGTGAACATCTTCGACTGACCTTTCCATTTCTTAGCTACTTGGAAAAGCAGCAAAAAAATTGGCTACTATAATTAAATACATTTCTGCGTAAATTACAGCTGCTGGGGAAGCAATGAAGACTGCTGTATGTTAATAGGGGCCTTTTGCCTACCTGTATCATTTGCATGTATAAATCTAGCTTCCTAACACATGACAACTTTGCTCACTTACGCACACACAATCATGTCTTCATTTGCTCATTTTTAACTGTTTATACATCTTTCCTCATCTCTAAGTAATAAATATACACACATTTTTAATAAAGGAAAAAGCTCATTGCTAACTTTCCCACTTTATTTAAAAATTAGACATTCAGAGTTAGTTATGATTAATTACAAATATACAAAACATCTAAATAAAATAGCATGGGATGTGGAGACACTAAAAGGATCCATTCTGATCCCATTCACATCTATGCCAAAGTTTTCATTGATTTCAATGTGAGCAGGATTGGACCATAAAATGAACAGGTTCATGAGGAGCCCATTTAAGAAAGTACATAGTCTGATAATCCCAGTGACACAGGACAGGCTAAAGATAAAGCGCCGTTCTACACCTTTAGAACTTGTGTCCAAATCCTGTAAAGAGCCTGGGAACACAGGAAATGTGTATAGAAGGCAATGGGGCTGAAGAACAAAATCCTTAGCCTCTAGATGTAGATGTGTGGGGACCCATAGGCTATGTCCCATTGACCTGTACTAGAGCAGAGACAGCTGCCACACTATCTAAGGGAAATGGAGACCTCCACTGCTTGACTCTCTCAGCACACAGAGAAAATGTGACGTTTCTGCTAAGATGCTTTTCAGAATTTGGCCCTTAATGTCTGAAAAAGTATGGATTAAAAATGGGCAGTGAGTAAATGAATTTCTATGCCTACTACATTCATTTGATTTGTAAATCAATCATTAGGTTCTAAGTTTACCTAGTAATTATTACCTACAAATAGTACTTTTTACAAATATCGTTATTCTACTGATAAAACCGTATGATTTTAAGGAACAATTTGAAGGGCTTGATCTCACTCATATGGGGAGTATGGACACGGACTTCAACATAAGCAGGGTTAGGCATTGGGTGATTTGCCAGGAACTGCAAAGCCCTTCCAACCTATTATAATTATATAACCAGTATCAGAATCATCCCATTATTAAACCAGAAAGTATTCAGAGAGCATGCCAATTTGATTCTTTGGAAAACGTATGCTAAACCTAAAGAGCCATCCATTCATTTCAAATGAGAGTTCTGAAGGTTTTGCCTTAATAGTAACACCACAGCCTATTCCTATTTCATTTTGGCACTTTGCTTCCAAACGTATAACAAAATTCAGACTTTCTTTTAGCCTACATATAATTTATTCACAGATCATGTGAACTGAATGATGAAAAACTGCACACACTTTTTCACTATTATTCAATGAAGTTTTAGTATTCTGTATTTTTTTTTTGCTAGAGTCAGAGCTGCTCAAGTGCAAAAGAAGTCCAAACCAGCCACCAGATCCAAAATTAGCATTTTATTCAGAACGTTGGGGTCAGAGGTGTATCATTTATATTCTGGTACACAATACAGAGGCAAAGCTGTTGTCAAAAATCTCTTCAGTTCAAAAGCTCCTTTTTCCAACATACTGTATATTTACTAGTACCACCAGTATCAGGCCACCCCTGTCTTCTTTTTGGTACAAATTATGTAAAACGTTTGTGCTAAGAACTTTTCTCCCTCCCCAAACCAAAAAAATTAAAATAAAAAATAAAAAATAAAATTGAGTACTCTAACTACAGTTCAACAATTGAATCAATGTCACTTGTTTGCAACCTGTTTTGTAAATACTTTATCCATAACGAAAGATATAAACATGCAAAAACCTGAATCCATAGTCCAAATAATACATACACATGTTCTGAAGTTTCTGCACTTCCCAATAGACTATGCCAATAAAACATTATGTACACATACCATTTTTACAGTGAAGTGGAAAAAAAAACAGTACCAGAAATTTTTAAAAAAAGTGTACATGGATTAAGACCAAAATGTGCCTAACATTCTACCATAAGAAAAAAAAATCAATTCTGCTACAAACTGGTGATATGAAAACTCCCTTTATTTGCAACCAGCTGCATAAGTTTTAGAATTTTAGTGAAAAAAAATCCTAACATCTAAAACTAGAAGTAATGTACATTTTTCAATCTCATGGTCATCTCCCCCAGATAATAAAATGGCTCCATGTGGGGTTTTTTTTTGTTTGTTTTTAAAATTTCCTTATTTTAATAAAAGCAATGCAATGTAACAAAAGCATGTTGAAGCATACTGTGATTTAATTTACTCCTCCCCACCCCAACATATTTTGTCTCTTTAATGCATCATTTCAGAAATCAGTACCATTAAAGCCTTAAACATAAAACTAATTCCGATCTGTAAAAGGTACAAAAAGGCACATAAAATCCCAGTGCTTCTGTACTGTAAAATTCAAGTGTAACTGAGCTCAATATTTTTTTCCAAACAGCATTGGATTACTGATATTCCCACTGAGCCCAAATTGGTTTGCAGCCTATGCCAAAGCCTTCAGCAAGCACTTGTGCTAGTAGACTACAAAGTTAAAGCCTAGCTTCTGTATGCTTTTTGGGAATATCAGTTGAAATGTTTGTACTTGTCCAAAAACAAAGTTCACTTTGAAGTTCAGTCATCACCTCCACCATACATATCAGCAAGTTTCTTGAAACGTGGGCCCCAGTCATTTAGGTAGTCATAGTCTTGCTCACCACCACTACTTGAGGAGTTAAGAGAGCTCAAAGATCCAGCAGTGGAGCCACTACCTTCATAGTCAAAGACTAGGAGGGAGTCATATGGTGGGGCTGTAGGGTCATTGTCAGCTGCTTTAAGTCCCTGAAATAAGGAGAAAAGAAGAAAGGCAAAATTCCATATGTGATACAGAGAGCAAAAATGTAACAAGAATATCTCAATTCTATCACATCCACTGCAGGCTGAGAAAACCAGATTCTTGCTCTTATCCATTTCCTCAGATTTCAACTAATGAAACAGCATTCATATTTTTGAAACTTCAAAAATATAAGTAATGAGTCTTCTGTTCTTATGGTCAAGTTTCCAGCATTAGCAGATTTTGAATTTAACTGAACATATGGTTACACATCTTTAGAGAACATTATTATTACTGTTATTTCTATTGCAGTAGCAACCAAACAGGGATTAGGTGCTGTACAAACCAGTATAGACATTCCCTGAGCCAGAGAGCTCATAATCTAAGATATACAATAGGGACCCATCACTTGAAGAAGAACTAAGATATGGACAGTTTATGATAACATGAACAAAACCACAAACCATTGGAGTCAGGGGTTTGAAGGGGTAAAGAAAGGAAAGATTATAGGACAGACAAGTGTGTTTGTATAGATAAGTTACAACAGCGGTCTCACATGGTCCCCACCTGACCACACTGAAAGACAGTAGGCCTTTGGTTAATCTGCACATGCCAGAAGACACTGGTATCTCCATAAATAAGTAATTGGGAGATATTTAACTTCACTCCTGCTCCCTAGTTTTCAGCACTCAGGTCACCGACCTCTAAGCCCCACCATGAGGAAGAGAGCATTAATACATAATGGCCTAGGCTTTATGAGTTTTACTGTGACCACACACGAGCTCTCGTGCATCACTTCACAAGTGCAAATAATAAATTTCACAAGAGATCAAAGCTACATGTATGATAAAAATCTAGACACGTGTTAATGTTTTTTTTCAATTATTACTTTCTTGTGATTGTAACCTTTGTTTCAAAGTCTTCAATCTATCAGACAGCCAAAAGACAATCCATAATTTTAAAATTCCGCTTCTAAGGCTGAGCAACATAAACTAAAGAAACCCAGCACCTTGGGTGTCACCATAATTATCAATGGAGCTCGAAGGTTTGGTGAAGAAGTAGGAATAAGACAGATCTGGCAAATACAACAGCCTGGGTTTGCTTTGTTGGTGGGGCTTATTTCAAGGCAGGGATAACAGACAGCTGTTGCCAATCTCATTTTGGAGGGATGACAATATTTCATTTTCTGAGGACATTTTGAAATAAATACAAAGCTGGACATGACTTATGTTTTCTTTTGTGGATGAAGGATTTCAGTTATCAACATCCTGAAGATGATTTAGAAGATCACTTCTATAGCTTGTCCTGAGGAAGTAAGTGACTTGAATTTCACTTTCAGGGGAAGGCCTGAAGGGTTTGGAGCACATCCCAGAATTCGGCTTTTAATGAGAGACTGTATTTTGGTGAAACAATTTGATGCATTAAAGGACAGATGTCGTGACCATCCATATCTGCCAACCAAGGAGAGAGCCAGAATGCTCCATGACTTTTACAGCAGGGCTTCTCAGCCCACAGGATACATCTTCAAATGAGCTGCAAGCAGAAGCGGATGAAGGTCTCCTACTCTAGGCCAGAACAAGTGGTGGTCCCCGTGCCAGAGCCGTGGCCCCACCCCTTCTGCCTGTGGCCCTGCCTACAGCCCCACCCCCTTCCACCCCTTTCCCCTGCAGCCCAACCCCTGTTTTGCCCATAGTCCCACCCAATTCTACCCCCCCCCCACTGTGGCCCCAAGACCAGAGAAGCTCTGTCCCCCTGCCATGGCCTAGGGGCCGCAGCGGGAAGTGATAGTGTTGAGTGACTGCAAAGAAACTTGGGATTTAGAGGGTCATGGCGTAACCATGGGAGACCATGGTTACATGCCTGACACTTCTCCTCAGCAGCTAGTGGGTGGGGGATTAACAGAGCCATTGCTGAAAAGGACTACAGCCAAAGCACTCCTCCCTTGAAGCAAGGCAGAGTAGGGAAGGAAATCTCTCTTTCTCCCCTGCTCTCTTTCCAAACAATTCTTTCCTGGTGCTCCCCGAACCATCTTCTTACCCAGGTTTAAGCCTAAAAGCTCCGTCTGGCCTTACAGATTTTAAAACGTTAAATTAGCTCCCTTTGCTAGAATCTCAGAGATAATGAAAGGAATGGCTACAAAGGCTCAACAACAAGAGGGTTGAAGTCTGGAAGACAATATAAATAGAGTTACCATCTTCAGGGGTTTTCAACCCTGCAGTTTCTTCCACTGGACGTGCAGAATTTTTTCAAAGCCTTCAGCTGAAGTATCTACTTTGGCAGCCACTGTCCACAGATAAATTGTCAGCCAAACTGCTAGAAGGCTTAGTGAAGAATTTAAGAGTGAGGGCCCTGTCAAGCCTCTCACTCTTAAATTAGCACTTAAAAATTTCTCTGAGAACAGCTTCCTGACAAAACAGATTATCTGCAAGATTGAGTATTTCCTTGGAGATTATCCCTTTTCAGTAAAATTCATTCAATATGGTTTGACATGGCATGTTGTAGGTCTAATCATGTGACGTAACAGCCTATTGCATGGACATTGATTTTTCTAGAAAACACCCCGGTATCGCTAAATCAGTTAATCAGGCCACATGTCACATATGCATAGGAAAAGAAACACCAGTAAAACTATGCGCCTGATTCTCCACTGCCTTGTGTAACCATTCATAAATATGTAAAATGAGAGTACAGTGCTACCAATGTGATTTCATAGCATGTTATGCCCCCTTTGCCTGGGTGTACATGACTACACAAGGCAGCAGAGAACCTGGCTCAGGATATTTAGTTTTTGTATATTTATAATACTAATAACCTCAGCCAAGAACATTTCTAGAATTTAAATAAATGCTTTGGGTTGTACAACATCACTGAGCTGGTAATTAGTAGCCAGCACTCCAGTCATCTTTTCAAATTACCTAACCAGGATAATTGGTACCCTTTGTTATATTTCTTTTCTGAGTTTTCTATCCTGATAGCTGTAATAAGGACAAATGAGTCCATCACCCTAAATGTCTGTAGCTGGAGTGCAATGTCTTATCTGGTCCAACTTCAAAGCTCTAGTCTTTTTTGTTCATTTCTGCTCTTGAAACAGAAACACAATTTTACTTACTGAGCTATATATAGCTGGGTCTACATTGTTGAATGTTCTTCCTTTCAGTCAGTCCCTTAAGCTTGCTCGGGGCTACAGACGCCCATCCTTTTGGATGTAGGTAACAGGGAAGGAAGAGAAGTCCTGCTTCAGCTGAAGAGGTTATGTGGAAAGTATCAGAGCTATCTTGTAAAAGCCATTCACAACGCTGGCCTGGAGCAGAAATTCTGGAGCTATTCCCACAGTTTTCACAGTTGATCCACTCTCAGGATGGCCAGCTTGTGAGTCTGACTCTGGGATACTAGCTTAATCGGTATCTATAAATAAAAATAGTTTTCCCATGCAACAGTAGAAGTTCTGCCAGGCACCAGCCATCTACAGCATGAAGCTAGGCTTACAGACTGAACAGTCTCTTATTATTTTCAAGTTGGTACTTGGATTTTCCTGGTTCAGCATCCATTGCTGGCAGTGGATGAAATAAAACTGTTGCTGTGCCATTGAGTTTACAGGATAGAACGACAATGAAAAATTCACTGTTCCAGAGACTGTACTTAATGTGCAAACTGTTTCCTTGAGAAAAGGTTCCAAGAGGCAGCATTATGGAGATATCAACATGGTTAAACTTAAGTTGACATTTGCACTTAAAGCAAGGTTAAAAATCTCTCTATTTCATCTTCTAATGCTCCAAATTTAAACACAGTAACTCTTGGGAGGACAAGTGAATTTTCCACAATATATCCACGGCAAAATATTTACTACATTTTACAGAGGAAATTTAAAATGAGACAATTTCACCTTCCTGTTGCTGAATACAATCACCACACTAACCCAATCTGCCATCTATTTCTGTTGTCTGGTGCTATTTCTATGACTAGCTAGCTCTCCATGCCTTCCTCAGATGTGTTCATTACCAGAAGGAGTCCCTGTCTAAAGGAGCCGGTAAGGTCATTTGGACTGGGCTTTCCCATCTTAAGAACCACACGAGGTTTGCCAGATGGATAAGCTGCCTCAATAGTGGAGATGTAAACTTTACTCAGACAAATTTGGCTTCAACTTTCCCCTCTTTCTGCCCAGGCCCCAACCCCTGTTACTCAGAGGAAGCATGAAGGAGGAAGGGGAATTTGCACCCAGAGTTGACCAAGGAGGTTCAGCAACCTTATGTTTACATAAGCTAAGCACCCATAATGCTCTCATTTTATCTACTGTTACCAAATGACAGGAAAAGGTAAACTACAGAATCCTGAACAAGAATGGGGAACATTAGAGAATCAATGTTCTTGTGCTTACATTTTCATAAATTCTTGTTCTTTATCGGATCTGAGAGATGTGTTTGGTGGTGCTGGGAGGGGGATTGGGAATAAGGAAGGGAAGCCTAAGGGTTATATGAACAATTGTAACAATCTAAGAATTGGCTTTTGAAGAGAGAGCACATTGAAGGGCTCCCTCTTGCAAAGACCTTAACACCACCAACAGCAATATTACTTCAAAATGAGTGGAGGGTCCTCTGCATCTCATGGGATGGGGCCTTTGGATTGTGATTTACATTTAATTTACCTCAGGCTATGTCCTGTGTTGATTAGAAATAGATCTTTAGCCTCAAGCTCTCTACCATAATACAATTTCTTCAAGATGATTTAGTTGGTGTTGGCCCTGCTTTGAGCAGGGGGTTGGACTAGATGACCTCCTGAGGTCTCTTCCAACTCTAATATTCTATGATTCTAAGATTTCTGTTCAGGGACAGTTGACTCTTGAAAATGTACTGTTAGATTGAATAAAGCTATTGCAACGTATGCTTAATTTACACTGGTATGCAAATCCTCAAGTATTCTAAGTGTTAATAATGTTCCACTTTTTAAAAACTCAAAATAGAATTCAGAATGTCTACAGAGGATTCCTAATAACACATGACTTATCTTACCAACTTGTTTGTACACTGGACTGGAAGAAAAGGAGTTTTTTCCTTAAAATTAGAGACTCATCTATCCACTGAAACAGACAAAGCAAGCAAGTCCCTGTGGTAATTTTTGTTTATGCCCGCAAACCACATTATAACTGTAAGTCACAACTGGAATTCTTTTCTTTTTGGAAAGTGGTTATCTATTAAGCATAACTGTTTTAATATTTTCAAAATGCTTGAATGTTTTAACAGCATTGCATATTTTAACAGTTGTTTTCAACTGACAAGTCATTAGGATGGTACAGCATACTCAGTTACATATTCCTCATCAAGTTAGGTAGATTTCCTTGCATATTACTTGAGTAATTTGGACCATCTCAAAAAAGAAACATTAGAAATGGAAAACATACAGAGAAGGGCAACAAAAATGATTAAGAGGGTGGGAAATCTTCCATATGAGGAGAGATTAAAAAGACTAGGACTGTTCAGCTTGGAAAAGAGATGGCTAAAGGTGATATGATAAAGGTCTATCAAATCATGACTGGTGTGGAGAAAGTTAATAAGGAAGTATTATTTACTCCTTCTCATAACACAAGAACCAGGGGTCACCCAATGAAATTAATAGGCAGCAGGTTTAAAACAAACAAAAGGAAGAATTTCTTCACACAATGCACAGTCAACCTGTGGAACTTGTTGCCAGAGGATGTTGTGAAGGCCTGAACTGTAACAGGGTTCAAAAAAAGAACTAGATAAGTTCATGGAGGATAGGTCCATTAATGACTACTAGCCAGGGTGGGCAAGGATACAACCTCATGCTCTGGATGTCCCTAGTCTCTGACTGCCAGAAGCTGGGAGTGGATGACAGGGGATGGATCACTCGATGATTGTCTATTCTGTTCCTTCCCTCTGAAGCACCTGGCATTGGCCACTGTCAGAAGACAGGATACTGGGCTGGATGGGCCATTGATCCAGTATGGCCGTTCTTATGACTAGGAATCTATGCCCTTGCACTACCTGCATTTTTATAAGATTCTCGGAGCATACGGTAGAATGAAAGGAAGAGGCTTCTACAGCAAATGCACATTACAAAGTTCCATTCCAAAGACCTTTTTTAGGTGCTGGTAGGGACAAAAGGACTGCATTGCCAATTCTGGTAAAGACAGTTCAAGCCCTTTTGCATTCTTTGCTGCTAATTTCTCTCGCATTTCTCCCAACAGCTTTTCACCTGTGACTTGGATGTGCAGAGTATTCACTCTGATGACTGTCTGCTGTCCATGGATGTAGGCACAGCTTCCTTGTAGCCACTGAGTTAGAGACCTTGTTCTTGAAGCAAATCACATTAAGGCCAATAATTTACATAAACATTGGTTGGACCTGTCCAAAATCTGAACCCAGTCAAATTCGCACCAAGCGAGAATCATTCTCTGAGGCCAATAAGCCACCAGGTTACCACAAATATATTTTCCTGAACAATGACAAGGAATCCTTTTGATCCTTAGATCCACAGTTGCTGATCCTGCAACGTCTGTGATTGCTGCCACTATCTACATGGCTGGTGATGAGGGCTTCAAAGAACTCCCCACAAAGTGTCTTTTGTCTTAAAGTCTTAGTGATTTTTTGAATATAAGTCGGTGTGAGGCTACTCCTCTTCTGACTTTAGGGACCTGTGGTAGTTCATGTAAATGTATGAGATTTTTATGATTCTATTTAACATTTTAATTTTAACTGGGACTGCCGATTCGGAACCTGCCGTGTCCTCCAAGGAGGAAAGTAGGTGAAACATCTAATTTTGTTTGGTGGGAAGATATTTCTCTTTAGTTTTGGGACCTTCTTCTTGCATTTTGCTGGGTTTACTGCCTTGTAGCTGTAGTATTAAAGCACTCGGGGGAAAACCTGAGTGTATGGCTCTCCAGGTCATCACCGGATGCAGAGAGCTTGCCCTCCTCAGAAGCATGGCCATCAGGAAAAGGGAACTCTTTCGTCGTAGTTTCTCATGAGTGACTGCTGCTCTGTGCAAATGGGGGTGAGGTTGCAATACCCTGACTGGACAAAGAGCTTGCCATGGGGCCTTGGGAACCACCTGAAAAGATCTTCCTGCTTCCCAAGCTCGTTAACTTCCATTTGAGTACTTAAGGACAGACTTATGAGCATTTGGGGCTTTGCTCAATAAAATATTAAGTGTTTTGAGAACAGAAAGGGACTTCCCACTGCTGAAAAACAAATTAAAACTGAAATTATAATACAATTGTTCAGGATAAGCCAAACTTCCAACTTGTTCAACTGGCAAAACCTGAGGCAGATGCTCATGAGGGGCATCATGTGGCTTAGTCTGAAGAGCCCCAGCAACAACACTGGACTGTCTCCAGCTTCCACAAGGAAGAGGTGTAGCTCATTGTTTATGGCTGATGCCACGTGCTAGAATGATGCCTTCAGTGACGACTGCAGAAGAAAGGTGCTGAAAACTTGAGTCTAAATGGTTTAAAAAACCCTTTTAGCATTAGAAAAGTAACTGTTATAAGGACTTCTTAAAAATAAAATGATGTGTTTCTGAAATTTATTACATATTCAAGGATCAGTCCACCAACCCTTACGTACATAGCAGTCAATGGTACCACTTATATCTGTAGAAGTTTACTCATGTGAGTAAGGGTTTGCTGGAACAGCTCCCTACATTGCAAAATAAAAAAAAACCATAACAGTGAACAGGGGCAGCTCCAGGCACCAGCACACCAAGCGCGTGCCTGGGGCGCAAGCCACGGGGGGCGGACTGCCGGTCGCCGTGGGTGCGGCAGTCAGGGAGCCTTTGGCGGAGTGCCTGCAGGAGGTCCGTCGGTCCCGCGGTTTCAGCGGCAATTCGATGGCGGGTACGCCGAAGGCGCAGGACCAGCGGACCTCCCGCAGGCATGCCGCCGAATCCGCGTTACCTGCCGGACCTCCCGCAGGCATGCCACCGAAAGCTGCCTGACTTCCGTGCTTGGGGCGGAAAAATACATAGAGCCGCCCCTGACAGTGAAGTATAATTGTAACAGGGTAGTTGGCCCCTTAAATGGAATTGGGCCCAGCTCTCCTGTTTCAATCCAGGTGTGCCCTAGTTTGGTGTAATGTCCCTAGAAATTAGAAGTGAGAGACACCCCAAAGGCAAGGGAGAGTTTAGAATGCTGAGTCCTTAGAGGGAAAGAGAGAATCCAGAGTTCTGAGAGGAGAAAGAGCTCAGAGCTTCAGGGAGGGGAGGCCCCTAATACAGGGAGCAGTGGCGCTGGTGAAAGCGGAAGGCAGGAAGGCAGTCAGGGGGTCACCTACAAATGTCCCCAGGCCAGAGAGCCAGAGCCAGAGAGAGCAGCAGAGGGAGATGCCTGCTGGCTCTTTCAGCATGAGAGCTGAAGCCAGGGGGCCAGAGAGGGTCGAGCCTGGAGAACAACTGAGGGGTCAGCCCGCTGGTATTTCTGGGCAAGTGCTGGAAGCCTACCCAGGAAGGAAACAAGGGGGAAAAGCACCCCACGGTTGGTGTGAGGAGTGGTGAGAGACACCAGAAGCATATCTGAAAGTCTAAGAGAGGCGAGAGATGCTGGAGCTGTACTGGAGAGCTGGAGTGCGGTGAGATGCCAGAGCTGTACTTAGTGTGTTGATGGACTGTTGGGCCTTGAAAGACTTGATGTTTGCACTTTGCTGGGGAATTCTGGATTATGGTTGTGGGACTTCTGAAATAAATTAACCTTGGAGAAGAGCTATTTATATGTGAAGAGCTTTTGTGGAGTTACTGGGGACTCCATCATGTGAGAGGCAAATGAGGAAGGCAGTCCAGTCATGCTGTGGCCTGCTGCAGAAGGGCACCCACCCAGGGCCGCTGTATGCCATTATGAAGGAGGATGCAGGCAGGCAATCCGCTCCTGGGCAGAAGACACCAGAAGAGGGAAATCAAGGCAGGCAACCACTTGCACAGCCAACCTGAGGCCATGAGGAGAAGGTGCCTTGAAGGTAGGCTCCCTGCCTCCATTTCCCCTTTCCATGGCCTAGCATGTCCACATTCACAATAAATCACAACTGGATAGTATAACATCATTGTACAGCACACAGAAACTATGTCACAAGAACAGCTGGATGAATAATATGTAAGAAATAATTCATATGGAGCTAGACCATCTCTAGCCCTTGTTTGGTTGTGCAAGGAAGTTAGGATCATCCCCAGAGAGGGGATGGAGACAAGGGACCCATGATGAATTTCACCTTTTTCCCCACTTGATTCCATACTGTCCACCAGCAAATCGTGATTTTCTCAAATATTTATTAGTTGAAATGTTAGCCGTGTGACTGGTCACCTTGTCACATGGTTGGTTTCTACCCCCTGATTCGAAGAATGCTACTCTCAGAATCAGATTTCTAATGCAAATTTTGAATGTTCATCGAAATTGAATACTAATATTCTCTCAATGGTCACTTAGAAATGGAGGTCTGTGTTCATTCCTGGGAGTAATCTTGTTGCATCCAAAAAATATTCTAGCAAACACAAAAGAGGTATGAACATCACAACAGGGATTTTGTTAAAAAATTCAAATATTCACAAGAGCATTTTTGCAAAATTTTCCTAGCTCCAATCAGCAGTTACCTTAAACTGTTTATTCAGGTAACAAACACTTGAGAAAATCAGAGAATATAAATGACAAGTTATTCTTTAATATTTTTTCTGCCCAAAGTAATAAGCATAAAGAACACACTGAAATGTCTAGCATTTTAAGTTCCACAAAATAAATGACTTAAATATACCCAAACATTTGGTCAATGATAACAATAATTTAAAAAAATGTTTGTAGGCAAATATTTCTTTCATAACTGAAAATATCTTTTAAAGTAAATTCTAAATCTTCATTCACTGTCAATTATCTTTTTGTTACTTTGCAAGAATCAAAAAGGCACAGAGCCTCTTAAAAACTCTTTGACAAGGAAATTATTTAAAGCACTTACATAACATTTAATTTAGCTGCCCTACTCACTAATCTTGTTTGCTGGAACTCTTTTGGTCTTTTTAAGGCATTGAATTTCCACTATTATCTGGATTCAAAGGGTAATGTGTGAGGAAAATCAAAATGAACTTCTTCCATTATTAAATTAATCTGCATTAATAAATGAATTTAGGCTAAATTATAATTTTGTTAGTCTATTTATTACTTGGAACCCATGGTATAATCCCTCTTGGAGATATTGTGGTTAAGGCTGATAACATAGTGTGAATGCAATTAATATAAATGTTCAAAAGTTAATTGACATATCTTCCCTTTCTATTTGAATGAGTTAATTAAATTTGTCTGCACTTAAAAAGGCCATATTTATTTCTATCTACCAAGGTCATTTTAATTGTATAAGCAAGTTTAAAAAAGTTATTATGTTCCAAATGTAACAGCTATTCATGCAGAGTGCAATTAGCAACATATAAAAGCCTATCCGATCCTGCAAGGAAACTATTTTTTCTCTTTTACCTCGTTAATGAAGTCCCCGATATCCCCAGGATGAGGAGCAGCTGATCTGACTGGGTACTGCGGTTCTGCATGGATTGGTCTTTCATCAAGCCGTCTGATCCCCACAGGTTTGATGGCATCTGGTTCTATGGTATCGGGTTGCTGAAGCTGGCTTAAATCATAGTCCTGAAAAGAAGGAAACAAAGAAAATGGGTCCAGAGATTTTTCAACACTTTTTATAGGAAAATAAAATAGAAAGCACACATTCAGCAAAGACATACCTTGCAAATCATAACATTTATTGAGAATGATTCTGTAGGTGTCCTAATGGAAATTTGCCATTTACATTCATGAATAATGAATAAAACCATCATTTCTTTTATACTCCGTGTCTACCTTCGCAATACCCTGTCAAATGTCTATATCCCATCAGCTTTGTAGTGCAGATCATCAATTTTCCATTGAGAAACAAAGATTTGGAGTAGCACTATTAAGCGACTAAACAATTTGCCTAGTAAATGCTGATTTACAGCATGTAGCGCAGATGCCAAATCTGACTTGTATTTTTCAAACCAAATAAATGCCAGACACCCTCATTCTGAGACATACGCAAGTGCAGAGTGCTGCAGTTTTATAATACCTTCAAAGACTGAGTTTAAGACTGCTTGCTGATTTCATGTGGCTTCCATAACAGGAGAGCTGAAGGGGGAAAATGTCATGAAAAGTACAAAGCTTCTCAGATTTGGCTTTAATTCTAAGCACTTTCTGGAGATTACTCTTGGATCTGATCATTAAGTACTTGATTCTGCAGATTCAGAACTCTGGCTGGTTGATGACACTAGCATAGCATTATGAATTCCATGTCATTAGTTAAATATCTATAGATTTAAGATATAAATCCCCATCCTGGGCTGCATCTGAATAGTGCCCAGCAGCTGGATGCCAGTCCAGTCCCTGGTGTATAAGTAGCATAACCTCAAGGCTGCTCTACATTATGCCAGCTGGCCACTGCCCCACGGGTCATTCCAGCAGCCAGGGGTCACCCGGCCACTCACTCCCACATTTTCTGAGACATGCCCCCTATGCTGGGACTTGGGTTGTGGGGAGTGTAGAAGCTGATGTGGTGGTCCTCTGCCATCAGAGAGCGTCTCCTGTATAGATGAACTCCTCATGGAGCTGGATCCATTGGCTTTCTGTATGCTTTGCACACTGAAGTGGGGATCAGGATCTGGCCCATGAATCTTTAGATCAGGACTATGCCATGTCTGGCTATCATCTGAATTAAATATAAAGATTGTTTTTTAAAATTATGGTCCTGAAGGTACTTTCAGAGGAAGATGTAAGGAGTTAAACCATGCCAACTGTATTTATTGGAAATGTTAAAAATCCCATAATATCATTTAACATTACTTTTCCACATAGAATTGGCCTAGTAAAGATTATCATTTATAATCGGAGCTCTCTGTATGTAGTGGGTCTCATTAAAGGCACTTCAGAAAATGTGACATAGGGTGTTTTTGAAAATGTTACTTTGTGACCCTCAGAAGATGACTAATAAAAGGGGTCGTGCAGATGGGTGGGTGGACAGGTCTCCTGATAGCAGTAAAATTTGTTTGGGAGAATTGTAACAAATTGTCATTTGCACTCTCCGTCCCAAAATTTGTTACTGTTCCTCAGCTTTGGGATTGAGACCTTCTGATGGCCATAAATATGTAGTTAAAAAGGTGGAACAGCATTGATGAGCTCTGGGAATGGAATTGCATACATTTAAAATTTATTGCCTGTTTTTTAATTAGCTGGTAAACTCTTCCTCTTTAAAGTGCTCAATACACAAAACAGAATAATAAAGCTGTCTCTACTAAATAGTATGTGAGGTCAATACAATGTAAGAACTGATGAAAGGTATACAAAAGGAAGAAAGAGCTCTTCATCCTTTCCTTCTATTAAATAAAATAAGCCAAAATAGTTTAGTGACATGTCACTATCAGAAAATTCAAGTAGAAGTAAAGCAGAATTTAGATTTAAATTTTAGAAATTATGAAAAAAGACTCTAAATATACTTCCCACACCCTTAGGAAAGACAAATGTGGAAAACATCAACAGAGAGTACTCAGCATTTCATGAGGACGCACTCGAGAAAATATGGTTAATAACCAATTTAATACAACTGTGAGGCCCTCTCTGATCATTCAATTTTTATAATGATATTAAAAAAGGCATTTTTTGAACAACAATCATACAGCAATATAATAACAAACAAGTCAGGCACAACAATTTAAATATGTTAGAGCTCTTTTTTTTTTGTAAGTTTCTAAATATTCCTGGTCTCTACAGCTATGGAGGTTACTCCCTATTGCAAGTGGGCACTACTAATGCCAAGTTTGTTTTTACACAGCCACCTAGACCTGTTGGTTCCCAGGGCTCAGTCTATGATACTCCCCTGCCTTGTTTTCCAGCTGTGGAAACTGGTCTCACAAGAATGTCATTATCAGGGACGGTATGGAACATTCACCAAGGTACATATTGTGCCTATTATCAGCATATATTATTCTCTGATTTCATTAAAACCTCATTAAAATCAATATCTACTATATATGTATATATATCAGTGAGCCATGTGCAGGATCCTAACCACTCCACCAAAATAATTCTAAATTGGCCCAAAGCCACACAAGCACTTGTCCAGCCTGTTGCTATAGACAGCAACGCTTTACAACCAGATTGAGAAAAGAGATGGGCTCCACACTTTGACCTGGAGTTCTGGAAACCAGACAACAGAAGTGAATTCCAGAGTGGAGAACCCGACACCAAGAACATTCTATCTAAAACCAATTCTACTTTTTGAATGAAGGGAAATGTAGATTTCAATATGCTTTTGGAATCAGGTAGAAACAGTGACTCAGTGCTTTTTACCCAGCCATCACAGCTTGATGTGTGCTTTCTCTCAGATATGCCGCAAGTCTCCATGACCCTGTCACCCTCTGGGGTTAACTGTTTTAGCACACACTGCTTAGGACTACCCTTGAGGACTGCTCATGAGCTTCATGTAGTGCAGAAAATGATGGCCTATCTATTTAGTAGTGCAATCAGTGTTTAGCACATACCACATGTGCTGCATGTATTGCAGTGGCTTCCTTTTTTCAATTCACAGAGTTGATATTAATCTAGAAAGCCCTATATATATAGCCCTATATAGTGTGGGTCCTGAGTGTTTAAGACATTTCCTCTTTCCCTCTTTAAACATGCAGCCAAATCACTGTTTGGCCCTAGTTTACGAACATTACGAACAAGGCTGGAAGACTATCAGCAAAGACAGCAGGCAATGTCTGGCAAATCTTTCAGGGTATCTCTACACAGCCAAGGTTGACAGCCTCAGGCATGAATGGCTCGCACTAGCGCTCTAAGAATAGATCTGTAGACAGCACTTTGAAGTTGCGGCTTGGGCTGGAGCTCAGGCTCTGATGCCTATGGAGGGGGGCAGGCGTCAAAGCCTGAGTCCAATCAACACACTGTCTACTCAGCTATTCTTAGAGTTCTAGCATGAGCCCCGCAAGCCTGAGTCTGTTGACCTAGACTGAAAGATTTGCTGCCATGGGCTGTGTAGACATATCCTCAGAGGCTCTCTTTACTTACCAGCATTTTCATCTTCTGTCTAGCCTAATCTCCAGCAGCTCTCAAATTAATCCCTCCCAGAGGCTTTCACATCAGGTAGATCAAATTAACCACAATTTATGACTAGGTGTAAGAAAAGACAGTTAACTTGTTCCGTAACTGGTGTTCTTTGAGATGTGTTGCTCATGTCCATGCCATATTAGGTGTGTGTGCTCGCCACATGCACCGGTGCCGGAAGTTTTTCCCTCAGCAGCATCCGTAGGGGACCAGTTCTGGCGCCCTCTGGAGTGGTGCCCGCATGGCGCGGTATAAGGGGCACCACCAGCTCCCCCATCCCTCAGTTCCTTCTTGCTGGAACTCCAACAGTGGAGAAGGAGGGCGGGTCATGGAATGGATATAAGCAACACATCTTGAAGAACAGTTACGGAAAAAGGTAACTGTCTTTTCTTGCTCATGTCCATTCCATATTAGGTGATTCCCAAGCAGTACCAATGGAGGCGGGTAGGATTTCACAGAAAGGTATAAAAAAATGGGGAGGATGGATCCGGGGAATAGTCTGGTGCAGTGGGGGGCAACCTGCGGCCTGCACACAGCCCATCAGAATAATCCGCTGGTGGGCCGCGAGACAGTGTTTACATTGATCGTCCACAGGCACGGCCGCCCGCAGCTCCCAGTGGTCGTTGTTCACCATTCCTGGCCAATGGGAACTGCGGGAAGCAATGCAGGCTACAGGGACTTGCTGGCCGCCACCTACCGCAGCTCCCATTGGCCGGGAATGGCGAACCGCGACCACTGGGAGGTGCGGGCGGCCGTGCCTGCGGACGGTCAATGTAAACACTGTCTCGCGGCCCACCAGCGGATTATTCTGATGGGCCGCGGTCAGGCCGCAGGTTGCCCACCTCTGGTCTGATAGGTTGCCTTTGGGCGCACCCTCAAAATGATCGCTTGGCCCCCTGCTTGTTTCGGGTTGAACCCGACTGAGCAGAGGGTGGAGGAGCATGGTTCGGACGGTGTTTATAGTCCTTGGCTTTCTTGTGAGGCAGGTCCTGATGAGTTTGGCTCTCATGGCCCTGAGGCTGCTTCGGTTTGAACTGCTTATGTGTCTGGCCTGGGACATAAAGCTGCAGAGTTTTCAGGGTGGTTCGGGAGTCCTTTAAACCATGCAGCTTGTTGTCTGTCTGTTCTGCAAACAGGGCCTAGCTGTCGAAGGGAAGGTCCTGTATCGACTCCTGAGCCTTGCTGGATAAGCCTGAGAGGAGCAGATGGGGAGCCTGCTGCATGGAGATGGCGGAGCCCATGGAATGGGTGGCAGAGTCCGCTGTGTCAGATGCTGCCTGGAGGGCCGCCCTGGCCGCGGCCGTGCCTTCACCGAGGATCGCTCGGAATTCCTTCCAGGATCCTTCAGGAAGGGAACCCTCGAACTTGGCCATGGCCTGCCACATGTTAACGTCAGAGTGGCCCAGGAGGGCCTGGTGGTTGGCCACTCTCAATTGCAGGCTGGAAGATGAATAAACTTTGTGTCCAAAAAGATCCAGGCTCTTTAAGTCTTTATTTTTGGGGGTAGCACATGCCCCGTCCCCAGGCTGAGTTCCGTTCGGAACTCACGAAGACTCTAAACTACTACTAAGGGTAACTAGTTCAACTACTAACTACATACAACTAAATTACAGGTTATGCAAGTTCACAAGAACGGAGAACAGGTAACACTAGTTGAAGCAGCAGACATTCCAGCACCGTCATTGGTGGCAAGAAGGAACTGAGGGTGGGGGGAGCTGGCAGCACCCCTTATTCCGCACCATGCGGGCGCCACTCCAGAGGGCGCCAGAGCCGGTCCCCTACGGCTACTGTTGAGGGAAAAAATTCCAGCACCAGTGCATGTGGCGTGCACACACACCTAATATGGAATGAACATGAGCAAGCACTAGAAGAAGAACCAGCAGGACTAGAACCTGGGATGTTCTAGGCCAGTGATACTTCTGCATTGCCATTGGAAGCTTGGGCTGGGTTTACACTGGAGGACCCTGTGAAGCTAGGCTCTTCAGGAAGTACCGCTCTGCATGGCCTGATTGGTAGCCCCTCACAGCCCACTAGTTGGCTTATGCTGGTATACTGGGAAGCCATCATGGGGAGCTGTCTGAGCAACAATTCAGACTGCCTGCTTGCTTCTGCTCTAGAGCTTTCTTTGCTATACACCCTAGACTCTGGCTTCTGACCCTAGTTTGTCCCTAACTGCTATTTGCTTGCTGTCTATAACTTGGGGCCTAACACTAACTTCCTGGTATCCTGACCTAACATAACGCTGCTACTCATCTCCTGACTGCAATTTAGTAGCTGACCGGTGCACACAAGCCACCCACCGCCCAGCCCTGACACTAGGCAGCTCTTGCACTAGATCAGATAGAAAAAGCTGTATCTCCTTCCCAGCAATCTCCCAGGTCAGGCTCATTGCAGTACCTCTTTGGAAGAAGCTGTGCCAGTATTGTGCAAACCAAATTATCAAACCAGATCTCCATAATATAATCCTAAATGATTACATTATACGATCAACTTGAAAAAAATATTACCTTTTAGTAGGAAATATTTTGCCTATTATTGCTGCTAAATACTGAAATAAGTTTACTAAATATATAATTTCTCACTATTTTTCAGTTTGTTCTCTGGGTGCATTTGGTGGCACTTTGTATATTCTCACTGTCTTATAGATATATGAGACAGGAAGCTCACGTTGCCTTTGGTATTGTTTCTCAGCCCTTGTAAAGACCCTTGTAAACATTATCACTGAAGCAGAAAAATCTTAATTTTTTCCCTTTCCTTTTTTAAAGAAAGGTATAAAGAAAAAAAATCTGAACATATTATTGAAAGGGTGAGCTAACAGAAACCTGAGATTTTTGAATTAGGCAATTTAAAAAAAATAAAGTTGACAATATCCCTTTAAATCATGGATGGTGGTGACTTTGCAATGGACAGCTCTGAGGGGAGATGTGGGTCACTGTTAGAGCCTGCCTTGCATTCCTGAACCCAGACACCAGATGAGACAGGTATTAAATGTCAACAAATTGGCCAAGCCCTAGAAATTAACCACTTCCTAACTAGGAGGTGAGTAACAGAGTCCAAAACCCCAAAGTTGATTCCTTTCTGGATCTCCAGCTCCACAGCACCTGGAAGCACATACCAAATTTCTCAACTACCAGAATAAGATAAAAATGCCATTTTACAATCCCCACAAATCACTCATCCAAGAGTATACCCCACTCCAAACAGAGAGGTTCCTCCCCTATCCTCTTGACATGTGCCTAAACAACTTCCTCCTGACACTACAGGGCAGTTGTCACCCACCAGTCCTTACTCCTAAATTGAAAACCTCTCCCCTTTCATGGTGTAAGATAGCTGTAATCCAATCTCAACCTTCCTTCCAAAGACCTAGGTCAGTGAGTACCAAAAACCTGACTGTAGGAAACTGGGGAAACCCCCCTGGATATGCTCACTTGTCTCCAAAGGGGTAAGTAAACATATACAAATAAAAAAAGCTTCAACTTCTCCCACAGCAACAAAACACTCTCCCTCAGCAGTTCAATTACATGAAGACAGTAGTCTTCTCAGCAGTCTAAGAGAGTGCTGTCACTGTAATTTCTCCCTGGCTAATGTCTTCATTACAAATACCACCAAGGGACAGGAGACTGGGTTGGGGGGTGCATCCAACTGAAGGCTCTTTCCCATCTTGGCAATGAAGGGAAGAGAAAGGAGCAACTCACTACTGAGCAGGTGAAACTTCCCTTTTTATAACAGCACTGTGGGATGAGGTCTTGATCACTAATTGGGGGCAGGAAAGGTGATTATAAAAAGCAATTGTCTCTCTCACCATTGGGTCTCTGCAGAATCCCAGCAGGAGATGAGGAGACAGACCAGGAATCAGGTGCTCAGTGGCCACTACACGGATGCTTTGAGCCCCTCCAATGTATTTTGTTTTGGACAGCGGGCAGACCTTTTTCTGGACTAGATACATCTCATGTATGTGCTGTATTCCAGAACAGCTGTATGATCCCAGAAGCCCACCTATATTTTAAATTTAATAGGTCCTTAAATCAGGGAAGTATGGTAAACTAAATTAAAGATGTATCTAGAAATACTCATTTGATGGTTACTAGAGTCTGTAATGCTATCATTATGAAGGGGAAAAGCATGTACAATGCACATATAGTTTCTCTGTCTCACAACTGTCTGACAACTATCTCTGACTGATAACTGAATGAAAAATTTTTGAAAGTGGTTCAGTTTAACAAATGGCGCTGTCTGCAGTGAATATTATCAAGAACAATCTCTTATGTAATTTCAAGGACCAACAACTGACCTTCTAATAAGTATGTGACACCGCTGCAAGTGGGAAAGAAAACTAATTATGCCAAGGAATATATAACTGGAAACTGGGTTTCAGCAAGTGCATCAGGAATACAATACAAAGTACTTTTATGCAACATCCTTCATACTAAGCATCTCAAAATGATTTACAGATAGGAGAAATTTTACAATTCATAAAAAAACCCAAAACAGATGTATTTGAAGGGAATCCAATTACAATGTATCAGTTCTCCTGAGTAAAACTTAAAGATTGGACTGCTGCCATGCATATTTAAATTATACGGATAGGCACACATTATATAGGTATTAAGCAAAGTATAAGGTTACATTCCCAAGTATTCAGGTGCATCCCAAATTTAATGTGTGAAAGCTGCCACAGTTGCATTGATTGGGGCAAAGCAAGTATTTGATACAGCTGTGCAATCCAAATTGGAACAAAACAAAATAATAGGAAATATTTTGATATGCTCAGTACATGAAAGCTGTTAAGAGTTTGGAAGATTGTAGCTCTGAAATTGGCCAAATTATGCCTTATCCTGTCTACATGTCTTGGAGTGAAAGAGGGAACAAGTCTAGCAGCTGAGGGGGAGGTTGTACAATTCAGTAGGAAGGAGCCATTATCCTCTCTTCCCCCAGGATATACCTACAGGGGAATGTCTCGGTGAGTGCAGGCTACATCTTTGCAACAAGTGTAGCAAGAGGCACTATGCTGGGACCTCTGGAAGTATGCTCATAGTCAGACCAAACGTCCATCTAGCCCAATATCCTGTCTTCCAACAGTGGCCAAAGCCAGGTGCTCCACAGGGAATGAACCGAACACCTAATCATTAGTGATCCATCCACTGTTGCCCATTCCCAGCTTCTGATAATCAGGGGCTAAGGACATCATTAACATGCCACAGTTAACATGCATCCTTCTACACTACTCCAGAGAAGAAGGTGCTTCTCGTGCCACAAAGTTCCACCATGCATACATCTAAAATTTAATTTAATCTAATTAGAGAAATGAATAGCAAAACACTGGCACCTTTCAAGATTAAGTTTCCTCAAAGAGGATTTTTATATACCATGTTTTTTCTTAATGTGGAAGCAATGTCATGGCTTTGAGAGCAACCGAAGGTAATTTTAAAAAATGCTAAAAGGCAATGCCTGTTGTGTTTGATTGTGGCTAGAAGCTTCTAAAAATGGGTAGGTAAACCTGACAGAGTACTACTAGTATCTTCAGACTGGGTAGTGTCCCTTCTGTCTGAATTGCAGGTTTGTGCAGACTCCCGATGAACAGGGCAGCTACGACCTACTCTTCCTGTTCTGGACCAGCTGCTCTGGTTGTATTTGAATGTTAAGATATTTACTTAAATCATTATCAAGAGTTTAACAGATTTTTTTTGTGATACAGTGAATTATACTGTGTGTAATTAGAGAACTGGATCTGGTCTACATGAATATGTATCATAACTGCACAAGCCAGATTCTCAATCAAGTGAACGGGCTAGCAACCTCTGTAAAAATACAAAACAGTGCACAAGTAGGGCAAATTTTTCAAGATAATGCTCAGATCCATGAATAAACTCATAAGAGTTCAAATAGGACCGTCCACAATTCCCGTGACTGTGTGCATAAACTGCATGACTGCATACACAAATGTCTAGTTGGCCACCTAACTAGCTATTTTCATATACAATTACCCAAACTGCATACACAGCCAAAGTAATTGTGTGTGGAATCACAGCTGCCTTTTATTTTAAATGTAGGACTTTTAGAAATTATACCCAGACACTCCATATTGCAATTTGACTTGACCAGTCTCTAACCTAGACAAATTAGAGGATTGGGCCAAAAGAAACCTGATGAGGTTCAACAAGGACAAGTGCAGAGTCCTGCACCTAGGACGGAAGAATCCCATGCACAGCTACAGACTAGGGACCGAATGGCTAGGTAGCAGTTCTGCAGAAAAGGACCTAGGGGTCACAGTGGACGAGAAGCTGGATATGAGTCAACAGTGTGCTCTTGTTGCCAAGAAGGCTAACGGCATTTTGGGCTGTATAAGTAGGGGCATTGCCAGCAGACCGAGGGACGTGATCGTTTCCCTTTATTCGACATTGGTGAGGCCTCATCTGGAGTACTGTGTCCAGTTTTGGGCCCCACACTACAAGAAGGATGTGGAAAAATTGGAAGGAGTCCAGCGGAGGGCAACAAAAATGATTAGGGGTCTGGAGCGCATGACTTATGAGGAGAGGCTGAGGGAACTGGGATTGTTTAGTCTCCAGAAGAGAAGAATGAGGGGGGATTTGATAGCAGCCTTCAACTACCTGAAGAGGGGTTCCAAAGAGGATGGAACTCGGCTGTTCTCAATGGTGGCAGATGACAGAACAAGGAGCAATGGTCTCAAGTTGCAGTGGGGGAGGTCTAGGTTGGATATTAGGAAACACTATTTCACTAGGAGGGTGGTGAAGCACTGGAATGCGTTACCTAGGGAAGTGGTGGAGTCTCCTTCCTTGGAGGTTTTTAATGCCCGGCTTGACAAAGCCCTGGCTGGGATGTTTTAGTTGGAAATTGGTCCTGCTTTGAGCAGGGGGTTGGACTAGATGACCTCCTGAGGTCCCTTCCAACCCTGATATTCTATGATTCTAAGGCTCAGACCCATTCACTAGAAGAACTATCAATTTCAGCAGAATTTATCTGCTGTTGCACCCACTTAGCTTAAGTTACCTCTTAAATAATATTAAAACACCCCCAAACCCTAACCTGGGAGGCAGTTTACATTGAAAATATTGGCCCCGATCCTACAAGGTGCACTTTGCAGGCTGAATCCTAGACTGGCTCAAGTCTACAGGCTCCAGGGAGTGCAGTGATCTACATAGGTGGTGCAGTTTTGCAGGAGTGCTACTATTTATGAAAAGCCATATCTGCACCAATAGTTGATGGCTTTTTTTATATTTGCCTTTCACTTTTCTGTTACTTTCTGCTGCTTTGGTTTTTCCCATTCATTTTTATTATCAGTCTATCTGGAGCACTACAGCTTGATAATTTCCTAAGATAACCAAGGAACCAGCTATCGTTTTTTATTAATAAAAAGTGAAAGTTAAGCCCAAAGCTGCAAATAAAGCTCTATACAAGGCCCCAGATTCTAGATAGGATAAAATATATTGCAATGATTTTTGTAATGGAATTAAGAAAACATTACCTTTTATATAATGAGGTAATGGTTCACAAAGGAATGAAAATAATTCTTGCACATGAGCATTGTATGTAATCATTCAGAAAACAAAGTCAAATTTTTGAATACGCAAATTTGATCCCAGTAGGAATTTCCTTTTAATGATAATAATGAAGATGCCTACTGGTTTACAACAGTTAGTTTATTCATTATCATTAAGAACTCGATATAAATGAATGCCAATCTTATATAACACAAAACAAAGGTTAAACGATGAAGGAAAATGAACTGATAAGGCCTTTTAAGTCACTTGTCTGATAGGAAGGTGAAAATAAAACATGATAGTAGGAGTTTACACTTTGATAGGGTAAATGAGCAATATCTTAATATATACAAGAAAAATACCAGTAGGGTCCACAGCACAAAACTGATCAGGTCTTAAGATCTAGATATCTATGAAGAGATTACTTAAAATTTCCATAAGTACATTTTCTTTTGGAATATTAAAGGGGAGAGCAGAAAGAGTGAAAGGCTGGCTGGATAAACTCGGAGGGCTACTCAAATATAAAGCATATTTCACTACTTAAGTGCTGGAACAAGTTTGTTCTTCTAATTATCAGGAATTATAAATAAGCTTGATCATTCTGTAACATGCCAAATACTTTATGTGCAATTTAGAAATTAGATCCATTCCTGCACAAGTCCATTCTGTTTTTATTTTTAATCTTCTGATTATCACCTCTAAAATAACTACTACTAAGTATAATAATACTAGTGAATGATTTCTGTCTCTCTCTCATACACAAAATAATTCTTATAATCAAAATGACAAACATCTGAGCTGTAGGCTTTCTGAATAGTTTTTGAATAAGAGTGTCTCTTGTAGAGAACTAAGATCTTAAGGGAAAATATACTCAGAAAAATCTTAACATTGATTTAGAAACTCTTGGAATGAAGAGGGTTGTAGGCAAGATAAAAATGTAAGTCTAAAACAATAGGTCCAAATCCTGCAACGCATATGATGAGTAGCACTTACTCACTTGAGCAGTCCTACTGACTTCAATGGACCAACTGCATAAATGCTATTCAACAGGAGTAAGGATTGCAGAATTGGTCCCAGAGTTAATAGGGGATTTGAGTATCAATGTATGTAACTTACTAAAGAAAAATTGTTATATAACCTAAAACAATGAGAAAAGAAGGGAACGATTCAATGTTATTTGGTCAACATTTACTTTGACATCCAAGTCAAACATCCCAGCGGCTCCATGTAAATCACATCAGTGTCCTGATTTATTTTTTAAAATGAATTACTGATGTTCATTGGTTGTGAAAGCTATATATATCAACTGTGTTGCACGCATGTGCTAAGTGCATTAACACTGAGTCAACATAAGGTTTTGATATTTAGAGCTGACTGTAGTGGTTACAAATTGAGTGCACATCATGTCAAGGGAGAGCATTATAGTGTCAGTCATTTGTCTATTACACCTATCGCATTTACTAACGATGGCAACCTCAAAGTCATGTAATCTGTTGATAATCAGTGCTGTCATTGGTGACTACAGAACTTGTCTAAAGCCTAAACTAGATATGTAAATTCAGGAGATAAGTATGAGATAATATTCAGATTGTGACGATTTTCTTTCCCTATAAAAATGTTGGGCTAGATCCTCAGCTTTTGAAGTCAACAGAACTATGCCAATATACACCAGCTGACAATCTCACTCGTTGTCTTGTACTCAATTGACCGTATCAACAAACATTGGAAAATAAACAACTCCCCTCCCCCCCGGCCTCCTCCGAGAGTCAACAGCTGTCTTCAGTACTTAGGAGACGCTTTCTACCCATCTTAAATGGAACATCACCTCTTTACCCCGGGCAGTCTCTCTTGCCAATCTAAATGTATTTGCCTATGATACAGTGGTGGTATTGTCTGACATCAGAAGGATGTATCTGTTGATGTGCTGGCCATGGTAACCTTCTCTAGCCCTCTGCCTACCACAGGACAAGTCAGCGCTGAAGGGACAGAAATCATGCCCCTCGCCAGTGCTGGGACATAGGGAGAAAGTGCAATACAAGCAGAATCTGTAATACAGTTTGTAATACAAGGCTATCACTGCCTCGCTTTTAAAAATCAGAATGACGAAATATTGCCACAGAAACATCACTATTATGTACAAGGTATAAAACTGAAAATAACATGATGCTGCCCTCAATGCTAATCTGAAAGAGATTTCTATTAACTAGAGAAAGAACCAATGTTTGGTTTGTATTCAAATACTGCCAGTCACATCCCATCCCATCAAATACCATTGTAAAAATCTCAAACATCAAATAGCATAAGGTATTCATTCACTGACTTGTGAATGAGAGCAGTAACTGGGCAGAACATCCAAAGGCAGCCAGTCATGCCATTGGTTACTGAAAACTCCATTTTGATTCCTTGTAGGAAGACCGTGAGAGAGAAGATGACACACGTCTTTCAGGAATTTTGCAAAGTTTGCAATAGCAGCTCAGAAAAAAAAATGACTGCATGATTGGTAATAAAAGAACATCTCACAGTAATTCAATTTCAGATTGCATTACAACAACTATTTAATGAATTAATTGACATTTCTATGGCACTGATCACCATATCTAAGCACTAAGATGAGCCACATGTAATTCAAGTGCCCCAAGGTACATGAGGGAAAAATAAAAAAATGTCACGCGCATCATTAACTAGCTGTTCAAAAAAGTATACAGCTTAAACAATTTTTAAATGACTGGGATGCAAAAATAAATAAAGTGTTAAAAAGCCATTGGCTGGGGAAACATCTATTGCTGTTAAAATATGCAGTGCTTTCATTGAGCTGTGACAGAAACTTTGAACATGGAACCTTATTCAGCTGTGGAAGATAAGATTTGGTTTGATTCCTCAGTGTTCTGGAGTCATATTATTGCTTTCCACCAAAGTTTTTTGCTCAGTCAATCCTGACATTTTTGGCCTAAAGTTAATATTGATAAAAAGCATTTTCTCTGTCATTCACTGGTCACTTGTGGATGTGGGGTAACAATACAATTTTTCCTTGGTTTAATTTCACACTGGATTGACCATTGATCATACTAAAAGGGCAGCAGTTTTCTCTAGGAGGCCTTATTTTGAAAAGAGACTAGAACTGCAATTTCAATTGCTATTCTGAAAGTGCTGGAAATATGGGAGCTAGCAGAAGAAAGCTCTCATACTATCATTTATAGCAAAGGCACAAACATTAAGAAATGGCTAATGGCTAAAGTCTATCGTTTACAATGTTGTATAGGTAACTCTGCATCTGCAATACCTTGCTATGCCCAGTGCCTGTGGCAGATATGACTGCTACTTGCAGGGAACTTGTTGGGACGTTTCAAACATGCATTTCCGATATCTACATTTTGCATTACACTGTACAAAAAGAACTACAAATGCCTATTACCCAGTTAAATTCAGATGGAACTCTAGATTTTACATGGTAAAATGTCTTATTGGATCCCTTCCTTTCCCCACTCCCCTGAAGCCCCTCCCCCCCTCAGTATTTGAGTGTACATTTTGGTTAAGAACCTAACACTACTCAATAGAACTTTGCAGTGACAGGGCTTTGTGTATGAGTCACATGAGGTATTAACCCCCAGGTTTATCTTCAGGTGGTGTCCATGGGGTCATGCCCAGGGCCGGCTCTAGCCACCAGCATCCCAAGCATGTGCTTGGGACGGCACTTTTCAAGGGGCGGCATTCTGGCCCTTTTGGGGCGGCATGGCACTCCGGCCCTTTTTTTTTTTTTTTTTTTTCCCCTTGGGGCAGCAAAAAACCTGGAGCCAGCCCTGGTCATGCCCCAAATCCCTCAATTTTATAAAAATATCCCTCAGCCTTCTTGTTTGCAGGTATGAACCTTGACTCAATGGGAGACAAGGAGACTCTCCCTCCCTTCCCAGCTGTTATCATTTGCAGCTCCTTCTTCTACCACATGTTCAGTACTCAACACTGGTAAGAAAGCTCCATCTATGGAGGGTATGCACATTCACCAGAAATATGTCAACCTGTCCTAGCATCCTGGTATTCCAATGATGGTGCTTCCAGAGGTGGATGCATCCAGTGCCAACTTGTAAACATATCACAGAGCAGCATTCTCCTTTGGGGATTGAACACCCAACACCCTTTTCCTTGATACCCAATTGAAATGTAAAGGGTTTCTAATCTGCTGCTCCAGCATTGGCCAATCTCTGAATAGCTGGTATTTACAAAGGACTTTTCATCCACAAGAACCCCAAAGAGTTTTACTGACTTTAAAATATAGGAAGCATTCACTTACCACTGAAATACAGTGATGTTCAGAGTGGAATGCATTAGCCATTCTGCACCAGCGACTCTGCACAACAGTATTTTAGAAAGGTAGTGAAGAATAACATTTAAAAATTGAAATGACAGGGTTATTTTAATTTTGTTTTAAATGTAATTACCCAAGTTGGAATTTGGCCAGAATGTGAAGGGAAGCTTAATGCCTATAAGTGGACAAGATACTGGTTTTGTATTTTATGCAAAAGGCAGGAGTTGGACACCTGTAAAACTGATGGGACCTCACTGGAAAACAGTGCCTGCTTTCAGGATTCTATCTATTACTCAGCATATGTATAATTAATTGCAAGAACTGGCTATGTTATATAATGTGGTAATGGAAAAGAAAATTTATTGCACCTTCAGGTCTAAACCCACATATTAGAAGCACTAACCACATTTCTCACCTGGTCTTCTTCTCCACCACCTTCTTCATCGTATTTCAGAATATTGTCCCTTACGTCATCTTCTGGATCGATCAACAGCTGTTTGGCCTGACGCTCCTTATCACGGCGTTTCATCCATACTACAAACATCAAAACTAGAACTAGATTGGAAAGGGGGAAGACCAGAAACAAAAACATTACTACTCTCCACATTATACTATAGTTTACACCTTATGAAAATACATATTAAATCACCCCCTTTGATATTAAATCAGAATTCTACCCCATGACATGGAAGACCACATTCTACAGGCCACTATCCTCTGATCCCACTGAGGAATACCAAAAGAAACTACACCATCTGCTCAAGAAATTCCCAGCTACAGTACGGAAACAAATCTACATGGACACACCCCCAGAACCCGGACCAGGGGTATTCTATCTGCTACCCAAGATCCATAAACCCAGAAACCCTGGACGCCCCATCATCTCAGGCATTGGCACTCTTACAGCAGGATTATCTGGCTATTTGGACTCTCTCCTCAGACCCTACGCTATCAGCACTCCCAGCTATCTTCGAGACACCACCGACTTCCCGAGGAAACTACAATTCATTGGTGTTCTTCCTGAAAACACCATCCTGGCCACCATGGATGTAGAAGCACTTTACACCAATATTCCACATGAGGATGGACTACAAGCTGTCAGGAACAGTATCCCTGATGAGGCCACAGCACGCCTGGTGGCTGAGCTTTGTGACTTTGTCCTCACGCACAACCACTTCAGATTTGGGGACAATTTATACCTTCAAGTCAGTGGCACTGCTATGGGTACCCGCATGGCCACACAGTATGCCAACATTTTTATGGCTGACTTAGAACAACGCTTCCTCAGCTCTCGTCCCCTAGTGCCCCTCCTCTACTTGCGCTACATTGATGACATCTTCATGATATGGATCCACGGAAAGGAGGCCCTTGAAGAATTCCACCTGGACTTCAACAGTTTCCTCCCCACCATCAACCTCAGCCTGGACCAGTCCACACAAGAGATCCACTTCCTGGACACTACAGTGCAAATAAGTGATGGTCACATAAACACCACCCTATACCAGAAACCTACTGACCGCTATACATACCTACATGCCTCCAGCTTCCATCCAAGACACATCACACGATCCATTGTCTACAGCCAAGCCCTAAGATATAACCGAATTTGCTCCAACCCCTCAGACAGAGACAAACACCTACAAAATCTTTATCATGCATTCTTAAAACTACAATACCCACCTAGGGAAGTGAGGAAACAGATTGACAGAGCAAGACGGCTACCCAGAAATCACCTACTACAGGACAGGACCAACAAGGACAATAACAGAACACCACTGGCCATCACATACAGCCCCCAGCTAAAACCTCTCCAGCGCATTATCCACGATCTACAACCTATCCTGGAAAATGATCCCTCACTCTCACAGACCTTGGGAGGCAGGCCAGTCCTCGCTTACAGACAACCCCCCAACCTGAAGCAAATACTCACCAGCAACTACACACCACACCACAGAAACACCAACCCAGGAACCAATCCCTGTAGCAAACCTCGTTGCCTACTCTGTCCCCATATCTACTCTGGCGACACCATCAGAGGACCCAACCACATCAGCCACACCATCAAGGGCTCATTCACCTGCACATCTACTAATGTTATATATGCCATCATGTGCCAGCAATGCCCCTCTGCCATGTACATCGGCCAAACCGGACAGTCCCTCCGCAAAAGAATAAATGGACACAAATCGGACATCAGGAATGGTAACATACAAAAGCCAGTAAGTGAACACTTCAATCTCCCTGGTCATTCTATTACAGATTTAAAAGTCACTATCATAGAACAAAAAAACTTCAGAAACAGACTTCAAAGAGAAACAGCAGAACTAAAATTCATGTGCAAATTTAACACCATTAATCTGGGCTTGAATAGGGACTGGGAGTGGCTGGCTCATTACAGAAGCAGCTTTTCCTCTCCTGGAATTGACACCTCCTCATCTATTATTGGGAGTGGACTACATCCACCCTGATTGAATTGGCCTTGTCAACACTGGTTCTCCACTTGCGAAGTAACTCCCTTCTCTCCGTATGTCAGTATATAATGCCTGCATCTGTAACTTTCACTCTATGCATCTGAAGAAGTGAGGTTTTTACCCACAAAAGCTTATGCCCAAATAAATCTGTTAGTCTTTAAGGTGCCACCAGACTCCTTGTTGTTTTTGTAGATTTAACTGAATTATTTTGGTAGCTGAAAAACACTGTGTCTCACAATCCATACACTAACTATCCAGGATCTGAGGCATATATAATGACCTGACTCTGAGATGCACCCTTCTGGAAGTACAGCCAAAGAAAAGGGGGCAAAAGTAGTTTTAAGTCAGAGGTAGCTTTAAACCTAGGGGCTAGTCTACTTTATGATGGCTTTGAGTGTCCACAGGTTGGTCACTCCAAGAGCCCAGAATAGCCAGAGATCAGCATGGTCTGGCCAGATTTCACCTCCCTTCAACCTACCTCCTTCCCTCTGCCAGAACACCTCTCCTTCTTGGGGCTGTGTGGGGTGAGGGCAGTGTGTAACTGATCAACTAGCCCTACGAGACCTGATGAAGTTCCCTACGCATGTGGTATTTGCTGGAAGATGATTAAGCCACCTTTCTGGCCCCTCTTTGCTTGCTGAATTAGTATAGTAAAAGGGATGCAGCAGAGCCCAGAAATAGGACTTCCATATTATATTAATTATCGTACAAAGAAACTGTGTTAAAGACTATTGTTAAGGCTGCAAAGTTAAGCACTCAACAGTTGGGATGTTTCAGAAAACAGTTGGGATGTTTGACTTTTCTAATCTTATTTGTAAGGGCAGCGTGCATAGTTTCGTTTTCTGAAGTTGAGAATTGTTCTCTCAAAATAAAAAAAAAGTTTGTGTAAACTCATGTGACAAAGATGGCTGCACACTGCTGATGACTCGTGGGCTGAAGACCTAGGTATCCTCTCCAAGTGTTGGACTATCTCAAGGAGGAGGTAACTCACTAGTGAAGGATCAGTGGAAATGTTGTGAAATGGACTATAGTTATTTTACATAAAAACACTCTAAGAGCTAAATTCAGCTCTCAGCTTTGTTAGTCTAGCTCCAAATTATTTCCAGTGACTTCAGTGGAGTTACTCCGATGTAACCCTGTTCAGAACTTAGGACCTAAAATAGTATCTCCCTCTGAGCTTTTGTGTTTTCTGTTTGGTGGGACTCAGTTGTGCCTTTAAGGCACAGTCCTGCATTGGGGGCATTACAGAGCTGCATCACTCCATGAGCAATGATAGGAATTTATCTCATCAGAATGAGGAAGAATGCTTCCCAGAGCCTCTGTGTGTACAGCAAGTGAAACCACTGCTTGCTAATTCCCGCACACGGCGGAGCTTACTACACTGCCCCCAACTGCATGGCTGTCCAACTCTACTAATATTAGTTGGACTTCACATAATGCTTTTCAGCTATAGATCTCAGAGAACTATTACAAAGATGGGGAAACTAACAAACAGGTTAAGTGATTTCCCCAAGATCAGAGGGACCGAGACGGTAAGAGAACCTAAGTTGCCTGACTCCCAATCCTGTACCCTAGCCACTAGATCAAGCTGCTTCCCTGTGATTTGGAAATTAATAATTCATTGTTGTACAATCTTTTAAATTTCTTATTGTGACACTGGTGTTTCAGTTCAGAGGTATCTAACAGAATGTTAGTTCTAGTTAGGATGATATTCTTCGTAACAGCTGCATTTCTCATCAAAATGAAACACCTTAAACTCAGAAATGCTTAGACCTAGCTCCAGTTAAGCAATGACTTGAACACCAATCGCTTGTTCCAACAATACAGGGTCACAAACCTGTCTCCTAGCCAAGTCTGCAAAGTGGGATGCACACTGTGGGCAAGAATGATTTAGACTGAGTTTCACAATGAGATGATTCACCAGTGAATCTCTCGCAGAGTAAAACTGAGCTCTGAAGTTGTATATTATTTATTTATACAGTGCCACAACAGTGCATGGCACATCATATGCTCTGAAGCGTTACAGTCTTTGACTTTGATCCAGAAGTCTGAGCCATGTGGATGCATGGTACAGGGTCCACCTGAACAGATCAGTTTGCGTGAACGAGGCCTAAGTTTAGACTTGGGTTTGGAGGCAAAAAAAAGAGTGACTGGAAAGGGAAGCTGTGTTTTTTGTTTGAACCTTGACAATTCTCAAACTTTAGTTATTTTGTTAGTTTATAAGCTAAAGTTGTTTAAAAAGTAGTATAAAAAGGTAATTCTTGTAGGAGGAGGTGGGTGACTTCATTCCTAGTACAGAATGTACATTTCAAATTAGAACTAAAAAAGCATCCTGGTGGCAAGAAATCTCAATTCATCTGCCATGTAACTGTCTGAAGAACATTTGTAATTGATTTGGTAATTATGATAGCACTTCACTAAATCAATGGCTAACATTTTAAGAATGTCTCAGTAACATGGAAACATGTTTAATGTATCATCTCTGTGCACAGCCTGCTTTTCCTGGACAAACTGCCACTATGCAATTCTTTGCCAGGCATGGAAAGTTTATTCTTCTTTATGACTCCACTCCATCACTCTGTATATTCGGGATTGGTGCTGAGTACTCTTAACAGGTGAATCCCTTTCTTGTGTTTCCACTGCAATCAGAGATCAGCTAACCACATATGTAAGAGAGTTACAGTGTCTAATTTTACTACACTGGACAGACAGTCATGGTGTTTGGTCATTTCCCTCATCAAATGCACTAGATACAAAATAGAATACCACTTTCAGCTTTATGCAGTACTTAGACCAGGGGTGGACAAACTTTTTGGCCTGAGGGCTGCATCGGGTTTCGTAAATTGTATGGAGGGCCGGTGAGAGGAGGGGGTCGTGGCCTGGTTCCCACCTCCTATCTGCCCCTCCCCCCCCCCGGGACTCCCGTCCCCTCCCCCCCCCCCCGTCCCTGACTGCCCCTGGGACCCCTGCCCCATCCACACACCCCCCCGCTCCCTGTCCCCTGACTGCCCCCGGAACCCCTGCCCCTGATTGCCCCTTGCCGCCCCATCCAACCCCCCTCCTTCCTGACTGCCCCCGGAACCCCTAACCCCATTCAACCCTGTTTCCCCCCCGACCACCATCCACATCCGAACTCCCCTGCCCTCTATCCAACCCCTCCTGTTCCCTGTCCCCTTACCGCGCTGCCTGGAGCACTGGTGGCTTCCGCCGCCACCACCACGCAGCACAGAGCATCGGGTCAGGCTGGGCTCTGCAGCTACGCTGCCCCAGGAGCTCACAGCCCCGCTGCCCAGAGCATTGCGCCGGTGGCGGAGTGAGTGAGCTGAGGCTGTGGGCAAGGGGGAACAGCGGGAGAGGGGCCAGGGGCGATCCTCCCGGGCCAGGAGCTCGGGGGCCGGGCAGGACGGTCCCATGGGCCGGATGTGGCCGGCGGGCCGTAGTTTGCCCACCCCTGACTTAGACAAACACATACCTCTGCTCTTGCAGACTAGCTGCTTGTCAGGCCTTGTAGGAGGGACTGTGATGTGCCACCTTCCCAAATCATAAACTACTTTACTTAATTCCATTGGGTTTGAGATAACAAAGCCAAATTGTGCCTTACAGGCACTGACCCCTGTTGGGGATGGTGTGGAGTCACACCTGCAGCAGCCTCGGGAGAGACTGGGACTCTCATGGCCATGGCCGTGGCCTCTCCTCTTCTCCACCCACATGAGGCAATGTGCGCCCCGCAATGGGCCTGGAGGAAGGAGTCTCTGCACTCCTATGAGCACAGAGTGTGGTAAGCACAAAAGGGCAGGTCCTTAACCCCCAATCTTGAAGTACCCAAACAAAGGCCAGCTGCCAGCTGGCTCACATATTCCTAATATTGTATTAGTAATTATCACCAGAAAATCTTAACACTGCATCAAAGCTATAAAGTTGAATATGGGCAATTCTTTAGGAGGCAAGATCCTTGTCTGGTCCTGCTCATAGCAGAGAGATCTGCTCTAGGAATTACTTTGGGGAAGTTCTATGGCCTGCGTTATATAGGAGGTCAGACCAGATGATCACAATGGTCCCTTCTGGCCTTGGAATCTATGTATCAGCACTTGGATGGCTGAGGGGTAGGTATACTATTACCTTACACGTAAAAATCTTTTTGAAAAAACCTCATGTTATCTGTGTAGGTTTGCTCTTGTGAAATACTATGAGAAGACCTTAAAGAACCAATTTTTGAAAGACCCATATACTTACTGAGCAAGATGATGATACAGAGCAGAATTGCAATGATGGCACCTGTGCCCAGTCCTGCACCAACAATCCGATCTACGTCAGTACAGTCTCCGTTTATGTCACACTGGCAAACCTTCACCTTCAGAATAGATGTGCTGGACTTGGGAGGATTTCCAGAATCTGTGATTATTATAGGAACATCATAGATACCAGCCTCAAGGAATCTGATCCTTAACGAAAGTTGGGCATGATCACCTATATGAGAAAATATGTTAGGTGTAAAAATAAAATGTACTGCTTATGTGGATGTTAATGATGGGAAATTTACAGGTTTCTGAACTCAATATTAACCTTTTGTTACTGGATGTACTGGATGCCACATAAGGTGCCACAGACTTCGTATTACTGTGAATGTTAGTTTCTAAATCTAACTTTTAAAATATCTTTCTCTCATTCTCAAGGGAGCTCACTTTAATGGCATTTGGTAACATTTCATTCACATTAATCTAAAAAATCCGAGCATCTAGGGAAATAAACATCGCCAGACAAAACGAAACAAAACAAAATGCAGGCAGTAGTTCATTTAAAAAGATTAAAGTTTCCGTTGTGTAAATTAATTTTACCACTAATACGAATGATGGTCCAATTCCGCTTAATACTAGGAGGAGTTTCTGGCAGTTCAAAGGCAAATGGTCCTGCATTTGGATCAATATCCCTGTCTGTTGCTGTGATGTTAGTTGCATTGGGCTGTAGCGTTTCACAGGTTGTAGCCTCTTGAGGATGCACTTGGGGAGCATTATCATTAATGTCAAGCAAATATATCTGAAGAGTGCCAGTCCCACTCATAGGAGGAATTCCTTAAAGAAACAAAAATTGGTATCTTGATTCTGCTTCCTATTAGAAACCTATTTAAATATTTCATATTTCAGCTACCAATGTACATGTGTTCAGTTACAATGTAAACTGAAATTTAATTTGAAAGGACAATTAAAACACTGACAACAACAAAACACGCTTCTTCTACCCCTACATTACTCAAAATATACCAAATTGTTTTATAATGTTTTTCATGTTTAATGTCTGAATGTCACCTATTAAGAAACCTTACACATGCTTTTGAAATAACTGTGAACACTTCAAGCTAGACTCTGACTGGGCCTGCCCAAGAACTGCTTGAGCCTAGCATTGATAGCAGTGTCAGTGTTTCCTGAGGACAAGAGTGGAGCCAACTGAACAGGACTGGAATTGGTGTGTACTCTCTGCATTCTCTGAAAGCATAAAGCAGGGGCTGCTTTGGCCTGCCATCAAAGCAAAATGCCTCCAGGAGCTCATGCTGGGCAGTGCACTTCCACATACCTATATTTTAGGGCTCTGGCTTTATAAACAAAATCTGGCGCTTGGCCTCGAGGCTGCAAACCTGCACATGAGTAGTTTCACTGTCTTCATAGGGAATGTTCTTTGAAGGCACAAGTGTCTGCATGATTAGGGCCTTAGCTGGTGAATACAGGATCAAAGGAATTGCCATACTGGACCAGAACAGTAGTTCATCCAGTCCATTAAGCTATCTCCAACTGTGGCCAACACCAGATGCTTCAGAGAAAGAGGCGAACAACGCTGCAGTAGGCAGATCTGAGATAATCCCATCCTCCAGAGACCTCTCCACCTAACCTCCAATAATTAGATTGACTTAAGCCTCTAAGCATGAGATTTTACATCCCTTCCAAAACTCATTTTTTTTAGTATTTACTTTTCTAACTCTGGATATTCTTATCTGTCTAGTATCTAATACTTCTTTAAATCTTGTTAAATTCTACCTACAATGACAAGCCATGGTAACAAGTTCCACAATATAATTACCCATTGTGTGAAACTTGCCACTTTTCAATTTCATTAAATGCCCTTCTGTGCTTATGTTATGAAATAAGGAAAATAGAAGTTTCTGCTCTACCTTCCTTATACTTTTTACTATTTTAAGTACTTTTATGATGTCACCTCTTATTCATCTCTCCTAAATTTTCTCTTCATATGAGATTTTTTCCCACACTCTGAATATATACCTCTAAATCCGCAAAATCCTTGTTGGAGATGAGGTGACTAATAAGTAACACAGTATCCCAGATGAGGGTATATCACTGATTACTGGAACTGTAATATTTCCCATATTAGTTCCCATCCCATTCCTTGTGCATCCTGCAATTTTGTTTGCTTCTTTAACTGCAGCTTAACACAGAGGAGAGGTCTACACTGAGAAATCCACGATGAAGGCCTGGCCTTTCCCCCCAGGTGTTGCAGTTAGTTTAGAACTAGAAAGATATAGTGCACTTTTTCATTCCAACATGCATTATTTTGCATTTTTAACACTGACTTTCATCTGCTATTGTGTTGCCTATTCACCAAGCTTGATTAGAGCCTCCTGCAGCTCCTCGCAACCTTTGCTGGACTGAACTGTCCTAAATAATTTTGTGTCATCTGCAAAATTTGCAACCTCACGGGTTAACCCATTTTTCAGATATTTGATCAATATATTAACTCCAATCTTAGCACCTTCTGTGAAAATTGACCATTTATTCTTACATTTTTGCTTTCCGGCTAGTATGATACAATGTCATTCAAATATACAGAATTAAAGCTTTCTGAATATATATAAATGTGAATACATACCATTGTCAGATGCAAGGAAAGTCGCATTATACATGTTATTTTCCACATATTGTGACTCTCTGTCCAAAACTGCAATTGTAGTTATCTGTCCACTAACTGGGTCAATTTTTAGCCAGTTTGCAGGATCTGAAAGCTTTGAGTACCTGCATATTGGACGATAAGAAATGTTATTTATCCTCCAATAAGGTTTTCAAAAAATGAAACATAACAAATATATTTTAACTCATTTTCTGAAAACGCATATATCTGGTACTGTACCAATATTTTATGAGTTTCAGTTTCATTAGCTTGCATTCTAGAGTTTTTTTGGCTACATGTACTGTTTCAATAAAGAAAGTTTTTAAAAGCCTTGACACGTAAGTAAGCTGTTACATAACTATTTTACATCAGTTATATACAACTGTCTGAAATGTGAACATACACGTCTTAAATTAGTAAAATGCACAATTTTCTTAAGTTGCATATGACTTATTCACTACAAGAATGCAGATTTCACATTCAGCCATGATTAAAGTATTTTAATAGGAACTCCTACTTGAGTTATAGCATGAGAGCCATTTATGCGGCCTTCTCAATTCTGTTAACCAGGCGTGCGTACATGTGCAAAGAGAGGGAGGAGATAGTAGACATATTCTGATTTGACAGAAGTGACCCTATTATTTTAAGATCTTTCAGTCCCAGTTGATGACAATAAATCATTGGTTTTCTATAGATACCTCAGTGTATCCAACTAGTTTTACTGTACTCTCTGATTCTGATTTGAAGGAATAGGGTCATTCAAAACCACCCTTCCTTATAAGAAGTTGTCATTGTATCAATTATTAGTTTAAATAAATTACAAACTATCTTAGTTCATGTGATATTTAAAATAAAAACAACAGTACTAGGCTACAAAGTTATAGACCTATATATGACTTTTATGGCCCAAAATGAGCAAATGTCAGCAATAACAACTAATTAACTAAGGCTATGTCTACATTTAAAACGCAACAGTGGCATAGCTGCTTACTTCTCCCGTCACTCTAGTAAATCCACCTCCCCAAGAGGCAGTAGTTAGTTGATGGAAGGATTCTTGTGTTGACCTAGCTCTGTCTACAGGGAACTAGGTCATCTTAACTACATCGCTTAGAGGTGTGGATTTTTCACACTCTGAGCAACATAGTTGGGTCGATATAATTTTCTAGTGTAGACCAGCCCTAAATAATACAGAAAAAGTAAAATTATATGAAGTCTCATTTTACAAGGAAAGCACAAATGAGAGATTTTTTTGCCTGCATGAATTCCACAGTTGTTGGGGATGGGATAATGAATCCTGATCTGATGCAGGGCAGCCATAAAGTTGAGCCACAGCAATCACAGCCTACGACCCTGATCAGCAAGGTACATCAGCATGAGCATAAATTTAAGCCCGACTCAATTCACTGAGACAGCCCATATGCTTAAAGTTCCGTATGTGTTTAGGTACCTTGATGAATTTGAGCCCTATGAGCAGAAGAAGATGCCATAGTTTGCTGTACCTGCAGATCTGCACTAGATGCAGACTTATTTGCAGTCCACCCATAATTCCCTCTCTGGGGTGCTGTAGTAAACAGAGAAATTGTACATGGGCTCTTCACTTCATGGCCAACCCCAAAGAGAAACACAACATTCTGTATTCTGTTTCAAGTCTTCAGAGCCTGTGCAGAGGGCTGGGGGGTTAGGCCCAATTTTGAGATTAACAGCATGGGATAAGACAGGAATGTGCTTTACACCATACCTTAGAGCAGTTTGCTGCATGTAACGATCTGGGTCCTGAGCGGTGAAAGTAGTTAACATGTTACCAGCAAGAAGCCCTTCCTCCTGCCGTATAAGCTTAGGGTTTGGGACAAAATATGGACTCTCATTCACATCAATGACGGTAATTGATACAGTTGCTGTTGACTGAGGAGGTTGCTGAATTCCCTTGGCCAAAGGCCCTTGATTTTCCGCAACTACAGTAAGTACAAACATCCTATTGGTCTCAAAGTCAATTGGCTGGCAAAAACAAAAGGGGGAAAATATTAGCAGTTGTTCATAGTAGTGACTGGCATGCAAACAAAAAATTACTTTAAAAGTTCTTCTCTTTTATAATGCTTATATTGAGCTAGATGAACACAGAGCCTAAACAAAAGAGAACTACTGCAAAACCAGAACATATAAAGTTTCTATATGTTTTTCTGGACTATGGAATTCTGTAGCACTTCAGGACAATTTCTGCAGCAGCTCTTCTAGTGCCAAGGGCAGCTAGGAACATCAGTAGGCAAAGGGATTCAAGGGGCAATGATAGCTTATCTGACCCCTGCTTAGTGGGTTCAGCCACTGCTTGTACCTCAAGGAGCGTGTTCCTTTTTCACTGTGGCTGGTGTAGAATCTCCTGCCAACTTCTGCCCCCTCAAGAGTCCTTAAGCCAAATTAGTCCTAATCGGTGCTTACAACTTTTCTGGGGGGTTTTCTCAGAATGACATTTATTTATCTAGATTTACTTTTTTGCCTCTCTACTGTCAGTTTAAAAAAATAATTTAATTTGAAATATTTCAAGCAGATTATGCCCTTGGGAATTTTATTTGATTCTCTTTATACTGGTTTGATTTGAGTATCATTTTGTTTGCTCTTTCAGAGGTTTCAAATTTCTAACTGTCAATAGATCTGAAATGGATTAATACGTTCCTAAATACAAGGCACACAGGCAGTCAAGTGTGTCTTGTCAGCAGAATCAAACATAACTGGTATCTCTCGAGAAATGACAATTATACAGCATAGGGACTTGTGGGGAAAAAAACAACAAGCATGCAATGTAGCCTAGATTGCTGTATAAAGCCACAGATTTCCCACCCCCCAAGGTACTGAAGGATAACCAAATAAATAAATAAATAATTCCACCATATCCCAGACTGGAACACAGGCATTTCAAGCCTGAGTGCTGGATTTCATATCCTGTCACCCACTTGAGTGGATGGATCCAAAAATGAACCAGACAAACTAAGAGTCCGGACACTTATCAGACAGATGAGAGGAAAGGGGCCTACTTCTTGACAGATTCAAATTGTAGTACTGCCTTTTTATCATAACTTAAAAAACAAGTCATTCCTTCAGTCCAGGACTTTTTTGGCTGGTGAATGAAGATGAAGAACCTGCTCCATACAAGGGTTTTGAATGAGGTTTTAAAAATAGCATCGTCCTTTAGAAGCCTGTTGAAAAGTAGCTTCCTACCATCACTAATACCACTCTCCTTCCCCTCTAATATCATCCTGATTGGCTATTTTGTGTCGTCAGCTGCCTAATGGGAAATAAAGGTTTTCTAATCTGCTGGCTGGTGAGTCTTGCCCACATGCTCAGGGTTTAACTGATCACCATATTTGGGGTCGGGAAGGAATTTTCCTCCAGGGCATATTGGTTTTTCGCCTTCCTCTGCAGCATGGGGCATGGGTCACTTGCTGGAGGATTCTCTGCACCTTGAGGCCTTTAAACCACGATTTGAGGACTTCAATAACTCAGACATAGGTTAGGGGTTTGTTACAGGAGTGGGTGGGTGAGATTCTGTGGCCTGCATTATGCAGGAGGTCGGACTAGATGATCATAATGGTCCCTTCTGACCTTAAAGTCTATGAGTCTATTTAAAAGCTAGCTAACCTGATTTTCAGAATTGGTATTTTAGATTGTTCATGATAATGTAAGTAGGAGGACCATTCAAAAGGTGAACAAGTTACTTTCAGAACAAGCATGGTGCACATTAATTTTAATTTCAAAATTCGCACTGGCCTCAGGATTAAACAGCAGGGAGATACTTATTCTCCGTGCTCTCCTACTTATCTGTCTCTGCTTAATTCAATGAGTTGTGGATATCACTTACCTTCACAACAGTTACCAACCCATCATTACTATTTGGATCAGTCCGAATAGTAAATCGGCCTGTAGGATCTCCACCAGTCATTCGGTATATTGCGTTCCAGGCAGGAGTGTGTGGCTGATCCTTATCAGTTACAGTTAGATTAGCTACTATGACGTCCACTCTATTTTCAGGTACCTCGCCATAGAACTACAACAAAAAAGCATACATTTTTACAGATTTAAAATTCTGTTTGCCAGAAGCTGGGAATGGGCGACAGGGGATGGAGCACTTGATGATTACCTGTTCTGTTCATTCCCTCTGGGGCATCTGGCATTGGCCACTGTCGGAAGACAGGATACTGGGCTAGATGGGCCTTTGGTCTGATCCAGTATGGCCGTTCTTATATTCTTATATATATATATCAGTGTATAATAGCATCATGAAATACTCATCAGAGCACAGAAACTGGTATTCATCTTAGTTCAATTGTATACTAAGAGGTGTAAATTGTCTTCAATGGAGCTATGACAATTTATATCACCTGAGGATTGAAAACCTGTGAGGATTCCTGATGTCTTGCTTTAGTCAATTTAATCAAAATTCTCTGTGATCCATTTATTTAAAAAAAAAAATCTGACAAATACTTTAATAAAGGAGAACACCACCTGGCAGTCTACCATTATCAAACAGTAATGTGAGCTAGCAAACTAAAACCTATCTGAAACCACCTAGAAAATGAGGGGGTTGATTCCTTAGCTAAATACTGTGTTTTGGATTAAGTATGGTATGTCCTAAGGGACAGATTCTCCTCTTGGTTAAATCCTTGCAACACAGCAGGCTATTAGATAAGTAACAAATATTTTCAATTCACATATATATATATATATATATATATATATATATAATGTGAAAAATTCCTTAATAATGGCCATAAACATTCATACCCTTCATTTACTTCTGTCCTGTACTTACAGTCATAGCAGTGAACTCTGGAGGATTGTCATTGACATCTGTCACTGTGATGACAGCAGTTGCTGTGTTTGAAAGACCATATGTTGGGTTTCCTTCCATGTCCGTAGCTTGAATTATTAATGTATACTGCTGTACTTTCTAAAACACAAAATGACACCAACATAAGTTATAGACAAAAACAACATTCCAGTAGGACAGCAGGTGTTCCATAAATTGTGCTTTATTACGCAAAGAGCCTATCATACTGTTTATTCCAGTTAACATCAGTTGAAATGACTGAAGCAAAGTTTACATCACCAGAAGTACAGCAGTGGTTTGCATCTAAATATATTAAACTGCCTGCATTTTTCATACATCACTTGTGATTGGGGAGGCTTGCATGATATGCTCTTACTATGAATAATGAAAGAACTTTATACAAGTTACTGTTATTACCACAGAGGTAGAATTTTGACTAAACTTTTTGTTTTGTTTTAAATGGAAAAAAAGTATAGTAGTTCAACCTAAATAAGTAGTAAATCCTAAAGGGTTTTATGAGATCTGAGCCAGGGAATATTTTTGTCCAAATGACTACAACTGCCAAGGCTTTATTGTAGCAAAGCCTAAGTATTAGAATGTAGCTGCAAATTCTTGATATCACTATGGAAACTGGAGCTGTCAAGGCTAACAGAAACTAGTAAAGTAACTGGAACACCCCCTTTCCTCCGTCCCTGATTATTTCTATAAATGTTAAACATTCCAAACAAGATATTCCCTTCCTTCTCCCAATTTGCCAGTGCCGGTTGCTTTATGTGTTGTTAAAAACAGCACACAGTACAGAGAATCTGTATTCTTAAATCATTGCTGGAAGTATGCCAGGTCTTTCTGAGGCTCAGTGTTAGCTCTATGAAAAAGAATTGCCTGACAGATTAGATCTCAAAACCAGCTAGACCTTACTACTGAATTTATAAGATTTTTTTTAACAAATTATGAAGATTTTCTGTACATTTCTATTGTGAAATGTAAATAAAGGGGTTTTTTTACACTTCATTACCAATTCAACTTCAGCTTTAGCAATCCCTAGCTTGGTGGGATGATACTATGGCATGAAATTCAGTTCTTCCTCCAGCAGAAAACTGGCAATGACATGAGCATTTGTTATTACTCTGAAATGTTACTTTCATGAATGGTTTATGGAGACAGCTAAAGAAAATTTTTTCTGTCAAAATAAGGATACTTAAAGAAAAGCAACGTTTTTTTTATTTCCTACAAAACCACATCCTCTCCCCCACACATTCTGATTGCTTGTAAATTGGAGGTATGCAACTGATTATTTCACAAGATAAGTTACAAGACAGAAATCTTTGAGTTAACCCTCCCCCACAAAATAATTACTTTTAAGAAAACTAACAAGGATCCATTCAATTAAAATTTCTCATTTGCTTTCAAATCTTGGATTGATATTATCATATACATAGTGGCCTACGTTTTTAAAAGTGTGTACACTTATAAGAGTATGCACACTTGCACCTGACTTTCACATGCAAAAGATCCAGGCTCCAATTCACGAAACCATCCCTATTTAGGGAAGCATGTAAGTGCATGTTTAAGTCCCTAAAGCATGTACTTCCATCTTTTTCTATACAGGGCCTGGACAGTGGGGGTAAGTCATTCTTTATAAAACAATACTGTTTATATATAAAACTGATTCTGCTTCAAGAAAATACAAGTAAAAAAATCCTCTTAAGGGTTTGTTCATGACACATAAACAAGACAAGTAGTGATGAAAGAATCAAAGGAATACATTTGTTACATTTATGCTATGGAACAACTGTGCATTGCTTATTGTGAAACAATAAACATAACATAAAAATATCAGGCCAAATCCTGGGCCCAGATTCTTCTGTGGCAGAAAGATAGCAGGAGCTCTATGACCCGTCTTTGGCTCTGAAGTCATAAGTCCTGAAGCGCTAGAGAATTGTGTTAGGATTACATGGCTACCCAAGTCCTCCTCTTTTCCAGAATCTTCTCATTATTTATTTTTTGACGCGCACTCCACATATCAAGCAAACATAGGGTCCCAACCCAATAAGCATGCAATCTAAATATTCTTCTTAGTCTGACCCTCATGTGTGAAAGATGAACTACTCGGGATGAGATTGTTGGGAGGCATTGGGCATGCACAAGAAAGGAACAGCCCAGCATGCTTTAGCCTCTGTAGGAACTTCACAGCAACACCCCTGAAAAAGAACTGTCAGGTAGGGAGAGAAAACAGTCCCACTGGCTGAAATCTTTCCACTCCCACCCCAGGCAGGCAGTAAGAGAAAAGAGCACTCCACCTACCTAACCTCAGACACAAGGTAAGAATCATTGGTTATGTCTACACTACAGTGGCTACAGCGGCACAGCTCTGGTGTGGCAGCAGTGCTGCTGTAGTGCAAACAGTTCCTACACAGGGGTTTTTCCAATAATGTAGGTAATCCATCTTGTAGTTAACTTTCACCTGGGAAGTGAGTGTGGGTTCCCTCATTTCCCCTTTTATACACCAGGCCCAACTCTCCATACCATGGGTCAGCTTGATATTCAGCTGGTTCATCAAGCTACCTAGAGCTAACATGCCCCTTACTACTCTATAAACAGGGCTAAAGGATCTGGCCTACATAGTTTAGACTTTTGCAAAGAACAGGTATATGTCCAATGTTCTACGGGCCAAATTAAAGCTCTTACAAGGGGAACAAGCCGGGGTAGACATGAAATGATAGAACATTATCCAGGTGCAGCCTAGCACCTTCACTGGCACTGGCAGCTCCTGTAACAGTGCAGTATGCACTTCCCCACTCCGGGTTAGAGCATCTGGCTAGTGAATGAGTACTTGGCCTCCTGAGACAGATCCCTCTAACAGCACTATTAGAACTGCAAACTATCTGGCTTCTTCAACATGATCTCCTTTATTGAAGCAACCAACTGATGGCTGCCTCTGCCTGGGAGGGACACTCTATATCCTCTCCACTCCAGGGCAGTTGTTTTAGAGCAGTCACAATTTGCTCCTAAATTTCCAAATGTGCATACCATTGGCTCCCATCATCTGGAAATATACTAATGTTGCTTTAGTCTATTATGGATTAAAAATGCCTTTATCTTATTTTTGTCTAGTTTAGAATTTTAAATGAGTATTTCTCAGGCACTTTAATACAACAATATTCAAAAAAAGATGTCAAAAGCACTTATTTTTTCCAACATCTTTTACAAACAATTATTCATTTGGACATCAGTAAAGTGATCAGTGAGTAGAATTAATGGCAAACTACTGTGGTGGAATGTCTCTTTTACTGTTAGTTTGAGGGTCTACAGGGAAGTCCTGATGTGGCAGCTGATTTCTTCTGTGGTAAATCAGGTACTGCTAGTTGCTATGTAGTAGAAGACAGAGATATCATTTATACAGACTGTAAGTCCTTCTGAAAGTACACATGTCAAAGAAGATCCCAGGGCTCCAAAACCGGAGGTAGATGAAAACCCAAACCTTTCTTTTAGTTTAAAGGGCAACATCAAGTGAATTTAAGTGACTTTTCCAACGCCACATGGAGGAATTATTGTTAGAGACAGAATTAGAAGAATTCAGAAGTTCTTGGATACCAGTCCTGGGCTCAGAACAACTGACTAAGAATACCATTTCCCCTATTCATTATTAATCCTGATGTACTCATTTTAATTATGCTTTCAAAATATAAAAAGTAGTAATATTTTTTCTGTTTATTCTGCTCAAAAAGTTTAGGCTTTAGATGGCATTAGAAACCCTCAACGAATCCTCCATCAATCTGAGTGCCCGAAGATTTATCCTACATGCCACTAGTGCAGTCCAGGAATGGAAGGAAGGTTAGATCCTTCCTCTTCATGTGGAGCTCCTGATCATAAGCCAGGAGAAAGGCTCTATTTCCCATCCCCCTCTTTTCCTGAGGAGCTGAGCAGGAGGAGGATGCAGCCTCTCTCCTGAGGAACTACTGCCACTTCTGAGTCACAGCTAGCTCCGGCTGTCCTTGTCAGCACTGTTCTGCCACAGCATTCACTGTGTGTGATTTTTAATTCAACAAATGCAAGCTGGCAAGCATGTCTGTGAAGGGTGAGCAATTACATCACGGTTGTGTAAATTAATTAACACTAAAATACAGGTTACAGGACAGTTCACAAAAAGTTTTGAGTTATGTGCAAAGAAATGTAAAATGAACTGTGTTAAATAAATATATATTAAATAACGTTAAAGAAGTAAATGTATATTTTTACAAGAAAATGCAAAAGGGAACTTTTCTGCTTTCTGTATGTGTCTTATTGATACAGCTTTCAAAGGCTGTAAAAAAAAAAAATCTGAAAGTCAGTTTTTGTCTTATCGACAGTGGATTCTTGGTCTATGTAGAGGACAGGGCAAACAATGACTAATTTATCAGCCAGGCCCTAATCCCCCTAGCAAGACAGACTAGGGAAAATGGATAATGACTGGACAGAACTAGCCAACCACTCCAAGGCTACAAGAAACAGATAAGTAACAATAAGACAACTGTTGTAAAAAATAATGAATACATAAAAGCAATGGTTTAAAAAATAAAAAAAAATAAAAAAGACAGTACCAATTAGAGTTGTAGCAGAATAAAGTAAAAATGTATTAGAAAATATATTTAGAATGGAATGTTTATAAATGAGGCAATTTTAATAATTTGAAATTGTGTGCTGTTACGAGACAAAGTACAAAAAATGTGTGTTTAACAAAGGCAGGTGTGTGTGTATGTTTGTGTGTGCGTGAAGCAACACAGGACATACACCAGATTGGACCAGCATGAATTTAATAAAGACAGAAACAGCCTACCTGTGCCCAAGGACTGGGTAATTCATCACTACACTATCCTGCTCATCTACTTTACTTATGTTTTATGCTTAATTAAGGTGGTAAAATCTTATCCTAAAATTTTCTTATTAAACCTTTAAACTAGTTAAGCTCAGTAAATGGCGCGGACAGTGTTTTTTATCCAACAATACAGTAAGGACGTTTGCTGGAAACCGCAGGATGAGTCTGTTTCTAGACTGAAGTAAACTCACCTCCAGGCCATCCCATCTCATCCTCTCCCCGCAACCATATCCATGGCAAGACCCCCACCTTCCTTACTCCTTCTCTCCAAGACCCCTTCCTCTTTCTGAGCTAACTCCAGTGAATGTGAGTGAGACCAGATGCTTTACATTCTATGCAAAACAAAGCTTTAATTATCATTTACCCCTAGGATATTTGTCAAAATCCAAGTTTTCAAATCTTGGGGCTGGCCAGCTCTAAGGGAGTACTGGTTAGGCAGTGCTGTGCAAGGGGGAAAAAATTACATTTGAAAAAAATGTGTAAATTACCTACAAACTATTTTACATACGCACAAAAATGGACAGCATTTAAAACACAACCTATAAAATTCAGGCCCGCCTTACCTCTCTATCAAGTCCAGCTGCCACTGTGATAATGTCACCAGTTTCATTGTTGATTGTAAACATGTTCGGTGAGGGGGTGCTTGGGGCCTGTGACAAGATTCTGTATCTCAGCATCCCATTCAGTGCATTAGGATCATCAGCATCAATAGCAGTAACAGTCATCACATAGGTTCCTAACAGCACAATACATAATTAGTGTTAAATAAACAGTTTACTTGAATTACAAAAGGTCACTTACAAGCATAAAAATGGTCAAAACGTTTACTTCTTTTGATAAACATTACACATTCTTTCTCTTACCCAAAGGAAACTGAGTAGGCCTGAGTCCCGGGATTAATGAAGCAATTAAGATACATAACAGAAGATAACAACACTAGTGTTTATAAAGTATCAAACTTGCTTATTACTGAAAAAGCTCCACAGGCAATCAAACCCTGCAATTCTGCCATAAACACATTTAATTAACAATGAAGCTTCCAAAGTTTAAATAGCAGGCTCAATCGCTGGGCCAAATGAAACATTTGATAATCAAAACATGTTTAATTTTAAAATGTGCCGCATGTGTTAATTGTGTATGAAAATCAACGCTTTTCTAGATACTATTTCTTTCCCTTTGCAATCCTGACTGTTTAAAATCATGGTGGTTCTTGGCACTTGAACTTGGCATAATATGTCTTGAGAGAAACTGAAGGAACATGTCATTTGTCCTAAAAATTCCTTGTTGCACTGCTAAGAAAATGGCTTCTGACACAAAATTTGCATCTAGATGTAAATCTGAACTTATTCCAATTTTGAGGGCGGTTCAGATACATTATTTGATTCTGGAGAAAGTCCTAAGTTGAACAGTTTGGTTCTAAATCCAAACTTCCCCAGAATTACTGAGATTCACATCCAGGACTATATATAGGCTCCAATCCTGCAATTAATGGCATGGACTGTACTGTTGCACTTGTGCACTGTCAACTGCATGATTGCATCTGTATATAGATATAGACGCTAATTTTAGACTCTCATTTTTGTCAGCCTTGGCCTAAATAAATTGTATCATACAGATCACATAATCTATTATGTAATATATACTATATTAGGTGTATTTATTTTATATATAAAACAGAGAATGGGCTTAAAATGTATATATAATTATATAGACTCTCCAGGGATATTACATGGCATTTCCTTTCTAACAAGGAAGCTATTGTAAAACTTTTGTTTTTAAAATGTTGACATTGTCTTTTCTAGACATTGGGGCATTGGTTTCTTGCTTCATTTGAAAAGGACACTCAAGTAGGTTGCTAGAGTACAACACATGAATGTACAAATACCCCAAATTGCCACAGGATAAGCAGAGAAAAATTTGTTCCACAACCGTATATGGTATCATTACTGTAAATCTATTCGACTTCTTTTAGTTTTTATTTTTAATCCCCCAGTGTTCTTTTTATTCAAAAACTGACTAGTCAGGGGAGAGAGATATTTTACAGGAAGAGGGATATTAAAAGGTCACTAATCAGTTGTCTAGAAACAAGCTAATCCTCAAAGTTATAAAACAACTGTTTGGCCTCCTTTATTTTTCAGGTGACTATCTTGCATGGGTGCTGCCATAATATAAATATTTGGGTGCTGTCCAAATAGAGTAGTCCTTCCCCATTTTCCTTCTCTCTGCATTGTCCCTTACTCATTCCCTAACATGTGTAATGAAGTCTTTCTTTTAAATTAATTTTTAGCTTGCAAAAATGTAAATTAAAAATTAAGGGTAGTGGCAATCTAGCTTCCTGAAATTTTTGTTGATTGCACCTTTCAAAAATGTTACGACTTCTAAATGTATTTTTCTCCAAAACTAAAAAACCCATCTATTTTCACACAGAAAACCTGCTATATTTTACCTGGCTTTGATCCTTCAGGCACTGTCCCATTCCAGACTTGGTGTAAGAACTCAGGCCTATTGTCATTCATGTCAATAACATTAATGACAATGTCAATAGGATTCTCCACCTGGTTTCCATTTACATCCACTGCATGTGCTCTCAGCTGCAAAAGCCATTGGGAATTGTGTGAGTTTGCAAAACATATGAACATACATGGACATTAGCACAGACAGGAAATCTTACACTAACCATTTTAGCCTGATTTATTTCAGTATCTTGATGACTTAAATTTTCAGTTTATTGAGGGAGCCTTTGTAGACGGAGTTCAATGGGCATAACACATGTGTAACTGAGGGCAGAACTGAGCCCTTTACATTTAACGAAGGATATCAATTTCTTTGTTTTTTCTTTCTATTTTTGAAGGCCTTTTTTCCTTCTGGAAATTTCTTCAGTTGAGAAAGAAAAAAATATCTGAATAGTACACCCAGAGGGGACAGATTTCTGTGGGGCAGGTTTCAGACTCCCATCAGCCTAATTTACGGACTCCAAATTACTTTTGGAATAATAATACTACCTAATGTTTTATAGGCTTTTTGTACTTCTTAACCCTGATTGCCAGTGGAAAGTCTTCAGGAACACCCAATCCTGCACTATCCATATGGAGGTCTTCTGTCCTTCATCAGAAAATTTTTGTTGGTAATCCATCTGAAATTAATATTGCTTCATTTTTGTAAATTTTGAAATGGTATTATGGAAACTGTATTGTAAGAATAATTCAAAGGAAAGATAGGATTCTAGACAATATTCTTCATTTAAAGCCTAAAAAAGAAAAAGACTAATTGTGTATTTCTATTTTGTTTTGCTGGCAGGGTATGGCAAAAATTGTTCTCACTAAACAACTGAAAATTCAAGATCTAAAGTTTATGCCTAAATTTTCCAAAGTGGCATTTGGTTGCCCTATTTGAGACACCTTAAAGAAGCTGATATAGAAAGTGTTACGTTGTGGAAGAGCTTCTCCCGCCGAAATAACTACCACCTCTCGCAGAGGCAGGAGTTATTAAACCAAACAGGAGAAATCTCTCTTGTTGGCTTAGAGTGTCTCCACCGTAAGCATTACAGCGGCATAGCTGCCTTGGTGCAGCTCTGCCGCTGTAAATGCTGTAGTGTAGATGTATCCTAAATTGGAGATCTGGGAGGTAAAAACTTGTCAATGTAGCTCAGAAGTCGTTTTGACACAGTTATAGGAGGCAGGGGGTGAGATTAATCTACCATGTTCTGGAAATGGTCTTAGAGGTTGTCAGAAAATTCCTTAGTCGCTATTACTTAAACTGGAACTGAAAGGGAAAGAGCTAAAACAAATTGTATTCGTTAATCCAAATTCTTGGTAAAATCCCATGAATTCTAGAGCTGCTGCACCCTAACATGGTCAAACTCCATCTATGAAGAGCAACTGCTAAATCCTCTGTACAGAAAGTAGGATTATACTTGCTCCTCAGATGGGCCAACAAATTGTGCACTAAAACTATTCTACTCTGGAAATTATCTCCAGGAACTGTCTCTCTTCCCTATTGTTTCAAGTGGGGGCCATTTCAGGTCAAACCTTGGTTTCCTGCTTTGCAACCAATTTTTTTTTTCCTACTAGTGCTGCCGAAATATTTGGTCTACTTTGCAATTTCTCTAGAGCAAAGAACATAGCTTTTATAAACAGAGAGATCTAATTTACAATTATAATTCCATTAAAATGCTTAGATTTGCCCTGAAAATGAAACCTGGTAGTTTTTCTTCCCATCCATTTCTCAAATTTTAGCTGCTGCAATTCCAGTATAATTATGCCCAAGTTAGGGTGTTATATTAAAAATAAACTTCTGTCAAACAAACAATATGGTGGAATTTGTAATCAATGGTATAAATCAGAAAAATAAACTACAGCATTCACATTTCAGCCTTCTTTAATTAACTAAATACACTAACTCACATTTGTTAAGCTGTTTCAACATGCTAGGAGTTCCCTGTATTATGTATAATAAGTAGAATAAATATAAATTCCAATCCAGTATAAACTCTTTAAATCACATCTTGTAGAAAACTGTGCCAGATGCACAAATCAAATTTGAAGCAGATGTTAATCTTTGATTTGATAATCTGGTTATGGTAAATTAAAATCTTACATGAAAGGAAGCTATCTGTTCCCGATCTAAAGGTTTCGTCACTGACAGTTGACCTGAGATGGGATTGATGATGAAGATTCCAGTTGGAGGTTGGTCAGCTCCTGGTCCAGTAACACTGTACCTCAGTGAAAGACTTTTATCACGATCAGACCTAATCTAAATGTCAAGAAGATGAGGTTTATGTTAGTTAAACAGAACAAGAAATTGGAACTGAGAGTGAAGAACAGTAGATTGGCATTCATTTTTAACATAATATTTAGGCTGAAATTATATTTACAAGAAAACAATGGCAGAGACATGAACACTACTACAATGTTTGGGCTTTTCAATAGTATAATACATTGACAGAAAATCAGTCACTGAATTTTTCAGAAAAATTTTTCATGTAAAGTGCCCCTTCTTATAAATCTTTACTTTTTACACAATGGGATGAATTATATTACTAAAAATAATTAAATACTCTTATCCTTAAATGTATTGCTTAGCTCCTAAAACAGTACACAAGATTTGTGAACACTAAAATATACTGTAAGACAGTCTCTTTCATTTACCTTTTAAGACCCATGTTCAGCATTCTGCATTTCTTTTATAATACAGTAACTCCTCACTTAACGTTGTAGTTATGTTCCTGAAAAATGCAACTTTAAGTGAAACGATGTTAAACGAATCCAATTTTCCCATAAGATTTAATGTAAACGCAGGGGGTTAGGTTCCAAGAAATTTGTTTGGGGGCAGACAAAAGGCATTATATACTGTATAGTACTGTACTGTACTGTGGAGGGGAGGTGCCCCTGGCTTAGCCCTGGGGCTCAGGGCTGGGGGTGCGGGGTTTGGGAGGGAATTAGGGTGTTGGAGGGCGCTCAGGGTGGGGGTGCGGGAGGAGGCTCAGTGCTGGGGCAGCAATTCTGGGAGCTGCGATTCTGGAAACTGCCCCCTCACCCCCCCGGACAGGCAGGGCCACCCGGAACGAAGGGGCTTTAGGGGCCTGGGCTAAGGGGGCCCCGGGGCCCTGGCCTGCAGCTCTAAAGCCCCTTTGGGAACGCGGCCCTGTGAACACGGGCCGGAGGACTCAGGAGGAGCAGGGGCAGATGCGCAGCCAGCGGCCGGAGAGAAGCGGCGCTTTCCCTTCAAAGCTGGACGGAGAGAAGTGGCACTTTGAAGGGGAAAGCGCCGCTTCTCTCTGGCCGCTGGCTGCACGGCTGCCCCTGCTCCTCCTGAGTCCTCCGGCATGTGCTTTCAGGACCATATTCCGAAAGGGGCTTTAGAGCTGCAGGCCAGGGCCCCGGAGCCCCCTTAGCCCAGGGCCCTGCAGCCCCTAAAGCCCCTGCATTCCGGGTGGCCCTGCCTGCCGGGGGGGAAGGGAGGGGCAGCTTCCCTGCTCGCTCGCTCCCTCCCTCCCTCCCAGAAAGTCCTAAGCACTGGGGTGAAACGCTGGGAGGGAGGGAGGAAGGGAGGGGGAGGAGGCGTAGAAGAGGAACTTGTGCAATGCTCCCTTGTAAAGTCAGTCAAACAATGTTATAAGGGAGCATTGCACAACTTTAAATGAGTATGTTCCCTAATGGAGCAGCGACGTAACTTCGAAACAACGTTAAGCGGAGGATGTTAAGTGAGGAGTTACTGTACTCAATAGTATTGCAACCATTTAGGTGCTTGTGGTCGCATGGTTACTGCAGGGGAAATACTGAACTTTTAGCTGAGTTCTTGGCTAACAAATAAAGTAGAAATTGATTGTACAGTATGTTCACTGGTAGCCTTTGCTACACCTTTAAGAAAGTCACTTGCAAGTGCATAGACAGGGTAGAGCCATGTTCACATCTGTTACCCACACAAACACACACAACTTTTGGTAAATTGACTGTGCGGGCAACACTAATGGAACACCTCCACCCTAATCCCCCTGCATCTTGTGCAGGAATGCCTGGTAATAGACACCTACTTGCTGTACATTCCTGCACAACAGGCAGTGTAACCTCAATCAGCCATGTCCCTTTGCCTTGTTCCCCTCCTCTGATATGCCTATCTCTCTCCGCCCCCCACAACAAACACATACACAAACACGCAAGTGGGGAGTTCCAGTGCAGGACGCAGCAGAGTTGGCTGAGTCACAACTGCCACCTTTTGCACCAGTAGAGGTTCCCCCTACTTCAGGGCAATTGCTGTCTGATTTAAATTCATTGTAATTCAATGTAAGAAGAACAAAGAGATCTTGGCAGACCACAGAATTTGGCCCAATATCTTATGTATAGATGTAACAGCAGAATTTGGTCCTTTAATCTTTGATAAGCAGAAAGACTATCAATGACACAGGAAGTTCACTTCCAAGGAATTCTGAAATCACACCTCTGCCTTCTTGGTTGTTAATTACCTTACCCTAACTAATTCCTGAGGAAAAGGCCCTCTAGAGTTTTCTGGTAAGTTGATTGGAGGGATGACCCAGTCTCTCTTCTGTCTCTGCAGATGACTGCTGGGCTTATATTGTTGCCGTGGAAATACTATTTCTTCAATTTTCTTTTGGTCCTTAAAACAGACATTAGAATGACAATTGGTAAAAATGTGTATATTGAAGAATCGTTTTCATACCATTACATGACTGCCTGAGACGCACTCTTCATTACATGTTTATGAAGCTATTTATTGGGTTCACAGTACAATATGGAAATAAGCAATATTATTACATTTTTCCTATGAAATAGTAGCAATTCCTTCATTTTCCAGCATGCCACTTGGAGGTCAAATGGAATTATAAGCAATTTATTACCCGGTACTGCTGTGTAAACTACTTTGCACTTTCTATATTCCAGTTGGATAGTAGTTAATATTGTGCAGAATTTTAATAGGATGCCTTTATATGTATATAATCTCATTAATTGGAACTACAGTTCAGGTAATGGGAAGCTGTATATTAAATTTAGATCTGGGTGTGCTAAATTATAATTTGAGTTCCAAGAGAAGTTTAATACATACTGGTAAGGAATGTCTGAAATATTTATGACCTTATTAAATCCCATAGAATTAATGCTGTAATTATTTTAAACCTATGTCACCCATGATGGATGTTGTAGATGACCCACTTTGCACAGTGGGCATTAATCTCTGCTGGGTGTCAACATTGCCTTTATATTCCTCTCTACATCTGCAGTTATTTCAGCATTTAGCTCGTGATGCACATGTGCATGCAGACATGTTACTCTGGGTAGGGAAAAAAGCCCAAAATACATTCTTCGGTTACTTTGGGGAAAAAAGTTATTTTTAATCAAGTAAATGTGTCGGAGGCTAAAAACCGCAGGTGCAAACTGAAGGCCAGTTTCTGCTACCCTCACTCCCTTTGAGTAGTACCTTACAAGTGAGTAGCCCCAATTTAGTAAGGCTACACTGTAAAGAAAAACCCATGATGCTGAGTCTCAGAGCCAGAGTCAATTGGCTTGTGGTTGCGGGGCTTGGGCTGTGGGGCTAAAAATAACAGTGTAGACATTCGGGCTTGGGTTGGAGCCCCGGGTCTGAAACCCAGCGAGGGCAGAGGGTCTCAGAGCCCAGCTTCTAACCCAAGCCTCAGTGTCTACAGTGCAATTTTAGCCAAGCCCAAGTCAACTGACCTGGACTCCGATTTGGTGCAGCGGGTTTCTCTTTGCAGTGTAGACATACCCTCACATGTAAGGCATTACCTGAGTGTGACTGAGGGCACCAGAACTGGGCCCAAAGGGTTTGTCTTCGCTGCAAACATGTGACCTCTTAAGTCAGGTTAGGTAACCTGGGTTAAAACAGCAGTGATGACACAGCAACTTGGCTTCTAACTCTGGTTAACAGCTAGAATTCGACCCCAGGCTTTCTTAGAGGCTTTAATTTGAGTTGCTAACTCAAGTTAAAAGCTGAGTTGTCACTGCTATTTTAACCTAAGTTTCTTAACTCATGTTAGCAAATCCAAGTTAAGAACACTACTTTCTTCGCAGAAAAGACATGTCCTCTGAAAGGAACAGTTTCTTGTGTGCGTAGTTAATGTGAACCACCACATGCTTTATTAAGACTTGGCCTTAAATATCTCAAAAACGCAGAACAATTGCTTATTCTTAGAAAAATATCTAGCACAACTAAATGCAATCTATTTTGAAACAGATACTTAAGTCTTTGATCTGTAACTATAAGTTTAGCGTGGCTATATCAACCTATGAAGAATATTTATTTTTGTAAAAGATGCTTTGTAAAAGGAAGTAAAAAAAGCAGGCAGTGGTATAAGGGGTGGGTGTAGCATGACTATCACATTTACTACAGGGAGTATATTAGGTTAACTGTATATTGGTAGGTTTCAGAGTAGCAGCCGTGTTAGTCTGTATCCGCAAAAAGAACAGGAGTACTTGTGGCACCTTAGAGACTAACAAATTTATTAGAGCATAAGCTTTCGTGGGCTACAACCCACTTCTTCGGATGCATATGCTCTAATAAATTTGTTAGTCTCTAAGGTGCCACAAGTACTCCTGTTCTTTTTGAATATTGGTAGGTTTGATTTTGTGTTACTTTGGCTTGGCTTATATTGGTTTCCACCAGGGGGAGACTATCTTCCCTAAAAGTAGTGCTGGAATCCTAAATAATTTCCAGTCCCCAATTTGATTATTGAGGGACAATACAAATACTCTGTGCCAGGAATGCTTTCCCGCTACTGCTGTAAATCTACAGTTCCAATCTAATCTTGATTGATGGATTCTAGCAGAGATTTGTTTATTTTGTGGTTAAATTTAACTGCTTGAATAAATACTGTAATGCTCTCCAGCAATTTAAAATAAAGAAATGACCACTTCCAATTTAAATTCAGGTACAAATCTCAAACTGTACAAACAATCTGTTCAAATACAAATGATTTCTGGATCTTTAAACAGATATGGGTTTCCATGACTTTAGCAGGGCTATAAAATAATAGATTATGGAACATTATTTTTAAAGACTACAGCTTTATAATTATTTATGCACTAGTTACCCACTAGCAGGAAGTCAGATGTTGAGGTGTGTGACAGATGTAGTCTAAAACCTATTTTCAAAGACATTTCCAAAGGCAAATGTTTTACCTTCTCTGAATGCTCTGCAAATGTTGGCTTGATGCTCAGCTTCACCACCACTTGCCACTGTTCCTGGGTTTCCTTGTCTTGAGCGTAGATGATGAATTCTGTGGGATCTGTAGAAAGCTGAAAGCTTCTTGCTGCATATACCACACCATCTTCACCTACTCTAAAATCTGCTGGCTCGCTGCTTTCAAACTGTACTTTTCTCTTTTCATCACAGCTTCTAAACCCCACTGTGAAACACAAAAAACATCGAGAATATAAGAACCGAAAGAGACAGAGCCTGCTTAAACTCAGTCATCAGCTGGTGTTAGGTCAAGAACAAAAACCTGTATCTTAAAAGCCTATTCTCCGCAGTCACAATAAACTCACTGTCATTTCATCATGTTAAGTGCATACATTATTTAGGACTTAAAAATCATATTTTATGGATCAGCCCATATAATAGTGGCATCCTTCAGAGAGGGAAGACCAAGTTCTATTTCTCAATCAGATTGCCTGTCATCCACTACAGAGGCCTTGAGCTCCACAACAACCATCCGCTCACTCTCGCAAAGAGGCAGAACTGATTGGTTCCAAATACAGCTCCAGCCTCTTTGACCTTGACTGGAATTACTATCACTAATAAGTATATATGACAGCTGAAGCCAAGGGGTGTCAAAGGCAATAGGGGATTAAAATGAAGAAAACTATGGGCTCTTCTACCCCACACAGAGGAGCTCCTGTCAAAGGGAGATTTTTATATTCATAACTTTTAAAAAAAACGATAGTTTTTCATATCCAGAGTTCGATTTCATTATGACCTCATTAGACTTTCTGCAGAGAATGACAAAACAAGTGCACAAAAGAACATGCATTTTTGAAAATTAAAACTGTCTTTTCCCCTTTATGAACACCTAAAACTACTGCAAAGGATTGAGTGGAGAGAAAGTAGTCAAACTGCTATCATGGACTGGGGAAAAAAAATGCCACGGACATTTTTAATACGTGGCAATCATCATCACAAACTTGGTTTAGATTCAGCACCTCCAGTGCTAATGGCACTGAAGTAGCAGCCTAGAGGGCAGTGCACAACACTGGGAGTTAGACCTACTTTCTATTCCTGTCCCTGACATGCTGTATTACTGTGGACAGATCACATAACAGCTCCGGTCCTCAGTTTTCCCATTTGTAAAAGGGGAATTATAATATACGCTTACCTCATAGGAATGCTACAAGTCTTAAAGGGATACAATTCACTTGAAATCCAGTCAATTTCAAAAAGTAGATTAAAAGCAGTTGCAGGTACTAGTCCTGCCTATGAGCTCCCTTTAACAATCACATTTTCCTACTTTAAAATATCTTCCTATTTACAAATGTTTTCCTCTCCTCTTTTGCTATGTGAAAGATCCACAGTGAAACAGAATATATACACAGTACTGTAAAATGCACAAAGTACAACAGATTTTTCTCTCTCTGATCCCCTTCATTTCTAGTTATCGTCAGTGTTACTTGTAACAATGGCAAGTAAAAAATATCAGATGGAAATGTGGCTTTAAAATTGATGACCTTCCTTTAATGTTTTCAGAGCATTTTGAAACCATTAGATTGTATGAACAACAGAAGAGTGAAGCATTATTATTAAAGGCTGGGCTGAAATGCAGATAGTGAAGATGAATCCCAGCCTTGTGCCTCATTCCAGTTATTGGACCTTTACACTGAAATGAATGATGCACAAACAACAAGTCTCCAAAAATCTAAAGGTTCCCCCTCAAGAGAAACCCTGCTAAACGCTGCACATCATATGCTTTTTTTTTTTTTTTTAATATACTGTAGTTATAAGGAAGTTAGTGAGAAGAGAGATTATAATTTTTGGTACTTGAACTCCAAGGACTGGGACCAATGTTCAAATGACAGATAAAATTAGTTTCCTCGCTAATCCTTTTGTGTTATGCTGGGTCTTCCACATGCCTCCCTTTGACCTTCTGACACACACACGCACACAAAGAAGATGACAATTGGAAAATTATATATATAAAACTTTATTTCTTTTTTCAAAAATACAGCAAATTCAATAGCAATTTTAAAATGTCAGCTTTTTGAAGGAAAATTAAACAAGAGTGTTCACCCTTTCTGGCAGTAAAACCTGCTTGAGTTGTTCGGGGGGTGGGGTGAGGGGAGAATCTCCTTGAAGAATATTTAATGAAGTTCCCACCATATCATTCCATCCAGGGCAAGGTTCATTTCCTCCAGGGAAAAAGGCACACAAATGGCCATCAAACCTGGCAGATCTCACTGAATCTGGGGAAGGACAAGGCTATCCATGCAGAAGCTCTGAATCTCTGCACTATTTCGTCCCCCCTTTTATCCCTGCCTGGCTCCTTGACAATACTGCCGCAGAGATCCTATGCTGTTTGTGGGGATGCTCCACCAAAAATTTCATCCAAATTGGGACTCCACTATTTTTTTCTAGATAAGTTCCCTTGGGCTGTACCTCCCAAGTCCCGCCTATTTCATAAGGTACAGCCATCCCCTTCTCCGACATGGATCCACAGATTTACAAAGAGGGCTCTGTGGGACGAAGGGACAGTGACATGGGGCAATACAACCTCAATTCCGCATGGAAGAAAGGAAAGCCACATGTAGAGGATCCCCTTCCTAGATGTGAGCCATTCCATTATCCATACTACTTCATTATATGACCCAATTTACCAAGGCAAGTTCATATTCTGAATTGCAACAGCTAGCCAAAGAAATACATGCATTCTAAATCAAGTAAAATAATTGGTTACAGCAACTCTATCATTATGAAGAAATCGTTATAGTCCTAATTAGACATACTTCTGTGTTCTGACCTTCTAACCAGAATACAACCGCGCACTAGACTCTATTAATTATAGAAATGTAAGAGTTAAAGTACCCAGAATGGGTCTTCTTAATTATCCTGAAATCTACTATTGAAATATCCTCAAAACAGCATTCAAATAAACTAGGGTAACAATATTCCACATTCTGCTTTAGACAATGCCATTAAGAGCAATCGTGAATCCTATTTACAAATAATCAGATCAGCTGTAGGGCTCTGTGGAGAAGAGAGGATCTTCTCAATGACTTTTTAAATCATTTCAGAGAAGAAAGTGAGCAATCAGAACGGAATGGGACAGAAGCTAGGGTACCCAAGAGCATGTCTTCATGCTGGCTCTGCTCCAATGGAGATGCAGAACTCCCAGTAGAGAGGGAGCCCTGCAAGACACTTTGTTAAAATAGTTACGTTTGGAAGGGTCAGCAAGGAGTCAGAACCATGCACATGACCCATGGGTCTTTGTCAGCCTTCCCCCACCAGCTGGGGGCTCCTACTTAACAGGGGATTTCCCTTGCAGGGGAAAGGAATAATGATATTCGTCTGTGGATCTTGGGGGCATGATCTAACTCCTGACAAATGTGTGTGTGGGGAGGGGGAGAGGAGAAAGGGGTAATAAATGTAAATTGTAACCTCATTTCTTTTTTTCCTTTTTCTTTTTTAAAGGTAAGACTTAAAATGAACACTGCAATGAGCATGGTTCAAAAGAACTATTGAGATATAATGATATGAAAAAATATAATTTAAAAAATAGTATTCAGTAATTTGATGCATCCAATTTTATAGACTAAAATTCATGAGAAACTGAAAGATTCCCCCCCCCCCGCCACTTTCTCTCATATAGATACTAATAACTCAAAAAAAATTAAGCTGCAATCCATTTCATTGATATTCTTCCTGCAGGCAACTACCGGTATATGTTATAAGATTCAACGAAAACCGCTGTCTTTTGACAGCAACCTGCCTAAAATGTATAAAATTGTCAGTGCCCTGGCAGAATTATTCTCCTTCTGCAAAGAGCACATATTAACAAATTACAGAGAAGTATAACTGTTCATAATTAAATTACCTTGACAGAGTACAGGTTGAGTAGTAGCTACCTTTTCCCCAACTGCATGGCTATTAGTCTTGTAAATTTGATTCAGTTTAGTTTGCTTCATTTTTCAGTGCTCAACTGGTATCAAAAAGATGGAATCCTAATTATTTGCTTTCAATGCTAATTAGTAGTGAGATTTTGTAGAAGTAGTAAGTAAACATTTTTCATTGAGAATAGACATTACTGGTACTAATCATGTTCCAAACACCTTGAAAGGGATGCATATTTCCAAAACAATGTTACTTTCAAAAAAATTAATCATAATGGATATTTTTCACTTTAAAAGGATTTATCAGCTATATTTTACAGCACATTGTTGTTTCAGTGCCAACAAAAATAATAGATATTTACATAGTCTTTTATTGTTCTTTATTAATGGTATCCACATAATCAAATACAAATCTCTGCAAGTTAAAGGAAGCAGATTAATTATGAAAGGCTGAAATTTAGATTTCAAAAGTCTTAGACCACAATCCCACCAACACTTACGCACATACTTAACTTTAATGATGTGAATATTCCCATTGAAGTGAATGGGACTACTCATGGGTTTAAAGTTATTCCGGTGTGTAAGTATTTACAGGATATGGGCCTTAATCCAGAAGCAAATTTTATATTTATGTTATTGTTATTTGTATTGTTATTATTTTGCTGTTAAAGATGGAGTATTTTAAAAGGTAATCCATTTGACAGTTTTGAATTTAGAGAGTAAATAAAATTTAAAGATTTAAGATTGCTTTTTATTATATGCCAACCAAAACAAATATATATTTGTTGCCTAAAAGAGAAAAAAATTAATCTCTGCAACCACAAAAAGATAAATTAAATTCCTGCATCTCTGTGGTATTAAATAAAGCTCTCAAATTTTCTTGTATGCAATTAACAAAAACATGTGTCTTAATGTGTAGTGTACAAAACCTGAAGTACTACTAAACATGCAATTTCATTTAGAGTACACTAGAGAACTAAACCATTCACACACTTGTGTCTAATGAAATGAATGATTCATAATATCTGTAAAATACATCTCTGCTCTCATGTACCTTACTAGTAACCTTCAATTAACTAGCATAATTTCTCATACAATTAAAATATACTTTCAACTGCTCCATTAACATGTTGGTTTGCAATTTGACAGCACGCTCTTGCGATCTCCTCAGGCAAAACTCCCACTGAAATCAATGGGAGTTTTAACTAAGGACTGAGAAAAAGAGTATAAGGAATGGGCTATGTTAGTATAATCAATAAAGATACTTTCATACAAAATATTCATATATAACTTCATTTATTTGTGCTAATCCTAAAACAGTGAGGGGTACTTTGCCATTTGGATTTTTCAGCTTTAAAATGTGAGAGTCTATGCTTTCAGGTTAAAGGCAGAAATATGATTCAACATTGGTTTTATTTTACAGAAAAAACATTACTTATCTTAGCCTAATGTTGTCCTCAGAGCAAATGTCCACTCAGTGGATATTTTGGACATTATAATTTCCAAGTGCTATTAAACACATATTTCCTAAAAATAGCAAACAAAATATGTCTTAAAATGGGAAACCCAGATATATTTATCCCTGCAGGGTAACTTCTCAGTGAATCAAACAAATAGCAACAAAAGTACCATGATACAATTACACATCAATTACCCAATTTGCACGCTTCTAGTCATGTTTCTTTACTTCTGACAGTGCAAGAAAGCATTTAGGGATGCTCTGCCTTGATTTCTGACAGTCTAAGGATTTTTAACATCTGAACACTGTACTGTTTCCAAAAAGAAAGGGCTATTTTTTAGGCCTCCCTAGTTTCAGGGATAGGGAAACTGGGGGGGAAAAATACACTGCTTTATAACACTGTACTTTGTTCAGACTGGTTACCCCTTTCTTTGTAAGGGGATCCGTTACCCAATTTAAACATCTGAATGGAACCACTCATATTTCAACTTGTGGTACACAGATTGACACAAGAAACGTCCATGAGACATCCTTCAATACAAATATAGGTAATCTTTAAGTAATATATAAAGTTAGGTTTTTTTTATACTATCAGAAGTGTAGCATTATTGTAGCTGTGAAGAAGTATATTCTAGCCTGCCTTATGCATCATCTGATTTCAGAATCTTTATTACTGATGATGTACATAGAAGAAAAAACAAGTTTGGTTTCTCGACAACAGGATGAGCTGCAAATAAAAAATATCTTGTCTTCACTTACAAGACAAGCAAATTTGATAGGGAAATCATTAATTGTAGAATAAATATCAAATATTAGGTCATTTTTACATAGTCACTTTTCTGATTATAACCATTCTTAAATGTTATACTAAAACTTTTCATTGTCCCTTTCACAGATGCTTCAATATCAGTATTCTTTTAAACATGTTTTTTAATTCTTTTTTGTAGTACCTTTTGGTTCTGTCCTTACACACACGCACCACATTTTATAATTATTCCATGCACTACCAAAAAGATTTTTTTTTTAAATCTAGTTACTTTTGGGTGCTTCTGTTATTTGGGTGCCTAACTTGAGACACCTTAAAGTGGACTGTCATAGAGAAGTTCCTTAGTGCTTTCAGAAAAGCGAACATACTAATCCACTAGTCCCTTTTAAAAATCTTGGTCTACAATCTTAGGGTATCTCTACACAGCAAAGCAAAACCATGCCAGCTGACTTGGGCTCATGAGGCTTGGGCTGTTCCATTGCTGTGTAGACTTCCAGGCTCAGGCTGGAGCCTGAGATCTGGGACCCTGCCACTGCGTATGTCCTACTCCAAGCCCAGAAGGCTATACAGCAATGAAACAGCCCCACAGCCTGAGCTCCGCAATCCCAAGCTGGTTAGCACAGGGCAGCCGTGGGTGTCTAGTTGCTGTGTAGACATACTCTATGTACTACATTCTGACATCCTTACTCATATTGAGTAGTATCTAACTTCAATTAGTCATATGCAGTACATATGATACAATGTGAGTTGAGATGCTTATTAAGGGCCATATATAGCTCTTTGATTGCAAAACCTCTACTCTCACAACATGCTCTGCAAATTTGTGCAAACTCAGGGCAAGATTGTGAAACCGTTACTCACGATGATGGGGAGTTAATCACACAAGCAACACAACTGAAATCAGTGGGACTATTGGTCTGAGTAATTGCAATGTTAAGGGTTCCACAATCTGCCTCTTAGTAGCTCAGCTTTCCACATCTTCATGTTGTAAGGCTCCTTTACTCAGTTCACTAATCCTTTAGTAACAAAAAAACAAAAACAAAAAATAGTCTAACTAAAGGAAAAAATATATTTGCAGAGTTGAGACCTAAGTCACAGGGTTTGTTTATCTCATCAGCTGAAAACAGTACTAATATAATGGTTTAAAAACAAGTTGTGGTATGTATCAGTTTTAACCTACTGCTAGAATTCAAGTGTTACTCTGTGAAATTTATGCACTTTTACACTGTGGATGAGTTATAAGGGCAATATTCTGGCAAAAATACTTTGTGCCAGTTTCTGCTATTTTTTTGGCCATTCAGTACAAGAGCTAATTTCTTTCCAAGTAGTAACAACACTATATGCAACATCATCATCAAACACACTGAGTATACTAAACACTGTTGTGCCAGCCAGAGTGCCCACGGTTGATGGCATCTCACCAGGCGTTGTGGTATATGCGTTGTCCTAAAATATTGCATGTTCAAGGCAATCTGGGTGTTTATGCCAGAGACAGAGACAGACAGACAGAAGTTTCACCTTTATTTTTCTTATTCTCTGTGCAGTTTTATAGTTTTTAATTTTAAAAAGTATGTTTTCAGCAGTACTGAATATTTTTGTTGCAAAATATAAATGAGAAATATTGAAAACGTAAATAAGAAATGTTACACCTTACAGTCACTTTTTAAAAGCAAATTTTCATATTCAACACTACTTGGTTTCCCCTTAAGCTAGCTAAATCAATATAAGGGCCCTATATTTTTAAAGTTACCTGTGAACGAAAATACTATCACAAGACTGTTCAATCCTTCAATTCGCAGTGAAAGACTTGCACAGTTCTTTAATAAAACATGTCACCTACTTTCCATTTCCCATAATCCTCTTTGCTTGCTGAACAAAGTCATAATAGGCATGCCAGAATGAAAATAGGGATAAAGTTCTTTCTGTTTGATAGAAGTGCCTATGCAGCTTTTCAAAACAGGAATACTGGCCGTCAGCAAAACTCAGATTTGGTATCTCAAACAGAGCCCAAATTACATCTGATTCACTGATCCTTTTCAGTTCTTTTCCCTACCGCTCACTAACACAAAAGTCTTTCTGAGCTCTGACATCCCTTTTGTCTTTATTTCAGAAAAAATAAAATACAAGAGAAGAGAGTAAATATCTTGGGGTGAAGAGGAAAAACGTTTATATTTAGACAACTACTTTAGTTTTAAAATATATATATATTAAGAGATTGCAGTCCTCCTTCACTTCACATTATTTAACACACTGTTGGTAAATATAAGGTTATGCATCACTGCAGAGCTCCGCTGGAATTTTCTCTAACTGGTGCCAGTTGGAAGAAAACTCAGTAATAAGTCTCATTTCTGTACTCTGAGTGTGCAATACACCTGCAATATTTTCTCAAGTTTGCAATTTTAGATAGTAATAAAAAGCAGGATTAAACACTAATCTCATGTGCCCACAATGCATCAACTCACTACAACTGCTAAAATCCAATTTGGTAATTAAAGAATATCTGTTGAACAGTCAGACCAGGAGACTGAAGGGAAAGTGTAGCCTTTCACACAGCCAGCACAAAATAGACCACCTTCCCAGTTTAGGCTCTTAGTAGGGACATTTCTTTGTCTTCAATATATTTTAAAATAATGGCTTCTTTTCTAAGGCAATTTTTTTTTTGTGGTTTAAGAAACTGAGATGCTATTACTCGTCAGCACATTATAGAATTTAGAAGGCTGTTTAACTACAATAAAAATAATTAAATTGTAAAAGGAAAACAACCAATGTTTTCTGTTTGTTTTTAGTCATCCCTAGAAAATGCAAGAGACAGCTCTTCCCCCACCCCTAAATGCAAAAGCCCAGGGTGCAGAAGAGAGTAAGTGTCTGTGTCCCCTTTGCTATTTTCTCCCAGTCCCAGTTCCTGCACTGTATTTTCCACCATCTCTATATATTCAGGCTCCAAGTTCTATCTTATTTTTTGCTCTTCCCTCTCTCCTACTTTCTCCTTCTGCCTGAGTTTTCTGTTTTCATATTTTTTATGATTTTGTCTATCACTTAGCCTCTCTTTGCCCCACCTTTCAATCTACAAAATCTCCAATATCCACTCTAAATTAGGTGCTGTGGCTGTCCTGCCAGTAGGCTTGCAACCTTCAATCATGCCCAGTCAGAGTGAGTCCATCACTTCATGTGATCTGACTCTAAGTATAGGGTAGGGATGGCTTGACAAGTGGGGCTTTGTAGGGTTAGCGGTATGAGAACAGGTCTGGTGTGTTGATCCTTGGTTGCTACACATGCTTTCAGTCAACCTACTGTTCATGTGTGGATGAGACAATGGTGTTCAGTGGACGAATTTAGGTTTGTTAGGAACTGTGGAACATTTTGGGAAAGGGGGAGCCAACACAGGCATATAAAATTAAAAAGGTCAGAGAGGAGTTTTTAAACTAAGGGCTGGGGTAAAAGCCAACAGGTACAGAAGAACACATGGTTTGGACAGACACATCCTTTAGGGGAGGATTTATTAAAGGGGATACTCTGTAAAGAGTAAAGAGGAAAGGAGAGACATTGATAAAGCATAGATAAGAGCTGAAGAGAAACAAATGAAAAAGAGTCCCATTCAATTACATCATATGAAAGCAGACAACTAAATATTGACAAAGTTGATAAGTGATTGTATACAAATACAAGCAGTTTAAATACTAAGATGGGTGAACCTGAGTGCCTGGTATTAAATGAGGATATTGATATAATAGGCAGTGGAATGATGTTAATCAGTGGGACGTGGTAATACCAGGGTACAAAATACATAGGAATGACCGAGTAGATCACACTGGTGGGGGAGTGGCACTATATGCAGGAGAAAGCATGGAGCCAAATATAGTAAAAATCTTAAATGACTCAAACTATAAGAATATAGCAGTAGGAATATACTACTGACCACCTGATCAGGATGATGATGGTGATTGTGAAATACTCAGGGAGATTAGAGAGGCTACAAAAACAGAAAACCAAGTCATAATGGGGGATTTCAACTTATCACAATATTGACTGGGAACATGTCACCAAAGGATGGGATGCAGCAATAAAATTTCTAGACACTGCTTTAGCTAGTCTTGGATCCCACAAGGGGAGAGGCAATTCTTGATTTAGTACTTAGATATGGTCTAAGAGGTGAATATAGCTGAACTGCTCAGTAACACCAACCATAATGTAATTAAATTTAACATTCTTGTAGGGGGAAAATACTAAAGAAACCCACCACAGAAGCATTTAACTTGAAATAGGGGAACTACACAAAAATGATGAAGCTCGTTAAATGGAAATTAAAAGAAACAGTCACAAGAATGAAATGCCTGCAAACTGCATGGGAACTTTTAAAAAACATCATAATAGAGACTCTAACTATACGTATTACCCTCCCCCTCCCAATAAAAATAATAAACACTAGGGGACAAAAAAAATGCCACCGTGGCTAAACAATAGAGTCAATTTGGAACTTAGAGACAAAAAATATATTTAAAAATTGGAAATCAAATCCTACAGAGCAAAATAGAAAGGAGCATAAACTCTGGCCAATCAAATGTAAAAGTATAATTAGGCAGGCCAGTGACAAATCTGAGGAACGGTCCCTGATTGAAGTGTCAATAGAGAAGGTTTTGGAACAAAATGATAAATGAAACAGTAATAAGTCACCAGGATAGTATGCACTCGTGAGTTCTGAAGGAACTCAAATATGAAATTGCAGAACTACTAAATGTGGTATGTAACCTATCGCTTAAATCATCCTCTGTACCAAATGACTGGAGGATAGCTAATGTAATGCCGACTTGTTAAAAGGCTCCAGAGGTGATGCTGGCAATTACAGGCCGGTAAGCCTAACGTCAGTACCGGGCAGCTGAAACTACAGTAAAGAACAGAATTATCAGATACATATATGAACATGATATTCTGGGGAAGAGTCAACATGCCTTGTGTAAAGAGAAATCATGCCTCACCAATCTCTCAGAATTCTTTGAGGGGGTCAACAAATAGACAAGGGTAATTCAGTAGATATAGTGTAGTTGGACTTTCAGAAAGCCTTTGACAAGGTCCCTCTTGGGTCTTAAGGCTCTTAAGCAAATGAAGCAGTCATGGCATAAAAAGGAAGGTCCTCTCATGGATCAGTAACTAGTTAAAAGATAGCAAATGAAGGGTAGGAATAAAGGGCCAGTTTTCACAGTGGAGAGAGGTAAATAGTGCCCCCCCCCCAGGATCTGTACTGGGACCAGTGCTGTTCAACATATTCATACACAATCTGGATTAAAGGGTGTCATAACTATAAAGGGAAGGGTAACAGCCCTCCTGTGTACCATACTATAATCCCTCCTGGCCAGAGACACCAAAATCCTTTTACCTGTAAAGGGTTAAGAAGCTCAGGTAACCTGGCTGACACCTGACCCAAAGGACCAATAAGGGGACAAGATACTTTCAAATCTTGGTGGGGGGAAGGCTTTTGTTTGTGCTCTTTGTTTTGGGGGTTGTTCGCTCTTGGGACTGAGAGGGACCGGACATCAATCCATGCTTTCCAAATCTTTCTGAACAAGTCTCTCATATTTCAAACTTGTAAGTAAACAGCCAGGCAAGGCGTGTTAGTTTTATCTTTGTTTTCTCAACTTGTAAATGTACCTTTTCCTAGGGTGTTTACCTCTGTTTGCTGTAACTTTGAACCTAAGGCTAGAGGGGGTTCCTCTGGGCTCTTTAAGTCTGATTACCCTGTAAAGTTATTTTCCATCCTGATTTTACAGAGATGATTTTTACCTTTTTCTTTAATTAAAAGCCTTCTTTTTAAGAACCTGATTGATTTTTCCTTGTTTTTAGATTCAAGGGGGTTGGATCTTGATCCACCAGGAGTTGGTGGGAGAAAGGAGGGGGGATGGTTAATTTCTCCTTGTTTTAAGATCCAAGGGGTTTGGATCTGTATTCACCAGGGAATTGGTGAAGAGTCTCTCAAGGCTACCCAGGGAAGGGAATTAGCACATTGGGAGTGGTGGCAGCGGACCAGATCTAAGCTGGTAGTTAAGCTTAGAAGTTTTCGTGCAGGCCCCCACATCTGTATCCTAAAGTTCAGAGTGGGGAAGGAGCCTTGACAAAGGGTAAACAGTGAGGTTGCAAAACCTGCAGATTAACTATTGTGAATAATTTTGTATCAAGTCCAAAGCAGGCTGCAAAGAGTAACAAGGAGATCTCACAAAACTGGGTAACAAAATGGCAGATGAAATTCAATGTTGATAAATGCAAAGTAATGCTCACTGGAAAACATAATCCCAGCAATAGATACAAAATGATGGGTTCTAATTTAGCTGTTACGACTGAAGAAAGAGATCTTGGACTCATCGCGAATATTTCCCTGAAAATATCTGCTCTATAGTCTATCTGCAGCCATAGTCAAAAAAGCTAACAGAACATTAGGAAGCATTAGGAAAGACATAGATCATAAGACAGAAAGTATAATGCCACTATATAAATCCATGTTACACTCACACCTGAAATACTGCCAGCTATTCTGGTCACCTCATCTCATAAAAGATATATTAGAATTGGAAAATGTCCAGAGAAGGGCAACAAAAACGATCAGGGGCATGGAACAGCTTCTATATGAGGAGAGGTTAAAAAGATGGACTGTTCAGTTTGGAAAAGAGATGACTAAGAGGGGATACAATAGAGGGCTATAAAAATCATGAATGGTGTGGAGAAAGTGAATGAGGTGGTGTTATTTACCCCTTAACACAACACAAGATCCAGGGGTCACCCAATGAAATTAATAGGCAGCAAGTTTAAAACAAACAAAGGAATTACTTCACACAATGCACAGTCAACCTGTGGAACTCATTGCCAGTGGATATTGTGAAGGCCAAAAGTGTAATTGGGTTAAAAAAAAGAACTAGATAAATTCATGGAGGACAGGTCCTTCAGTGGCTATTACCCAAGATGGCCAGGGATGCAATCCCATGCTCTCGGTGTCCCTAAGCCTCTGACTGCCACAAGTTGGGACTGGATGACAGGGACTGGATCACTTGATAATTGCCCTATTTTGGTCACCCCCTCTGAAGTATATGGCACTGTCAGAAGATAAGATACTGGGCTAGAGAGACCATTCGTCTGACACAGTATGACCATTCTTATGTTCTTATGTTAATCTCACCAGCACAGCTGGCTGGCAGCTCTCACAGATGGCCAGTCTGCAGGGGTTTAAAAAACCAGAAAAAAAGAGTTGCTGTATAGAACTGACATGGATGCTGAGACAGGCCCTGAAATATGGACATTCTCACGTCTCTCTATAGTTTATGGACTACTTGACAATTAGGCTATGTCTACACTATGGACCTTACAGCGGCACAGCTGTATCGCTGCAGCTGCATTGCTGTAAGGTCTCCTGTGTAGCCGCTCTATGCCAGCAGGAGAGAGCTCTCCCACCAGTATAATTAAACCACCCCCAACGAGCACCGGTGCTTTTGTCAGTGAAACTTATGTTGGTCAGGTGTGTGTTTTTTCACACCCCTGATCGACAAAAGTTTTGTCAACAAAAGTTCTAATGTAGACAAAGTCTGAATCATTATCATCATACTTAGTTCTTATAGAGAAGTTTTCCATTCATAGATCTCAAAACAATTCACAAAGGAAGATGGGTATCATCATCTTCATTATACAGGTAGGAGTATGAGGGATAGAGATGAAATGATTTGCCCAAAATGAAACACTGACTACATGCATCTTTCACCACTTTCTAGCCAACATTCCTGCAATAAATAAGTCCTATTACCCAAGGCTGTATGAGCATTAAAATGTACATTTTAATTAAAGGCTGAAATCTTGGAGTCTCCAAGATTTCAGCCTTTAAGTCATTACTTTGTAAGGGATTTTATATGTATAAGCACAATCCCTCCCCAAACAGCCCAGCGTGCAGAAGACATTTGGTTCTGCGAGTTGCTGTCTGAGCCTGTATCCTTATATATCTGAGTTGCTCCCTCAGCCGGCTGCTGTGGGAGCGGTGAGGGAAGGCAGACATCTTTTCAGAAGTTGCCTTATTCTTTAACCTTTGAAAGAGGTGCATATTTGTGATGGAGTAATGCAATGAACCAGAGCTCATGCTGCTCTCTCCACCTGACTTGTGTCTCTCTGTCGGCTGTCCTATGCCCACCCTCTCCTAGTCTGGCACAATCAAAAAGCCCTGCCCCTGGGATTCAAACACACTGTGGACAAAATTTTAGAAACTGTAAATATTTATGACAATGCAGTGGCCTCTATTAATCTTTCATACAGAACAACAGTGTTGTGTAATATGTTCTAGTGATGCTTTTAATTTCCAGAAGATGTCTTGTTTTTAAATAGCAAACCAGCTCTTTAGAGAGTCTAGTGAAACTCCTGGAAAGTTTAATTAATGGGAAACACTGACACAGCTCTCTCATATATAAGTATTAAATATAATGTACTTGGTATTATGCATCAGTGTTTCCAGTCAAACTGTGAGTACGATGGAACTTAAGTAAAATAGAAATCTAGATCTAGAGATTCAATTTTAGCCTATATTTTAGGAAAAAATAAAATATATTTTTCGGGAAAAAATCCTTAATTGTACAAAAATATCCTACTTGTTTTAACTTGGTGATTTTATATTCAGAAGGCACGGAATCTGCAGTTACTGCAGAAGAAAAGCAGCGACAGCCTAGCAATATTTACACTGATGTATTAGAGAGACAGAGCAATAAAACTCATAAATAATAAGGATTATATTATCAGTGGATCATGTCCAGTCTACCTCTGGCAGGAAACTAGTTGCAGTGGTTGCTTAATGTTACCTAGACTATCCTCAGGATTTTTTTTTAATGAACACCTGCACACTGATATCTACCCTTAAAAACCATCCAGTAAATTGGTGAGCTAGTGCAGTACATTTCACATACAAAGACTGCCCTAGAACAGTTGTGAAATTTCAAACAAATTGTTCCTCTGGTATTTCATAGTACACTTAAAATAAACTAAAGATAAGAGAACTAGCAGTACTTAGACTGACAGTGAATTGCTTGTATTTGAAGAGTATCATTTATGTTTTCATAGTCATTTGAATGCATTTTTAATATACTTTACACATATATGAATGAAAACATAGCTATAGCCATTTATAATAGTAAATTTAAGGAGAGCGTGTCTGCAACATAGTGATTAAAGAAAACAAAAACGTATAAAGATACCAAAGGCATTGACAAGGTAATACACGTCTCTCATGCTGGAAGGAATCTCTGTTAGTATCTAGATTTTTCACCATTCTGATGGCTCAGTGCACCTGCTTGTATACATTCTTGCCCCCTCAACCCATTGTTGAGGTTAATAGCCTCAGCGAGTTTCATTATTCTTAGAAATAAAGAAAGAAGGGTTAATATTAGGCCTCACATTCATTACAAATGAATAAAATTAATTGGAGGGCTTCTTCTGACACCACAAACCCTGAAAACTCATCTATGTTTTATATATTACAGCAGAATCTCATGGATGAATACTGCCTTATGTTCATTTTAGAGTTAGGCAATACTGAATATGTGCTTTTTAATTCTGACCTTAGTTCTTTTGAACTAAAACATTAAGAAAAAGTATAATCACTAGAAGAAATCTACTGCCTAAACACTCTGCAGTGACTGGCACTCTATGAATACCATGGATGACTGATTATCTATGAAAGAAAGGGTATCACATCCTCATTGACATCAAGAGCAACACTCCCACTTCTAGCTGGCCCAGTAAGCAGGAAAGAAGAGGAAGAAAAATGTGGGTCTCTGGTGTGTCAGCACAAAGAGATACCACTAGGTTACTAGACCAGCTTTGTTACTCGTGTTAATTAGAGTTCTTTGAAGGCCATATTTTTGACAGAGTCTCATGTTAGTGTCACTTTTGCCTCAGACTCAGGTTTCTTTACAAAATACGTAAAATTACTGAATTCTTTTACATAAGGCTCACCTGGCAGTAAAGCAGATAGAAATACTGATTGTAGAAAGCCATTGTATCTTTCCTTTCATCTCCATGCCTAACTACACCATAAAGTTCAAGCCCTTGAAAACGTAAAGAGCAGATAACTGTGCTTTTGTATGAGAAAAGTCAAATTACAAGTAATAATTATTTTCTTTCAAAGACCACGACCCTCCCTCATATACTCAGTCTAGGAGACTACAAAATTGCAAGGCTCAAAAATAAGCCACTTCAATTAGCGTAAACAGAGAATAACCAAAATTAGAACAAAAAAGTGTAATGCTAATAAAAATAACTGAGAGAATTGTTTTCTTGTTGAAATGCAGATGAGTCCAACAGCTATACAACATGAATACATATGATAATACAGGATAGGAAAAAGATCCTTGGATGTGAAATGCAGACAAATGAGAGGGATTGCAAATTTTACAGCATTCATCTAAGAAGCATCTTATGTTATTATATAGTCAACACAAATTAAGACATACTTTAAGAGACAGTACCAAGACAACGCTGTGCAAATGTATGAAATATATTCCAGGTAACATCTTATTAGGGAACAGACTGCCACAGACCTGGATGAATATGCTTTAATTTAACCATCATGATTCCTTCCAGCCACTGAAGAACAAAAAGGGAAATGAACAGACCTTTTGATATGTTTGAAGATGTGCTTCCTGTGACAAATGAAGCAAATTTTTATCTGGACTTTCCAGTGGGTCTTGCTAAGTGCAAAATACAAGACAGTCTAATTGAGATTCAGCTTGTGTTGGATTGGCATATTGGGTGAAAATGGCAGGAGGCTTGATTGATTAAAGTACAACTAAAAGTCTACTTTTAGAAAACCATAGGGGCAGGAGTAGAATATTACCTTTCTGAAATCTATTGCAGGGTGAACAAAATTACAAGAGTTTGGAAATTACCGATTACATGTACCACAACAAAAATCTTACTGAAATGTTGTTCCTGAAGGATTTTCATTAACATATTCAGAAACAATCCTTAACCTCTTATTGCCTACAGCCAGAAATTCTCTGTGATAAGCAGCAATACATTTTGGCCTGTGAAATCCTGATTCATGAGGTTTCCAGGTCATGATACTGCAAATTTTCACATTTCTCAGTAAACACTACTGTGTTTGAAGAGAGATGTTACACATCAGAAACTTGTTTGCCTTCCACTACCTAGATTGAAAACTGAGGCTGCAATTGTCTTCTTTGCTCTGTAGTGACTAGCACAATGGGGTCCTGATCTTTGATGGGGGTTCTTAGATACTACTGACAAATAAACAATATTAATAATTTCCAAAAAGAGATGAGTTACTCTCAAGCATGTACCAACATTTGGGTGATGGAAATGCAATGTTTGGTAATTTGCAAAGAAAATAAGATGTTTGTTTTCCCTAAAGGCTACTACTTCTACTTCTTCCCCTTTTCCCAGCTATCTGGAGTCAGGTTGCAGGATTAATCTTTTTCCAAACTTGCCGGTCCATTGCCCGCTACCTATGCACTCCATCCTCCCGTACACAATCAATCCACAGTTTACTAGGCAATTCTCTTATTGTCAGCCTGCTAACTCTAGTCTCAAATGCCTCCCTAACAGGATTCTCTTCATTCATGCCCATACCATCTCAACCTCCTTTCTTGCCACTTCTCTCTAATATCACAGACCTTGGCCTCACTTCTGATTACATCATTCTGCACATGGTCCAGCAATATCACCCCCCACATACACTGCCCTCAACCATCTCATTTCAATTGCTTCAAGTCTACTCAAGTGCCTCTCTTTGGTCACCCATGTCTCTGACCTGTACAGAAGAGATGGTCTTAACCATGGTTTTGTATAAGTGTTCCTTAAGTAGTCTGGGCTTCCATTTATCATAAATAACTCCACTTATCATGAGCCAGACTTCCCCCATACTCAGCAGCCTTGCTTGCAGTCATCTTTCTATTTCTCCACTTGTCACTAACCAGCCCCTAAGGTACTTAACCACAGAAACCTGATTTAGATGCTGGCCCTTGATGCTAATATTCATCTTTCTAGGCTGCGCGTGAGTCACCCACATGACTTGTCTTTTCTTTACTAATTTTATAGCCATAGTTTGTTAGTACCCTGTGCCAGACATCAATTGCCTCGAGCAATTACTACTCACTGATGGCCATTGACACAATATCATCTGCCTAGATCAATTTCGTACCACCTTCCATTTGGATATGTTTACTTACAAAGTCCATCACAATTAAGAATAGTAATGGACCAAGCACTGACCCCTAGTGTAGCCCAACCTTCATCTCACAACCCTCCGTTACACCAAAGGGCATCCGCACTTTTGTCCTGGAACCACCATGAGCACCTATAACCATCTGGACAAGATACTCTAATACTTCAAAGAATCATAGCAAAGGCACCAGCAGTCGCCTGCATACTTTGTTGAATGCTTTCTCCAAATCCAGGAAAGCTCAACTGTGCACAACATTTCCCTCCAGCTTCTTTTCCACCAGCTGTCTAGCAATAAACATACCATCTGTCATCCCTTTTCCTTTTCTAAAATCAAACTGATCCTTTCCTACAATGGGCTCCACTATTCAACAAATGTGGCTATCTTTGATTCTCTCTAGCAGTTTTATGCAGTGAGACAACAGCTTCATTCTTCAGTACTTCGACCAGTCGTGTATGACACCTTTTTTTTTGCACATCAGTAGCAGTATAGACTTTCTCCAGTCTCTTGGGATTTAATTCTCTTTCCAAACTGCGTGCAGGACTTGTGTGAGCCAGCATACACTAACCTCTCTCAAGGCTTTGATAATTTCCACCACGATGTCGTGAGGATCTGCTGCTTTTCCAGGTGCCATCTTCAGCAGTGCAGTCTTGACGTCTGCCTCTGACATCCATAATTATCGATTCGCATGATGGTAATATAGTGCATAAAGGGTTCTCCTCATTAAGCAGACCCTCAGAGTATTAATTGCCATTAGTTACATACCGTGTCCTCTGTCACAAGCCATCTACTCCTGGGGGAATTCTGTGCAGAAAAATTTAAAATTCTGTGCACAGTATTTTAAGCTTCTGCAAACTTCTGCATATGTTATTTGTCAAAATAACACAATATAATCATGTCAGTTTCAATTATTTTGGTAATTGATTTCAAAATACCTGTCAGCAAGTATGTTTGTAACAATACAGACAACAAAAAAGATTCAAGAAATGTTTTTTAACAAATAGATTCCTTGTTAAGAATATGAATACAGAACTTTGAGAAATAATTCATTTAAACTACAATACTGAAATGTACTTCCTGCACCCCTCAGAAGCAGTGCAAAGGCTTGGGGGAGTCAGGGGTAATGGAGAAGCTTAGAGAGAGGGAAGTAGTTTCTGGGAAGGAGCCTGGGTGTGAACCTGCCGGGGGTATGGGTGGGAAAAGTATGGAACAGTTTTTTGAGGGGGTGGGGAGGGCAGGGATTGTTAGGGAGTTGGGGAGCCTCCTCCATACAAATCCTGGCTGACCCCTAGCCTCCCCCATCCAATCAGGCACATCTGCCCCTGTCCCCATGTGCCCCTGCATCTGCACTCAGCCAGCCCGCTCTCCCCATGTATCCCTGAGCCCCCTTCCCCCTTCCCCCGGTGTCCCGGCACCCCCACTCAGCCATCCCCGAACCCCCACTCCCATTCAGCCCTCACCCCAGTCTGTCCTCCCCCCACTAACCCTTCTGAACCCTAGTCTGTGATCGCCCCTCCCCAGCAGCACCATGTGCTCAACATGGTCAGTACCCCCATATCACGTGTCTCCTGACTTGGCCCCATAGGCAGGAAGCTGTGAGGAACGCAGCTTTTCTCTTCTCTATTCGCAGCTGGGGCTGCTTTCTGTTCTGGTGCCAAAGTGGCCCCTGGTTGGCAAAAGGCGTAACTGTAGCACTAGCACTTCTCAACAGAATGTATTTTCTGCTGAGAAAAAAAAATTCTGCACAGCACATGAATTCTGCACATGCACGGTGGTGCAGAATTCCCCCAGAGTAGCAGTCTGCCTCCTGTGCTCTTCAGGAATGGTGTGTTCACTCTGTCTTCCTTTCTTTTGTTTCTCGTCCGCATGATCACATATATTTTCTTTTCGGCAAGTTGAAGGTAGTTGTTAAACTCATTATACAGCTTCCCTAAAGCTAGGTTTATCGCCTGACTGCTTGCTTCGCTTCTTGCTTGGAGGCACTATATGTGGCAATCACTTCTTCTGAAGGGTTATTTTCCATCACCTTTCTGGCATCTCTTTAATTTCTTACTGCTTTCTGAACCTCTTTTTTGCACCACCATTCTTCAACAGATCGCGGTCTACCCAGTTTAGCATGTCCACATAGCATCTCCAATTTTGGATCAATACATTCTTGAAGAGACACCACTCCTCTTCTGCTGTTCTAATTTGTGTATCTCTTGACTCAAACTTTGTGAGTGTCTCAGTAAACTTGTCTATAGTCACACTGCACAGTTTAAACATTCTGATGCATGTTTCATTGGAGCAAAGCTTACACTAGGTTCATTTGCCAGTCTTGTCTTCGGGTGTGACAGTGTTGCTTGCAATCATCAACCATCTTCCTCTGGTTCTTTTAGAATAGCTAGAAATCTATTTGCACACTTACTTCACCACTTCGGTATGTGTAAAGATGATTTTTTTTTCTTAAGCCAAGTATTGGTAATCACCAACTGATTGCCATGTCAAGCATTGCAACGCCCTCTGTGTTCTGCAATCACAGTTCATACAGTCTCAGAATCTGCTCATAGCCTGATCAAACTGAGCCAGTCTGAGCACTGAAGTCTCCCAGAATGAACAGTAATTCCTCTGGTCTGGCCATTCCCACTTGGTTCTGCAAGCTCTGACTGACCTCTTCCTTCTCTTCCTCAGGGCAACCTTGTTATGGGGCCTATATTGATACCACACATAACTCATACTCCTTCACTTGTATTTAGATAGCCATTAAATGGTCATTCACCCTCATGATTTCTCAAATAGTTATCCTAAAGGAATCTGAGATGAAAAGCCACATCTGTAACCAAAACCAAACATGATGGCTATTAGAACTGTGGTTTTGTCTCAGTTTTTCACAAATGTTTAAATCTGTAGAAAAAGCACATGTGATTTCTTTCCTACTGGAGGGAACACGCTGCACAGATGGTGTCAATGGGAGGGCTTCAGCTTCCTCACCATGCAGTGCTGTCCCAGAAAAAATATGAAGCCCACCTGACGAAGAAGAGGAAGAGCATCTTTGCACACCAACTCACCAATGTACTGAGGAGGGCTTTAAACTAGGATCAAAGGGGGCAGGTTGTCAAAAGCCCACAGGTAAGCATAAAAAGGTGACCTTAATGGAGGACTAAATGTTGGGGGAGAGGGCATGGAAAATTACAATAGGATCATGGGAGCAACAAAAAGGAAATTAGAGGGGGATTCTGCTCAACATCTTAGATGTCTATACACAAATGCAAAGAGTATGGGGAATGAAGAGAAAAAACTGGAAGTATCAGTACATAAACTAAATTATGATTTAACTGGCATCACTGAGATTTGGTAGGATAAGTCTGATGACTGAAATACTAGTATAGAGGGGTACAGCTTGTTCAGGAAGGAGAGGCAGGATAAAAAGAAAAAGGGGCTACATTATACATCAAAAATATATATATATTTGTTCTGGGGTCCAGAAGGAGGTGAGAGACAGACCAGTTGAAAGTCTCTGGGTACAGAATAGAGGTGACGTCATGGTAAGGGTCTACTATAGATAGGGCCCTACCAAATTCATGGCCATGAAAAATGCATCATGGACTGTGAAATCTGGTCTCCCACCATGAAATCTGGTCCTTTGTGTGCTTTATTCTATACTATACAGATTTCAGGGGGGAAACCAGCTTTTCTCAAATTGGGGGTCCTGACCCAAAAGGGAGTTGCAGGGGCATCACAAGGTTATTTTAAGGGGGTTGCAGTATTGCCACCCTTACTTCCCCACTGCCTTCAGAGCTGGGTGGCCAGAGAGTGGCACCTGTTAGCTGGGCTCCCAACTCTTAAGGTAGCGCCCCGCCAACAGCAGCGCAGAAATAAGGGTGACAATACTATACTATGCCACCCTTACTTCTGTGCTGCTGTCTTCAGAGCTGGCGGCTGGAGAGTGGTGGCTGCTGACTGAGGGCCCAGCTCTGCAGGTAGCAGTGCAGAAGTAAGGGTGACAATACCATACCATGCCATCCTTACTTCTGCGCTGCTGCTGGCGGCGGCTCTGCCTTCAGAGCTGGGCTCTTGACCAGCAGCCTTTGCTCTCCAGCTGCCCAGCTCTGAAGGCAGCACCGCCACCAGCAACAGCACATAAGTAAGGGTAGCAGTACCGCAAACCCACCCGCCCCCCACACAACAACTTTGTGACCTCCCCACCACTCCATTTTAGGTCAGGATCCCTACAATTACAACTCCGTGAAATTTCAGATTTAAATAGATGAAATCATGATATTTACGATTTTTAAAATCCTATGACCGTGAAATTGACCAAAATGGACCATGAATTTGGTAATGCCATAACTATAGATCACCAAATCAGGAAGAGATGTATGAGGCCTTTCTATCATAAATAACAGAAATATCCAAAACACAAAATGTGGTGGTAATGGGGGACTTTAACTACCCAGACATCTGTTGGAAAAATAATGTATTAAAACAAAAGATGTCCACTAAGTTCTTGGAATGTATTAGGGACAACTTTTTGTTTCAGGAAGTGGAGGAAGTAACCAGGGGAACAGCTTTTTTAGACTTGATTCTGACTAACAGTGAGTAATTGTTACCAAATCTGAAGGTGGAAGGCAATTTGGTGAAAGTGATCATGAAATCATGATTTCATGATTCTAAGGAAAAGAAGGAGTGAGAGAAGCAGAATAAAGACAATAGACTTCCAAAAAGCAGACTTTCACAAAACTCAGAACTGGTAGGAAAATTCCCCTGGGAAGAAAATCTAAGGGAAAAGGGAGTTATGGGGAGCTGGAACTTTCTCAAGAAGATAATATTAAAGGCACAACTTCTAACTATCCCAATGCAAAGAAAGTAGGAAGAATAGTAAGAGGCCAATATGGCTCCAGCAGGAGCTCTTTAATGACCTGAAAATCAAAATGGAAGCTTACAAAAAGTGGAAGTATGAACAAACTGCTAAGGAGGAGTACAAAAGAACAGCAAAAGCAGGTACAGAGAAAATCAGAAAGGCTAAGGCACAAAATGAGTTATACCTAGCAAACAACATAGAAGACAATAAGAAGTTCTTTAAATAGATTAGGAGCAAGAGGAAGATGAAGGAAAGTGTAGGTCTTCTACTTAGGAAAGAAGTAGAACTAACAATTGATGGCATCAAGAAGGCTGAGGTGTTAACACCTATTTTGCTTCAGTCTTCACTATAAAGATTAATGGTGACCAGATACTCAACACAATTAATATCAACAACAAAGGAGGTAAGAATGCAAGCAAAATAAGAGAAAGAACAAATTAAAAATATTTAGATAAGTTAGATGTATTCAAATCAGTAGGCCTGATGAAATTAATCTTAGGGTACCTTAAGGAATTCGCTGAAGCAATCTCGGAACAGTTGGAAATTCGAGAATTCATGAAGGACAGGTGAGGTCCCACAGAACTAGAGAAGGGCAAACATAGTACTTATCTTTAAAAAGGGGAACAAAGAGGACCTAAGGATTAATAGATCAGTCAGCCTGACTTCATTAGTTGTAAAGATACTGGAACAATTTGTAAGCACTAGAAGATAATAGGGTAATAAGTAATAGATTACATAGATTGGTCAAGAACAAATTATGCCAAACCAGCCTAATTTTCTTTTTTGACAGGGTTACTTTACTGGCTTAGTGGATTTGGGGAAGTGGTAGGCATGATATATCTTGATTTTAATAAGGCTTTTGACACAGTCCCATGTGATATTCTCATAAGCAAACTAGGGAAATGTGGTCTACATGAAGTTGTTACAAGGTGGGTGCATAATTGATTGAAAGACTGTTCTCAAACAGTAGTTATTAATGGTTTGCTGTCAAACTGAGGGAGTGTATCTCCTCAGTGGGATCCTGCAGGGGTCAGTTCTAGGTCATGTACTATTCAATATATTCATTAATTACTTGGATAATGGAGTGGAGAGTATGCTTATAAAATTTGCAGATGACCCCAGGCACTCTGGAAGACAGGATTAGTATTCAAAATGATCTTGACAAATTGGAGAATGGGTCTGAATTCAACAAGATGAAATTCAATAAAGATAAATGCACTTGGGAAGGGGGAAAAAAAGCATAACTACAAAATGGGGATTAACTGGCTAGATTGTAGTACTGTTGTAAAGGATCTGGGGGGTTATCACAAATTGAATATGAGTCAACAATGAGTCAACAATGTGATGTAGTCGTGAAAAAGGCTAATATCACTGTGAGGTATATTAACGGGAGTGTCCGATATGACACACGGTGGCAGCAAGGGAGATTTAGATTAGATACTAGGGAAAACATTCCAGCTACAGTGAAGTTTGTGAAGCACGCCTAGGCTTCCAAGGGAGGTTCTGGAATCCTCATCACTGGAAGTTTTTAAGAACAGGTTGGACAAACACCTGTCAGGTTTACTTGGTCCTGTATCAGCACAGGGGTCTGGACTTGTTGACTTCTCAAGATCCCGTTCAGTCCTATGTTTCTGTCTCTTGTCTCCTTTGCTTCAAGAGAAGATTGCCAGTTTTCAAATGGAATTTATGGCTCAACAGCTTGTCTGAACTTGAGAAAATATGTGCCCAGCACACCCTACTGACATGACTACTTAATGAGCATGCGCTTTCTCTGCTGAGCTGTTTTTTTCCCCATACATAGGAGATTATTATGAACATCTTGTATAAAATCACCTAAATGTGGCATCTTGAAAGCTAATATAAGCATATTCATGACCTATCTAAATGATTGTTACAGTTATACATGAAAGACTTCTTTTTTCTTCCAGTGCATGAAGTGCAGTTCACCTCTAATAAATATCAGACACTTACTACAACCACAATGTGGTTTTATATGCATATGAAAATCCTTCTGGTCCATAAAGGCATCAGGTTCCGCTATCTAGATTAGAGAACGTTGTTCAGTGAAACAACATACTGAATTTCTATTGAAACAAAACTGCAAAGTGTGAAATAGCAACCTGTCATCAGACACTGGGAGCTTGATGTTCATCAATGGCAGCTAAAACAAGCATCCCCTCCCATCTATGTCTGAGCAAATTGACAAATACCATCTGCATGGCAGTGAGAGTGCAAGTCTTGCCAATCTACTTACTGCACCCCAGGACTATATTCCAGCTCTGGGTTGCTATTTGGGGTCTATTTCACTTTCTGAACATGACTGTTCCTCCAGGTTGTGTGATTTAGGACAGAGAGAGAGATTAAAACAACGAAAACCACACTTTCTTCTGCTTGTATCATATTGTTTAATGCAGAGGTTCTCCATTGTGATTGCTTTATTTGGGGACATCTTGAGGTAAAAGACAAGTTTGAAAATTAAGGTCCCAATTCAGCAAGGTTTTTAAGGTCATAACTTTAAGCATGTGAGTAATCCAATTAAAGTTACCCATGTGCTTATGTACCTTGTTGAATCAGGGCCTAATAATATGCTTAAGTGCCATCCTGAATAGGGGATGGACTTGCATGAATCAGGGCCTTAGAGAGCTGAGAAGTCAATCTGACCAAGTCAGTAATCGCATCATGTTACAATGTGCTTACTGCATGTCCACACAGAAAAACTTACAATGACATGAGGTGTAGGCATGTAACACACCGATGAAATGGTTGCAGAGCTAAAATTATCTGTGCATACAGTGTCTGCCTTACATAATGGTGTAAGAGTTATAATTTTGGCATACAATAGGTATGATAGCTGTGAGTGATTGATATTCTGTTCAGATTCTCTCCTCATCACTTAAAATATGGTCTTTAAAGCTCACCTTCTGTGAGAGATGGATCTCATATCAGTTTTAGTGGCAGCAGGAGAAAGAAACAGCCCTAAAAACATGAAATTGAGCAGCTATGACCCTACATTAGGCATTTGAGCTAGATTTTAAAATACTGGCACCAAAAAACTGGTAGTTTGCTTTGATATGCTGCCAAAGGAAGCCTGAATCTACTGAAAATTCAATGCTATGCAAAACCAAGCATCCATTATTAAATAATGCTTGTAATTCTTTAAACATAAGTTGGTGATTTTACAAAAGACAACAGACTGTGATATCACAAAGTCATAATGTTAATGTGAAAGCCCCGACAGGTTCATTATCTCTCATCAGGAAACCTACAGAGATACAATTACTGTGTGGCATAACTGAGCAATGTACAGTACCCGGGACATTGTGAAAGAGGTTTGGGTCAGCAGCCAGCCAGTCAAATTAACAATTTTCTTAGCCCACAAATACATGATATGGCTGCTGCTCTTCATTAGCAACGTTTGACAAAGTTCATGACCTGTTTTTCATTTCAAGTGGACAGATGTGCCTTTTAGTGCTCATGACTGGCATAGGTTCATTATGAATGTAGTTAATCAATTTTCAAGAACTTTTTGTGTGACTACATTTTCGTCTAACCTTTCAGTTGCTGCAGTGCATTTTTTCAGTGCTGCTCTTTCATTTGTACTGACAATACCAGAGAAACAGACTAAATAAGCTAAGACGTTTGGATATACAAACCATATATTTGTGCAGGATCCACTAAACTCACTAGTGAATGCATGTACTGGCTTGTCTATTTGTTTCCAAATCACAGTCAGACTCCTCATCTTCAAGTTCTGCTTCTGCTACATCTCAGCTTCAGTTTCTCTATTCCTTTGCTCTTGTCCTGTACTCTGCCAAATCAGCTTGCTTTGACACTCCACAAATGACTCCATATCTTTCCTCATGCTGCCCCTGTGCATGACAGCACCTCACTCTTCACCTTTGTATTTTAGAGCAAAAAAAAATCCCTCAAACAATATTTAATGAGCTTGAAAAATAGTAGTGCCCTTACCATGAAGTCCAATATGCCCATGTTAAGAGGGGCAATGCTGGTGCTATATCAGCCGGCACCTGTTAGGAGCCAACCATCAGTTTTCCTCACCCATTGACCTCTCCCTCAGTTAGAGGGCCAGTTTCTCATCTCTTTTCCATAGGGTAGAGCTCTCCAGGCAGCGACCAGAGACATGAAAGAGCCAGCTCGCCAGCAGGAGAAAGGACAGCTCTGCTTAGGAAAATAGTCAGCTCTTCCTCATGAAGGCTGTAGGGGCATAATATGGAACATGAAAAAAAATCTCTGAAATACTACTCCTTTATAACATGGAATGAACAATCTTAACTCATTCTATGTACATAAAGGCTTCCTACAGGAATTCCTTGATTATTTCTCTGCACCAGACAAAATGGGAGAGAACTGAATTCAAAATCCTTTCATAAAGGAATCAAAAAATAGTTCTAAACTGGGCATGATTCCTCAGGAATCGGTGATCTTGTGGCAACCTCTATCTAATCAGCCAATGCACACTGAAATTTGGAGGACTTTCCAACAGAAAATAGAATAAACTAGGTTTTAGCTGCCATATAATTAACTCCTTTTTTTAGTGTTTACATTTACAAGGATTAAGGCTTTGTCGTCTCATAAAAGTGGTACAACTTTAACTGTACTGGTAAAGCAGTACACAATCCCACTTGTGTGAACATAGTTATACCAGTATAAAAATGTTCATACCCATTTAGATATTCCTATACAGGAAGGGAAGGAAACTGTACTTCATTTACATTAATATACCATTTTTATATAAAAAAAAATTACACCCATAAGTGAAATAGTTATACTGGTACAAAATCTGTGTGTAGACCAAACCTAAGGGACATCTTCCTATTCCTCTCTATTATACTGAATACCATGTTTTGTGTTAACACCATCTTCCCCCACACTCATTTTTTTAGTAGATTACTACTATAGTTCAAATAAAGCAGTCTTCACTTGGTAGGAAAAAAATATCAAATTTATTTCGTGTTTAAAACTAGTCAAGGACTATATACAAAAAGAAAAAAAAAGTAAAGAAATTAATAAAATAACCTTCACAAAATGCAGACATTTCAGCTACTACAGTTATGTTGAATAATACACAACAACCATGTCCTTATCTAACAAAAAAAATCATTAAATAGGTTAATTTTATCCATATTCTCTCTCCTGATCAATGGAGATACTCCCTCTTGCTAGCCTCAGCAGATCAAAACTGTAGTTGGACATGACACTCATGCAAGGGAAATCTGAGCCTTTAAAGGAAAGTACTCAGCTCAGCTCCCAGTAGTCCTCTCACCGGCTGAGTTTGGGATTTTGCTTCCCTTTCAGCAATCTGTCCCCAAATGATTTTTCAGTCAGACAGTATTTTCAGCACTTATGGTATTTATTTTAAAAAAACAACAACCCATACACACGCCTGACATTTTTTTTTCAGTCTCATAGTTATATTCATAAATTGAGAAATGTTAAGACACTCTGGCCAACTCCATTTGATTGTATCTGTGACGACTTTGAATGGGTATAGAGAACAGTTTGGAAAGTCTTGGAAAGAAGTCTTTGACTTCAAAGTACAACACTGACAAAACTAAATACAGTTTTGATTGCAGTTTAGTACCAGACTCAAAAATATTTTCCTTTCTGATGTTAATATTTAAGGTTCTGGAAGGTGCATCAGAGCTTCTTGAAGCTACTTGACTATGCTTTGGAGATCCACAAGCCAAGTCTACATTACCCACTGAATAATATATATTTGCATATATAAAATTGCATATAATTTGCCTGTTGTCATTCCCATCCCATTAACTTCCATCTACTTATCTGACTTTGGATTGTGAGCTCTTCAAAGCAGAGATCATCCTTCTTGAGTGTTTTGGAAACTCTTCAGAACAAAATGTATGCTATTGTAAAAAAAAAAAAAATTCTCCAGTGGATAAGACAGAGAACTGGATATACGTTCTATTCCTGCCTCTCTCATTGATTCACTGTGTGACCTTGAATGAGATACTCAACCTCACTGAGATAGTTCAAGTAACCTCTGTACATAATTTTTCATATTTATACAAACTGGAAATAAATAATATTTAGCAAACCTTTATGAAGTGCTTGGAGATGAGCTGATGAAAGATGGCATGAAAATGCTAAGTATTCATTATTATTACAATTATTGTAGCAGAGGATTACTCATATTATAGAACCCACTAATAAGAACGCTCTTATCTGGGCAGAGAAGCTTGTTAGCACATAGGTATATAGAGCCTTAAATATTTCTCTGATCTCAATGGTACACTATTTCTGCACTTCCTTTAAATGTCAAGAATTCCTCTTTTCTTTCCAAACACAGAAATGAGCTTCCACTGTCTCTGGAATATGAATTCAAACTTGGTCATATAAGCATTGATAGATAACAATTTCAGTGGAAAATGTAAATGCCACAGAAATGTTTCCACCGGTGAGTTTTCCATCTTTAAGCTGCTGCAGGGTCAACTCTACCATATAGGGAGAACAAGAGGTCATCTAGGGCAACAAAATACCAGGGGCAGCAAATTGTTTAATGACTATTTTGTTTACTGTGCAAGTGACTTTTGACTAGGAAGGGAAGTAATCTTTCTGGTTTGCCTGGGCAGTCAATACTATAAAAGCATTTGTGCTTGACTGGTGTCTGGGGAAATCAGAGATGGAGAGTTCTAGATTTGCTTCTTTATCAAATCTGTCAAGTCTTCTACTGCATGTGAAAGACTTTTATATTTTTCATTTTGCTCTCATTTTATTTCAAGTCATATGACCAAGAACATTACTAAAGGTCTAATACTAAAGGAGTATGTATTTGACAAGTTTCCCTTTCCAAAGGTTTGCAGTTTAAATGAGTATTTTTGCCTTGTTTCTAAAAGAAAAACACAACATGTATATTTTACACATAAAAATGTCAATACTGATAAGTGCAAAGTAATGCACATTGGGAAAAAAATACCCCGAACTATACATACAAAACAATGGGGTCTAAATTAGCTGTTAACACTCAAGACAGATCTTGGAATCATCATGGATAGTTCTCTGAAAACATCCACTCAATGTGCAGCAGCAGTCAAAACAGCCAACAGAATGTTAGGAACCATTAGGAAAGGGATAGATAATAGAAATAGAAAATATCATTATGTTACTGTATAAATCCATGGCACACCCACATCTTGAATACTGCTTGCAGTTCTGGTCACTCTATCTCAAAAAAGATATATTAAAATTGCAGATGGTACAGTGAAGGGCAACAAAAAGATTAGGGATATGGAACAGCTTCCATATGAGGAGAGATTAAAGACTGGGTCTGTTCATCTTAGAAAAAAGTTAACTGAAGGGGGCTATGACTGAAATCAATAAAATCATGAATGGTGTGGAGAAAGTGAATGAAGTGATGTTATTTACCCCTTCACATAACACAAGATCCAGGGGTCATCCAATTAAATTAACAGGCAGCAGGTTTAAAACAAACAAAAGGAAGTACTTTTTCATACAATGGACAGTCAACCTGTGGAGCTCATTGCTGGGGGATATTGTGAAGGTCAAAAGTGTAAGTGGGTTCAAAAAAGAGTTAGATTAAGTTCATGGAGGCTAGGTCCATCAATGGCTATTAGCCCAGGTGGCCAGGGACGCAACTCCATGCTCCAGGTGTTCCTAACCCTCCAACTGCCAGAAGATGGGCCTGGATGACAGGGAATAGATAATTCTGTTCATTCCTTCTGAAGCATCTGGCACTGTCCACTGTGAGAAGTAAGGATATGGGGGTAGATGGATCATTGGTCTGACCCAGTATGACCAGTTCTCAAGGTTCTTACGTTCCTAGGCTGAGAATTTGTATGGCAAGTTAAAAATAAATTATAAATTGCTGAAAAATTATTTATTTGTAAACTGACAGACCTTTATAGCTATGCTATCGGGTACTGATTTAATAACAATAATAATAAAGATTGATTTCTTTATTATTTATTGGTAATTTATTTTAAATTACATTGCTTTCATATTTTAAATATGGGAACTTATAACACAGCTGATGGCAAAGAGGACCTTCAATAATAACCTTGAATATCAATTTATCTCTCTTTCACAAATCTTATCTAGGCAAAGGAGCTATTTTTACCAAAACTACTAAAATTACTATATGAAATGAGACAAATGTAAAACATTCAATTTCTTGAAGACTGAGAAGGTGACTTTGGTAAATATTGATCTAATATCCATTTACAGAAAGGAACAATCAACCTTTCCAAATGAAAATGTTTGTTTAACATGAAACACAGAAATAACTAATCACAATTCATAATCTGTTAAATTATTAAACTCAAATACCAACATCATCTCTGAGAAAAAGCCTTAGTTTTGTCTTTTTTCATTATTTTGATACTGCACAGTGGATGAAATTATAGTTTCAAGGTCTTCATAATTATGTAAACTCTATGCTCACAACATCAGCTGATTTACTAAAAACAGCACATACACATGAAACAAAATGATTTATTGTGCAATTGAACGGATAATGCAGGGCAGCCACATTATTAGTGTGAAATTATACAAAGGCTGAAAAGCTTATTCTAAACAGAACCAACTAGCAATGTCCTGTTAACGCCTGAAAGGGAAGCAGATTGGAATCCAATCAAATCAACCTTATATTCTCAAAAGTCTATACAAAATTTTGAAAACATCTAAAAGATTATAAAACTTAAATTGAGAAAGCCAGACTCCAGATAAAGTATAATTTCACTGTTCCATTAAAACTGTTGGACAGTATACTTGCAGTATCTTCTTGCTATTTAATGTAACCTCAGCTCATGAAAATCAAAATCTGAAACTGTTAGAAGGTTCTTTGTATTGTGCTTTCTATAAATGCTACACGAGAGAAATAACTTAGGAGAATACTGACACAATAATAATTAAATAAATGCTAATTTTCAATTTTCAATTGTGACTTCATTTTGAAAGTTACACCAAGGATACAAGACTACAATCATAAAGCACAGCTTTGTGTTTAAAATCTAAATAAATAAATGCCAACAATAAAAAAAAAATTCTGAGGAAATATATAGTCACTGCTGTAGAATAAAGTCACTGGATCTGCAAAGACAGCGCTAAAGGGAAGCAAGAGAATATTGCCAATACTCCAGTTGACTATACCAACTTCAACTGATTCCAAAGGGAGTTTTGTGTGAATGAGCACTACAAGAATTGGCCCTTATTTGTCTATATTAGGGGAAAGTCCTCAGCTGAAGTCAATGGAGATATGACAGTTTACACAAGCTGAGGATCTGCCCCTAGGATTCTTCTCTCTAAAATTTCCCACCATTGTTACCCCAGTGGTAGGAAAATGGGAGCGCTAGTATCGACAGGGCATCAAGCAGACATTGGCGTTTCAAGCACTGTACCATATAACCTTGCTCAGACCAAGTCTAGATGACAGTTCTTAAACCGCCAGCTACCAAGGATCCCTGGTCTATGCTAGAACTTTGACGATGGCTCCTGTCAGTTCAGATTGGTAGAAAATATTAGAAAAATCCTAATGTAGACAATGTTTAGGGAGTATAAGAGTTGGTCTCCATAACTGCAAGCAAAGAAGAATGGGAGATTTCTTCCAAGTTATTTATGGTAATGCTCACACCCAAAAATATCATGTTTTGCTCTCATCAATGGCACAGAGCACAAAAGCTTCATTAATACATGCTAACAAATGCCTTACTACTTCCATCTACATGCAAAACTGAAAGTCAGTGGAAGCCAATTTACCTTGAAGATGCCAGTGTGTGAAGTTTGAACATACTAATCGTCTGCAACAGGGTTTAGACCAATTTAGTGATCTCAAACAGATGAGAATGTATATACTTATAGGCACATCTGGCAGCATCACATTTAGTTAAGGTTTCCTAAACCCTTCTATTATAAAAGACCCTCCTTTTTTCAATAGCTTATAAAACTTTGCTAAACTTCAACTATTCTGGCTGAAATTTTCCATGCTGGGCATCTGCCCTGGATTGCATTTTTTAAAAAGTTTCTGCAAAATGGTTCAACTACTCCTGAGAATGAGGTTAGGGAAAAAAATGTTTAAAAAATTCTTACAATTGTTGATCTAAGAGGCTCCTCTATGCTTGGGAGCAGGGACTTAAAATCTAGCAGAGCAATCATGCTGGTATTGAAGGGGTGTCTTTTGCTTCCCTGAGGAAATCTGGTTGAATTATACACCTCAGTCTGAAAACAGCCACTTGCACACGCTCAGTAGAGGCTGGCAACAAAATGCTGTGAACATTCCATCCCCACTGAGAATGCTCCACTCCTACGGAGTCCCATGCTAAACACTATGAGCTTGCTCCACACCCACAAAGCACACTGAGCATGTTCCAGCCTGGGGCTGCGACTCTCCTCCTGGCTGATGGTGCTGCACACCAGAACTGAAAGAAGGGAAACCGTCTCTCCTGTGTTCTCAATTCTCCTCTCCCAGGACCCAGGCAGTGAGGAGGAGGAGGAAGCAGCCTGAGTGTTGAATGGAGAAAGGTGAGGATTTGGGGAGGGAGGATAGGGTGACTAGATCACCACACTAAAATATCAGGACACATTGGAGTGCCATCAGCCCCGCCCACAGTCCACTCCCGCTCCTCCCAGACTCTGCCTCCACTCGGGCCCAGGTCCTGCCCCCTCCCCGCTCAGCCCCCCCCCACATCCCCCGGCCTGCGGCTGGCTTGCTGCGTCCCTCCTCAGTCCCCCACCCGCCGCTCGCCTCCCCGCCCACTCGCTCACCCGCCCACCGCTCGCCTCTTTACCCCCCTGCCCGCTACTCACCCCTACGGCGCTGACTTCCCCTCTGCCAGGTGGGTGCTCGCCCACCCCCGGCCTCTTCCCACCCCTGAACTGCCCTTGCCCCACCCCCATTTCACCCCCTTCGCCCAAGTTCCCACCCCTGTCCTGCCTCTTCTCCGCCTCCTCCCGAGCGTGCCGCATACCTGCTCCTCCCCCCATCCCTCCTGGAAAGCGCTAAGTGCCACCAAACAGCTGTTAGACAGCAGGAAGCGCTGGAGGGGAGGAGGAGCGGGGACGCGGTGCACTGGGGGGAGGGGGGAGAAGGAAGTGAGGAGGGGGGAGCTTGGCTGCAATTTTTCCCCATGGGTGTTCCAGCCCCGGAGCACCCATGGGGTCAGCGCCTCCCTCCTGCTCACCTCCTTAGCTGACTATCGGGACAAATGGCGTCCCGATCGTACATTGATCGGGACACGGGACAAAGGGTTAAATAACGGGACAGTCCTGATTTTTTCGGGACATCTGGTCACCCTAAGGGATGAAGAAGGGATAAGAGAAGGGGGAAACAGGGACCAAAGCAAAGGGGGAATTGTACAGAATAGAGGATGGGACAGCAACAAAGGGGGAGAAATGCAACAGAGACAGAAGGCCACAGGCTAGTAGGGACAGGAGCAGAAGTGTCTAATCACTAGAGAACACTTCCCTCAGAACATGGGTTAGAACCCATGATGTCTGAGTCCCAGTATTCCTCCGTTGCCCACTGGCAAGTGTTTATCTCACCCCATCCAGTAGATAACCGACACAGAGGACAACAGCCTACTATTACCACCAGTTACTCAGTTAGCTCAAGTGACAGAACACTAAAAGGTTAGGAAATACCAAGTTTATGGTTGTTCATGCAGCCTTCATTCAGTCCTCTTTTACATATGCATTATGATCTAATCTTTAATTATGTGATCACATTCTGTTTTTCTACATCAACTCTGCCTCATTCAGTGCACAAGATGGATAATACATTCTGTTAAACATTCTCCATAAAATTTGTGAACATGTTGTATCTTTTCTGCATACTTAAAACATTAATGCATTATGTAATGCATCATATGACACATTGCTACTGATAATAAACAGAGATATTTATCTATCTGTAACTGTTGTTCCCTATCGCTATAACAGTCACCACTCTTGGGGTTGGCTCCTGCTTCAAGAATAGTGGAATTTTCCATAGCTTAAAGTTTCAAAACCACTGACTTAACAGCTCCTGAATTGCAGCCTCCGGAACCCTTAGCGCTCCCAACTATTAGCTCTTTCTGAGCAAAACGTGGTATAACATGCCATTAGGAAAGTTTGGAGGGCAGGTGAGCATGGACATGCTTTTAAAAGTATGTGTATGTTTTGAAAGTCTAAGCTTAAATTTGCGACTTGCAATGATGTAAGAAAAATACAAAGACATGTTAACACAGCAAAGAGCAGGCAGAATAAATGGTAAAATGTGCCTTCCATCACCCAAAGAAGAGCTCTGGGTGAGCTCAAAAGCTTGTCTCCTGCCAATAGAGGTTGGTCCAATAAAAGATATTCCCTCACCCACCTTGTCCCTTCATTCAGTGGCAGGAGAATGCTTAATTTTAAATTCAAAACTGGCCAAAATGTTATACTGTTAAAACAAACAGTTGAGACAGTCCAGCCACAAAATAATTAGGAGACAGAAGAGTTGGGACACTCAAAATTTCTTTAACATCGATAAACCAAACATTTTAAGTCTTGTGTTAAGCCTGATTCCAAGCAACACTGCTCTAGCAAGAGTATACAGGTACCCTATGCACTTATGTGGCTGTTCTAAAACTCTCCTGTATAAAACATGACTTGAGGTTGGATGCAGAAGCAGACCTACCAGTAAGCCTATTACAGAGCAGCAATGAGAGATGCAGTCAGACAACCTTTTCAACATGGTTGTCTTGGAGATAACAGAACCTACTGTATTGGTTACAAAAGAAACAAAAAGCCGGGTGCATTTTCTAAGGCTTTTAGTCTACTCCCTTTCATGTTGATTTTGCGGAGAAGGGCTTTGCTAAGATGGGCATGCAAAGAATGTTGGCAGGATGACTAACTGATTAAGATTGAATTCTAGCACTAGCTTTGGACGGCATTTAGGATGGGTTCACAGCACCACTTTATCCTTAGAGAATGTAGTATTTCTATTTGGTGGTCAATTGACAGAGATTGAAGATGGCTCTGTTGGGGAGTTTAATACTGCAGAAGTGTTACCTTCCATGTAAGAAATTTAAGCTCACCAGTTGAAAAAGAAGTCCCATCAGCTTTGTAAGGCCCATATTAGTATCCCATGACACAAGAAGTTTTTTGAATGGGAGATTTTAATTGCAATTAGCCTCTCATGAATCTGAGTGATTAGTAATTGCAGATAAATTGATAAACTTTTAAACATGATTATGAAAAGCCCAAATAACTGCAAAATGTACAGTTGGGGAAGAGGTCTGTGACCCAGATTGACAAATAAAAGAGGCAATGTCTAGCAGGTTGTCTAAAGGGATTCACACAGTCCTTTTGGAACCAAACTGTGAACTATTTCCACTTGATTGGAATGCTCTTCTGATAGATTCCTTCAAGCAGCTGGAAGCAATTCAGATATCCAACCTCTGGTCATGGGTGTGTGTGATACAGTGGCCACCATTACAAATTAGCTTTTGCCAACAAGTAAAGCACACTATATCTAAGAGACCAGTTTCCCGCTATGCATAGAATAGGAAAGAACTCTGGTATTTGTGTGTTAACTATTATTGGCAAATGGCAACCATTTTACTTCATTTTCTTATTTGCAATCTCTGATTTTTTTTTTTAAAGTGGGCATTACTGCTTCATCATATCAGTAAAAATATCAAAGTATCAAATTTTACAAATCCCCCTCACTTTTGGAGTAAGACAAAGCATGAAAAATTTCAGCTCCCAGGGAATTTTTAAATCAAATTACAGTGGAATGAAGACAGAATTCTGCAGTTCTAACTATTGGGTTGCTACCACAACTCCATAATCCAGTAACTTCTCTACTGAACTGTTCAATTAATTAGCATATTGCACCTTTAAATGTCTGATCCATCCCATGCAAGTAACTGTTCTGCACCTTTCAATTGCTAGGAACGACTACAGCAATAAAGTAGCATTCAGTTTAAGCGGATCCCTCCTGGGAGTTTCTATCAAGTGCATGCTGATAAGGACTGTTTCTATTTTTCATAATTTTTCTTGATAATCTAATTCAAAACTAAGTTTTATTGAGTAGAATTGCCTTATCTTGAAAAAGTTAAAATTGAACTAAGGAGCTGTCACCACCCATCTTGTTATTTGTTTTAAACAAAGGGGCTAAAAATCACAGTATCACCATTGCAACTGTGGTGATTCATATCAGTATCTTCAGGTACACGCTTCCATCCTGCCTGTAGTACTAGCATTAAGTGTCAATATTGTCGGGTGGTGGCTGGCTTCCATGACATCTGCCTGAACACATGTGCTATAAGGATGATGACATGGTGATTACCTACCCCAGTACCTGAACCTCTCGCAGGACAGACTTGCTATTGCTTTGCACTGCTGTAAAGAGGTGCTATTAGAGTTGTACTCATTTCTGATAAAGAGGATCTGGATTCTACTCCTGTACTGGGTAATTTGTTTGTGTGTATTTGTAATTGTCATGATTTTAAGAGTTACTGATTTTTTGTACATTCATTTTAAAATTCTATACACTAAAAATTTGGCTCAATACATCCACATTCAGTTCTGATTAATGCAGGGGAACATGAGATGATCTAGAAAAAACAATTGCTCACTGATAATACTCCTCATCATAGTCTCTTTCTTCACGCTACTTCCCTCTTCATCTTACAGTAGATTGTTTCTTGACTGAAGAGGAAGAGTCTAGCAAAACACACGTCATTAACGTTAGTGACTGTTTTTGTCTGACTATTCCTTGTCTTCATAGACTCACAGCCTTTAAGGCCAGAAGGGGACTCTGTGATCATCTACATCACCTCCTGAACATTGCAAGCCACAGAACTTCATCCACCCACTCCTGTAATAGACCCATAATATCTGCCTGAGTTACTTAAGTCTTTAAATGATTATTTGAGGACTTCAAGTTACAGAGAATCCACCATTACTCTAGTTTAAATGGGTAAGTGACCCATTCCCCATGCCAGAGGAAGGCAACCCTCTTCCCCCCCCACCCCCTGGGTCTCTGCCAATCTGACCTGGGCCCTCCCCATCTAGTATCCTGAGCCCTCCCCATCTAGTATCCCATCTCCGGCCATTGGGGATATTTACAACTAGCAGTTGCATATGGGCCACAAACCGTTGTATGCTGTCTCATCATACCATCCCCGCCATAAAAACTTATCAAGCTCAGTCTTGAAGCCAGTTAGTTTTTTGTCTCCATCCCTCCCCACCCCCCCCAGGAAGGCTGTTCCAAAACGTCACTCCTGTGATAGCTAAAAATCTTTATCTAATTTCAAGCCTAATCTTGTTGATGGCCAGTTTATATCCATTTGGTCTTGTGTCAACATTGGCGCTTAACTTTAATTCCTCTCCCTCCACGGTATTTATCCCTCTGGTGTATTTATAGAGAGCAATCATATCTCCCCTCAGCCTTGTTTGGTTAGGTTAAATGAGCCAAGCCACTTGAGTCTGCTCTCAGAAGGTAGGTTCTTCATTCCTCTGGTCATCCTAGTAACCCTTCTCCGCACTTGTTCCAGTGTGAATTCATCTTTCTTAAATGTAGGAGATCAGAATTGCACACAGTATTCCACATGAGGTTTTACCAGTGCCTTGTATAATGGTACTAACACTTCCCTATCTCTCCTGGAAATATGCATCCTAGAATTGCATTAGCCTTTTTCACAGTCACATCACATTGGCAACACAGTCTTCCTATGATCAATCAATATACCCAGGTCTTTCTCCTCCTCTGTCACTTACAACAGATACATCCCCAGTTTATAGCAAAAATGCTTGTTGTTAGTTCCTAGGTGCATGACCTTGCACTTTGCACTATTAAATTTCATCCTATTCTATTATTCTAGTTTTCAAGGTTGTCCAGATCTTTTTGTATGATATTCCGGTTCTCCTTCATATCAGCAATACCTCCCAACTTCATGTCATCCACAAATTTTATTACCATACTCCCACTTTTTGTGCCAAGGTTATCAATGAAATATGAAATAAGATTGGTCCCAAGATCAATCACTGAGGAACTCCAGAAGGGTACTCCTGGGGGGAATTGTGTGCCAAAAAATTAAAAATTCTGCACACAATATTTAAAAATTCTGCATACTTTATGTGTTAAAATAACACAATGTAATCACGTTAGTTTCAATTATTTTGGTAATTTACTTCAAAATACCTATCAGAAAGTATATCTGTAACAATAAAAACAACAAAAAAGATTCAGGAAATGTTTAACAAATAGATTCCTTGTTAGGAATAATAATACAGAACTTTGAGTAATAATCAATTTAAACTACAATACTGAAATGTACTTCCTGCACCCCTCAGAAGCAGTGCAAAGGTTTGAGGGAGTCAGGGGTAATGGAGGAAAAGGGAAGTAATTGCTGGGAAGGAGCCTGGGTGTGAACTTGGAGGGTTATTGGGTGTGGATGGGAGAAGTCTGAAATAGTTTTTTGGGGGGCGGGGATTGTTAGGGAGTTGGGTAGCCATCCCCATACAGACCATGGCTGACCCGTAGCCTCTCCCATTCAGTCAGGTACATCTGCCCCACCCCCATGTGTCCCTGCACCTCCCTCCCCAATCCCCATGTGTCCCTGAACCCCCACTCAGCCACCCCTTCTCCCCATGTGTCCCTGCACCCTCACTCATCCACCCTTCCTTCCCCCATCCCCATGTGTCCCTGTACCCTCACTCAGCCAATCTTCCACACATCCCCATGTGTCCCTGCACTCCCTTCAGCCACCCTTCCCCCGTCCCTATGTGGCTCTGTGCTCCCCCACCCCCTGTCCCCATGTGTCCTTGCACCCTCACTCCCACTCAGCCCCTGGCTCAATACTGTCACCCCACTAGCTCCTGTGCCTCCATCCCAGTCTGTCCCCCCACTAACCCTTCTGAACCCCAGTCTATGTGAACCCCCTAGCAGCCCTGTGTGCCCTGCTCTGTCCAGCTCCCCCATATCCCATGCCTCTTCACCTGGCCTCCCTCTGCACAGCTGGCTGAGCCGGCTGTCCTCTCTTTTGGCGCCACAGCAGCCCCTGGTGGGCAAAGGTGTAATTGCAGTGCCTACCTGGCAGAATGTATTTTCTGAGGGTGTGGGGAAATCTGCAAGAGACATGAATTCTGCATGTGTGCAGTGGCACAGAATTCCCCCATGAGTACCACTGGTAACCTCCCTCCAACCTGACAATTCATCTTTCAGCATGACCCATTGTAGTTTCCCCTTTGGCCAGTTCCTTATCCTCCTTTCAATTCTTATATTAATCCCCATCTTCTCCAATTTAACTAATAATTTCTTATGTGGGACTGTATCAAATGCTTTACTGAAAACTGGGTAAATTAAATCTATGCATTTCCTTTGTCTAAAAAAATCAGTTATCTTTTCAAAGAAAGAGCGAGCTCAGGCTGGTCTGGCACGATTGACCTTTTGAAAAAACATGTCACATTTTATCCCAATTACCATTTACCTCTATGCCCTTAACTACTTTCTCTTTCAAAATTTGTTCCAAGAACTTGCATACAATTGAGGTGAAACTAACAGCCCTGACGTTTCCAGGATGCCTTTTTTTCCCTTTCTTAAAAATAGGTAATATATTAGTAGGGCTTAAATTCTCATTGAGTATTTCCCAGAGGCTCGGGGCTTCAGCCCTGTGGGGAGCACTGGGGCTCCTGCAGGTTTGGAAATATTTACTGGAGCTCTGCTCCAGACAGCTCCGCTGAATTTAAGCCCTGTATATTAGCAATTCTCCAGTCATAAGGTATGATTCCTGAGTTTATGGATTCATTAAAAATCCTTGCTATTGGGCTTGCAAGTTCCTTTAATATTCTTAGATGGAGACTTTCTGGGTCCTCTGATTTGGTCCCATTTAGCTGTTTGAGTTCAATTTCTACCTCTGATGTGGTAATTTCTACTTCCATATCCTCATTTCCATTAGCCACCCTGCTGCTACCCCTATGCTCTTCATTACCCTTATTAAACACTGACACAAAGTATTTGCTTAGGTATTGGGCCATGCCTAGATTATCTTCAATCTCCACCTGATCCTCAATGCTTAGCAGTCCTACTTCTTCATTCCTTGTTTTCTTGTTATTTGTGTGACTATTGAACCTTTTACTGTTGGTTTTAATTTCCTTTGCAAGATCCAACTCTGCTTGGCTTTTGGCAGCTCTCACTTTTCCCCTACACTTTCTGACCGCCAGGAGGTAGCTTTCCTTACTGATCCATCCCAGCTTCCATCCTTGTAAGCTTCCTGCTTTCTCTTAATAATCTTTTGGAGATGCTTGCTCATCCAGTTTGGTCTGCAACCCTTCCATATTCTGTTCTGACTGGTTGTAGGATAGATGAAGAGGTGGCACTTGAATAAAGGCTGTTTCACTAAATTAATGAAGACTAGAATCTCTTTCATTATTTTCATTTACAATGATATGCCCTTCAAGTGGATATATCTGAACCAGCTAAGAGATTTCAGAAGCAATAATGACAGGGACAGAAAGCCTAGGTCAGGTTGTACCTGGTTGTGCGATCAGATGAGGTGAGATGAGAACTTCATGGATCAGTTACTACCAATCCTCACAGGTTTAAAAATCAGATTTCCCTCAGCTGTAAGAGGCTGTTAAGACCATAGACGCTGTCTCTCTCCTGAGCTTGGTCAGGATTTTTGCTACCAAACAGAGCCGAGGAAAAGGCACACTGTGTTAGTTAAAGTAACTGGCGGCTGGCTGGGAAAATACCTTTGAAAAATCAGGCCACTTAAACACCTACATATGAATTTAGGAACCTCACTTTAGGCAGCCAGTTTTTTAAATCTTGGTCCAAATTTCTTGATTGTGGGCTCCCTCTCCAGGGTGGGTGCATCTGCAATTACTGTACTATTACTGATCTGGAAATCCTTTCCCCAGTGTAAAGCGTACCTAGACTGTGAGTCTTGGAAGGACTCTATTACCCGGAGGTAGTGGTTGCTTCTATGTGCTTTTTCACCTCTAAGTCCTCAAAATCCACTGAGGGGTGCTTTTACATGGAGGCATGCTATAGATATCACAAATACTACTGTAGCTGTACAGCCTGGCATCTACAGCCTGATTCTTATTTAAACCGGTTAACTCTGACAAATCCTATTTGCTGGATTTCCAATGTCATGGATCTGGTCTTGAGTCAAACCAAGTCTACCAGGATCCCAGTTGTCTTTTGGGTTCTAGCCAAGTACCTTGGAAGTTTAGAATGAACACTTGTGACTCCAGCCCTCTGATGATGGTACAGATTGATGCTTGGATTTCTTCTAAAGTGCAGTCCTTGATTAGCCAATCATCTGGGTAAGGGAAAAATATTCACTCCCATTCTCTGTGTTACAACACTGAAGCATTTCCCCAGTGCCAGCCTGAACATGAACTTTGTGAACTGGCAAACATAAGATGCGTCTGCTGGCAAACATACCGATGCATCCCAGTATGAGTGCAGTGTCTCAGTATATAGCAGAGGTAGAATTGCACTTGCATACCTCATTTTGAATTCTTTTTACAATGAGCAAGTTGATGAAATCTGAAATACAGATGGGACAAGTGTGTCTTTGTACCTTAAAGCATATTTGAGAGGACAATTTGGGAGGATTTATGAAAACCAAATATTATACCTCCACCTAATAATGTTGAAGACCCAAGTATACAAGCTGATCATGCCACATCAGACGACTCTGATCTTGCTCCCACAGAGAGATCCTCTAAGATGGATATAGGGGCATTTCACAGGAACATAACATCCAGACTCTTGCTGTGAAGTTTAGGAGAACTAAATAATCAAGTTGTGCCCTCCGTTTTTCATGTATCAACACCAACAATAAAGACTGAACTCAGAAAATAGATGATCATTTTGTTGATGATTCGTGAGGGAGAACAACATATAAAATACTGTTCCTCAGTTCTATTGAATTTGCAGAAATAAAAATACGTTTTGTCAATAAACTAAATAAATATTTGAAATACATACAGATAGCAGTAATATACATATTTCAATGATATTTTTATTGTCACTTTTCAGATCCTCTGCACACGGTAATGAGCAGGAGAAGCAGCTGTAGGATTTAAAATATGCATACTCTTTGAGATGAAAATTCTTCCTTTAACGCAGTGGCTTTCAAACTTTTTTTCTGGCGACCCAGTTGAAGAAACTTGTTGATGCCCGCAACCCAACGGAGCTGGGGATGAGGGGTTTGAGGTGTGGAGGGGCTCAGGGCTGTGGCAGAGACTTTGGGTGCAGGGGTGAGGGCTGCAGGGTGGAGACGAGAATGATCAGGGTGTGGGAGGGGGCTCTGGGCTGGGGCAGGGAGTTGGGGTGCGGGAGGCTGTCAGGGCTCTGGGATGGGGGTCCAGGCTCTGGGGTGGGGCAGGGGATGAAGGTTTTGGGGTGCAGGAGGGGGCTCGGGGTTTGGGGGAGGGCTCAGGGATGTGGCAAGGGGTTGGGGTGCGAGAGGGGGTCAGGGCTCTCGGGTGGGGCCGGGGATGACGGGTTGGGGGTGGGGGAGGGGGCTCGGGGTGGGGGGGGGGCTCAGGGCTGGGGATTGGAGTGCGGGCTTACCTTGAGTGGCTTCTGGTCAGCGGTGCAGCGGGGGTGCAGAGGCAGGCTTCGTGCCTGTCCTGGCACCGCGGACTGCGCTGCGCCCCGGAAGTGGCCAGCAGCAGGTCCAGCTCCTAGGCAGAGGCGCGCATTGGTTCCCATCCAATGGGAGTGTGTAGCCGGTGCTCAGGGCAGGGGCAGCACGTGGAGTCCCGTGGGGCCCCCCGCCTAGGAGCCAGACCTGCTGCTTGCCGCTTCTGGGGCGCAGCGCGGTGTCAGACCAGGTAGGGACTAGCCTGCCTTAGCTTGGCAACACCACTGACGGGACTTTTAACGGCCCAGTTGGCAGTGCTGACCAGAGCTGCCGTGACCCAGTCCCTTCCATTCCACGACCCAGTTCTGGATCGTGACCTACGGTTTGAAAACTACTGCTTTAACGTATGCTTGCCATGCACAGTGTATCCCTTTTTTGGAGAATATCTTCAAATAATTGCTCAAAATTAGCCCATGTGAAGTTGCAACATAATGGCAGATCAATCTATGAAAATTTGGTTAAACAAGTAGATATTATCAGTATTTAATTTTGCTTATTGTATTATTGCAATATTTCAATGCAAACTCTCTTCAAGGAGATGTGGAGAATTTTAAAACCCTCTTCTCTTGTTCCTTCTACCCATGCCAAAACAATACAAAAAAAAATTCTGATCCTTCCTCATGCCCCCCAGAAAAACCAAAATTTTAATCCTGATTTTTCGTACAGTCCATCAAGGACATTATCAGGAATTAGAATTTCTACTATCTCTATTTATAGTCAGGTGACACAGAGTAGTTGGTATTCATCTAGTGTTTGCTAAATTGTGCCACTGTACTCATGTCATACCAGAGAGAATCTATAAAAAAATAATTCATCATAGCAAAGTGGGGAAACAGTGATCTTCAAGTTACCTAAATATTTATAATTTCTTTCATCACCGTTTGAAATCTATAATGTTATTTTTTTAGAATTTACAGGAATGCTCAATTTCCAAAGGCCTTTACTTGTAGAATTCTTTGCTGTGTGTGGCAGAGCTACATGGAATGCCTAATTCTAAAGTTATTAGCCCACCTACCAGGCTTCAGTAAAACCGAAACAAGCTCATTTAAGAAAAACAAAAACAAAACGTGACATAATTATAATAACTAGAATCAAGAAGGTTCCCCCGCCCTACTTTCTCTTTTCATAGAACAGAATGAAACGCTACGAATGTATTAACATTTAGATTAGCAAACTCTGCGTGCTCTCCGTAACAACAGTAATTGGTTAGCCAATTTACAGAATCTTATCAAAACTAGCGAGTAAAATAAATATTTGCAAACTTACATGTTGAGGCTTTTATTACACTAAATAATAAAACTTCTTTTTTTTTCCTTTTTAACAGAAGCCACTAGTTTCCATTAAAATGTTTTATGGGAATTCCAATCCTTAGTCAGTCTGTAGTATGAAGCTTTATATAGTCTATGGATAAAATTCCAAAGCCAGCTAGCATTTATCCTGCCAAAATTCTCTTGGAGAATTTAAGGTTCAAAGTTCAGCCCTAACACCCCTCTAACGTATTTTTCGTGAAATTTGAAATTTCCAGACTAAAGCCAAACCTCCAAAATGTTTTTGAAATCAAGAGTTACCTAACAGATCAAGCTGAAATTGCTAGAATAAAGGGAGAGGGAAGGATGAAGAAAAGAAAGGGGTTGGTATAGGTGAGAGTATATAGTATTAAATAATGTACGCAAAGCCAATAATGGCCTGATCCTTCAACACTTACTCATACAAGTGGTTGTGTTGAGGTTTTGTATGACTAAAGCCTGGAGGACTGGGCAGTCAGGCCCTGATTCAAACTGCTTGAGTATGTCCTCACTTTAAGTGAAGTCAATGGAACTATTCATATGCTTCAAATTAGGTATATGCTTAAAAATTAGGGTTATAATTATCTCTGTATCCTGATGTTAACTGAAGCAGCCAAATTTTAGTGCACTCTTGATATTAAATCCAAGATGGCAATGCTGTTATGCAGTTCATTTTTACCTTATGCTTACAGCTCAATTCCACATAGCCTTTCCTTATTTATCTCCCTTTCTCCTCAACCCTCTGTATTCTGTCCTTCTTCCCCCTGCTTCAGACAATTATCCCACTGTGCAGAAGCAGAGAAAAGCCAGAAAGTGCAAAGGAGCCTAGCCTGTATCCCAGCTCTGGGATTGTGTTTCAGAAAAGCAGAGGGACGCTAACTAGGCTCATACAGTGTCAGATTCACTCTGTTTCCACTGACACCACTGGGAAGGCTTTATTGTGGAGAAGAATAGACACTACAATGCTGTAAGGAGATTTTTGCAAAGTTCTTGTCAATGAGTAGGGGGCAGTATGTAGGGAGGTGGGGGTGCCAGGAAAAATGGGATTCCTGGGATTCAGCCATTTAAAATGTAAACCGGCTTCACACAATTTTTTTAAATTGCTGTATAAGACAACATCAGAAAAGCACTTAAAATTGGACATGGCTGTTTGTTGTCACCTCATTACATTCTCTGGGGCATAATAAAAATTACAAACTATATTGTCCCATGCAAAATTATTGTTAGTTAAACCACATTCACATGAACGGAAGCAAGAGGACTGCGATTCCTGTAACCAACACTCAAGTATTGTATACACCTGTAATTTTTGATACTCTTATCTCATATTATTAATCATGGTTCAAAGCTAATAAATTCAAATAAAACCACACATTTACAAGGAAATATTTGTTTCCCTAATATAGTGTTTACACATCAATTTTGGTAACAGCTTCTTTTCATGTAGAGACAAAGATAAGTACACTTCACATAAAAGAGATCTGGTTGCCAGAGCTGTTATTAAATAGTCTCAAAACTATCTGAGTTTGCACAGCAGAAACATTTAAAAGTTTCTGACAGAGATGAGTCCTTCATTTTGTAATCCATTTTTAGATCTTTAAAATCTATACACTACTGTTAAGCTAATACTTATTCCAAGTTGAGTAAAATTTCTACACAAAATAAAAGTCGAGAATATCAAGGCTCCTGAAGAATTGTGATTACAGAAGATTGCATCTGTAATTGATACTGCATATTTAACTTTCCTTTTGGAGAGCGCAGTAGGAGACTGCAATACTGATTTTTCACACAAATATATACCTCTAAATGTGAAAGTTTTCTTTGGCCCTGATTTTGCAAAGGGTTATACACATGCTTAATTTTACAGGCATTGAGCTCAACAGGACTACTCATATGCGTCAATATTTTCAGGATTGGGGCCTTAGATTGTCAACTCTTTGGGGTAGAGATGAAGCTCTTGTTGTCACTGCAACAGTTAGCTGAAATTAGTTATTCCATTACACTCCAGCTATTTAGGCCTTGTCTACACTTGAAATGCTACAGTGGCATAGCTGCACCACTTCAGTGTAGATACTACCTACACCGATGGGAGGGGTTCTTCTATTGGCATATGCAATCCACCTCCCCAAGAAGCAGTGGTTAGGTTGATGGACCCACTGTCTCCACTAGGTCATCTTAACCATGCCACTCAGGGATGTGGATTCTTCACTCCCCTGAGTGACGTAGTTAAACCGACTTAATTTTCTAGGGTAGACAGGCCTCAGGGTGGCAACACTCTTAGTAGCAACAACACTCCAGCTAATCAAAATGGTTAGATTAGAAAACCGATTGGATTAGCAGTTGAGGAATTGTTGTAACTTGAGTTTCTGCATCCCCACAGCATTACTATTAGAGCTTCAGCAGCACTCCAATTTCAACCCATCCCCTCCGAGGGACCACCTAGCTCCAGACAGAGATTTTTGTGTGTGGACAGGAGTTGGGATAAGGGAAAAACTTGAGTTATAGCTCAAGCTAACAATGAGCGAAGACAAGCCCCAAGTCTGAACATGTGTACAGCACATAGGACACTGATCTTGACTGATGGGTCTCTGCACTTCTGCAGTATAAATATATTAAATAATAATGAAGTAATTATTAAAATATAAAATGAGGGGTAATCTTTTTCAATGGCTGTTTACAACTTACGCCTCTTAATGTGTGCCTGTATAACTTCTATAGTGCAACTAGGTGGGGGAATATAAGTAAAAATAATAAAATACATAATCACCCAGATAAAAAAGACAGTTACCTTTTCCATAACTGGTGTTCTTCGAGATGTGTTGCTCATGTCTATTCCACAGTAGGTGTGCGTGCTCGCCACATGCACCGGTACCGGAAGTATTTCCCCTAGCAGAACCCGTAGGGGAGCACCTCAGCGACCCCTGGAGTGGCACCTCCATGGCGCAGTGTAAGGGGCGCTGCGTGCTTCCCCCCACCCTCCGTTCCTTCTTGCCAGACAACTCCGACAGAGGGGAAGGAGGGCGGGATGTGAAACAGAGATGAGCAACACATCTCGAAGAACACCAGTTACGGAAAAGGCAACTGCCTTTTCTTCTTCGAGTGATTGCTCATGTGTATTCCACAGTAGGTGATTCCAAGCTATACCTGTTGGAGGTGGGTAGGAGTTCACAAATTCTCGGGACGGAGCATAGCCCTGCCGAACTCGGCGTCCTTCCTGATTTGGGAGATGATCGCATAATGCGAGGTGAAAGTGTGAACTGAAGACCACGTAGCAGCCCTACAAATGTCCTGGATGGGGACATGGGCCAAAAAGGCAGCCGACGAGGCTTGCACTCGAGTCGAGTGCGCCTTCACAATTGGTGGCGGAGGGATTCCCATCAGGCAGTAACAGGTATGGATTCACGAGGTGATCCAGTTGGAGAGCCGCTGAGTGGAGATGAACAGTTGCAAGGACTTTCTGAACGGCTTAGTCCGCTCCAGGTAGAAAGCCAGAGCCCGTCTCACATCCAGCATGTGGAGGTGGTGCTCCTCACTGGTCGCATGGGGCTTGGGGCAGAGAACCGGCAGAAAAATGTCCTGACCCATGTGATAGGCGGAGACCACCTTTGGGAGGAATGAAGAGTGTGGGCGGAGCTGAACCTTATCTTTATGAAACACCGTGTACGGGGGCTCGGAGGTCAGGGCCCTGAGTTCCGAGACCCGCCTAGCTGACGTGATCGCAACCCGGAAGGCCACCTTCCATGAGAGGTGTGACCAGGAGCACGTGGCTAGCGGCTCAAACGGGGGCCCTGTGAGATGGGCCAACACCAGGTTTAGGTCCCACTGCGGGACAGGGGGCCTAACATACGGGAAGAGACAATCCAACCCCTTAAGGCATTGGCCAGTCATAGCATGGGAGAATACTGTGTGGCCCTGCACCGGCGGATGGAAGGCCGATATGGCTGCCAGGTGCACCTTGACTGACGTGGGCACCAGGCCCTGGGCTCTAAGGTGAAGGAGGTAGTCCAAAATAAGCTGGATCGGGACAGCCACCGGGGAAACGCCCCACTCGTCCACCCATCTGGAAAACCGAGACCACTTTGCCAAGTAGGCTCGGTGCATGGAGGGCCGCCTGCTTTCTAGGAGGATGCGCTGAACCCTTCCGAGCACGTCCTTTCCTCCCTACCTAACCATTGAGCAGCCATGCTGTGAGGTGGAGTGCCACTAGGTTGGGGTGGAGGAGGTGGCCTTCGTCCTGGGAGAGCATGTCCGGGCAGGACGGCAATGGCCACGGTGGGGTGACTGCCAGGCCCATGAGGGTCCCATACCAATGTTGCCTGGGCCATACTGGGGCAATCAGAAGGACCCGGGCCTTGTCCGACTTTATCTTTTCCATGACCTTGCCAATCAGCGGGAATGGGGGAAAGGCATAGAGAAATTGGGTTGACCGGGACAGGAGGAAGGCATCGGAGATAGCTCCCCGTCCCAGCCCCACCCCCGGAGCAGAACCGGGGACAGCGACGGTTCTGCCGAGTCGCAAACAGGTCCACCTGGGGAGTTCCCCACACTCGGAAAAGTCTGTGCACCACCTCTGGGTGGAGAGACCACTTGTGCTGAGAGGAGAAATCCCTGCTCAAACGATCCGTCCGTGCGTTCTGGGCGCCCAGCAGATGGAAGGCCTGTAGGCAGATGTCGTGGGCTATACAAAAGTCCCACAGCATGAGGGCTTCGTGGCAGAGGGCAGAGAATCGGGCTTCGCCTTGCCTGTTGATATAGAATATCAAGGCCGTGTTGTCTGTGAGGACTCTGACCACCCGGCCCTCCAGGTGGGAGCGGAAGGCCATGCACGCCAGCTGTACCGCCCTGAGCTCCTTGACGTTTATGTGGAGGGTTAGATCCTGAGCCGACCACAGACCTTGGGTCTGAACGTTCCCCACGTGGGCCCCCCATCCCAGGTCCAATGTGTCGGACATTAGTTCCAGCAACGGTGCCCTGCCCCTGGGGAGGATCACCACTGTAGGGAGGTGATCACTGGCTCGGGCACCGTGAGGATTTGTCCATCCTGTCCCTGGCCTGGGAGAACTCTGATGCCAACCAGGGCTTCATCCTGAGTCTGGCGTGATGAACCACATATGTGCACGGTGACGTGGGACCCAAGAGCTGGAGGCACGCTCTGGCTGTTGTCACCGGAAACCTTGTGACCGTGTTGATGAGCCCCTCTCCGGTGGGAGGGAGGCTTTGGCCGACGAGGCGTCCAGGACCGCCCCGATAAACTCTATTCGTTGTACAGGACTAACGTGGACTTGATGTTGTTTACTAACAGGCCCAAAGTGATGCATGTGGACAGGAGCACCACGTGATCCTGCACCTGCGACCGGGAGCTGCCCTTGACCAACCAGTCATCCAGAAAGGGGAAGATCTGGACCCTCGGCGCCTGAGGTAGGCCACCACCACCGACATACATTTCGTGAATACCCTGGGGGCAGTAGACAGGCCAAACGGGAAGACCATAAATTGTAGTGTTCCTGCCCCATCGTGAAATGAAGGAAGCACCTGTGCCCCTCGAATATATGAATGTGGAAGTACGCGTCCTGCAGATTGAGGGTGGCGTACCAGTCCCAGGGGATGATGGAGGCCAGGGAGACCATGTGGAACTTGAGCTTCACCATGTACTGGTTCAGGCCTCGCAGGTCCAAGATGGGCCTGAGCCCCCCTTTGGCCTTCGGGATAAGGAAATAGTGGGAGTAGTACCCCTTGCCTTTGAACTCCCCCGGTACCGCTTCCACCGCTCCTAGGCCCAGGAGCTGCCCCACCTCCTGCTCGAGCAGAGCCTCGTGTGAGGGGTGCCCAGGAGGGGCGGGGGTTGGGGGCAGTTGGGCGAGAAGGAATTAAATTGGAGGGTGTAGCCCCGGGAGATGAGATTGAGGACCCATCGGTCAAAGGATAGCCGCGACCACTCCGGGAGGAAAGCACACAACCGATTGGAGAAGGGAAGCTTTATTGAGTGTGGATCCCTGATGAGAACTGGCAGGGGGTGCCCCCGGGTGTCCTCTCAAAACTGCCTTTTCCCCGCTTCCTTGCCTTTGGGAGGACCCAGGCTGGGACTGTGGATGCCTCTTATAGTCCCGCAACTTCTTATAAGCGGTCTTGTATTTTGACTGGGTAGCCTAAGTGGGAGTCTGCTGTGGCTTGAACTTAGGTTTAGCCGGGGCTGTAACAGAGAGACCCAGAGTCTGGAGCGTCGTGCGGGAGTCTTTCAGGCCATGCAGTTTTGTATCTGTTTGTTCCACAAACAGAGCTTTTCCATCAAACAGGAGGTCCTGCAGGGAGGTCTGCACCTCGCTGGACAGCCCAGAGAGCAGGATCCATGACGCCCTTCTCATGGACACCACGGAGGCCATGTCCACTGCATCCGAAGCTGCCTGCAAGGTTGCCCTGACAGCCGCTGTGCCCTCCTCCACCAGCGCTTCCTTCCTGTCGCGCTCCTGGAAGGAGTCCTCAAACTTGGGCAGGGGGCCCCACAGATTGAACTCATATCGGCCCAGGAGAGCCTGGTGGCTCACCACCTGTAACTGGAAGCTCGAGGATGAATACATTTTTCTTCCAAATGAGTCCAGCCTCCTTGAATCTTTATTTTTCGGGGCAGGGGCTGGTTGGTCCTGCAGTTCCCTGTGATTGACCGACTCGACCACCAGGGAGTTAGGAGCAGGGTGGGTGTATAAGTATTCATGCCCCTTGGTGGGTACAAAATACTTGTGTTCCGCTCTCTTAGAGATGGGGGCCAATGAGGCCGGGGTTTGCCACAGGGCATTTGAAATTTTCACCACCCCTTTGTGGAGGGGCAAGGCCACTCTGTCCGGTGCCGAGGAGGACAATACATTAAACAGGGAGTCCGAGAGCTCCTCCATCTCCTCTGCTTGGAGGTGGAGGCTTGATGCCACCCTTTTTAGGAGTTCTTGGTGGGCCCTAAAGTCCTCCTGCGGGACGGAGGGAGGACGGGCTGTAATCGCCTCATCCAAGAAGGGTGAGGAGGCCGGCGCGGTACTGTGTGTGTCCACTGGCACCGGAGGGTCCACCACCTGGTCAGTCTCCGGGCACGGTGCCGAGGATGTACATCCCACCGACCCCTTCCTCGGAGGTCTGGAGAGGGAGGCCGATGGTTCTTCTGAGGCTCCAGCCACCAAGCGAACCCCCACCAGGGGCTGCGTCAGGGGCCATGGTGCCCACAGGTACCATTGGGCTGCCCACAGGACCCAGTGCCACTGCACCTGCTGTGGCACTGGCAGAGCTGGCTGTTCGGCCTGGCCCATCAATGGACGAAGGGAGGCCGAGCTGTCATACGTCCTGCCGCTGTCCCTGGACCAGGAGGAGCGGCGGCGCCAGGAGCGATGCCGACCATGGGACTGCGATCCCGACGTGGAGGACCGGTACCGTCAGTAACAGCTGCTCCACGATCAGCTCTGGCGGGTGGACCCGCGACGGCGAGACACCGGCGATTGATGCCCGGGGCAGTGGAGGCGGTGCTGTAGCGGGGTCCTGGAGCGGGATGTCGAACGGGAACGACGTCACCGTTCGTGCCATGACCGGCTGCGATAGCCCCTCCGAGACGAGGACCTTTGGCGTCATCTGCCTCGGTCCCATCGGTGTTCGCTCCACGAGGCGGAGCGATGCCAAGAGTCTCAGTCAGATGGAACCCAACCAGACAGCCTGGTGGGTGCCGAGGGCGATCCACGTGGACTTTGCCCTGAACGGTCGCCGGGCGACAAACAGCGTCAGGAACGTTCCCTTGATCGAGACTGGTACCAAGCCGGGGTGACTGGGGAGTTCCCAGCGACAGCTTGCCTCTGGAGCGCGGGGCCGACATCGGCGGTGCTCCAGATACCGGCATGGACATAACATCCCGGGCCGCCTGCAGGGCCTCCGGTGTGGAGGGCATCCGGACATCCGGTGACGCCTGCTCCGAATAGGCCGGGCTACTCCACTCGAGTTGAGTCGGAGGCCTAGAGGCTGGTGGGGATTGAGGACTGCCCGACATGGGTCTAGCCTCTGTCCCGGGTTTACTCTGGTGTTGCAGCGAAGAAGGCCTCTTTCTAGCCTTCTTGGTGTGCCCTGTGGATGGGGAGTGGCGCTGACTAGTCGATGGGACTGAAGGGTCGCCACGCACAGACACCGCGGTGCCCGGTGCCAACTCGGAGCGGCGCGCTGAAGCCGGGGTCAGCGCCGACTCCATCAAAATAGCTAGAGCCTAATGTCACTTTCTCTCTTGGTCTGAGGCTTAAACGACTTGCAAATCTTGCAGCGATTGCTGAGATGGGTTTCCCCCAAACAGCGCAGACAGTCCGTGTGCAGATCACTCAGTGGAATTGATTGCCTACAAGTGTTGCACGACTTAAAACCCAGGGCACGGGGCATGCCCCAGCCCGGGCGCTCTAGCTAAACTAAATGAACTAAACAACTAACTAACTACAGGCACCGCACACTGAACGAACAAGCAGTTTTGGGGATGAGCTCCAGCAAAGCTGGAGCAGAGCAGTTCCGAAGCAGCTTCACTGGCGGGTAGGGGAAGCGCGCAGCGCCCTTATACCGTGCCATGGATGCGCCACTACAGGGGTCGCTGGGGCGCTCCCCTACGGGTACTGCTAAGGGAAAAACTTCCAGCACCAGTGCACGTGGCAAAGCACGCACACCTACTGTGGAATACACAGGAGCAATCACTCGAAGAAGAAACCAGAGTTTTCAGTTTATCCTATCTCCATATTTTATTTGAAGGCCCTCATCTAAAATAAATTAAATATGGTCACATTTAATTCAACAAATAAACACATCAGAGATTAGATGTAGTTTATTTAGAAATATATTAGAGAGACAGGATGGGTGAAGTAATATCTTTTATTTGACCAAGTTTTGCTGGTGAGAGAGAGAGAAGCATTTGAGCTCTTCTTCAGCTCTGTGTAGCTCAAAAGCTTGTCTCTTTCACCAACATACATTGGTCCAATAAAGAATATTACCTCACCCACCTTGTCTCTCTGATATCTTGGTACCAACATGGCTATACCACCACTGCAGACAAAAATATGTTACATACAACTTCTGCATAAAGTGACTCATTGAAGTATTTCAATGCACAAGAACAAGCAAACAGATTCTAAAAATTATGGAGTTGCATTTTCATATTACAAAGTGCATCTTAGGGTTGTTTTTCCTCTCTTTTGTGAAGACAAAGAGACTCAGAAGTTCCTTAGAATTCTCAAAGATCACCAACAAAAAATCCTCACTTTTTTCAATAGAAAAAAATAAAAGAAAGAAAAATCTAAAGAGTATATTTCATGTTTTTTCCTGATAACCTAATCAAAGTATTTGGGATCGTTTTCATAGTTTAGGCCTTAATAGGAAGTCAGGACACTTTTTCACAAACACAGACTCCAAAACATATCAGTCATTCCACAAATGAACATCTGTGATATTTTTAAAGCAAGTATGCAAATGCATATGAGTTATAAATTATTTGCTTTTCAAAGCATGCACAATATTTTTTTTACATTGCAATACATTTAGTTTCAGAGTAAAAAGTAAAACTTCACACAAGCAAAGAGATAAGGCAGTGGTTACTTAAATAACTTACCGGTAATTCATGTCCGTTTATTTATTGAAGGAGATTTTGCATTTAAGTACATACAGTATTCTCTCGATATCATGGGTTTTTGTGGGCAAGAGAGATTTTCAAACTGCGCCTATGCCATTGACACACATCCCTGAATGTATATGATATCTCTTCAACTTAGCCAAATAAATGCAAGCCATAATGTGTGAATATTGCAACATTATTTGTCTCTCCAAATCAACCATTTCAAATACAACTGTAAGGGTCAGTCTGGACTAAGCAGATGGTGTTTGCTGCTGTAAGAATAAGAGCTATCATAGCCAATGTTCACCTGTTGCATAAAAGACCATGGTTTCTCCTTTGTCATTAATAAGGAGTACATACAAGGTCCAGAGATTCAGAAAGGGGCTCCTTGGAAGCAGAATTCAAGAGGAAAACAAAAAATAGTCCTAAAAACCTGTATCCCAAAGGGTGCTATCAGAGTGATTTACATACTGACATCCTTGATTCTCCCAAGTAGCACAAGAATCAATGGCAAAAAATTCAAAGAGGGCATAACTTCTCTCCAGGTTCCAATTCAGGAGGCATCTTTGGCTGTCATTGGATAGCAATCCTCCCATCTAGTGCAGAAACAAGGATAGAGGAGCACAGACCTAAGTAATAATTAAAAAACAAAACCCTATTTAACTATCTTAGTTAATGAATGACAAGCACCACCTATTTGTCAGGCAAAAGTTCTTACACTGTGCAGCTGCACATTTCCATGTACACTGCTAGCCAAGAAGAAACTGCAACGAATCTCTTTCTAGAGAGACAAGGTGGATGAAGTAATATCTTTTATTGGACCAATTTCTCTTTCTAGCTGATCATCCAAAAACTGGTTGGATTAATGGCTAAACCCATATTTTTCTCAGAAACTACTATAGTTTTACTGTTATAATAGATCTTCACATAAGTAAGAACATCTTTAAAGGTTGCAAGAGATAGACAGATAGCTAACAATGTTTAGCGCTGACTATAGATAGCATTTTACATCTCCAAAGCATCATACAACCCCCCACAATAGCACTTTGAGGTAGGTAAGTATTCTCATTTTACAGATGGAGAAAGCGACACAAAGGTTAAATGTCTTGCCTAATGCCACACACAGCAAGTTGATGGTAAAGCAGACATTAGAGCTTAGGAGTTCTTGATGTATATTTCTGCACTCATTCCTCCAGACCATACTGCCTCTCCACTCCCGTAATGCTGTGCTTGCTATACATAAGAACACAGACTTTGAAACTAGGTTTGCCTAAAGTGAGTTTCTCTGCCCATCATTCTGGCACTGATCATAACCAATCTTTATGGGTGTGGGAAGTATGCTCTTTTGTAGGTCCGAATTTAAGTCACCAGTGGAAGGACTCTGATACGATCCACAACACAATAGCTAGGCATATCAAATCACATTGACACAAGCCACAAAAAACACTAAAAACTGCACAAATGTATAGATGTACTAACTCATTTAAATAGAGGTACTTCAAGTTCAGTGGACAGCCTTCTGCAAGGGAGAATTAATATTTTTTCTGTTAGAGCCCAATACTGAATGTGATTTGTTCTTACTAAGGAAAATAGGAGAAAAGAGGAAGTCTGTTTGCAGCCAGTGACTGATAAAGTCAGTACAGATTACAAGAGGGTTATATACACTGCTACCCAGAGGGGAAAAAATTACTGATACATTTGTTTACAATTCTGAGGTTGAAGACTGCCGGACGTTAGAATCAATGTCTAAGGGAAACCAGTCTTCCAAAAATCTCTGCTCTGACACAACCCTTCCAGTGAACTGTAGCTAGATTTTAAAAACAGAACTTCTGTGCAGTTGTCTTTAGGGACTTATAGGCTAACCTGACCTTGGATGGATAGAGGCTGACCTGGCAAAGGCTGCTAGCAAGGGATCCAAAATAGCCTTTACAATATGGCCAATTTGGGTTGCAATTAGCACTGCCACTTGGGGAGGAGCAATGCCCCCATCTGGCTCGAAATGGAGTTGACAGGCACAAACAAAAAGCCTCCCATAAATTGCTGAACTGTGCCCAACTGAGCAGGAAGAACTCAGAGGGAAGCTTTAAATCAGCCATTGAAGAAAAACTGGATGAGCTAAGTATGCAACTGGTAGACTACAGTGGCGGCAAGATGTAAGCCAATTGTATCCAATGGTGCAAGGCCTAAATCTATGGAATGATAATGCCAGTGTCAGAAGCAGGCAGGAGCTAGTGCGGGGGAAGGGCAGAAATGAGAGCTCACAAAGCAACTGTTGGAGCGGTAAGACACATCAGAACGTGCATGCCTAGTTTACTGGTACATGCCTACCATATATTTGGCCTCATTGCCTAATACTTTATTATTAACCGTTAATGCTTAATGGTTTATTGTTATTACATCATGGCTTTTTAAATAAAATGTTAGAGTTTTTTTTTTTTATTCATTTGTTTCCTGTTTCAGTTAAAGGAGACATGAAAGTGCCCAAAGCACCACAAATTGCTGCTTGAAAGGGCAGCATAATTCAGACAGACACAGGCAGTTTAAAAGGGTCAGTTTCCCCCCTTTCCCCTCTTTGTAAACTTTGCAGCTCAGGATGCTGATTTGTGACCCTCAAACCAACTCCCTCCCTGCTCAGCTTCTCAACAACATTCTTTAAACTGAAACCTGTCACGCTGCTGAGCATTGCAGCCAGGCTGAGAAGCATCCATCTTCCTTTGAAGGACCTCTGCATAAAGAACGCGAACAGTGTGCTTCAAAGGGACTCTGCTTCACTCTCAGCACAGCCTTTTGGTGCACAGCAGTGCTACAGAGGCTTTAGGAGTGCTTTTAAGATAAAAGTATATTGAACAAACCTGAATTAGAAAGTGATTTAAGGCTCCCAATTCAATTTCTTAAGATGCAAAGTTCAGCAGATGTGGGAAAAGAAGGGGTCTTGTGGGTACAGAGAAAAAACCCATAGGTTTAAGGGTGGGGAAATACACTAGAAAACATTTATTTTTTTAAAAAATTCTGTTTAACCTAGTGAATGTCTGAACTTCCTTACTTTGTCTTGATGAGGTCCTAGCTTTGCACTTTTGAGTTCACCCAAAGTCCCAACTGACCAATCAGAACATAGCTGTGATAATCAGCATCCACACACAGTCTTCAACACACTATTAATTATTATTAATTAATTTTAAGAGAACTAGTTGAAGAACACCAGGGCCTTGGGCCAACAGAGAAATACAGTTGGGTGCACCTGAAAACTCCAAATCTAGGCCTAACTCAGAAAAAGCCAGTGCACTTACGTGGATAGATATTGCCTTCTTAAATGAAGAGAGTTTTATTTCCTCTTATGCTTTCTAAGATTCTGAGATAGGGTGAGTCAAAGGGAATAACTGATCAACAGCTTTCATATAAGTCTGCATCTATGGCCACAGAAGTAGGAAACACACACACACACACACACACTCACCACAGACTCACAACTGTAAATGAGGTGCTTCTAAGTTATACGCTTCAGATAATTAGTGCCATTTCTATTCTAGCAAAATGATAAAAATAGAAATAAAAATAAATATTTCCTAATAACTTCCATTTCTTTAACTAATTTGGAAGTGAATGGCTTGAACAAAACCTCTTTACATTCATTCCTCAGTAGACTAACAGATGGGAAAGAAACACACACACACACACACCAGGATGCTGAGGGAAGCAATTTACTGGTCCTGCCACTGGCACAAGTCTGATGACTATTTAGGTTCTTGTACTTTGTCCACTACTGCGGTATGTAATTACTTGATATTGACAGGAGAAGAAAAGAACATTACTTGCTAGAGCTGGATTCCTAGGTTTGCTCCAGGACCTGCTTCCTGTATGACTTATATAGCTTATAATGTTATTTAATAAACACTTCACTCCTACTGAACATTTTTTGACAAGGAAGAATCTTTGGGTCAAATTCTGCTCTGTTATACCAGGCTAAAGCTGGAGTAACTTTACTAACATCCATGAAGTCACTCCAGATTTACAGCATTGTAATTGTATAAATGGTGCAGAAGTTGGCCCTGGTGACTATACAGCATGTATTGTTATAAACTCAATGCATATGACATGAAAATATGGTTAACAAAATGCATATCTGCTAACTCCTTTTGTGTTCTGATGTGATTTTGGGTTATATCACTTGAACCCTGTACCTGCATGGGTAAAAACCATCTTTTCCATCTACAACTAGTAAATTAAATTAAAACCCTACTGGTGATGATTTAGCGAACGTACTTTTAACAAATGGGGATGTACTATAAAAATTGGTGTTTTCCCACCACATCTCTGAAGTAACTGACAGTTAACACAAGATCCACAAACCAAATAGCTCAATATATGAGGACAAAAGAAATCAATTTGTGAATTAAAAAAAAAAAGACACGAGGACAAGTTAAAATTCCATAATTCTTCAATAGCATAAAAGCAGGGCAGTTGCTTTAAGATTCTAGATTAGCATTTTCAGTGACAAATTCTGCCTAAAGTTACATGTGGCATAATTTAGCTTTTAGGGCGTAAGGGTTTGAGACATTTTTATTTTTGTACTTTTATAGGTTGTTATTTAAGAAAGCACTTTCAATAAAACATTTCAAAATTAGTGATGATTTAAAATAATTCAAAATCATTAAACCTGCTAAATTCACGTTATCTGAAGAAGACAAAAAAGCTTGCTTATGTGTCAGCAAACTTTTGAAAACAGTAATATTTCTGGTTCTTGGTTTTTAAACTACTGTGCTATCCCAAGAGCCATATCTTTGTTGTCTAGAATCCTGTTGAGGTGTCAGTAGTCTGAATTTTAAAAATGACTCATTTTATAGGCTTTATGTTCTTTCACAGTTTACAAGTAACCCTGTAAGTTTTCATTTTATTCATATTTACTTGGACATTTTTATGGATTTTATATTTTTTTAGTGCTTTATGTTGTGTGCTATACACTAGTGGCATGATTCTCAAAGCAGTTGAGGCTCCTATTTCTTCTTTCAGACTTCCTTTAAACCTGTTTATTTTTTCCTACTATTTGCTGGACTGACCAAAAAAACCAAAAACAACCACCATAAGTCCCTGGCCTAGGACCTCCTGAATCACTGTCCAGTCCCTTCTGGAGACACCAAGTGGGTTGCAGAGCCATCCGAATGGAGCAGCTGAGGATTCCCTTGGCCTTGGGGAGTCCCAAGATGTCAGAGCTGGGGCTAGCCAGCTCTACACCACTGAGGGTGTCCTCCCTTTCTCCCCGTCTTGCAACTCAGAAGCTCAGCAACTCTGAAAACCAAGCCACACAATCAATTACACACAATCTCTAAAGGTTCCTGTTCATGCTGCAGTACTGGCCTTCTCTTTTAGACTCAGTCAAACCAAAGTAACTGAGTATGCAGGTACAGAAGGCAACAAGATATTATGTGGTGGAGGACATCATATTAACAAATGGAAATCATACCTTAAAAGAATAACAGAAAACCAAGCTCCAAAAATATGTTGGCTTTAATTTTTGAAAAAAAAAAAGAAAAAAATATTATTAGCTGAACAGAGACAAATAACTACACAACAATGTAGAAAGTAACAGCCACTTGGCCTTTATCAATCTAACATAAAGGAAAAAAATGAAATCAATTTATTAAAAATAATTTGCCCCCATCACCTATCTCATTTCTACATAACTAATTTATTCCTTATTAGATGCCTACATTCAAAAAAACCCAAAACGTTAATCTGAAATGCTTTAATTTCTTTTAGTCTCTCAGCAAGCATTATTCCATTTTCTTGCCTTTGATTGTTTAAACATTCCTGCACATTTAATTTTCTATTTCTGAATTTAATTTGGAGGACAAGACTGTGAAGGATTATTTAGTGCACAAAGTAGAGATTTATCAGAAGTTACTGCTTCATAAAATCCCAAGAGAGGAAGATGAAAACTTCATGTGTATGAATTTAATTGATCTATTTTTAGTAGGCTCTAATCTGTGCAAATAATGTTTTAAACATACAATTATTTTCCTATTAATTTTGCAAGAAAGCTAAAAACAAATGTACAGTGCAATAGGCAGGATATTTAAGTTAATATAACAATAATCATTACCAATATTAGCACATCAAGCTGCCTACATGTACATATTTACTTCTTTAGGCTTTCAGTTTTTTTGTTTTGTCTAAAGACGCACAGGATCCTAAAATCAGCTATGTTAGATGCAATGCAATCTGTATTCTGTTAGTTTTTAGGCCCAAAGCCATACAGTTAATAGGGGCAATCAGTCATCCTAACATAATTCTAAAACTATGAAAAGTTAAGAACTCTTTTAGTTTCTCCTCAAACCTAGTTATGACTCTCGTTCTAAAAGAATGATCTCTCACTTTTTTAGATTGAACGTAATTGTTTCATCCCATGATGTAGAGCACACAGTTTTTACTGGGAAGAAGTGTATCTGTTCACCACACTAGTTACAGTCAATCCAAACATGAGGGTATAATCAAGAAAAAGGAAAAAAGTGTAAGAAGTAATTATTTTAAATACAGTACGTACTTACACACACACAGACACACACTTATATGTGATGAGGGTTTTGCTCAAGTTCAATGGGGCCTTGTATTCAGTTACAATTTCCTAGCCTATGCTCTCATCTGATTAGAATTTCTGTATCCTCTGGTCTTGCAGAATTCCCGTTACCTTCTTTTGTGTTAAGGCACTAAAGATGGCAATTTACGTCTAATTAACGGAACTGAGTCATAATGAGCTCTTTTCTTTTAGACATGATTTGAATGTTAAATGTCCAAAATAACCACTAAGATTGGGCTTTTGGTCCTGCTTCATCTTAAGTATTTGCAACACAATGCTCTCATTCAGGCTTCCTGCTTTGCATACAGTCAGAGGGTTGGAGGTTATCCACATTGAGAAATTCTTAAGATGGTATGCACAAAGGGATTTAACAGCATGCCACCAGCTTTAATATTTTAGCTATGCAGCCATGTTGAAGTAGGCAAACTCACTGTCTCATCCTTCAGAATCTGTCGATCTCCAGTCTACCTTTGAAATGGTATCCTTTTACCAGTTCCTGAATTTGATAGCATTCTTTATGAGGGATCAATTTCCATGCAAAAGAGACAAAAGGCAGGATGAAAGACAAGTTAGAAGCAAAGCACACAAAGAGCTGTGCATCTGTGTAAAGAAAAGCATGATAAAGCAGTTCTACCACTGATCTGTGATGATGAATGAAGATGTAATGGTGAAAATACAAGATTGCAAAGAAACCAAAAGCTAAAGCCAGAAGAAGACAAACAACTATATTTTAAGTGAAACAGTAGCAGAACTTCAGTCTCAAAAAGGAGAAAAATATTACTGATTCAGCATATCTTGATTTTAACTGCTGATACAGAATGAATAAAAAATTTAACACCCCCATTAGATACTAAACATAATTCAAAATGCAACTCAAGATTATATTTTGCACTCCTGTATTTTTGCCATCATGTGCTCCAAAATATATTTATAGTACCACACATAGAAATAAAAAAGAAGTATATGCATAGGGCCAGATATTCAGCCAGGCCAACAACCCAGCCTGGATCTTTTGTATATACAATGAACAATGGATGGAAATAGCCATTGAAAAGATATGTCAAATTTAAATCCAGTAATTCAAAAAACAATATAAGAGCAGTTTGAAATTATATCCATTCCTACATCAAGAACAATTATTATGGTGCTTCCATCACATCTTTTATCTATTTAAAAAAAAATTGTTTCTCTCTCTCTTCCATTGTGCAAAAGAACAAAAAACCATGAAAACTGAAGAAGGCCCTCATATTGCAAAATGGTTTATGACAGACCCTTACAGCTGCACAGATGCTTGATGACTTCGATATGAGTTTGGATTGGCGTAGCAGGGCTCAAAAGTACACAGGCCACTTTGCAGGAATGGGGCCCTATCAAATTGACTCTACAGGGAAAACAGGGAAACTGACTATATACAAACTGAAAAAAAATAAAGAAAATATTTCTTTCTAATCACTTTTTTCATTTTATTAATTTTACTTGTAACAATAACAAGTTAAAAAGATTTTCTACATAAGAGTGGTTTTAAACTGACAGAATCCTTTTAATGCTTAACTAGATTATTTCATTGCTGAAGATATGTAAGTAATTATATATCAATCTGCTAATATTTTTCTCTGCATTTCATTGCAAGTGCGAAATTGTGCCTGTAAAAATATTAGGATTACAGATTATAAAAACTTTTGAAACTCAGTTTAATAATTAAATGTGTAAGTAGTCCAATAAAAAGGATCACAGCCCAAATATTTCTAGATTGTAGTCTGTAATACTAAAAGCCAAATATTTTACATAGAGTAACAACACATGTATACAATAGCTATGCTATTTAATTCACAGTTGCCTTATGTATCTTTTCCCCACATAATCTTCGTATGCGATCCAAACTTTGCTTGTAAAAGCACTGGAAAAGGGGAATGACAGCTTTGATGGTGTGAGTTGAACACAGGGCAGTGCTTGCCTACAAAGTTTAGTTTTTCTTTTGCAAGGATAGATTGTGTAATTTACACATGAAAAAAAAACCCTCTAGTGCTGAGATTCTAGTTTTGTCAAAAGAATTGATGCCCTATTAGCTAAAATATTAAAACTGACAGCATTTCAGAAAAAAAATTCATAATGATTCTGACTTGGTTAAAGGCACCATTTACAAAAATAATAATGTAGATATGCAAAGTTATAGTTTTGTTAAGAACTCTTTCCATTAATTCACTATTCTATTTTTCACCTCTCTGTGATAGTAATGGTTTAGTACACACTGTTCCCATAGAAATATTCGAAAGAAAGAAATCAACCACAAACTATAGCAAACAGTGCATAAACTGTTCTTCATTTTGTAAATACACTCAAAATGCCTAATTTCGTAACTCAAGGCTTGTGAAACAGTAAAACATCAATTACAAAAGTTCACCTGCAGACATTACATGTTAACAAATATTTAAATAAATCAGTATCCTAGTCAACTCTAACCCTAAATGTCCATTTAAAAGTGCTAATCTCTAGGCCTTTACTTCACATGGTGAAGAAAACTGGTATGTCCATTAATGTCTGACTTCTGCTGGGGATTCCTACAATTTAGTTCAGGAAGAAAACACATTTGAAATACAGTAATATAGAGACGAATTTGAAGACGCACATGATTTTAACACTTTCTGACTTGAACAGTCGATAGGCTGCATTTTTAGTTCACTTTTCACCTTTGAAAGAAAACGGAGACAGGTAAAGCAGATTTTCACAGATTCATAGATTCCAAGGTCAGAAAAACGACCATTGTGATCATCTAGTCCAGGGGTCGGCAACGTTTGGCACACGGCTCGCCAGGGTAAGCACCCTGGCGGGTCGGGCCAGTTTATTTACCTGCTGACGCGGCAGGTTCGGCCGATCGCGGCCCCCACTCGCTGCGGTTTTCCGTCCCGGGCCAATGGGAGCGGCGAGAAGCGGCGCGGGTGAGGGATGTGCTGGCCACGGCTTCCCGCCGCCCCCATTGGCCCGGGACGGCGAACCGTGGCCAGTGGGGGCCGCGATCAGCCGAACCTGCCGCGTCAGCAGGTAAATAAACTGGCCCGGCCCGCCAGAGTGCTTACCCTGGCGAGCCGCATGCCAAACGTTGCCGACCCCGATCTAGTCTAACCTCCTGCATAACACAGGACATATTTAACATCATATGACTTGATTAACTACGAAAATCAATTCAGTGCACGAATCATTGTCATAATTATATGATTTTTTTAGAAATAAAAACTAGTAGCAAAACCCACTGTGATACTTTTTTTCAGTGTTCTAGATGAGGGCATATAAATCTTAGCTTAGGGCACCACTAAAAATATTTGGCAGTCTCACCCTTGTTCCTAGTAGACACATGCCCTGGTATAGTATAGCACAAAGTTGGTATTTGCGCAAGAGAGGCCTAAGACAGGAATATCATACATGTTATGAATAAGACGGATGTTTTGTGACAGAGCTACAAGGGAAAGATTGCACATATCACCTATTTGCACTATACTTGGCCAAAACAAAATTACCACAAAAATACCTACAAATCTGTGAGAAGAAACAAGTTTAACTTTGAATACCTGAGACTAAACATGACTTCTATTCTTGTGAAAATGGTAACAAACTGCAATCCAATATTTATTGTAGAATCGTCTCACTACTACAGGTTGCTTTGACAAGATTCCAGAAAGTCCATTCCTGCCATGTCCCATTTCTGAGTCAAGTCTTTGAAGATCTCAGGGGGAAGCACCATCTAATACATTTGCCTTTCTAATTAGGTGACCAGTTGGGTGCACGGAAGTTGGGTCTTTGAAACAGAGAGAATAGTCTGTGGGCTTCTGTTGCAAGGTTTCTGCTCTTGATGCTTCCTCAGTTCCCTATGTAGGATACCATGTCAGTGTTGTCAGACCTGATTAAGACTGATATGCCCTTGGTTATATGTTCAAACCTTAACCAGGAGAGAAACACAGCTATGGTCTCAAAAAATATTACTCAGAAGCTGAGCTCTTCTGCTTGACCACAAGCCTCCAAACAAACAATAACCCGGGAGAAACTGTAGCTATCCATGCAGACCAGCATCTCTCAGAATGTCTGTCAACAATTTCTGCTCTAGTTCATAGATTTTCCCACCTAACTTTTGAGGGTCAATGCACATGAACTTTCAAAAGTTTTACAGTAGCCAAAGCTTGCAGCAAAATGACTTTGTACCTAGCCAGCAAGCCTACAGTACTCCTTTGAGATTTGCCACATCCCAAATCCAGGAGTCACAAAATTAGGAAAAAATTAGGAAAAATGAATAAGGAATCTTTCAGTCCCAGTTTCCATCCAAAAGTACTTTCTATATAAAGACAATATAAGAGAACTTGTAAATATTTCCCTGTGGATTTGAATATTCTTTGTAAGGCAATACCTAAGCAGTTATAATTAAAAATAAATAAATATTCAGCATTTGCAAGCAGCTACCAAACAATACCTGATTTATCACAATTCTTGCCAATACTTAAACCAGAAAATAGCTGTAGAAACTGTGTTAAAGTTGCCAAAGGAAGCCTACATATCCACCACCACACCCCACCAAAAACAGTTATTGGATGGGGAACTTGGTGTTTGGGAAGAGGTACTAATCTCAGGAGGAAAGTTGATAGTTTGCAAAGTAAACCCAAGATGCTGCCAGTTGTCAGAGCCCAAAAGTGAATTTTCAGGTGCAGGATGGGCAGGAACTCTCTTCAGCAAAGAGTGGCTACTGGTATTTGTAGTTCCAGAGCAGCTGGGATTATAAATTAGAGCCTGACAAGGTATTTTGGGAAGGAGTTAGGGTATTTAAACAGCACTCTTTCCCCTGAACAAGAGTGAGACCTAAAGGAATCCGGAAGGGCTGAGTCTCTCTCTCCTTTTGCTACTATGGTTCTCGGGAGAGCCCTGCGGTTCCGCGGATACCAATTTATATCTGCGGATATCCGCATCCACGGGCATAAATTTGTTTCCGCTCAGGGCTCTCCTCATAAGCATGTTTCTTAGGAACAGCTGATAAGTTTTGGACAACACTTCTGAAAGAGGACACCACATATTAGTCCACATATGACCTCATTGTCCATAAAGATCTTTTGAAGACAACTGCCAGTTCCTTCTGAATATGTTTCACTATCAGATACCTCTTCTTCTTTACCTTCACCTTGTCCCATCAGTAAGGGTCTTGTTCTTCATCTCCAAGTGTCCTTGTCCAGTGCATCTTCCAAGCTGAAATCAACCTTCTTCATGTGCCCCATCAATATCCGAAACCACCTTTTTCTAGGTCTTCCTTGTGGTCTTTGCCCCACGAAATACTCACTCTTGCACCGTCTGCCCAACATATTCCATATTTCTTTGTCTCACATGATCCAGCCATTCCAGTCAACACTCCCTCAGCTTTTCTGTGACGGGGTTACCCACATCATGATTCATACCCACTTCTCAGCATAGCCGATCAGCTCTCATCTTACCCAGCATCCACCTGAATATTCCCATTTCAGCAGTGAGTAGTAGTAGTTCTTTTCTCTTCCTCATTGGCCAACATTCTAACCAATACATCATGGCTAGCCTAATCATGCTTTTCTACACTTCACTCTTTAGCTTACGTGGCATGTACCTACTGCAGAGAATTTCCGTCAGCTCTCTCCATTTACACCACGCACGCTTCATGTGGCTTCTAACTTCCACAGCCATGTTCCCATCCAGGACCAGCATTGAACCGAGGTATTTATTATTGCACAGACTTTAACTCTAAATCATCTAGTTTTACTGGCTTATGGTTGTCCCTCTCAACAAAGCATCACTTGTTTTTCGTCTGTAACACAGTATATTGGTCCTTTAAAAGTAAAGGGGGACGGACGACCCCATTCCAATGTCTTTTGTTGGCTGATTTGTAAGCCATTTTCTTCTAATGCAGCCTTCCATAATTCTAGATCCCTTTCCACAGTTAGTATTTATCTTCACAGCACAACATAATATCATCAGTGAAAAGCGTGGTCCATGGAGTTTCTCCCTTACTCTCTTGTGTTAAGTTGTCCATTAAAGTCACAAATAGGAATGGGCATACAGCTGATCCTTCAAGTAGACCTGCCCTCACAGTGAATGAGTGAATGCTTCTTCTCACTACTGTCATGCTAACCTCAGGTATGTCCATGAGAGTCTGAACATGTGTCTCCAAAAGACTGCACAACTGCAGACCCCACCATAACAAGTTCTCTAGGAACTCTGTCATAAACCTTTTCTAAATCTGAAAACACTAAGCACAGTCTCTTGTGTTTCTTCCTGTAAACCCTCAATATATGAGTTGCAAACACTGCATCCTCTGTTTCACTAGCAGACACCTATTTTTCTAAGGGCATGTCTACACTTGCCATTTAAAGCACAAAAAGTCCCTTTTTTGCGCAAAAAATGCAGGAGCGTCAACACTTGTTAATGATTTTTTGCGGTGAACAGAAAACCACCTCCACGAGAGGCTTACCGCTGATTCTTTTGTGGTGATGCGCAAGTGAAGACACCTTCTTCCTGTGAAAACAAATTTTAGCCTCCAGAGGATATCTAGGTGACTCTGGCCAGCACCTCTGCTGCTCTGACACCAGGTAAACGGACGTCCACCCCTCCTCCTGTAAAGCCATGGGAAGTTTGAAACTCCCTTTCCTATTGTGAGTGCTCATCTGCCCAGGAGACCATGGCCGCTCCACATAGCAAATGATCCCTTACTTGGAGCAATGCCGAGCTACTGGACCTGATCGGTGTTTGGGGAAAGGAGATTGTGCAGTGCCAGCTGCGTTCCAGCTGTAGGAATGTCAATACCTACGAGCAGATTGCACGCAGCTTGCAGGAGAAGGGGCATAACAGAGACACACTGCAGTGCAGAGCGAAGGTGAAGGAGCTGAGGAACGCATACCACAAGGTGAGGGAGGCAAGTCAGCACCATCAGTCTGGTGCTGCGCCCGAAACCTGCCATTTTTACAGTGAGTTGGATGCAATCCTAAGTGGTGACCCCACCTCCATTGCAAAGAGCCCAGTGGATACTTCTGCATGTCCGGAGGCAGTGGAAAGTGGCCCTAGCCAGGAGGAGGTCATAGATGAAGAGGAGGAGGCTGAGGAAGCTGTGGAGCCCGTTGCTGTGTGCACTCAGGACCCTTTCTCCACTCTGGAGGTGTCTAGTCAATGTGAGCGGCCACGGTCTGCTGAGGCAGAGGCAGGAGAGCAGAGCTCTCATAAGTTGCTTTGCTTTGACAATGCATAAAGCAGGTTGAGGGCACAGAAAAGTACTAAGGTAGCTGTGTTTGTGTGCTAGGTGCACCCTCAAGTGCAGATACATGATAAAAATAAATGGAGAGAAACCATGACAAAGTGGAAAGAGGAGAGAACCAAGACCGAAAAGAGAATAATGCTTTCCATGGGGAAGGCTAATCAACATTTTGGAGAGTCAGACAGATATGTTTCATTCATTCATTCAGAGTGACCTGATTCGTGACTGCCCCCCATTGCAGCAAGTGCAGAATTCTTTCCCATGCACTCCCCAAACTCCCGCTGCACTTTCTTATAGGCTCGCTGAAAATTTTTCCATTCCTCCATACCCCCAGACAGCTGGAGTTATACACAGCTGTGAGGTGTATGGGCGCCCTACCCTGTTCCACCATCACTGAGGATAGCTATATGTGCATGTGGTATTTTCTTTTTTTTTTAAATAAAAGCACAAATTTTTCAAAAAGAAGCAAGCTTTATTTGTGTTCACATTTCTTTACATGTCATCACAGCTATGAGTCAACTAGCAATTCATCTTCATTGAAATTACACATGGAACGCCATGTAGCACAGCACATGCTATTAACACTTCCTTTCCCAAGCACAGCAGCAAAGTTTAATGATTTTCATTTTCAAACTTTTCCCTCCAGGCATTCCGGATCCTAACTGCCCCACACTGTGCCCCTCCAATAGCCCTGGTATCTAGCTGCTGAAACTCAGGAGCCAGGCGTTCGGCCTCCATGCTCCACATATGAGTAAACCTTTCGCCCTTCCCCCCATAAGTGTTATGTAAAATACAGCAAGCCGCAATAACCATGGGAATATTTTTCTCAATCATTTCCAGTCTACTGTACAATCATCTTCAGCGCGCTTTCAAATGGCCAAATGCACATTCAACAGCCATTCTGCACTACTCAGCCTGTTGTTGAAACATTCCTTACTGACATCTACGTTTTCAATGTATGGCTTCATGAGCCATGGCATTAATGGGTAAGCTGGGTCTCCCAGGATCACAATGGGCATTTCCACTTCCCCAACGGTGATCTGCTGGTCTGGAAAGAAAGTCCCTGCTTGCGTCTTTCTGTACAGGCCAGTGTTTCTAAAGATACATGCGTCATGCACCTTTCCGGACCATCCACTGTTAATATCAGTGCAACGTCCACGGTGATCTTCTAGTGCCTGCAAAGCCATGGAGAAATACTCCTCATGATTTATGTACTTGGTGCCAAGGTGGGCCGGGGCATCAACAGGGATGTGCGTTCCATCTATCGCCCCACTACAGTTAGGGAAGCCCATTTCTGCAAACCCATCCAAAATGTCATGCACATTGCCAAGAGTCATGGTCTTGCGCAGTAGGATGCGATTAATGGCCTTGCACACTTGAGTTACCATGGCACAATGGTCGATCTCCCCACTCTCAGTCTGATGTCGTTGCGACACAGGTCTGGGGAAAGCTCAGCACACAGTTCCATGAAGGTGTCTTTCCACAGCCAACAGTTTTGAAGCCACTGGTTGTCATCCCAGACATGCATAATGATACGATCCCACCACTCTGAGCTAGTTTCCCTAGCCCAGGAACGCCGTTCCACAGTGCTCAGCTCCTCAGTTAATGCCAAAAGCAATCAAATGTTACTGCTTTCTATTTCAGGCAGCTCATCAGGCATCTCTGACTGCAGTTCTCTTTGCAAGTTTAAGAACAGCTGCACTGCCACGTGCGATGTGCAAGTGACAGTTATCAGAGTAGTGGACAGCAGTGCAGGATCCATTCCTACTTGTAGATGTGGCGAGGAAAGCAGCCAGACAGCAAGAGGTGTTAAAAAATGCCGCGAAAGAAACAAGGAAGTAATGGGGCTGCTGGGACATTAAGCAGTGCATCACAGGGCACTGAGCAGGGACCCAGAATGCCTTGCACTCACCTCCCCTTCCCACGTGACCTATCATCAAAATGGAGAGAGCTGCACTGTGGGATAGCTGCCCTAGTGCGCTGCTCTATTCGGCGATGGAAGTGCTGCACATGTAAACACTATCTGACGCCTGTGGAAGTAAGTGAGTACACAAACCAGCACTTTTCTTTCACCAGTGAAACTGACAGCGCAAAAACTCTGCAAGTGTAGACATACCCTAAATAGTCTTAACTGTCTGCATTAAAATGTCTGGAGGTAAAAGAGATTTTCTTTTATAATGCTATAGAATCTCAACAAGCTTCCACCAGAATGGTAGGTCTTTTAGCAGCTTGACATTTAAATGCACAGCAATGTTCTATACTCATTGTTAATTACTCCTTTGTCACTCATATCTCTTCATGGGTCTGAAGATATGGGGATCATCACTTCCAAACCAAATGACTGTTAGCGTCCAGATGAAGGAAACAAAGCTATGTAGCTATTTGAAGTCACAGTCTTTCAAGAACTGCTAGGGTCCTAAAGCTGCTACAAATTCATTCACTCTGAACAAGAAAACCCTCATTTTGAGTATTATTTTGTTTTTAAAACCAATCCTCTATCTCTCATTCCATTGCCAATGCAATTTAAGGGTTGGCCTCTGTCCCTCTTCTTCTCCTAAAAAAGGATAAGGACATGAGTGCAAGAGGACCAGAAAGCTTATCTAACATGGCAAATGGAAGCTCTATCAGTGTGAGGGAATCCCAGGAAGGCACAGCTGGGTCTATGCCACCTGTTTTCAGTCCCCTGGCATAAGGAATAGTGGCATGGCCACAGCACCTTACATTTTGGCAATTTTCAGCTGCATAATATTCCCAAGGGGACCCTTATCAGAATGGGCCTATTCTGACCTTCATCAGGTTCTAATTCAGACTCCAGCTGCTCTGAAAGCACAAAAGTGGCTAGCCCTATTCTCTGGTACTGCAGCTTGGGCAGGGCCTAAGATATTGTCAGGAACCCAGCTGCCTTTGGGCTTGGTCACCCAGCGATCCAATGAGCTCAGCTGGGCTCCCTGATTGGTCAGAAGAACCAAGAAATCACCATTTACACACTGCAGCAACAGCCGTACACTGGCTGCTCAACGTGCCCACAGTTGTGCCAGACCTCCTTCCAGTCCAGCCCTTGCTCCAATCCTTACCCATTCCGCTCCAGCCCTAGTTCCGTCATACCTCTGAACTCCTGATTCCTGACTCCAGGCTCTGACCATTGGCTTGCTTCCTTACCATGACTCCAGTTCTGTCCTCTGATTCTGCTCCAACCACTAGGGAAGACTTTTGCTTCGACCACTAGATTGTACTGCCTGTGCCTTCATGTGTGACAGATATGGCCCTGTTAATCCAGCTCCATTCCTATCCTTTCCTTCCAGTTTTTTAGCATCTTTATTCCTGAAGAGACAGAGAGCATGCCTCAGTCAGGGGCGTGTACCAAGGGGGCAAGCAGGGACATGCCCCCCGCCCCCAATAATTGGTGGGGGCACAGAACTCCTCTGCACCCAGGATTGCAGCGGGGAGCTCACAGCTCCTCTGGCCCCAGGGCCGTGGCGGGGGCACAGAACATGCTCCTCCAGATGTGGTCAAATTTTTATTCCTGCACACACCCCTGGCCTCAGTTAACCTGCTCTTCTCTCATTTTCTTTCCTAATTCCCTAGACTTTGCTCTTTGTAGGTTTAAGAAAGAGGAGAAAGTTGAGGGACAAAAACGAGATGGGAAGACTGATTTATGAGAGATGATTAAAAGAGCAAAATATGTTGTCTATATCTTGGCTAAGCAACAAATGGGGGAGTCACAATAATTATCTGCAAAGTATTTGAAGAACATAAAGAATGATATAAGGCAGTGTAATCCAAGAGGGTATAACTAGGGCAAAAGGCTATTTAAAAAAAATTAAAAAGGGAACATAGGCAAACTATCAGGAAAAACACTTGAAAGTAAGATTCACTTGGCTGTACAATTGTCTGTTCAAAGAGAAGAGACGGAAGTTCAATTTCATGGAAATTTTTAAAACTCAAGTATAAATATACACCTCTACCCGATATAATGCGGTCCTCAGGAGCCAAAGAATCTCACCGTGTTATAGGTGAGGTCGCATTGTATCATGGTAGGGGGAGGAACCGCTCCCCGCCCCAGCTCACCTCCGCTCTGCCTCCACCTCCTCCTCCTCCTTGAGCGCGCCACCGCCACTCCGCTTCTCTCTCCCTCCCTTCCAGGCTTGCCGCACCAATCAGCTGAGGTGAGCTGGGGTAGGGGGCCCCGGGGAGGGCCACAGCAAGTAACGGGCATAGAGGAACCACTTGCGGTAACACGAATTCGGATATAACGAGGTAAAGCAGCCCCGTCCCCAGGATCGCTGCTTTACCGCATTATATCCGAATTTGCATTATATCGGACCGCATTATATCGGGGTAGAGGTGTATATGACAGGAACAATCCTATGCTGGCTGCAATGGCAAAAGTGGACTGAAATCTCCCCTCCTTTCCCGACATCTGTAATTTCTATAATCCTATACCACCTCTAGAGAGAGAACAAACCTTTTCTGCAATAGAGTTTCTTCTTATAGTCCTTCACAAGACCCATAATGGTGGCAATTACTGTGTCATTCACCTGTAGTGATCATTCACTTATATTGATCAGAGGCAAAATTAGTTTTCTTACCTGTAATTTTGGTGTCTCCTAATATGGCTCCACTGCTCTGGACAGAAGTCATACCTTATGGGAAGTGGAAGGCACTGACCATCATCCACCAACCACGTAGAGAGGGTAATAAAGTAGTGAACAAATACAAAAATATTCACTACAAATAAAGGAAAGACAGAGGTGACTGTCTGTCAAAGAATAAAGCCCGTTGAGAACCTCTCTGGTAAATAGCATTTGAATTAAAAAATTACTATTTCTCAGAAGGAATAGTTTTCTCTCTCTCTCTTTTAAATATATATATACACACGTACATATAACAGCCTAAGATTTCAAAAGTGACTAGTGATTTGTGAGTACCACAGTTTTTGGGTGCCCAATTCAAGGCATTTTAAAGAGGCAGATTTTCACTGGACAGGTGCATAGCGCTTCTTAAAGTCAGAGATCTTTAATGTGTCCCAAGTTGGGCCTCCCAAAATTGAGGCACCCAAAATTGCTAGTCACTTTTGAAAATTTAGGCCTCTATACATACATATTTTAGGTCAGATCCTCTACCTCTATTCTGTCCTAGCAGAGCACCTGGGGATTCCTCCTGTCACCCATTCCTAGTCCATCCTTCCCGACACAATGGGCATTCCGGGATGTGTGTCAAGGGCATAGGGGCAGTTTGTAATTCCTAGGCTTGCAAAACAGCCCCATGAGGGCTGCTTCAACCAGTGAAGTCAGATCAGTGCTGCGGCTGCTCATATGTTCAGCAGAGGTTTTGGGGATGCAAAGCGAAATATGTCCTCCCCTCCTTTCTCAACTGCACCTAAACATCTTAGCCTTAATTTTTATTTATTTTTAATCATTTATATCTTTGTTCCAAAAAGCATTCAGAGAGATTTAAAGACCTGTTGCCTGAAGACTGCATGCACTGAGAACAGCAACTCAGTTTCAAAGGAGGTTCCCAAATGGGTTATGATTGAAAAGGGATGAAGGAGCTGACTGCTTTAAGTGGAGCTTACCATTATAAGCTTGGCACAGCCTAGGGCTGGTGTTCAAGGTACCTTAACTAGAGAGAGTTGAAAATAGGGGTTCTAGCAAAAAATATAATAATTACCATACCTTTCCCGATTAAACATTTTGTCTGAAAGCTACAGGGAAGATGATTGAGAGAAACACAACATTTGGACATACCCTTAGCGCATGCTTGTCTGCTGACTGTCAGTGTCCAGGCTGTGAGCCACAGCAACAGAGCATTTAAGGCATCCAGGGTTACAGGAGAGGTGATGACACAACCCCTCACTCGTCTGAATTGCACTCCAGAATGTGACAGAACCCCTCCTCTAATGTGAAATAAACCTTCTATATGGTATTCTAGGATAACTTTCATAGGGAAAGAAAGAGGAATAATGTTTTTATCCAGGACCCTGCTGAGGGAGTCACCAAATGACACACAACAACTCCAAGAAGTAACTGTTTACCAAGATTCCTGGTACAAAGCTACAGGCATAGGAGATCAGGAAGACGCAAGGAACCTTGGTGAGTCTGTTTCACTATATTGGGGGGGGGAGGTCTTTTTTTTTTAACATTAGACATCCACATTTTCAAAATTATATAGGTATATAAAGATTTAAGTTAGCTTGGCTAAAGAATATATATGCACTGTGATTTGTATAGAGTACTGCTTAGCAGTTGTTGGAAGGCCTTGAAAGATGGTATGCTTAACTGGAAATACCGAACTTGGAATTTGGCTTAATTGAAAATACTGGATCTGGGGTATGGCTCCTAAGATAGGAGGAAAATCTTTAAAGAAAGAGACCCAATTATCAGGAATGGGTTCTAACCCATTTTAGCGAAGAAAGAAATTCAAGGAGCAGGGATTATAGTCATGGAGGTTCCGATAGTAAAGGTATAAAAGGGTGAACTCAAAGAGTTCATTGCTAGTGTCCAGCTGGACCCAGCCAACATGGGTTTGAGCATCCCGGGACTAGTCCTGTTGTAAGTACCTGATTAATGCTACAACTGCATGTTACCGTATGGGTGTTTAGCCATTTAAGGCATGTTTGGAGCAGCTGTATAAATACTGTTCATCCTTTTGGATTTAATAAAGGAATTTATGGTTAAATTAGTGGTGGTATCTTGTATTAATAATAATAATTCAAACAACACTAAACTGGAGAAGACAATTGCAAAGAACAAAATTTCTGAATATGACCTGATGCAGAGTTGTGTAACAGTGTGTGTAGACAGATACAATAACTTCTCTCCACACAAAGGCCAAATAATTCAATCCCCAATCCCTGGGCAGACCATCGCTCCCACGCACATTCATTATGGAGATGGACATTGTGCCAGTAGATGCCTGTAAGAATTGATCTGCTTCCAAACTGCCACCAGTTGCTTATTCTGTGGGTTGGAGGACTCCCATTTCCATCCACCACAGCCATTCCACCCATATGCATACCATGTGGGCGACTGTCAGTTGGATTAAGCAGTACTAAGGGCCTTGCATGGGCCTACCTCACTAGGGTGAATTTCATCTTTAGACACAAATGATAACCAACCTTGTGATTTATTAGTAGGGCTGTCGATCAATCACAGTTAACTCACGTGATTAACTCAAAAATTTAATCGCGATTAAAAAAATTAATCATGATTAATCGTAGTTTTAATCGCACCGTTAAACAATAGAATACCAATTGAAATTTATTAAAGATTTTGTATGTTTTTCTAAATTTTGATAAATTGTATTCTGTGTTGTAACTGAAATCAAGGTGTATATTATTTTTTATTACGAATATTTGCACTATAAAAATGATAAAAGAAATAGTATTTTTCAATTCACCTCATACAACTACCGTGGTGCAATCTCTTTGTTGTGAAAGTGCAACTTACAAATGTAGATTTTTTTTTTGTTACATAACTGCACTCAAAAACAAAACAATGTAAAACTTCAGAGCCTACAAATCCACTCAGTCCTACTTCTTCTTCAGCCAATCGCTAAGATAAACAAGTCTGTTTACATTTACAAGCGATACTACTGACTGCTTCTTATTTACAATGTCACCAGAAAGTGAGAACAGGCATTTGCATGGCACTTTTGTAGCTGGCATTGCAAGGTTATTTACATGCCAGATATGCTAAACATTTGTATGCCCCTTCATGCTTCGGCCACTATTCCAGAGGATGTGCCTCTGTGCTGATGATGCTCGTTAAAAAAATAATGCATTAATTAAATTTGTAACTGAACTCCTTGGGGGAGAATTGTATGTCCCCTGCTCTGTTTTACTCACATTCTGCCATATATTTCATGTTATAGCAGTCTCGAATGATAACCCAGGACACGTTCATTTTAAGAACACTTTCACAGCAGATTTGACAAAACTAAAGAAGGTATCAATGTGAGATTTCTAAAGATAGCTACAGAACTTGACGCAAGGTTTAAGAATCTGCAGTGCCTTCCAAAATCTGAGAGGGATGAAGTGTGGAGCATGCTTTCAGAAGTCTTAAAAGAGCAACAGTCCAATGCGGAAACTACAGAACCCGAACCACCTAAAAAGAAAAGCAACCTTCTGCTGGTGGCATCTGACTCAGATGATGAAAATGAACATGCATCGGTCCACACTGCTTTGGATTGTTATCAAGCAGAACCCGTCATCAGTATGGACGCATGGCCCCTGGAAAGGTGGTTGAAGATGAAGGGACATATGAATCTTTAGTGCATCTGGCACATAAATATCTTGCGACGGCAGCTACAACAGTGCCATGAGAACACATGTTCTCACTTGCAGGTGACAAACAAGAAGCGGGCAGCATTATCCCCTGCAAATGTAAACAAACTTGTTTGTCTGAGCAATTGGCTGAACAAGAAATAGGACTGAGTGGACTTGTAGCCTCTAAAATTTTACACTGTTTTGTTTTTGAATGCAGGTTTTTTTGTACATAATTCTACATTTGTAAGTTTAAATTTCATGATAAAGAGATTGCACTACAGTACTTGTATGAAGTGAATTGAAAAATACTATTTCTTTTGGTTTTTTTTTACAGTGCAAATGCTTGTAATAAAAAATATAAAGTGAGCACTGTACACTTCGTATTCTGTGTTATAATTGAAATTAATATATTTGAAAATGTAGAAAACATCCAAAAATATTCTATTTTATTATTATCAAATAGTGTGATTAATTGCGTGATTAATCACAATTAATTTTTAATTGCTTGATAGCCCTATTTATTACACATTAATATTCTACAGCATATTTTGTACATATATTTCACAAAATACATTGAAGGCATTGGTTTAACTTAACCACGGTTCACTTTATGTTCATATGAAACCAATTACTGATGTCAACAAACAGGGGACTGAGTAGAAAAGCAGGTATGGAGAGAATTTAATGGAGTTTCTGTTGGAAGCTGCTCAGTATAAAGGAGGCAATGTCATGTACATTGCCTATCCTAGGGCCTGAAGGAGTACACTTTTTTTTTTTTAACCTTTGTTGTTTTAAGGTTGGCCTGACTATGCTTATCTCGCACCCTGAGTTTCAAAATGGCTAGTGACTTTTGGGTGCCTTCACTTTTGAATCTCTATTCTAACACATTATAAGGGCCTGATTTTCAGAAAGTGATTCCTTTAACGTGTCTCAAGTGGGGCACCCAAAACTTGCAGTACCCCAAATCATTACTCACATCCTAAAATATTGATCTAGAGAAGTTCAAATCAACAAAACAAAGTACTTTTACATAATGATTTTAAAGAACTAATTAAAAAAGAACAAAATATTTAAGAATCTGGAGCAAAATGAAGAGAAGAGAACTACTCCTGGTACACGAGCTGTGCCTTTCTACTTTAAGAGCTCATTCTCTATACAATATACATGAAAAACAGCCAGAGCAGTGGATTTTTACATAGGGCTTGCCATGTTAAATTTTGGAACGATCATGGATGAGTAAAAGAAAATTAAGGTAAAACGATGGAACTTTTTCAAAATAGTTGATAGCCATGGTTCTATTAAACTACACCTCAATTATTGTAGTATCAGAGTGCCCTTGCCGTTTCTTAAGAACTTTTCCCCTGTCTGCCCCATCTCTTCTATTCTCTCAGATATGGCCATATTCAGGGAGCTCAGCAATCTAACCTTCATTCTTCTTCCTACCCTCCCCCATTCCACCTCACTGTTCAGGGATAGACAATCTAGATTACCAAATGATATTTCTTCACTACATTCGTGTAGTAGGGAACCCTAGAACTTCTAGCTACTGCAACCAAGAATTTAATTAGCTGGTACTTTTTTCAGCTAGCTTAGGGTTACCATATTTCCACAATCAAAAAAGAGGACATGGGGGGAGGGAGCCCCGCCCTAGCCCCGCCCCCACCCCGCCCCCATCCACTCCCTCCCACTTCCCACCCCCTGACTGCCCCCCTCAGAACCCTAACCCCCCCTGCTTCTTGTCCCCTGACTGCCCCGACCCTTATCCACTCGCATGGGTGGCAGGGTTGTAGAAATTTTGGTGTTGCCCAGAACCCACCCCCCCCACACCTGCCTAAGGCTCTGGGAGGAGGTCTGGGGTGCAGGTCCTGGGCTGGGGATTAGGGTGCAGGAGGGGTGCAGGGTGCAGGTTCTGGGATAGAGTTTGGGTGCTGGGTGCAGGGTCCGGGCTGGGGCAGGGGATGAGTGTGCAGGAGGGGGTGAGGGGTGCAGGCTCTGGGATGGAGTTTGGGGATGGGAGGCGATGCAAAGGGAGGGGGTGCAGGCTTTGGGAGGGAGTTTGAGGGCAGGAGGGGGGTGGGGGAGGGGGTTTGGGGATAGGAGGGGATGCAGGGGTGAGGGCTGTGGGTCTGAGGATGAGGGGTTCATAATGCAGGAGGGGGCTCAGGGATGGAGCAGAGGATTAGGGTGTGGGGGGATGAGGGCTGGGGTTGAGAGGTTTGGGGCGTTGGAGAGGCTCAGGGCTAGGGTGGAAGGGCAGGGTAAGGGCAGCCTGTCTTCCCATTAGTAGATGGGGGACACTAGGACCTGGGGGCAGCAGACAAGGGAGAGGCAGACGGGGGGGGGGTTTCACGGGGGGGGGACGGGATGCAAGGAGGGGGACTGGCAGGTGGAGGCCGGGGACCCATCCAACACTCCCCCGCTCCCTGGCTGCCCCCCCCCCGGACTCCCCTTACCATTGTGGCTCCATGTGTTTGCAAAATACTCTGCCCGGTGGGTCAGTTTGTGTGTTACACAGGGCTGCAGACAGAGGGAGGGGGGAGCAGGGGAGGGCTCTGGCTGCTGGAGGCCAATGGGAGCGGGTCAGTTGGCCCAGCCGCCCAATCAGCAGCCGCACTCTGCATGGAAGGGAGGGAGGGAGGCGAGGGAGAAAAAAACCCCGGACATTTTAACCTTGTTACCAATTCCTCCCGGACGGCTATTTAGAGACGCAAAAGCTGGACATGTCCGGGGAAATACGGACGGATGGTAACCCTAAGCTAGCTGCTCTTTTGATTTTGTTTCTGAAACCTTTGCACAGTGTGGCTACCTCTCAACAGCAATCATATGTTGTTGGCAGGGCCGGCTCCAGGCACCAGGCACCCAAGCTGGTGCTTGGGGCGGCACCTGGAGGGAGGCGGCGCGGCGCTGCGGCCGCCGGGGAGAGCGGGGCCACAGCAGGGCTCGCCGCCGGGGGGGAGAGCCGAGTCCCCCCCGGCGCTCTGGCCGCCGGGGGGGGGGGAGAGCCGAGCCCCCGCCAGGGCTCACCGCCTTCCTCCCAGGGCTCCGGCCACCCTCCCCCCCCGGCGCCCTGCCCCCGGCCGCCGGGGGGAGAGTGGAGCCCCCGCCGGGGCTCGCTGCCCTCCCCCCGGGG
>NW_020664409.1:38250814-38259894 GCF_002925995.2 Terrapene triunguis
GCCCCCCCCCCGCCGGGGGGGGGGCGGCCGGAGGCTTTTTCGCCTGGGGCAGCGAAAAAGCCAGAGCCGGCCCTGGTTGTTGGCCTCACCACTGGCCAATGGAATCAAATTCAAACACACTTACTGGTTTAAAAGCCCTGTTGTAAACCTCTGTAGATGCAGGAGAGCAAGACTCATGACTGCCTGACACCAGTCACCTCCCAATTACAGCATTCACAGTCACTCTAGTCCACTTTGCTTTCAACATTTCTCAGTAGCCTCTGCCTGCAAGCCCTCAGATGGTCCCAGCATGCTGTGGCCAACCATCCACCTACAGTTTGTTCCACTACATAGAGGATTCATCAAGGCTTTTTTGCAAATACCTCAATGGACAAGTTTGTATGGTTAATGAAAAACATAGGAGAACTAATGCACTATATTTATAACTGTAAAAACTGGGGGGGAGGGGATGAAAGAGCAAGAGAGAAATTTAGATGACAAATCTCCTTTTCTGGCTATTCATCTTAAAGGCAGAAAAAGAAATCAGCATCTCTGAACCCCAGATACATGTTACAAAATACACTGGATACATTTTTTTTTCCAGACTACTTCCCTCCAAGAGCAAAGAGAGTATTAAAAAATGTTCCATACTCTTTTTGACACTTTATTTTTCACTCAATGTTACTTTCAAGGTTAAAATAGAAAAAGAAGGAGGAAAAGAGATCATGGTAAAAAAACCAAGTGTAATACTAAAGTATTTTTCACTGATGTAAAAAAATTTGAACATATTTAAAATAATCCAAAACCAAAAAAATTGTTATGCTTTTAGACTTGCATATCAAGAAACTTAGGATGAAAGATTCTGTAAATAACAAACATTAAAGCATGGAACCTCTTGCCTTTCATAACTGAATCTTATTTTCAGTGGCAAATTATCTTAACAAAAAAAGGGAAAACTGATTGGTAGGAGTATCTATTGTGTTTTTGGTCATATGCATGAGACGCAATTTTTCTTTCAGTGTGTTAGGAAGCAGGTTTCATGTAAATTTCTAGCTATTGGTTGCATACAAGGATCAGGCAAATAATGGGGAAAGTGCTATGAATATACATGTGTGGATTAATTTATTATTATAGGGTCCCAAAATTGCTCACTGTCTATATATATACTTTCACCCAACACCACAAAAGTCAGGAAACAAAGTTTTTGCAAATGAAGCAACTGGAAAATATTTTTCCTTGAAAAGGATAAGTGAAACTTTCCCCATGCATTTTAATAAGCCAGCGTGCAAAAAAGGAAGCAGGTGAAGACTACCAATTAACACCTTCTGTAGCTAGCACTTTGTTGTCTAGCAAAAGAAAAGCCCTCCCACTCCTGGCCATAAAAGACTATGCTTTCTTTAGCATGCTTCCTGAAGCTACTGACAGAATTGATCTTAAAAAGAACTGATTGTTTACAATCCAAATATTCTCTTGTTACAAATTAAACCCGATTACCCTACAGTTTCCATTAAACACACACCCTACCCCACCCCCTTTGGGAGGCAAACAAAGCAGGATTGTTTTTTCTGCATCTGAAAGGCTGCAGATTTTGAGAAGTGAGAACTACTCACTTATGTGTTAAAAGCATAAGTGTTCAATGAGCATAAACTGTAAAAAATGTAAACGGACTCATTTCCTAATATTTTAATCTTGGCATTTGACCTAAGTGTCCTTTCCCTGCAATGAAATAAAGTACTGCAAACTACCAGTCGCTACCACATCTAGAAATATAAACTTCTTTAGCACATTTACTCCTCTTTAGCATATGCCCTCATTAACTTTTTTCTTCTAATTGCAACTGGAATTTTCAGCCCACTACTGAAGGACAAACCACAAGTATCCAGCTAAACAGGTCCAGCTGTCGAGATACCAAACAGATTAAATGCAATCACACACACTTGGGATCCTGCCAATTCTAACACATCCTGATAGGCTGGTGCTCAGTTTTTAATCACACAGCTGCTACAGGACTCTTTTGAGCCCATTATAAGAGTCAACTTCAGCAGTAAAGCCAAAGGCAGGGTTATCAGAATCAATTTTGTTTTAAACATTTAAGGATTTCTTGCAATTCACAAAACTTGTGTATGCACTGCATGACTGCATGTCAACTAAAAACAGTACACTATGACATCTCTGTGCAGGACAATAAATTTTGATAAAACAAACTCCCCTTCTTCCTCCCAAATTTCCGGTTGCCATTTCTGAAAGACCAAATTCCTCTGGTAAGCATTCAAAAATCCTTTTTAAAGTGGCAGGAGGCACATCCAGCTATTCTTTTTTTCTTCTACGTGTCTTTTATTTCTCTTAAAGCAACACAAAAAAACCCCAGAGGGTTGAGATAAGAGCAAGAATTAATGCAGTGGTTCGGGGGAGAAAAAGTTGTATTTTGAACCAAATGACTTGTATTTACAGGTGGTGTATCCAGCATTCCAATGAAACAGAGGATCCAGGCAGAATAATTTTCCTGACCCCACTGAAGTTTGCACTGCAACTCCTGACATGATCAGCATCAACCAAAGGTGGGCACTGATATGAGCAAACAATACTTTATATTTAGCATGCATGCAGGTAAGCTGATCATCACAATTCTAAAGGCTAGTTTATACTGTATCTCTCCATTCCTAAAAACAAAACAAAAAATCCTACTTAGAATCAGAACACTGGTATAGTTGAAATATATTTAATTTATGTATTTAGGTTTGATTAAAAGCTTGTAATCTCCAGAAGGCTACATAAATACAAGTCACACCGTCCCCTCTCAACTTGCTCTGAGACAACATATATGGATGTAAAAACGCAGGCTAGCATGAATTCACAGTCTAATTTTAACATTACTACGTAAAAAATCAGAAAGGATATAAACAGCTGACAACACCTCCCTCCACCCTGCAATCTTACTTTGAGAATGAATATAACTCTGAGTTATGTATCTTCTGGAAGGCTGCCTACAAAATTATACCCACAATCATCTAAGTAACAAATTATGGGGTTTATATGACAAAATAAGCAAATTTGGATTCTGCCCCAGATCCTTAGACAGCAAATGACGTCTGTAAGAGAACTTTTTTTCAGTTCCTTTACAACCATTTCTGCCTCTTTATCATGTAATCTCAGAATTTCGCTTTCCTTATTTTATCACCCAGGATGTTTACATGAAGTTACTCTTATTTCTTGTTAAGCTGTAACTTTTTCAATAATTAAATTATTTCACTAAATACATAATCTATAGAGCACCTAAATACACATAACACTTTACAAAATAGTGTAAGAGAGTCCCTGCTCCAAAACAGAAAAGGCAGTCCTTACTCCAGGTTATAGCATCACAAAATCTCAGTTTTTGACACCACAAGGCTAGGTTTTGACTAATCCGAATACAACTGTGCAGAAGACTTAAGGTCCTCTGCAACCCTCCACATGACTCTGTTAGAGCTCTCTCACACTGTGGCTTGGGGGTCCCAGGGAGACGGGGGTTGTGTGTGTGTGGAAGAGAATTGTGCATCCATGATCACCTCTCGAGCACATGAATAGGGAAGAAGCAAGGAGTTTGAGAGAAGCCATGGATCTAAGCACTGACCAAAATACTTGACTAGATACCAGAGGGAAAGTAAGCTGCACTCTAAAAGGGGATAAAGTAACTTTTCTCCTTCCTACCACTCCCTGCAGAAGATGAACTGAGACGGAGCCGTAATTCCTTCTCAGAACTCGTCCATAGCTAAGTGGTGCCCCATACTCAGGTCTGAGCCTGAAGGATCAATATAGTTACAGTCAGCAGCTGTGCAGAGGATTATGATGCCCAAACAATTGGACCTTCAAGTGGAAAACAAATAGTGGGGGCAGATACATTCTGGGAAACAAGTTTTGTTACATTATCCCACGGGTCAGCAACCTTTCAGAAGTGGTGTGCCAAGTCTTCATTTATTCACTCTAATTTAAGGTTTCGCGTGCCAGTAATACATTTTAACGTTTTTAGAAGGTCTCTTTCTATAAGTCTATAATATATAACTAAACTATTGTTGTACGTAAAGTAAATAAGGTTTTTAAAATGTTTAAGAAGCTTCATTTAAAATTAAATTAAAATGCAGAGTCCCCTGGACTGGTGGCCAGGACCTGGGCAGTGTGAGTGCCACTGAAAATCAACTCGCGTGCCGCCTTCGGCACACGTGCCATAGGTTGCCTACCCCTGCATTATCCTGAGGAGTTGCATATAGAAAGAGGGAAGGGAAATACAGAAAACAAGGGAAAGAACAAAACTCTACAGAGAATGTCTTCTAAAATTTTCCATGAAGCAACATCAGCTCTTTAAAGAGAATCTGGCTGACTAGTGGAATGGGCGTAACAAACACTTAGTGGAATTTCACCAGCATTCCCTGTCCAGAAGATAACAGACATCACAAGATGTGTATACTGTGCACCAGACAGACCAAGGATAGAAGTAATAGTACTCAGTACTTTTATACTGTTTTTTTGTCTTCTGTATGCTTTGCAAACAAAAATCAGCCTCACAAAATCCCTTTGAGGTATTTTGCCCAGAATGATCTGTAAGCTCCTTCCATGCCCTGACAGCTTCCCCCAACCGTTTCTGCTCCTCCTCCCCTGTCCAGTAGTGATAGGCTCAGTTTCTGTTCCCCTTAAGAACAATTCTCACTTCAGTGCTATCTAAATGTCTTAAACGAAGCCTCTGAAACTCCACATTTACTCCCATAAAGGATAAATCAAGACTGACAATTATCCACATTATATTTAATTCCATATGAGCCAAGGGTTTCAAAGGACTGGTAATGGGAAACTGAGGACTTGATTCTCCATTCAGTGAAACCAGGATAAATCAGGAGGACCACATGAAGCTACCTTGGAGTGTAGCTGGTCTGAGAAGCAAACGGGGCCTGAATCTTTCTCCTCTAAATCACTGGTTCAGCTCCAACTTGTGCCAGTGGAGACCTAAAGTTACCAATTGCTAAATGGCCTGTCTCAGTCCAGCTATTAATGAATATTCACATTGCAAAAACACATCCTCCCGTTTGGGAGCCCGGTTATCCAATCTCAACAGAAAGATTAAGGGGTTGAAAGGTCATAAAGAATGACCTGCCCTCTCACGCCTTCGGAGGTTTCTCCACAGCAATTTTGAGGAAAACAAGCATAGGGAAGCGTGCAATACCACTGTTCATAAAGTATTTGTTACAAGGTACAGAAATCAACTTCCAGTACACCTAAACCAGCAGCAGACATGAGTACTAGATTCGTTTAAAAAAAAAAAAAAAAAATAAAATCCGGAGCCTACAAATGAACCAAGCAAAGCATTTCTTAATTTTATTTTGTAAACTATTTTATGGGCAAGTGTTAATCTTTAGATGAAAAAAACACTTGTTAATAGCACAATCAACTATTCTTAAAGACAGTACACTAGCTGAAAATTAAAATTGAGAGTGATGTTTTCTACAATGTCAAATGTGCTGAACTGCAGTATAATATTCTCCACCCCTTAAATATTTTTTTGGTCATTTTAATGGCAGGGCTCATTTAGCAGGCAAAGGTAGAGAAATGCCTTACCCAGCTTCACCTGACATTAAATAGAAATTACTTGAAATTCTTTCAAAATAGTAATCTTACTATTCTACTTGTTTTTCCAAGTTAATGGCTCTATATTGTAGCTTTATCCATGTGCACCGACAAAAGCAATGGGAGCATATTATATATGTTCTTGTTGTAGAGATTTTCTCTGTATGTTACGGCATTTCCTTTAACTGTATTTTATTCTTTTAGACCTGATTTTGTCACCCTTACTCACCATGAGTAGTAGACAACTCCAAAAAAAAAGTCTCATGGGCCTCAAGGGAACTAGTGGCAAAGTAAGTAATAACTCAAGTAAGGGTGGCAGAATCTGGGCCTGATTCTTCATCTTGCAGTTGTACACATGTGATGTTCACAAAAATAAATCAATCAAAAAATCAAACATGTAAAGTATATTTTTTCTAATTTTCATTAATACTCATGCCAAATTTTTAAAAAAAGTCTTTTGAGTTTGATTTGGTCTTTGCTTTTGCTTTAGGTCATATGTGAGATTGGAAGTTTTTCATCTCTTTACCATTTAACTTTAACTGATGTGAAACTATTAGCTGTTTGCACCTACTGACAGATTTAGTAGAAATGACATTCAGTATCTATACATTGACATATTTGGAAAGCCTTGTCACCCGTAGATAACTTCTTAAATCACACCCACTATGGGTTCCTTGAAGTATGCAGGCCTGCTTATTTCATATTTCTGCTATGTGACCATAAACTCGTTGAACCAAAATAACCCACAGCCACTTTCTGCCTTTATTGTTCTACAAGCTAGTTAGTGATATTTGAAGAATTCCACATGGTGTGCTAATGACCTCAGCATAGCTGAAGCAGAATGACTGTTAGAAATGCTGTATGTACGTACACACACACTCTCACTCTCTCCCCCGGCCTCCATCCCGGATCTGATATCAAGGTGATGGCTAGAGCTAAAGACCACTTTGTTTATGTTTTAATACTGCTCTTTTTAGATAATTGGTTTTAAACACTATTAATGTTTGTAATATTCAAAGAGCAATTTTATATAGTCTCTCTTTTTACTTGTGCTGTACTCCCTCAAATATACTTTATTATAATCTGCGATTGAGCAATTGAAGTTAGGGTTACCATCCGTCCGGGTTTCCCCAGACATGTCCGGCTTTTGGGTCTTTAAATAGCCGTCCGGGGGGAACTTGTAAAAAGCTAAAAATGTCCGGGATTTCCCCCCGGACGGCTATCTAAAGACCCAAAAGCGGCTGACAGGGCAGCCGCGCCGGATTGAGCCGCTCACTTGGGGCCGCTCCGGCAGCAAAAGCCCCTCCCCCGCTTCCCCCTCCCTCCCCCCCCCCCGCAGCTTCAGCACGCCGGTAGCAAAACGGGAGCAGGAGCTGTTTGTGCCGCTACACCCAGAAAGCCACCCCCCTGCCCATGGCAGCCAGCCCTGATTGGCCAGCCCCGCTCCCTCCCCCGCGCTGGGGGCGAGTCAAGAAACAGGGAGCAGGAGGGTTGGATGGGGTGGGAGTTCTGGGGGGACCTGTCAGGGGGCAGGGGTGTGAAGAGGGATTGGGGCAGTCAGGGGACAGGGAGCAGGGGGAGGGTTGGATGGGTCAGGGGTTCTGGGGGGACCTGTCAGGGGGCAGGGGTGTGGAGAGGGATTGGGGCAGTCAGGGGACAGGGAGCAGGGGAGGGTTGGATGGGGTGGGGGTTCTGGGGGTGGCCTGTCAGGGGGCAGGGGTGTGGAGAGGGATTGGGGCAGTCAGGGGACAGGGAGGGTTAGATGGGTTGGGGGTTCGGCGGGGGCAGTCAGGGAACAGGCAGCGGTTGGATAGGCGTGGGAGTCCCGGGGATCTGGCGGGGGCAGGGGTGTGGATAGGAGTCAGGGGACAGGTAGGGTGGGGGGGTCTCAGGAGGGGGCAGTTGGGGACAAAGATAAGGAAGGCTTAGATAAGGGGTGGGGTCCCGGGGGGTGATTAGGGGCAGGGGTCTCGGGAAGGGGCGATCAAGGGACAAGGAGCAGGGAGGGTTGGATGGGTTGGGGGTTCTGTGGGGGGCAGTCAGGGGGGCGGGAATTGGGAGGGAGTGGCTAGGGGCGGGGCTACACCCCCCGCCGGGAGTGTCCTCTTTTTTGAAAGTTCAAATATGGTAACCCTATTGAAGTATAAATGTTATACTTAAAAATAAATCAAATGATATTAAAGACTATAGAACCACTTACATCTTGCTCATGTCTGTGTGTTTAGACAGGCATTTACTGATATCAGTCACCACACAAACTCTACCCCAAAACTGACTATTAGAGGTCTGATTTAAGCCTACAATTTAAGCCAGACAAGTCCAGCTAAAGATTGAAATGTTATCCTCAACTTTTTACCTATAAACTGACTGCTGGAAAAAAAATCAAAATCAATAATGGTTTGGTTATAAATGTAATATCTAGCAGCTGTACTTTGAACCTCTTGTTTTTCATGATATTTTCTGCTCTTCTCTCTCTGACGCTATGCTTCAGTTGAATTTGTATCTGGGTTTTGTTTTGGGGCTTTTTGTGGGGACTCTCTGCTGTGGTGTTCTATCCTGTTAAGGGAGGAAAGCTTTCTCAAGTCACTCCAGTTCCTCCAAGAGCTTAGTGCATAACCAGAGCCCTTTGAATAACAACACTATTGTCAGTGGCTTTTGTGAGCTGCATTGTCCCAAAAGGGCACAGCCTAAGGTGGTTTATGGATGGTGGTGTGGTTACAGAATCAAGGCCTTGAACTGATACCAGAAGCAGCCTGGGAACCAGTGCAGGAAATGGAGGATGGGAGTGAAAGGTTCATGGTGTCCTGCCCCTTTTGCATTAACTGGAGTCTCCACATTACAGTGGTGCAGTCAGGACATGACAGATGTGTGAATTGCTGTGGCCAAATCCTCCTCATGGTGGAAGGGGCAGTTTCCTACCAGGGTGAAAGCGGTTTTTACCACCAATACTACACCTGGTTGTTTACACTTAATGATGATTTGATGCTGAAGCTTTGTACCATCTTGACAAATGGAGCATGGGAGGGGAAATTACCTCCACGTAAGGAGGAAACAGTGTCATTGTTAGTTCCTCTGTTTTCCCCTTCCAACCAGCATCATGCCAGTCTTGTACATACAGAGTTTGAGCCAGCTCCCTTTCATCCGTGTGCTGACCTCCTGTATATATTGTGGCATCTTTGTAAAGAATAGTATCAATTCCATCTATGGAAAATGAGATATACAGCTGGGTGTCAAAGACAGACTGCTTCATCCTGTTTTATGGAGAACTGGATGTTATTGTATAGCATTGTGCCAACACAAAACACAATAAGCACCCTTTGGAGCTACTGCACATATGGAATATTTATCACTTAAAAACACAAGTGGGTTACTCAGAAAATATTAAAAAGTGAAGTTATTTAAAGGAATAACTACACTGCCCCACAAATAGTGGATAAAAGGTCAAAATTTTCAAAAGGGGTGTCAAGGCTGGATCCCCACTTTGAACTTTAGGGTTCAAATGTAGG
>NW_020664409.1:38264894-38274354 GCF_002925995.2 Terrapene triunguis
GGCTTTTTGGGATTTCCCCCCGGACGGGGATTTGGAGCCCAAAAAGCCGGACATGTCCGGGAAAATCCGGACGTATGGTAACCCTACATAACATGTCCGGGAAAATCCGGACGTATGGTAACCCTACATATGGTTCTTTCTTCTCTCCTTGGGAGGGACCTGGCAGCTCCCACAGGAGCTAGGTCTACTCTGCCCACCATGCTCTGCTCAGTGGGAAGCACACTTGTTAATTAGAAAGAGTGGTGAAGCCTGAGACTTAGAACAGACTTAGTTGCAGCCCTCAGGATTCTAGCAACTTGCCAATGTGGCAACTGATACCACAAGTTTCATCATACTTTCTTTACTGTGGGTGGGAGGATGAAAGAAAGAACTTATTTGAGAACCAAAGGGATGGACAAAGACCAAGGCAAGTGACGTGCACCACTATTCCAATCCCCAAGCGAAGGGATACAATGTTGTGTATGGAACAAACCTTCAGGGTTAAGTATGAATTTCTACAAAATACAATGCATTTTAAGCTCTGATTAAATTTTTTGTGCTGACTGCAGGCTACAGTCAGTAACGACCTCTTACCATTCGCTGCTATGTCAATGATTTTAGAAAGAAAAACACAAATTCTAGTGATAGTAAAGCCAATATCACTTAACTGTTATTGACATATTGCATAATTATGCAACAAAATCAGCCTCACTTTTACTCAAATTTATTGCAGCTTGCAAGAAAGATAACAAAAACATCCAACTGATTTGTAACTATCAGGGTATGTCTACAATACCCGCCGGATCGGTGGGCAGCGATCGATCCAGCAGGAGTTGATTTATCACATCTAGTCTAGACGTGATAAATCAACCCGCAAGCACTCTCCCGTCGACTCCTGTACTTCACCGCCGGGAGAGGCGCAGGGGGAGTCGACGGGGGAACGGCGGCAGCAGTTGACTCACCCCAGTGAAGACACCACAGTAAGTCAATCTAAGTACGTCAACTTCAGCTACGTTAGTCACATAGCTGAAGTTGCGTAACTTAGATCGATCCCCCCAGTGTAGACCAGGCCTCAGACTCCTAACAATCAGTAATGAAAGGTAACTGGGGAATAACAAACTTTTATATTTGGTCTTTTTGAAAAATATATTTTATAGCTTGTAACTGCATTTAAAAAGATACCCATGGTAAAGCCAACCACATAAGGTTTTCTTATGGGAATCACAGGGAGCTACTAAGTCTTTTCTTCTTCATGGCACCCTCCCTCACCTCCCAAAAGATGGCATTTTAATGTTCACACTTTCTTTACACAACACCTTTTATTAAAGACTCGCAAAGTGCTACACAAATACCAATCCCTGCAAAGAACGTGAGGGAGCTATACTTGGCCTCTTTTTATAGATGCAGAATTTAAGGTAGCGAGTGAGATTTTAAGGCTAAATTTTAAAAGATGACCTCTAATTTTGGGTATCACAATTTCTGAGTGCCCAAATTTAATCACCTGATTTCAAAAGGTCCTGAACACCAGCAACTTCTGTAGACTTCAAAAGCCAGCACCTCTGAAAATCAAGCCCTGTGTGTCCAAAGTTGGACACCCACAATAAGATACCACTTTTAAGAATTTGGCCCCTACTAACTTCTCCAAGGTCAAAGCGCCAGTCTCTAAATTCACATGAGAAACCATTCTTTAATACATGTCAAAAGATGATTGATTTATGTTTTAGTTGCAATGTTAAAATGTGTGCTCCTAGATTTTAAACACATTTCAAAACCAGATCACTGTAAATAAAAAGGAAATAAGAGTTAAAAAGAAATGTTACTTTCATTAATTTTTGGTCTCATCAATGAAAACCAATTTTTAAAAAAATCTGTTCAGGAAATTAGAATTATTGGCATAGTGTATTTCACAATAAAGGCCCCTCTGGCCACAGCTGTCAGCTTTTACTTTTGGAATCAGGATCTGCCCACTGGCATTGAGATAGGTTGTAGATAATAGGCTCATTACAAGTCAAGGACAAATAAAAAAATCCATGGAAACCACTAGGAAACCCTAATGTTACTTATCATGTTCACATTATGCAGTTGCACATCAGTGCTCCAAGACTAACAATGCTATTTTATTACATATCTAGCTTTCCAATTAACTAAAATCCCACATAAAAAGATTTCAGTTTGTCACAGATAAAAAAAAAGAAAAAGGAAGAAATAGTTCCCCTGACCGTAGGGGTAATGATCCAGATTAAAATAAAACAAAGAGAGGTATCACAAAAATCAGTATATTAGGAGAAAAATATGTATAATATCAGATGTACATCCATTATATTTCAAATTCTAACATACACACAAGTGCAGTAATCACCAGATGTAGCTCATCCTTGCCCAAACCAAAAAATAGTATCAATATTCTTTACACAATACAATATTGACATATATATGGTTTATATGAGATAGTAAAACCATCTACATTATCTTTTTCAGAATATCTTTTCTATGCAAGTTATTGTGTTTCCATTTTGTGCAATTTTCTTAATAAATAAAAAACTAAGCACAAGAAACCCACTGAATTTGTGTCTAATTTTGGTCCATAGTCAGGTTTGCTTTGAGTTATAAGCCCATATTAGGCCCATATAAAACATATGGGCCTAATTCTTCTGGCACTTACACAAGTTTTACACTTCAAGAGTCTATAAAGACTACTGATGTGAAAGAAGAATCAGGTCCTGCTGGGTAAAGGTATGTACAATAAATAATTAAGAAAGGTTTCGGGGTTTTTTAAATACTTATTTTTTTAAAAAAATGTGTACTAGGAATTTCCAAGTATTTGTAAAGACTATAACTTAACCCTATGATTCTATGAAAAAGAAAAACTGAAGCATTCTAGCTGTTGCTCTAAACTTCAGGCAACCCATGAACTGATTATAAATCATGTCACCCCCTAAAATACAGTCATTCTTGTTCTCAGTTACCTCAAGCACTCATCTTCCCATCTCAGTTGCCATTCACTACATACAAAACACTCTGGGTATCTGCACCGGTCTACTTGTGCCTTAAAAACTCCCTATTCCCCCAGCACAGATGAGCAGAAGACAGCTGCAGGTGTTTCCAAGGATTTCCTTCAAAAGCCCTGGTGTAGGAGGAGCATTGAGGCAGGGATGTAGCACTGCAGCCAACAGAACAGCCAAGAAAACAGCCATAAATTAGACAGGCCCTCAAAACTACCTAAATTATGCTAAGGACCTCTCTAGACTCTGGAACAGCCCAGAATTGGGAGGGCGCAAAGGTGGCTTAAAGCCATCATAGCTCGCACCACTCCCCACTGGGTTGCAAGTTCTGTGCTTCACCTTTTAGAGGCACGGCACAGAATCTCACCCTCTGAATAGACTGCAGATTTGTCTGCAGTGCAAATCCAGGCAATCTCACACTTTGGAAAAAAAGAAACATCAAAGAGATTAAAATGGAACACTTGGTTCTCATATTTCATATGAGGGTGTTCACTAATTGTCAAATAACTGTGATTTACACATTCATTAAAATGTAATGGTAGTGGAAAGGTCATCCTGATTGCATATGAGGTACTGAGTCATTCACTATAGTTTTGCAGATCTACTGCACCTAAAATGACAACAAATCAACGCTCTTCCCCAATAAGAGGCAGCAAAGCCATTATCTTATAAATCTTTACATCTTAGGCAGTCAGTCAGTGTTGGCCACTTTCCAAGTGTTCTGAAGCACTCTATCCTTATGTGTCATCACCGAATATACTGAACAGTTACACATGAGCTTTGGGAGGGGAGAGCAGGGCCCCATACATTTGGTGTTTGCACAGTCATGACACTGCTGCAAAATTGTATTAAGAGACTCTAAGCTTTCTTTTTTGTTACATTTCTATCCCTTAATGCTGGAAAGAAAACCTTCTAAATATGGAGAGTAAACCAATTCAGAGCTGAATTCCTGATTCTGCAAATGGCTTGAAGCAACAGCTCAAAGGTATGAACTACCACATATCTGAATGTGCATTAACTCTGAATGCTAATGATGGCACATTAAATATGAACACTATTGATTAGCCAACTTCTCATCATTTTAGTAAAACTATTCAGCTACTAGTTATCCAACAATACAAAATTACCTCTCAAGCGGTCTCTTGTGTGCTAAACGCCCAACAATCCTCTGCTGCTTCTCCTGACAACTTGTACACTGCAATTGTTTTGTTAATACAAAACATCTATTGTACACTGAAAACTGCAAGAAAAATAAACCAAGTCTGGCATAAATATAAACACTACAATGAATACTTTGCTGACTGTGCTGTTCATTTTATATTTACTTCAACTGTTTTAATTTGCTGCAGTGGAGTATCACTGAATTTAGATTCAGCTTACCATGGAAGGCACTGGGTCTTGGCCCATAAAGATGTCAGCAAAGAAAATTTTAAAATGAAAGACTTCCACATTCTTATAAGAATTATGATATCAAAAGGTCTTTTGATATCAAACTTTTTATTATGAATTTATACTATAAAAAACAGCAATAAATCCCAAACCCAATAACCCAATTTTTACCTCTTATGTAACTACAACATTACATACAACTTACATATTATTCTCCATTTCACAAATGAATACAATTGGCTAATGATGCACCATGTTGAGAGGGTTGCATAATAGACACCACAACCACTCCACTCCACCTCACCATCGTCACACCTATTCTATTAAGAAGCCAGTACTTTTATATAAGATGTGCCCACAAGCGTAAGTGCAGGATTATATTAAAACCTTATCAGACAACATTCTTCTGCTATGCCCACAACCATGCATTTTAATTAAAAAAAAAAAAGTTATTTTGTAAACTGCTATCTACTCTGACCCAGGCAAAACAAAATAGCCAAACAGAATCCCACAAAATAAGGATTCCATTAAGTTGGGTTTTTATTTTGTTTTTTAATAAGACTAGGATGGCGATCAATTTAGCTCACAGCATGGTCATTTTAAACAAAAACAAAACAATCTCATGGAAAAACTTTGGAGTTCATTTTCAGGAAACAAAGATTATATATTGAGGATTTTCAGAATTGGTGTGGAGGAAAATAAGAAGTGTAGTTCAATCTTTGCATAATAGGAAAAAACTTCAAACATAATTTTCGCTGTGCTTTATAACAGAAAAACAGACACCTTCATATCCCCTGCAGTGATCCTTAGCAGGGAATTGGAGCACAGACTTCATTACAGAGTATTGATCTTATTAAACAACAGGCTCTGAATTTATTGATCAATTCTAACTAAACCCCTTACTGTTTGCTAGGCCATGCATGATGTGCAGTTCTGGATTACTAAACAAAAGAGCAATACAACACTGTTTTCCCCCTTGGTCAAACAGTAGTTTTTTTACAGTACATAACAAAAGTTACATGACTGACCTACTAGCAAACAGCACAGTTGTAGCCACGTCAGCCACGTGTCAAAAGCTTGTCTCTCTCACCAACAAAAGTTGGTCCAATAAAAGATATTACCTCACCCATCTTGTCTCTCTACTAGCAAACAGAATACAGTATTAAAACTAGAGTTATTCTGCACTCTGCCTCTGTTACTATACAAAATGTACAGTAATCTCTGAAAGTTCATACTCACCTTAAAGGGGTACTAACATTAAATATTCAGAGCCCGTATAGTTTTTGCTATTTGAAATCTTATTTTAAAATGGGGTTCCAAGATTAAGATATCATTTTGTCCATTTTCATTTTTATTTAAGGGAATCAAGAATTTCTATCCTGATACTCAATACACTTGGCTTTAATTTAAAAATAAACTGGAAAAAAAATGCAGATTCACATTACAGTGGGTGATGGGGTGCCTGCCCCACACTGGGCTCTAAGGTGTTAATAGAGTCCTTGGGAGGCTGCGCAGAAGGCAGCCAATCAGAGAGGGGCAGCCAATCAGGCTTGGGCTGGCCCATATAAGAAGGGCTGCAGAGCAAAGTAGTTTCAGTCACTCTCTGGAGCTTGAGGAGGGAGGAGGACTGGCTGCCTTGCAGGCTGAAGGTAGCAAGCGCCCCAGAGAGAGCAGTGCTGCAGGCAGACATGGGGAGCTAAAGGCAGCTTCTGGTGGGCTGCAGGGATCTGCAAGCTGAGACCCTGAGGCAAGGACAAAGAGGGTGCTGGGGACCATGGGGAAGTGGCCCAGGGAAAGGTATTGAGAGGTTGGAGGGGATGCAGCACGTGGCTGCTATCTACAGGGTCCCTGGACTGGGAGCCAGAGTAGTGGACGGGCCAGGTTGCGCCCCTCCCCTGCCATGCCACTGAGGAAGTGGCCAGACAATTCCCTGCAGAAGACACTGAGGGAAGTGGCTGGACAGCGGACTATTACACTGTCCCCCGGAAGAGGGGAGCACAGAGTGCGGCACAACCGAAGGGCTGTGTCACAAAGAGGACGCCATGGTCCTGGGAATAATGTGGGTCCCCAGAGCAGAAGTGACAGCAGCGAGGCACCACCAGAAGAGGGCGCACTGGCGAGAAGAACTAACACCCGGGTCAGCCTGCAGGAGGTGCTGCAGTGGTGAGTCGCACCCTGTCACACATTGCAAGACCTTGATCCTGCAAAGTAAGGCTCAGATCAAGCATTATGATCTGCGTGGGTGCACTACTACACCACATGGAGCCCTGCTGACTCCAATACCTTTCTGGATCACAATGTAGGCCAGGGGTTGGCAACCTTTCAGAAGCGGTGTGCCGAGTCTTCATTTATTCACTTTAAGGTTTTGCGTGCCAATAATACATTTTAACGTTTTTTAGAAGGTCTCTCTCTATAAGTCTGTCTATTGTATAACTAAACTACCGTTGTATGTAAAGTAAACAAAGTTTTCAAAATGTTTAAGAAGCTTCATTTAAAATTAAATTAAAATGCTGATCTTATGCTGCCGGCCTGCTCAGCCCACTGCCAGCCTGGGGTTCCATTCACCTAGGCCGGCAGCGGGCTGAGCGGGGCCTGCGGCCGGGACCCCAGACCAGCGGCGGGCTGAGCGGGGCTGGTGGCCGGGACCCCAGATCGGCGGCGGGCTGAGCGGCTCAGCCCGCTGCCAGTCTGGGGTCCTGGCCCTGCCCACATAGAGTGGGTACCTACCTTCTCCCTGGTTCTGGTCCATTCTCTTCCTCTCTCTCTGCACTGAGCTGAGGGTGGGAGTGCACTGAGCACAGGGCTAGGGGTGAAGGAGCAGGCTGGGCGTTGGGGTGCAGGGTCTGACCAGGAGCTAGAATGAGGGAGGGGGATCAGGGTTGGGGCAGGAGGTTTGGGTGTGGAGTGCTTACCTGGGCAACTCCCATTTGTTGCGAGGGGTGCAGGTGGGAATGTGTGTGTAGGGGGAGGGGGTGTGTGCAGGAGCTCCCGTTTGGTGTTCAGGGTGGGGATGTGGGGGGTGCAAGAGTCAGGGCAGGGGGTGGGGGGGGCTGGGTATGTGTGGGGAGGGTACAGGAGTCAGGGCAGAGGGCTGGTGGCATGTGAGGAGGGTGCAGGAGTCGGGGGCATGGGGTGGGGGGGGCGGGGGATGGGGGGGGGGGGCAGGGGTCAGGGCAGAGGGTTGGGCTGGGATCGGGGGGGTGCTCCCAACCCCCTGCCCTGAGTGGCTGACGGCAGGGGGCTAGAGGGATAGCCCTGATTCCACCCCCCTTCCCCTAGGCCCCGCTCCTGCCTCTTCTTCGCCTCCTTCCCGGTCTGAGCAGCGAAGGCGCTGGGGCTCCTCTTCTGCCCGCCCTCGCAAGGGCCATCGACAGCAGGGAGGGAGAGGAGGCGGGACACGATGCAGCACGCTGGGGGAAGAGGCGGGGGAGGGAGAAGCTTGGCTGCCAGCGGAGCCTGTTCTACAGCAGCAGCCGGCAGGACCAAGCTTGCTTCTGCTCCTTGCCCCCGCCAGAGAGAGTGGTAAGCGGGGGGTAGAGAAGAGTGGGCTGGGCCGGGCAGGATTTTTAATGACACGCTGCTGCCTGCCAGGGTCCCAGCCGTCGGCCCCGCTCAGCCTGCTGCCGGGGTTCGGCAGCAGGCTGAGTGGGCCCAGCGGCGGCCGCAGCGTGCCATTAAAAATCGGCTCGCGTGCTGTCTTTGGCACATGTGCCATAGGTTGCCGACCCCTGATGTAGGCTATCAAGACATAAGGGTCTGTCCACAAAGATCCCGTTGCAGAACTTTGTTCTAAAAATCACATCCATTGTTTGTAGTTTTGTCACAATTTTAATTTGCTTATAAGTAAAAGTCTCTTCAAAACCAGGAATCTCTAGTTCTACTTTTTTGGGCAGGGGTGGGGAGCTGTGTAACATATCTAAGGCATGAGGTTTGTTCTTGTTTTAAAAATCAAAAGAATACTTTTAAAGAATACTCCCTTTAATAATTAAACATGATCTTTGGCTTTGTAGCTATTGAAGTATAAGCACAAAATAGAAAGTCCCAGCTCCCCTAGTTCCAGAACCTATGGCTATATGTATGAAATATTTAAGTAAGGTAAATAAGTAAACAAGGTTTGAATAAAATAGACTTCATATAGTTGTAAATGGTGGTACGGTAGCATTATAAACTTGTCTGAGTCAATGTATAAATAAGAATGTGAGTTGTTGACTTTCAGTGTTACTTCTTTATATGAATGTAGGGCTCATGAAAAAGTGCTGAACTGATAGTCCTGGAGATTGATAAAACAGAGAAAATATTGGAAATACTTTTTCCAAACTACCCCATGTATCTCAACTCTCACTTGGATAGAGTCCTTCCAGTTGAGAACAATTACTTGTCACTGCCTTTTACTGGTTTCTTTTTCTAGCAAGTTTAACAATTAGTGCTGCAGCCTTTACTCCAGTGTTTTTTAAAGTTCGGGTCGTGCCCCACTACTGGGTCGCAGCATGTAAGGCACTGGGTTGCCTGGCTCAGCCCCATCGACGGTCCTGCCCAGCTAAGGCAGGCTAGTGCCTACCTCTTCCGACACCACGCTGTGCCCTGGAAGCGGCCAGCAGCGGGTCCGGCTTCTAGGCAAGGGGGCCACAGGGCTCCGCGTGGTGCCCCCGCCCCAAGCACCGGCTCTGCACTCCCATTGGCTGGGGGCGGTGCCTATGGGTGAGAGCCGCTTGCGTGCCTCCGCCTAGGAGCCAGACCAGCTGCTAGCCGCTTCCGGAGCACAGCGCGGTCTGCAGTGCCAGGACAGGCAGGAAGCCTGCCTCTGCACCCCGGCTGTGCAGCTGACCAGGAACCGCCAGAGGTAAGCCCATGCCCCAACCCCGTGCCCCAATCCCCTGCACCAGCCCTGAGCCCCCTCAAACCCAGAACCCCCTCCTGCACCCCAAACACCTCATGCCTGGCCTCACCCCAGAGTCTGCACCCCCAGACCAGAGCCCTGACCCCCTCCCATACCCCAACCCTCTGCCCCAGCCCAGAGCCCCCTCCCACACCCTGAACCCCTCATTCCTGGCCCCACCCCACAGCCCTCACCCCCGCACTCCAACCCTGTG
>NW_020664409.1:38274454-38325978 GCF_002925995.2 Terrapene triunguis
TATACTACTAAATGTAAGGATTAGTCATCTAATTAATGGATGGTGGCTTTTGTGACATGGACACATATCTACCAGAAACTGGATTGAGACCAACACATTTTTTTCACAATAGGCTACTGAAGAGTCATCAGTTAGTAAGTCCTTTCATATACAACTGACAGATTGAATGTGAACTAGTGACCTAGAAGTGAAAGGCTGTATTCCCCATTACCAATCTCTTGAGAACTGAATTAATCAATTTTATAAAAGCAAGTGTGTGCATTACCGCACTGTATTATTAAGTAAAAGGAAAGTGTTGTTCTTTGAGTATAAGGGCATATGCTCAGTAAGAGAACTGCAGATTTTGGTTGACATTATAGTCTATAGACACAATATCCCCTTTTTGAAGAGCTTGGAAGTCTAAATAATAAGCATAACATTGCAGGCTAATTCTAATAATAATAAGCAAACAATAATAAATGGGTTTGACAAAGACACTTGATAGGAATTGTTTATAAAAATATGTCCCAAATAACTTACTACTATGAAAGCCATGTTGAATGACAAATGCTATGGACTTCAAATCAAAGCAGGAGTGGGACATGATTAATGATTAGTTGCTATCCTCATGCACTCACACTTTTATCTATTCAACAAACTTAATGTGCATATGAATAAGGAAAGACTGAAGATAGTTAAACTACCAACATGCCAATGACTCTCTCAGAGCACAGTAGGATTGAACAGGGATTTTTTAAATTAAAATCCACATTTTAATTGCAAGAGCTTTATTTACCTTTTGCACAACCATTTCCCCTTTCTATATTTATTCTGAGGTGGTGTTTTGTGGAAAACAACTATACATTAAACTTTAAGATTCAAAAGCAGTGTTCCTTCTGCAATGCAAAACCTCAGAACAAATATCAGATGACATTTTAAGTGTCATGTTTCTTTTTGTGTTATGTCTATAGCTATTGTAGTAATTACTCCATATGCAGGCTATACAACATCATTAGATAGAATAAAAGTAAAATGTGTATTCCATTTTATTATTTTTATTCCCACTGATTTCAGTGGGGCTTTGGATCAAACCCTGTTGGGCAGAACTAGTAGATAAGCTCTGGGGAAACAAAAACAAACAAACCCCAATCTCTATATTTGACTTTTAGTGATGCTTAACAACCACAGATTAGTCAAAGACAAGTTTTGTAACCTTTTCATTAGCCCATTTTAAAGCAACAACTTGATTTAGATCCAACGCTATTATTAACAGACATCTCACTGAAAATGACCAAGAATTATATTTTTCAATTTTGACAGAAGTATGCTAAAGGCATAAACCAAAAGTGTATTTGGATGTTTTGCCTCCATTTGATTGCTAGTTTACTTGTATTTGAATATCAGTTTTCCAGCTAATTAGAGAACACCACTGATCCCATTATAGAAAAAGTAGTGTTCCACTATTAACTGCAGTGCCAATGCCTTTATAAACAGACTTCAAATATTATCTGCATTTGCACTGAAACAAAATTAGTATATATTTCAGATTTTAAACTGCACAGAATCCAATTTTTAAACACTTTTGTATTAAACACTTTCCATTGCTATTGTCAGATTTTCTGTGACAAATTATGCCTTTCAATTATTTTTATCCTTTTAAAACCACACTAAACTTAAAACATACACAGAGCTTGAAAATTCTGCCTGTCTGTGGCAAGTAGGAATCTTTTACAGGCTAGTGTCATTAACATCTTCATTTAAAAACAAAAAAGAAAATGTAGTCCTTATGGTTACAAAGGTAATACTGCACACAAGGAACAACTTTCTCATGCAAATAAGGCTTAAGTCTGCAGGTGGACAGCTCCAGAATCTGTGTCACTGCTCAGAGCTTTTCCAAACTGCTGCAAATGGAAAACTGAATTTACTGTTCCTACTCAGAACCTTGTGGGCAACAGAGAAACTGACAAGAATCAGGTCAATTTCATTCTGCTGACCCTCTACTAAGAGCTAGATCTCTCCCTTCTCACCAGGCATGCCACCAGAGAAAGTGATTCCAGCCCAGTGATGGACTAGGTGCCTTGGTTCTCAGAGATTACCTGCAGCCAGACTCAGGAAGTAATGGAATTGGTTACTACCACATGCAACAGAGTTGAGAACTATGGGCTTAATCCTCCATTATGTCTTAACATAATGTTGTGTAGAGCTGAGAACTGACAGGGAGCAAATCGTGTCTTCCAAATCAGATGCCCAGGCCTGGCATAAATTATAGCTGCAGGAGGGCAGCTTTAAATGATAGTGCTGGCAGAAGACCTCCCACCAGCAGAGAATCCACCATAGTGGAGTCTTCCTCTGCCATGCCCTCTTCCCCTCTCCTCTTCCCTCACCTGCCTCTTCCACAGTAAGAGGATCCCCTTTTGCTGGGTGGTGCACCTCTAGCAGAGACAGCAGTAGTGAGAGGAAGAGGCCACAGGAGGCAAAAGAGCTGCCTCTGTCAGCTTTACACTGGCTGAAGATTTCCCCTGACGGAGAGGAAGTTCTCCAACGGAAATCTCTAGCTGGTGTAATTTCACTTTGTACTGTATAAGGGCTGGATCCTCTCTGTTCCTATTAGCCCGCAAGGAACCATTAAGATGATCCAACCTTTGTATCGCCTGAACTTGGTTAGGATCCTCACTATCAGAAGTTCTGGCAAGAAGATGAAACATTGAGTTTTTCTTCACAGGGGACAGAGAAGATAGCCTTCACCAACTCTGATCTCTTTTCATCATTAGAGGCAGATGATGATGGGTGGCATTTTGTTCAGGGGTGTGACAGTGCTAGCTGTAGTACCCTGGTCACGGAAGATTGCTACACCATAGAGATGGCTACAGGTTCAGCTGAAAGCAGTTAACCACCTTCTGTTAGGGGGATTACAAGCACATGGGTGGTAATTACTAGGCTACTGACACAATTGGCAGTAACTGGAAGGTGGGAGGAACAGGTAGCAGGTGAGAGGAGCTCAATGAGTGAGCTGTGTGGAAAGCTTCTGATGCAATATGCCTATGTCATGTTCTGCTTGCAAAAGAACTGTGGAATAAAAGGTACATGTGCTGAAAGGGAAACAGCCTTGTTAGGGGGCTTATTTCTTCACCCTCTCACTACCCTGGTCCCTCTCGCAAGAACAGAGAGCAACAATACCCGAAGTTCAAAGGTGCAAACAATTTGATGTTTATTGGGGTGAACTTTCAGCAAGCATGATTCCAGTTTCCTTCCTCAGTGTCCCCCTTCCCAGCTGTGACACCACAGAGCCGTCCCTGCTCCCATTCCACCCCCATTAGCAAAACATGAATCCAGTTTCCCCCACCCCCTTTCCCCATTACCATTACCATTCCCCCCCCCCTTACTTCCTGGTTGACTGCAGACTATATAGTAAAACTTGAGTTCTGCTTAGCTATACCTTAACCAATCATTTTACTGAAATTTAACTAACCAATCCTGACACATTGTAACATGGTTATCTAACCAATTATATCCCACCACCTTAATTGGTTTACACCCAACAAAATTAATTATACAACAGACAGAAACAATCACAGAACCAGACAGAGATTATACAGACAACCAATAGGGAAGTGGAGACTACAGTGATAGAACAATACAGACATGAGGATTTCACATCCCAGCTATTGATAAGTGAGTTCTTGCCAGACAGGATGCTATCAAACTAAGTTTCCTTTTACATCTTCTAGGTTCTTCCCTTTCTCTGGAGGTGATAGGAATATCAGGACAGGATTGTATTTCTAACAGCCCAATAGCATCTTATTTCAAGGTGACTAGTTTGGAATGTAAGGATGTGACCAGGCCTTAGACAGTCACAGTAAGAGAAGGCCCTTACACAGAGAATCAAAATCACTGTCTTTCTTTTATACCTCTATAACTAGCTAAGTGATAAGAATACACCTAAATTTTTAAAGTATAGGCCTTTGCAGACAGGCCTGAATATCTATATCCTAACACCCCTTTTTTTTCTTTTGGGATCCTTCTGCCCAGGTATCCCTGGAAAAGCATAGAACATATGGCGACATATTTTCTGATAGGGCCAGGCATCAAGGTGGAAGGTGTTGATATTTTATTTGTTCCACTGCCCCTTGTGTAGCATAGTGCCCTGCACCTTCTCTTGTACGGGCATACCACATTTATTTTAATTAGTGTTCCAGACTTCCCATTATAGTGGGCCCGAGAAGGTTGGGTCCGGGTTGTTTAGTACACTGCGGGGTGGGGAGGGCTTACTACATTACTTCTAGATTATCTCCATATGCAACATAACACAAGTACAGTTAACAATACACAATTCACAGCAACACCGAGTCCTGACCACTGCAGTATGGTCCAATATTTGAGCCACCACCAAAACAGTGCCTCTCCTTCTTCGACAGGGTTAAGATTTTAATGTGTTCAGTTGCTGGCAGTTGCAACAAGCTGCCCCTGCAAGTTTTACGTGCTTTTGTTCATATTATAAGTTCATTGAATGTTTACAGAGAAATGGGTTATTGTCCAAACCAACTTAACCACTTGAATCAGGCAGTATGCCCCGGTTTGATTATTCACAGCAATAAGATTTACAGATTCATTTGTGCACTAAAGTTCAGATAGCAGCGTGTAGATGTGTGTAGTTTGGTTAGGGGCTGGTGTAATTGTGCCCCCTAGTAATATGTACATTTTCAGCAAAACACCTCATACACAGTACACCCAACTGTCCACCCCTTGATCCTGCTCCTCCATAGCCATAGGAGAGGGGCACAGCCAAACATCTTCTTTGATTTACACCATTTTACACACCCCTCCATTGTTTTTTAGTGAGCTTCTCCCCTTTTTATTATTTTCATAGTGCGTGTGGGCCCCACCTTAGTTGCCGTTTCATTTCCAGGTACCATGGTAGCTATTACACAGGTGCTGGCCTTCTAGTTGAGCATTTTGCATTCCCATACACATTCCTCCCCACCCTCCCCCCCAGGTCAGCCTTTTGAAGCCATCCCCCACCCACAACATGCTAGCAACAAGACAAACACCACAGACAAACAACACAAAACATAGATTCATTGTATTCTGGGTTATTCTTCCACTGGCGCCAGCATGCTTGTAGAGTGTTTGAAAAACAAAAGAAACAAATTTTCACCCCCTCTGGTGGGGACAGATTATTGCTTAATAATAATACCAATTCCTTTTACAAATTTCCTTGCTAATTGCAGGAAAAACAGAATTACCACCTCCAGGCTGTCCTTATTTTGTTCTATAGTCAGGCTAGTGAATTACCCCACTCACTAGTCATGTATGAAATGTATGAGGTGGTGTGCCTCAGTTTCCCCTCTTGTACAACAGACCAGGTTTTTAATAGTTTCTCTGCTCTACCAAGCTTTAAGTTTATTTTCAGGTAATAGCTGAGAGACAGCTTCAGATTTTTGCTCTGTGTACACAATCACCCCTTAGGGTTAACGTGTCCCCCTTATTTTCAGGCTTGTCTTGTTTTTTCACCTCCCTTTCCTGTAGGGCCATAATCTGAGTCTTCTAGTAGCTTATTTGCTGACCAGATGTATTCATTATTAGCAGGTTCTTTGTGCTGCTACTTATGGGCAGTTTCCTCCTTCCCCTATTAGCTAGGTAATTTGCATTCACACAGAGGCTTTCTTGGCTTGCTTTTGGATTTAAAGCTATCAGCAGCTCAGAGACCGTCTTTAAAGGGACACATTCCACTTCCACCACAGTTCTCATTACTTTTCACTTGCATCTCCTGCACCAAAACACACACAGATCTGAAAAAGAAAGCACAACCTATTGTGGCTCCTTTTGGAGCCCTAACAGGATTTTAATTAAGTACCATGTTTTGTTTGCATTTCTTTTACCCCTTTTTCAATATACACTGCACACATTCTGGGAAAATGCACTTTCCTTCCTTAGTTTAACCTCCATAACATTATATTACCATATTAATTTTACACAAGGTGTAACTGCCTCCCCCATGCCCACAGAGTGTTCATGCACCTCGACCAAAGCAACAGTCGATCCCCCAGAGCCACCCCAAGGTTAGGTGTTCCCATCATTGCTCCCCTTTTCCTTTTTCTACACACACACACACACACACACACACACACACAATTCTATTTTCTCTAACATCCCTTGCACTGTGATTATTTTTTTTTTTAAGCACAACTGTACCCCGATTACACTCCCATCTTGCACAACCAGAGACAGCCAGGGGCAGTCAAGTTAAGTTTCAATAGAAACCCCTGACATTCCTTTAGTGATTTTGATTACATTACCCAATAGTCAAATAATTTTGATCAGATTATTTCTCCGCCTGCTGCCTGCAGCAGTCCCTTATAGACCATTTCTGTGGGAAAAGGGTCCATTTTCCCTCAGAATAGCTGTAAAGGCTTTTGGGGACAGAAGCATAGCGGTGGTAGTAGTCACTCTACCTGACCCCTGGTATAATTTAATTACCAAAAACTTGCTCCTTGTAACACCACAACTGTTACCTTCAACATCTTCACAACTTTCAAAATGTTTACTTTCCTCCAAACCCTGTATTATTAATTTTTGCAAAAGGTATTTGTAACTTTTCACTTCTTTAAATCACTTGCTTCTACATTTAGTTTTTTTAAGGTAGTGCACTTTGTCTTTAACAACTTAGCCACCAAGTACAATTATTGCCACACAGCTGCCTTCACCTGTGCTGTCTTTACCTTGAGACTGTTCAAAAGGCAGTAAAACATTTGTCTCCGTGGTTGCCCATGGATCTTTTACTCCAAAAATTCCAGTGGACTACAGCAGACCTCCGTCATACTTTGTCCCAAACAAAACATTTCACATAAGTATCCAAAGTACCACAAAAGTCTGGAAAGGCAGGGGGAGAAGAGGGAGAAGAGGTGGAAAGAAACCAATTAAGCCTGTTAGGTCAGTTTAAAGTACAGGCTACCAGCAGCAAATTAAGTAAACTGAGAGAAAGGAGAAGGAAAAGAAGAAAAGGATATAGTTAGCTCTGAATCAAGAGTAGGCTCCCTAGGTTGAAACAGTTGGGAACTCTTACCCCCAGGTTCTCATCCTGGCTCTGGGAGAAGAGTGGGGGTTGTTACCTGCTCCTGCAAACCCTGCCATTTTTCACATTGAAACTTTTTTTTTTCTTCCCACTCCCCCAGGACCACGTCCCAGCACCTGGCTCTAAAGGTGGTCTGTTAACTCTGCTTCTGACTCTAAACCCTGTTGTGCCAAATTATCTTTAACCACTCCTAACTAATTTACAACCCTTCAGCAGCCCTTGCTGAAACAGCACCAAACTTGAAAGATTACTGGTAACTTCCCATAATGCTGCCCTTACTTCAAACCTCTCACAAGTGGACTGAAGTGCCTCCTTTCCCTGGAAGGAATTCAGTCCCAATGGGCAGGGACCTTCTTCCACTACCCATATACCAAAGGAGGGTGGGCTCCTCAGCCACCCCCCATCCCTCTGGGTCCCCTAACACTTCCTCCATTTCCTTTTTAATCTCATCCCAGGCTGACCCCTGCACCTGGTATGGGCTCTGGTTCTTCCTTATCCATTTATCCAAAAAATCCTTTACCCTGGCTTGCCAGAACAAGGCCCTTACACAAATAAACAGTGATTTTAATTATTTCTTTTATACATCTATAACTAGCTAAGTAATAAAAATACACCTAAATTCTTAAAGTATAGGCCTTTGCAAACAGGCCTAAATATCTATATCCTAACAAGCCTGTGCATGTTTATGACCACCAGGCAATGGGAACAAGGCAAGGCAGTGTGGCACACAGGGTAGCTGAAGAAGTGCCCTGTGACAAGGTGACTGATGAACAGCTGAACTTCTGGGATCTCCCTTTGGAAGAAAGTCTGTTGCAGCACTCCTTGGTCCAAGGACCATTTCTGACAATCCATCACTGATTCGCTTAGCCTGTCTACAATAGTTTCACGCTGAGGTAGATTGCACTACTATGATCTAGATGAGAAGTGCTGAAAGTATGTATTACTGAAGCCAGGTCATCATCAGCAGTGACAAGCAGCAGTTTTCTAGCTAGTTCTTACAGACACTGCTATGTGAAAGCTCAGCTTCAGTGCAGAGTCCCGAACTGCGGACTAACAATGATTTGTGGCTATGTATCCTTAATCAGTGGAGGCCATACTATGGCTGTAAATTCTTCAAACTATTTCTCTTCTATTTACAAGTAAACTTCCATCTTGTTAGGGTTCAGCTTCAACCAGCTATTCTTCATGCATTTGCTGATCTTAGCCAGATACTGGGATAATGAGATCTCCATGCTGTTGTTATAGGTTGCAAAAAATGGGACAGATAAGTGCATATTATTATCATATGAACCCATGAAGTCCCCAGGTTCTCCTAGTGGATATATTTAAATATTAAATAGGTCTGGGAAGACACTTGAGCATTGTGGGTCTCTACAAGCGAGGGGTGGTGCAATTCTCATCATTATCATCTTAATACCTCTTTCCCAGAAAGAGTTAACTCATTTTAGTGAGTTTCCTTGGAGCCCTGCCACTTCTCCCAGAATGGATAAGAGTAGCTTCTGAGTGACTGTACTGAATGCTGGGGAGAAGTCCAGGAATATTAAGGTCAATTCCCTCTTTAAATGGGGTGTGAACAATCTCAGTCTAAAGAGGACTCAACCGATCAAGGCTCTCCTTTTGCCTACCTGCCTAAGCTACTTGGCCATGGGTCTTCAAGGTCACTCTCTGAAGGTCACTCACCTAAGTCAGTGGCAAATCTCCCATTGACTTACAAGATGCAGGATCAAGCTGTAAGTCATTAAAACTGAGCACATTCACAGTTAAAGCTACCATTCTGCTTTTTACTCTCCTAGCAGTACTCTAGTTGCCTCTGTAATACACACTTCTTTGTGCTCTATCCACTATACAAAAAGATACATTAAAATAATTTTAAAAGGCCACAATCTACTTAAACACAAGTCATTATCTGAACAGTACCACTATCTAAACATACTGTAACTGAGATACTAAAGAAAGTGCCTTTTCTCAGTTTGTGTACATTTTGTCTAGTCAGTTTCCCTATATTGTCAGTCAGTCTTCCCTGTTTGCATGGGGTTTTTGGACCGCACAAGGGAGAGAAAAACATTTTAAAAATAAAGTGTGATTGTAAAACCACAAGAACTGGCAGGGGGCTCAGCCACGTGTCCTACCTGAAACTACTTTTAACATTTTTTTAAAAATAACTAAAATTTCAACCTTCTAAGGTTGCCCATGCAATCTTTACTCTGTCTCATACAGTGTATGCATTACAAATGTATTCTTTAATTACATGGTTATATAAATATATTTCCAAAGGAAATAAACTGGATACTGATCTGTGAATGAAGCAGCTGAATTATATTTTTTACTTTCATTGTTCAATGAGCAGGGCCGGCTCCAACATTTCTGCCGCCCCAAGCAAAAAAAAAAAAAACAGCCCCCTCGAGCCCGCCCGGTCAATGAGTGGCCCCCTGGTCTCATTCATTACACCAGGTCCATTCAATATAAGTGACAAAATCTGGCCTCAGTTATAGCAGTGTAAATTCAAAGTCCCCAGCTTTCAAAAGATTTACTCCATGTTTACATTTTGGAATCTGCAATCACAACTTGGCCCAAAATCAGACACTGATCTAGACAACTCCTGTTTCATTCAGTACATATTGTCTGTGTATTGACATCCTGATTCTTAATTATGATAGTAAGTTAAGGACATGCATTTGTTTGCAGGTTCAGACACTGACTGAGATAGGATCCTGTGGAAACAGTATGTGAGACTGCATCATAAGGCATATGAAAAAGGAAATCATCAAAATATGTGCAACCGCAATATTAACACTGCCTTACATATGCATGCTTTTTTCTTCAACCTTACTTTTTTGTTAACATTGCTCTTTGTATGGAGTTTCCTAGTTTTACTTTTTAAGGAAAACTTGTAAAACAAAAATTCCATAATGTGAAACTATATGATAGACAGCAACAGAATACTGTGGCCCGTACAACATGTGCATTTCTACAGAATCCTTGCCTCTAATCTGTGAATTAGGCATAGTAACACAAATTCATCTCTGGTATAACTCCATAGAAGTCACTGGAATTACACCAAGTCAGAGTGGCTCAAAATAACTTAGTATTTTTGTTGATTGATGTCAAAAACTTTAACACAGTATTATTTAATTTAGTCATTGAGTATTTACCTACTACTGGAATTCAGTTATATTTAGTATGGTAATATGTTCTGCAATACAGGATATTTCCCTATATCCGTTTAATTGGAAGCTTTAGTAAGTTTGTCTCCTGGGTTGTTAGAAAGATGACAAGTCAACAAAAGATGCCATTGTATTTCTAAATGATAGAACGGAATGTATAATTACACAAACAATGTGAAAATCAACAGGGTTTCATGTAGGAATTATGTGAATACATACTCACTTGCATTTTTGTTCTCGAATTTCCAATACAGTGTTTTTAAAGTTTGTTGTTGTTTTTTTCATTGGAGGCCTCCATGACTAAATTTCCCACTTTTAGGGCCAAATCCTCAGCCTTGTGTTTTCTGGTCCCTGTGCAAAACTCTGGTATAGCCATAGCCTTCTCATAAAGAGAGATGATAGCTAAAGAATGCTGCACTCCAGTGATCCCAGGAGGTATAATGGTCCTTTGAGAGCTATTACCAACTGGCATAGTTTAGAGCAGCCCTAAGGCTGCTCTAAATGACATTGGAAATGGTGTAAAACTTGCCTTAAGTTCACAAACAACTCCTTTCCAGCTCCCTGTTGGGCTGTGCCCAGGGCTTACTGGGCATAGCCGAGGATTCAGCCCTTATACTTAATATTTTCTTACATATGAAGAATACTATATTTTAGATCTTTATAAGCATTTGTTCATACAGTTAAAGAGGAAATGAAATACCGTGAATGAAGTATTTCTCCCCACAAATAACTTCACCATAAGGAAAAGCTCATTCTTAACTAGAATAAGAATTTACACATTCTAATAATACAGGATTTACATTTATTTCTCTATAAATGGATTTTTACCATATCAAAATGCATTGTAAGCCACTGTACTGAAATTCAGGAACAGAAGTGTGGTTTTGTTTTGGGGTTTTTTTTGGGGGGGTGGAGGGGGGTTAATGGGGTTAAACAAATACTTTTGTCTTTAGCTTCAGGTATTCCACAAGAGAAAAGGAAAACAAAGAAGTTCTGATTGATGTGACAATTGTATAACTCATTTGAAAACAGCATTTCATCTTTTCATATCCTCTCTTTATTTTCAGTATTTGCTTTTCTCTGTCAAGTAAATGTAACAAGATGAAACTGGAATATAGGGTTTAGAAACGCTAAATGTTCAATATTTGAGCTTAAATTCAAATGGCAAAAAATATTTATTCAAAATTCAAGCTAGTAAGGGCTACTACATTACAGACATGACTACTCCCTTGACAGTTTGGATGTATACACAGGACCAAATTTTAACCTTCAGTTACAACTAAAAGCCCCAATGAAGATAATGGGATTTCATGAATGTAAGTGAGGACTTAATTTTGACCCACTGTGTATATCCAAAATGTTGTATTTAATTACTATTATGTACCACATTTTGTCTACATATTATTATTATTTTGATCAGTTATTAAGACAAAAATATTAATAAACAGTTTAACTAGAACTGTAAAGAAATTAAAATTGGACACCCTAACTTAAATCAGATGTAAAAGTTTACAAAAACTGAAAAGCCAAAAAAAGATGCAGAGTTAATATAGATATTTTACAGCTGTTCAATAAGGTGAACAAATATTTTATACATACGCTAGGATATATCCTATATTTAACTGGGGAGTGAGGTGTGTGTAAGAGAGCAGAGAACCACATTACAATGGACAAGAAGGAAGGCTTCAGAAAGGGAATATTTTGTTTTCCCGAGGTCAAGCGTTTGAGAATAAGTTAAAAGCTTTGAGAAGCTGCAGAAGGAGCCAGGGCACTCAGCCTCTCCGGCATCTGGGCTGCAGGGCAGGAGAGCCATGGCGCTCTGCTGTTCGACCTCCGCCAGCAGCCTGTCTGCACTCCCAGCTGCCAGCATGGAAGACTCTTGTCAATTTTGCTTTCACCCTGCAGGCAGTAAATGAAATTGACAAGAGCCTACCAGGGAGGCAGCCTCGTTTTGATTTTCCTAATGGAAACAGACATTTTTTGACAAAATTAAAATTCTTCCATGGACAATTTGGATTTCACAAAAAGGGAATTTCCTGTTGCAAAATTATTCTGAGAGAAAACTCCTGACCAGCTCTAATGTTAAGGTCTGATGGAACACAAAGAAACATAGTACATGCTACTGGCACAAGAGAATAATTGTTTACAGAAGGAAAGAGAAGCCTTAGTAGAAGGGTTATTCGCTCTAATTTTAAGCACAGTATGAGGCGTTCTCTCTTCTAAAGTTACTGATGAGCAGTTTCGTTCACAGCATAAAAGACAATGCATATTCACTTGCACCAAAAACAGTCAAGTAATCCCATTATCAAGGAGAGAGAAGATTACTGTAATCTCCGGCCCCTCGTGGGGAGCAGGAGGGCACCAGGTCCTTCTAGATGATGGATGACACTGTACACTAGATGTCAGAGGCTCCAAATACTAGACATAGGGTTTCACCTAGTGAAACTGTCTCCAACTGCCTCGCTCCTTTCAAAGTACCCAGATACCCTGAATCCCTGCCCTATTGTTGAATATGACTGAGTGCCACAGACCCTTTCTCCTCTTGGCAGCCTCTATCCCTCCAATCAGGAGGAAGAAGAGCAACAGGAGATTCACTATTAACAGTTCATGACATAGCTCCTCTGCTGACCTATGACTGTTCAGCAGATTCATCACACTGCATTACTGTTTGGTGGTAGAGGTAGGGGGGAAAATAAGTATAGGGCTGTTTAATTGCACTCCACTTGAATTCCTCCTTTACCTGATTGGTATACCCCCCCCACACACACACACACCCCTTTGCTATTTTTCATGGAGTGCCTAACCGTGGGGTTCCTTAAAATAGCAAGAGGATCCTCTTCAGGCACCTTGGGAGAATGTGGCTTTTCTTTCTCTGCCCGAGAGTCAGGCCAGGAAGAATGAAAGCTTGGGGTCTCACAGGACATGTGACCATGTCACCTGGTACTGGAATCCATCTTAAACCTGGTGCTTTTCCATTTAGAAGGAGGGGTGGGGACCCAGAGAGGGGTGGGGACCCAGAGATTCCTACCTTGTGCCAAAGCTATATAAACGGGTGGAACAGAACAAAGGAGGTTCCAGTCATGAGAAATCCCCTAGTTACCCCCTGAGCTGGAGCTAACAAGAACTGTACCAGGGGAAAGGATTGGGCCCAGACTAGGAAGGAGTCCAGTCTGTGAAAGAAGCTTATTGCAGATTTTATCTATTATCAGTTTCTTAATGTATTAGGCTTAGACTTGCGTGTTTTTGTTTTATTTTGCTTGGTAACTTACTTTGTTCTGTCTGTTATTACTTAGACCCACTTAAATCCTACTTTTTATACTTAATAAAATCACTTTTGTTTATTGTTAGTATTAAGTAATTAGTACCTGGGGGAGCAAACAGCTGTGCATATCTCTCTATCCATGTTATAGAGGGTGGACAATTTATGATTTTACCCTGTATAAGCTTTATACAAAGTAAAATGGATTTATTTGGGGTTTGGATCCCATTGGGACCTGGGTGAGGTGTCTGGGTGCTAGAGACAGGAGCACTTCTGAAGCTGTTTTCAGTTAAGTCTACAGCTTTGGGGCGTGTGGTTCAGACCCTGGGTCTGTGTTGGAGCAGACTGGCATGTCTGGCTCAACAAGGCAGGGTTCTGGAGGCCCAAACTGTCAGAGAAAACGGGCTCAGGGGTAGTCTCAGCACATCAGGTGACAGTCCCAAGGGAGTCTCTGTGACCGATCCCATCACAGTAGGGTTCCTTAAAATAGCAAGAGGATCCTCTTCAGGCACCTTGGGAAAATGTGGCTTCTCTTTCTCTGCCTGAGATGGGAAGGCTGAGGAAGCAGTAGGAGAAAAATACACCAGCTGGTGTTCCTTCAGCATCCAGGGGAATGAAGAAATGGCATTAAGGAGTTCACTCCAAGCCCAGCCTGCAAAGGAATGCATGACTGGCTGTAGAAATTCCAGAGGACCCCCAATTGGTTCATTTCTCAAGTTGCTAGAAGTTATGGGAGCATAGCATATGGCCAGCAACCAACTGTCTTTATATTCATGTTACCTTCCATCTCCTACGTTTCCATTTCCAGACTCCATAACACGGACCTCATACAGAGTCTGAGATAATGAGAGACATCAACAACAGAGAAGGAATTAGAAAACCAGCCAACAGGCCCCAAGTAACAGGATTCTCCCAAAAAGTAAAGTCTCATTCATGCCGCTGATTTACCATTCTCCAACCAGTTATTTTTTTTTAAATCAACATTGATATTTTCAGTAGTTCATTACAACTACGAAAAAAAATCATAGACATGCCAAAACAAAAAAGCCTTGTTAGTAATAGTTAAGGCTAAAGTGTTTGTACAAACAATATTTACCATTACACACATTTAAAAAACAAAATACTAAACCCCACAGAAATCATTAGCTATGGTTAACTATACAATTAGAACCCTACTTTAAAAGACCATTAATTAACACATACCTATATACAAACAAAGCTTTTCTGTGTAACACTGGACAAAAAGTATAATTGGGTTCAAAAAATATTTAGTTAAATTACTGGAGGAGAGGTCCATCAGTGGCTATTAGCCAAGAGGGTCAGGGATGCAACCCCATGCTCTGGATGTCCCTAAACTTCTGAATGCCAGAAGCTGGGACTGGACGACAGGAGATGGATCACTGGATACATTGTCCTGTTCTATTTATTCCCTCTGAAACATCTGGCACCTGCTACTGTTGGAAAAAGGGATACCGATCTAGATGGACCATTGGTCTGACTCAGTACGGCTATTCTTATGATCTTAAAACAACCTTAACTCTGCCTTGTAATGATGTCCTGAAACAGAAAGAAGAAACTGAGATAACCTTACCCATCCGTAATCATTGTTTCATCTCAGTGACCAACACTAGGATACCTTCTTCTTAACCATTCTGTAACTGTGCCAGCTCTGAACATTATTATAAGTACACAATCCACATTAAAAAATCCTGATTAGAAAAAGAACCCTCTTAGCACAAAACTTAGAGCACACATGCAATAACAGAACTGACAAAAAATAAAATATCTTCATAAGCACTACCACAGACTAACAGATCAAGCATCTGTAAACGTAGGGTCTGATTTTGCAAACATGAACCCAAGTAATTTTACTCAGATGAATGACTTCAGTGGGAATGCAACTTTACTCACCCGTGTAACTGTTTGCAGGATAGACTCCAAAAGATTTAGCTAAACAAGCTAGAAATTTATTTGTAATAAACAAGATCTTAATTCTTTTTCTCATGCTAAACTAAAAACAAGTTAATGTGACAAATCAGCACAAGCAAGGACATTAATATTTAAAATCAAACTCCCTCCTTAACTTACCTTCTTTTGCCCCAAGTATTCCAAGGCATATGTTATGTCACCTAAATCACTGATTATACTTCCTTGTAGCATGCAGGCACAAAGGATCAAGACAAGGACAGAGTTGGCAGTAAAGTAAAGGTAGAGTTTTATCTCTCTCTGGTTTTTGCTTTCATTTGTGTAAATCAAAGGTGGGCAAACTACGGCCCACAGGCCACATCCGGCCCGCGGAACCATCCTGCCCGGCCCTCGAGCTGTTGCCCCAGGAGGCTACCCCCGGCCCCTCCCCTACTGTTCCCCCTCCCCCACAACCTCAGATCACTCGCTCCGCCGCCGGCGCAATGCTCTGGGCGGCAGGGCTGTGAGCTCCTGGGGCAGCACAGCTGCACAGCCCGGCCTGACTCGATGCTCTGAGCTGCGTGGTGGCGGCGGTGGCATGGTCTGGCTCCAGCCGGGCGGCTCGGCTGTAGCGCCACCAGCCACCGGTGCTCCAGGCAGCGCGGTAAGGGGGCAGGGAGCGGAGGGTGTAGATAGAGAGCAGGGGAGTTCGGGGTGGTGGTCAGGGGGTGGGGGTGTGGATAGGGGTCGGGGCAGTCGGGGGGGACGACAGGAGGTTGAATGGGGGCAAGGGTCCTGGGGAGGGCAATCAGGAAGGAGGGGGGGTTGTATGGGCCGGGAGGGGGCAGTCAGGGGACAGGGAGAAGGGGTAATTGGATGGGGAAGGGGTCCCGGGGCGGGCCATCAGGAATGGGAGGAGAAGTTGGATGGGGAGGCAGGAGTCCGGGGGCAGTCAGGGGACAGGGAGCAGGGGTGTGTGGATGGGGCAGGGGTCCCGGGGGGGCCGTCAGGGAATGGGGGAGGTTGGATGGGGCAGGAGTCCCCGGAGGGGGGGGGGGTGGCAGTTAGGAGGTGGGGGCCGGGCCAAGACTCCCTCCCTTAACCGGCCCTCCATATAATTTATGAAACCCGATGCAGCCCTCAGGCCAAAACGTTTGCCCGCCCCTGGTGTATATCAAACTTTTCAAACTATTTTAACCTTTAACTTCCAAATTGGAATTGCTTCTGAATTGTTTCTAGGTTTTACTCTACTACCCCAGTTTTGCCCTCAAGTAAAGAAGTCCTATTAACCAATAGATCACACAGACTCAAAAGAATCAATTTTTGAGTCTAGACCCTGAAAGCCAGAGAATTGTCTTGAGAGAAGCTCTAGGGTGAATCTCTATCAAGAAAGCACACAGCTTTGTCTGCAGCTAAATCATAATAGGGATTAGGAGAGGAGTGAGGGGCTCTTTATACCATTTTGTTGTCATAGAGATTTCTAATTTTCTGCAAACCTAGTAAGTCTGATTCTGAGCTCATTTACACTTATGTAAAGCCAGAGTAACTCCACTGAAATGATTGGAATAATAATAGTGTAAAACATTTGAGAGTGAGCACAAAATCAGCCCCCATATCTTCTGTTTACATTTAGGAGCAATTATGAATTAGGGCATAGTAGCATGACTGTACTGCATCTTGATCATAGGAACAAAGTAATTCTAAGATAAAATGACAGCTAAGATTCTTTAATCCTGCTGTGAACTTTAACTTGCAAATGAAAGAATGTTTACCCCCACCCCCCCATCCCAAGGGACTGCATGAACTCAGACTGCTGACACAAGTGAAATGGAAATAAACAAGAGATGCTTGAGCCTGTGGGCTGAGCTTATCGGAGCCTGCACCCCTAAACATATGAACAGTTCCCATTGCTGCTGGCTCTAGGAGCTGTTGTAGAAACAGGAAAGGAAGACAGGCAACATTCAAGGAACTAACTCCCTACTCCTCTATCTTTAGAAACAGGCAAGTGTAGTGTGAGGACAAACACAAGAGCCATGCTTTAAGCAGCAATTAGAAAACTCCCTGACCAAGAAGTTCCTATCTTTATTAAGCTCCCCACTGCAACACAGCCTCTTGGATTGTTTCTACTGCTCTTGGTGATCTGCATGCTTTTTGCAAAATGTCCCATTGGGAGGCATCTATTACATTCTGCCTATTTTGCTGGACATGGTTGCCATCTGTGGCTTGGTGTCTTGCCACAGAAAGCATATGCTGTGAAAGCATGGAGTGGGTGCAGAACTATGCAGCCATCTCTGCCTGTACTGCTCCTCTCTTCTCTTCTCCTCTCCCCAGCCTATTCCCCGTGCTCCCCACACATCCCAGACTAGTCTGAGATTTGTCATAGCCCTACAGGTTAGGAAACACTGTATTAGAGGCACATCTGCTGGAAAATGTAAATATTTTTAAAGATGAAACAAAAATTCAATATTGCAAATATCTCCCCACCACCTCTTTAGAACAGACTACAGGTGAAGGAACCTAGAAATATATATATATATATATATATACACACACACACACACAGACAGAAAATACAAGACCCAGTGTGGTTCATTAGCTGTGGAACATCACCCAACATCCTGTACAGTAAATGTCCATATAAAATATTTTAAAACAGATTCCCTGTATCTGTTGTATCTTACTGAGTGGGCAACTGAAAGATCTCTCAGGCCTGGCTCTCTGTTCAACATTCACGTAAGTCTGACTTTTATTTAAATTTTGGGAGGGAGGAGAACATAATATTCTAAAAATAGAAACCTTAAAGATGTTGGCTGTCTAACCATTAAGACAAAAGGGAATTAATGAAAAAAGTGTTAAATGCTTGGTCATTTTCTGAGTCAACAATTTTTATGAAAGAAAACAAAGTGTGTGGTCATTGTCTATTTTACTTCTGGCAAAGAGGATAATAAAGTCTCTTTGCCTGTGATATCAAAGTGCATAGCCAAAAAAATCTTTAGCGCTCTCATTTCTGAAACCCTACAGGAAACCCATCATTACAGAGTGAATCTGAAGTAACTCCACTGACTTCAAAGGAGTTAGAGATATGAGACTATTTACTCATGAGATCAGAATTAGATCCATAATTTTTCTTTAGAAAGCAAATGTCATGCAACTATACTTAACTTCAATTGTCATCTGCATCTAGCTTAATAATCAGAAAATGGGCTTTTCACAACAATCATATTTCAAAATGAAAGTATAATTACATTTAAGTCAAAGCCACGCAATGATTGGACTATGTTTATGTGTAACAGCAAATTATATGCTTTTAAGCATGTCAAAATTTTCAAAAGAATTAACCATTATAATAATTCTACTGAGGAAGTTATGGTAGGAAGACAAACTCCCCCAGGTCATTTTTCAACTAGTTCATGCTATCTCACATAATATGATATATATTGTATGCATTGTACATTTTTTCAATTCCTACTTCCCTAAAATGTCATACATTTTAATATCTTTCAAGGGAAGATTGGCTATATTGCTTCACACACTTAGTTAAAAAGTAAAAATCAGTAGCATACTGAGTGGCTCATGGAGCTGGTAATGAATGGGGGAAGTCTTTCATTGTATGGCACTGTCTCAAACCCCTCTTAGATTAGTAGTGACAAAGTCATTACCATCAGATGGTTGATATGAAATGAGTTCAATATGTCAGTACAATTCTTAATAGACAGGTATCCAAACTATTCAAAAAAAAAAATCTAAGGAAAAAGCTTTGTCAGAAGTTTCCGAGGAGGGCAAAGGCTGAATGGCCAAGGAGATAGACCAGGGCAACGTAGGGGAGATTTCACTGTCTATGTGGTGTCTGTTTTATGATTAACTAGAAGCATTCTGACTCCAGTGCTTCCAAACTGGAACCTTCCACAACCTTCTTAAATTGTAGGTTCTTCAGGGCAGGGACAATGCCATCTGTTGTGTTTGTACAGCACCTAACACAGTGAGAACTGTGGGTGCTATTGTAAAATAAGCATTAAGGAATAAATAAAAATATAAACAATTCACATACGGGGGGGATAAAAAAATCCCCATCTTTATTCATACCAGACTACCTCAATTTGGCAAAATATTTACCTCAATTTATTACATTAATTTCTAAGCTACCCTTTTCACAAAATAAAGTCTGCAATGGAGAGTGTTTAGTTGCTTGAAATAAAGCAGAAGAATACTTGAATAACTCAGTTTCTAATACATTAAAGTTAATCAATTATTTCTGCATTCAAATTTCCATTATAGTTGTAAAAAACACAAAACAGGTCCGTAAAATATAATTATGGGGAGATACTGCAACATAGAGTTTGCTAAATCAAGACTAATGCTTTTGTTTCAAGGATCCGTTTGTGTTTTAGCTTCCTTTACGAAAGATCTTTTCATTTAAATGTCTTGATCTGTGTAGCCATATTCATATGAGAGAGAAACAATGAATGGAATTAAATTAGTCCTTATTTAAGATGTATTTGAAACTGCCTGAAACTAATCCTGTTGATCAGCTCCACAATTTCTAAATTAGCTAGAAAGCAATTTCTTTGATATTCACAAATTATAAAACAGCAAAATTAATGCATATTTGTTACATTTTAGACCTTCTGCTGACCATTACTATTCCACTTAATTGTAACTATTGAGGTGCAATTTTATACACTAATAAATACTTAGGAAATATGCCACCTTGCATTCTAGAAAGAGAAACAACAACATCCAAACGAGACATACAGAACTGCATATTAAATCTCCAGTCCAGAAGATACCTGGGCCCATGGAGAGTCCCACTAAATTCAGTTAAATTCCACATAGGCTCCAGAGTCTGCACTTGCAGAGCTCCTTGTGAGTTTAGGACTTTGTTAGCTTCATTCTGGGCTTTGTACCATTTAGACATAGAGCTGTACTGGGGTGATGAAGAGTCACTACTGCCCAACGGGTATCACTGGAGATATTCTGCCTCTCTGGCAGAATTCCTCCCAGAGACCCCAGTGCACAGGGGGAGCAGGCACACTGCTACACCTCTTGAAGGGGTACAGCATACTCCCCTACATCCATGTGACTGGTAAACTCCACTGGCCAACACATGGAATGGTGGAGCCATGACTGTCCTCTCTGTGCCTCTTCCCACCCACTTTGGAGCAAGGTGGGCCACCAAAGGAATAGTAAGAGAACAGCCTCAGTGCTTCGCTGAGCACAAGGACTGCAGTTATGCATGACCCCTTCGTGGGTCATGTAAAGTGGAAGGCTCTTATTCCCCAATCCCCCATTGATCATTCATGTAAGGGCCCTTTCTAGTAACACAGTGGGGACATATGCTAATAGTGCAATTACTGGGAGATAATATATAAGAAATACAGTTCAATATGAAGTCTTTGCTGAGGATTACATTAGGAGAGAGTCAAGGGAATATTTGCCAGAACTCACATATCTCCAAATAATTGTCAGTAGGAGGTTCACAAGTTACTGTTAAGGTCAACAAACTTTCCCTCAAGTCCCAGTACAATAAGTTGAGAAAAAAATCAAGTAATATAGCTGAAATAAACAAGGTCTTATTTAAGAAGTTTAAAAGAAGCCCTTGAGTCCAATTTATGTTCAAGATTATAGATAATAAGAAAACAGAATGTCTCTTCTAACAATACCATTGAGAAGAGGCTGTCCTTCGTTTAAACCCCTCGATATGACTGCATTGTAAACATCTTCGGGAAATCCAGTCTTGCATAATATGCCTTCACAAGTTGCTTTTATTGGTGCCTGAAATGCAAGACAAAATTTATGTAATACTTGCAATCCCATTCAGCTGAGAAACATTCCTCTTGGCGTAAACCCCGTTTTGTTACCGTCTTTGTTTCTAAATAGCTGCAATTAGAACTCTGAGGGCAAAGGGTTAATCTTTTTGATAACTGGAATGGAGGGAACAAATCCCACTTGTCTCGTAAGATCTAAATAATACACAATCTTGATTCCTCTAACAACTGAACATTTCAACTAAAACAGTCATTGAGACTGAAGTGGAGTCACAGAGGGGACCAAAAACATTCCTTCTGCTGGAAATAAACATTGCACAAAACTGATCACCAACGTTTTCAGACACGGATATGTTATTTTTGAGAGGAGAGATTTAAGCATCAGTTTAAAATGTTTGGTTGTGGGTACTTTTCTGTGTCTGCATTCACTCAATGGGTAAATAGCTGGGAGAAAAAAATCACAAGTGCAACATTTTAATCAGTTGAACCTATATTTAAACAGAGATCACAGAAAGGCCACATACTTCTACTACAATCACCTTCTCTGAGAAAGAGAGAAGGAGATATTACTAAATCAGCATAACACGGCAATATATTAGCCACTGAAACTGAGTTTACTATCTCACGTCTAAAAATAAAGCCTTTTCCAAATCACACATCATTTTCACAGTTTGAAGAAAATAACTTCCACAAAAGACATTTTAAATGGGTATTTTCACCGTTCACCTTTATTTCCAAGCAGGTTTAAAAGTTAAAGAGTTAACCTATCAACTATGCATAGTCATCAGTAACCACATACAATTCTATGAGGCAAAGGTTTTCTATTTGGTTCATTTTTTATATTAGTGGCACACATAGCAAAATTCTAGTTTACATGTGGCCAAATAATACTGTATGGTTACAAACATTCGTGTTGTTTAAGCCACAGTGGCCATCTTTTGTATGATCCTAGTACTTACTTTGTTTAAAATAATGTATCAAACAAAAGAAGAAGTGTTTGTGATCATAATAGAACAAACACATTGGACTCCCCTTAGATCAGTGGTTCCCAAACTTTAACAACCTGTGAACCCCTTTCACTAAAATGTCAAGTCTTGCGAACCCCCTCCTAAAAATGAGTATTTCCAGAGATTTTCTCCTTTACCTGAGTATAAATTATGAAAACAGTGATCTTGGAAATATAAAATTTGTTTTTATTACACAGTATTTATTATTAATTTATCATTACAGTATTTTTATTACATTATAAAAATGGCAACACTCTTCCAAGATCTCACTTTTGTAGCTTGTATCACTTTGAATAAGCCTGTTATAAGACAAGGTTCCTATGTTTCATCAAGGAGTATCAGATGTGAAACAGCATGAAGATATTTAAGAAGCCAACTCAAAAAGTTCCTCCTACACAAGCATTCAGGTCTTGAGCAGTCCAGGCAAAACAAGCAGCCACTTGTTCTTCATAATAATTTTAAAAACAATACTAGCTGCCTATTAATTTTAAAAACAGCAAAAAAATATCTACCTCCCTTTCCATTTCTTATAAGGAGTCTTGAAGTTTAAATCTCCTCAGTGTGATAGATATGCTTGCTTTGAGTCCAGGGGCTCCTGGCCCCGTGCTGCCTGGGGTCCCTAGGGACAGCTCTGTCCGCCATTAGGGAATTTTTTACCGAGAACCCCCTGTAACATTTTGTGAACCCCCAGGAGGTCATGAACCCCAGTTCGGGAACCACTGCCTTAGATGGTCTTATGGGACTCAAACATATTCATTTTATGGCTCTCAGGTCTTTTCACTCATTAGTGGGGATAAATGTACCAAAGTCTTTTTTCCACGGCACATATTGGTAATCAGCATTCCAACTCCCATTACAAGAATTTTATCACTTGGAGAAATTCTTGAAGTGTTCAGCTGAGGCCACATCCAGCTGATCATTTCAAGAGTTGTACCAGAACAGCAAATCTGTCAGCATACTGCAATTTTATTTTTAATTAACCTACCATCCATTTGTGAGGTAGTACATTTTATCAGAGTAAGCACCTGGAACAGGGCTCCTAGTTGTCAAGTGTGTCTGCCCAATTAACTTTAAACTGTGGACTGGATTTAATTGTGACTTAAAGTTCACCACAGATCTCCCAGCTATGTACAATTACTTACATGCTTTTACACTTTATAGACAAAAATGCTTAAAACAAAATGTAAATGACAAATGCATATATATAGATATAGATATAAAATGTAAGACTGCAAACAAAGTTATAACTCTAAGTTATGAGGGACCTGTACTGAAAGCTCAGCTAAGTATCAGATTTATAAATGACAAAGATGTTTAGAGGTTTTTTTCAATATTGAAAAACTACTAAATCAAAAATAATTATGACTGAATCTTCCTTTTTTCCTAGCTTTATAACGCAAATATAATGGTTTCATATAGCTTCCATAATTTAAAAAAGGAACTGTTTAAACTACTGTGCAAGGTGATCTCAAAGCAAACGTGATAGGGAAAAAATGGGAAAAAATAGTCTTTTATGTATGGTACCCTTGAAACAAATAAATCCATAGTAGGCAATTGAGTAGGTAACAGGATTTTAAAAAGTCTGCATGGATGTGCCTGGGAATCCTTCAGCCATTCCAACAAGCTATATGTACTAAACTCCTCTTATAAACTGAAACAATGCCCAATGAAACAAAGACTTCGGGACATGAATAAAGAGGCCTCTTTATTCCTTCATTTGCAAGCCCTCAATTTTATCCAGAAACAAAAGACAGTACGCTGTTCCCAAAAACAGTCCATCGTAAACATTCTTTGGGAATAAAACCCCAAGGGGAGGCAGAATTCTAATGCTTAACAAAACCTGTGTTATGCATTTTCAATTAAATAAAGTCATAGCTTGAGCCATGGCAAGATCTGGGTCATATCAAGTTCAGCTCAGAAGTATTAAAAATCATTGCTGGGTTTAAAAGATAATATCGCCCAAAAAAACAATCTGAACTAAAAGTATGAAATTTTATGATCAATATTGAAATTTGTTTTCCTCCCCTTACTGTCTGGGCCAAATCAAGAAGGAAAGGGAGATTATAAGGCGTATTGTTGTAATTTACAGGGTTTTTTCTGTGACTAGCACAGTCCAGAAGACCACCTCGAGCAGAATATAATATTAACTGTATATTCATCCACAAGAGGAGATTACTGAAAAATGTACCTTTTAATACAGATAGCAGTTTCACGCAATGTTACCAATATAAAGCCTTCTGACTTTAAGGGGAGTTTTAAAGCCTGGAACAGGGGCAACACTTTGAAAATTTACATCTAAGGCTATATCTTCACTGCAGCATTAACCCAGCTTCTTATCTGGGCTTTAGCCCAGCTCCCTCTACCATCCTCCCTTCCCCCCCCCCCCAAAAAAACACTTTTTACCAGGGTTTGGAAGTGCTTTAAGCCCTGGCTAGCTTATCCAGATGGGGGCATAGGTCAGAGCCCAGGTTACACTTTAACTCAGACTAGAACCCAACCACTTGGCACGGAGGATGCATGCTAAGTCACTCAAATGCTGACAGTCTGACTCCACTTTTTCTATTCCTGCCCCCAAAGATAGACAAGTTCTCCCACAATTGAACAAAGCATGGAACATCTCAGCACAAAGAACAGGATATGCCCCCAAACACACATAGGTGAGGGAAGAAACAGTGGAGACACAGTAATGCAGGTAGGGCTTTACACCCAAGCTAAACTAATCTTGGTTATAGTTAGTTACCCTAACTATATAGGTAGTTTCTAATCAAGTCTATTTTCTGGTTTCCATGCATTATGGAAAGTTGCAATGTAAGACACAGCAAACAACTGGGTAGTTCAGCTCTTTCTTCTTGATAATTGCACATTAATTTGCAATTGTGGCCAGACATAATGTTACATTTGGGCCCCAATCCTGCAAACACTTATGTATGTGCTTAACTTCAAACAAGTGTGCAGTCCCATTAAAGTCAATGAGTGAAATCCTGGCCCCACTGAAGTAAATGAGAGTTTTGCCATTACCTTTAATGCCGGCCAAGATTTCACCCTGTGGGACTACTCATAAATTTAAACCTAAACTTATGTGTAATTCTTTGCAAGATCGTGGCATTGTTTTCCACTGTTGGCTTGAATGGGTGGAAGAAATGTTCCTTTCATTCAAGTTTTTATTTTTGTAAGCTCAACACTTCCAAATTCAGCTTCAGAGCAACCTCTTCATGGTCATTCAGTTGGCTGTATTTAAAATGCTCCTGATTTGGTTTCATTAAAAGTTCTTCAGATCTAATCTGGTGTTGTACCCCATTAAGCCAGGGGATTTCAAATGAGAAATTGTTGATTCTTAAACCAACCGTTATGTTTTCTTTAAAACACTTACTTTACCCCAAATGACAAAAATCTGCTTTTCCACCCATTCCTATTGTAAAATGAATTGCAAAGCAAAAAGAAAGTTGTTGTCATTGACTACTGCTTTTCAGTTCATAAAGAACTCCAAACACCATTTTCTTGCTTTTGCCCCCCACATACCAGGTCCTTACTTCACTCTCTTTGCTAGAGCACAAGTGCATTGTTGGAGTACCTGATGTAACATGAGGCTGTTGAAGTTGCAGCTCTCCTTTCGTACAACTGGGAGAGCAGGGGATATAGTTAAACTTCTAAAATATTTGATCCACCAAAGAGGCCAAGGGTTTCCATTAAGCATAGAGAACAAAGATCCCAATATTTCAATTTTGAAAAGAAACTAAAAGAAACTAAAAAACTTTGGAAAAGTTTGAGGCCATCTTTATATATCTTAAAAAAATGTAAAAGGACAAAACTACTATTTTGAATTGTGCTCCACAGTTTATTTTTTAAAAGGAAAACACACACACTTCCTAAATCTGATTTGCCGTTATGTATAATGCCGTTCCTTACAAAATTTTTTGCTGTTAACGTATCTAAAATCTACTTTCAGGGCCGTCCTCAGGCATATGCAGCATACGCGGCTGCGTAGGGCACCCGAAAATTTGAGGCACCACCCTCACTGGCTGCAGGGCGGACTCCAATCTGGCCCCTCCCCCCCTCCCTGACCTGAACCCCTGGCCCCTCCCCTCTGCCCATTCACTCCTCAGTCAGCCGGCTGGGGGCTCCAGCTTGGGCGGGGCCAGGAGCCAAAGTCTGCATGTGAGTGAGCAGGGGGAGCCAGGCCAGGTGGCAGGGGGCAGAGCAAGGCTGGGAACAGACCGGGGGGATACCCAGAGGCTGGGAAGGGGGGGGAGGGAGCCAAGCTCAGGGGGGTAGAGCCAGGCACAGGACTTCAGGGAGCGGGGGGGGGGGCGCGGAGGAGGAACTGGGATGGGAAGGGAAAAGAGCAAAAGAGCGGGGCGGGGAGTCTTTGTCTGGCTCAGTGAGCGAGCAGGGAACGTGCTAGGGCCTCCTCGGGAGCAGGCTGGTGGCCCCGGGGGGGGGAGAGCAGCTGTTCCGAGCAGCCCCACACTGTACCTGCACCTCTCCCCTCTTCTGCCCACGTGCCCTGCCCAGCAGGCAACTCCCTGCAATTTCTCTCCTAGTCTCCTTTTCACTCCGCCTCCCTCTTCTCTGAAGTTTAAGCCCAGATGCCGAGGATCCGTCACCTTTTCCTCTCCTTCCTTCCCCAGCAGGGATCAGCAGCAGACGGGTGCTGGGAGGAGGGAGAGGCACACACACAACCAGGCTGGGGAGGAAGGAAAGTTAAAGGAAAATAAAATAAGGTGGCGTTTGCTTTTCCTGCCCATTCACAATATTCGGGTGTCAACAGGAGGAAACTGACACTAAAAGAAAAGGAGGAGGGGGATGTACCTGGAGCAGAAAAGCAGCAATCAGGGCTGCAGAATGCAAGGGAGGGAGTGACCACTAGCTGGGAAGGAGGATGGACTCGCACTTGACAAGGTTGGAATAGCTGAAAACTTTTTATTTAAAGAAGGGGACATTTTTTTTTTCCTTGTGGATCCAAATATCTCAAGGGCTGTCTCTCAAGCTGGTAGCATTTTGAACACGGGAGAGTTCTAAACAGTGCAGAGTTGAGTGGGATTTTAAAGGTCCCTTCAAGAATGCAGCACCTTCTTCCTCACCCTTGGGAAAAACCTTTAAAAACTGCCTTAAGTAATCCAAAACAAGAGCCACTGTTTAAATGAGACTTGGCTGGTTCTGGCTCCAGCCCCACTGTTGAAGCATTGTTGAAACTGCGTGCTGAGTTATACCCAGTACAATCCCACTGAGCCGTGTGTGGCAACCAGGTGTGTAAATCAAGGCAGAAAAAAAAGACTGGTGCCTGAATATAATTCCTTTTCTTTCTAAACTGCACATCCCAAGCACCTCTTTACTTTTCAGGATTAGAGGGAAATCCTCTATTTTAGGGAGAATGAAAGGCCATTTGGGAGTTGGCCTAGAGCGGTGGCAGGCAAAGGACCTGGATGAGGGACTCAGCCATTGGTATGAGCTATTTCTTTTTTGTCATTCAAATGGATTTTGGGTCATGGCTGACATCCCAGCCATCATGTAAAACACTTCCCTGTGGCTTTTTGAGGTGCACACAGAAGTATCTTACTGCCAAGTCCCTATCCTAGGAGAGGAAAGATCGGGAGGGGAGGGAGAAGGCTGCAGGGTGATCTCCCACCTCGGTGCAGCCAGTGGCCTATGCTTGCCACTGCCATGCTGGAGCCTCCACATTTAATTATTGACAAAATTTGCAGAATTTAAAAATATTGTGCACAGAATTTAACTTTTTGGTGCTGAACTCCCTCAGGAATATGGGGTGCTGGGCAGTTGGGGGGGGCTGTGAGAGGGGCACTAGGCAGTTTGGGGGGGTTGTGGGTGGGAGATCGCTGGGCATAGGGATCAGAGATGGAGATCTCTGGATGAGGGGCCACTGGGGGCTGCTGGGCATAAGGGGGTTGGGGGGCAGTGTGGCAGGGCATGTTGTCAGCGTGGGGTTGGGGGCGCCGGTGGGAGGGAAGTGCAGGGGTTAGGAGGGAAGGCGGCAGAATTAGACTGTTTTTAATAAAATGCATGTGGCAAGTTTTCCAATACTGTAAGCTTGTTTGTGTTGCAAAGAGCAAGTCGAGCATAGGGGCACCAATTTAATAATACTGCATAGGGCCCCATAAATCCTAAGGACAGCCCTGTCTATTTTATTGACCTTCAGGGCACTTGCAAGGCCTACTTCTTTTCCCTAGCTGCCAGGGATTGGTGGGATATCATAAGATCTGAACTATGTTAAGCTGCTGGGTGATGATTATATATTATTGGGAAAAAGTGGAGTCCCTGGAGGAGTTTGTACAAATGTATTTTTTAAATATGTCAAGTCACGCCTAGAGGAAAGGATAAACATTGCTTTTATGAGTGTGTTTATAAATCAAATCCATAAATATTGACTGAAACAAAACAATAATTTAAGCAAAATGTTCAAAAGACTTGGCAGTGATGGACCTGCCATTTTGGAAGCTGCAAACCCTGTTCTCATAAATCATTTATGAAAATTGAAAGCCTACATTTTCTCTCCTCACTCAGGCCAAACCAAACTCCCATGGACTTAAGTAAAAATTGCAGGATCAGACCCAATTGTTAATCATAAAGATTAGGGTGTTGTCTTGTGAACTGGTAAAAGAATTGCAAAGAGAAGTTGAGTAATCCTGATACCCAGACCAAAACTGATCCCTCTCAAATCAGTAACAAACTAAAAACTCTTTCAGTAGCTGGTTTTGATACAATATAAGCTTTCCTTGAATTGATCCATATTTAAGGACGCTGCCCCTTCCTCCTACATTCCCTCAAGATCAACCCTCTAAGGAGGCCGATATTTAATCAGTCAATTAACGAGGGCTACGCTGAGGCAGAGGGGGACAGTTGAAATTTAGTTTATTATAATAATAATATAATAATAATTTTAAAGCAAAAAAGGTATCCCTTTCACACACACCTCTTTCATCTGTGACTTATCTTCTTGCATCCTACACTTACACACATGAGTAATCTCACCCTGAGTTCAACGGGACTACGTGCGTATAAGTAAGAATACTATCTTTTCCTCCTAAAATTAAGTTAAAGACATCTTTGCAGGACAGGGGCACACAAGTTGGGGAAAGGATCATGATTTTTATACATTTGTTGAGAACAATGACACCTCCTCTATCCTAATCAGGTGCCCTGTGCACTCATGAAACTGTAAGAATGAGTTTTTAAATGGATATAATATTGGTTTCTTTAGTAAAGGGTTTCTTTTTCAAAAAGGAAGTGTAACTAAAAACATGTTACTATAAGGCATGTCAGAGAAGTTATTTAACACCCCTGCCCTCCACTCCCTCACCTCCCAAAAAAAGGAAATGAATCTAAGGCTGAACTCTGGGCTGATTAACTAGCCTTACAGGGACAAATTGATATGCAGTACACTTTGGGAGTTGTCCAATATTACAGTACTACTTTTAGGCTCCAGTCCTGCAAACTTTTATGCACATACTTATCTTTACATCTGTGCATAATCCCACTGGGACTACTCACATACAAAAAGTTAAGCACGTGTAAAAGTCTTTATTGAATTGGGGACTTCAATATTCAATCAATATATATTTTAATTTTTAACATAAGACGAGAGGAGGACAAAGACATACCAGTAGGAAGATACACATTCCATGATATATTTCTCAAAATTATAAATAAAAGAACAAAGCATGAAAATATAGCATTATTCAGCAAAATGTATAAAAAAGCCTTTGATGCTGTACTTTTGTAAAGTTAACTGATTGGTTTAAAATCACCTCCCAGTTTTACTATTGACCTTTCAGTTATTCAAAATACTGTTGTATGTAGACATTCTACTGCACTCCTCATTCACTATATAAACTCGAAAAAAATCATGTGGTACTTAAAAGACTATACCACACATGGGGGGATAATTCATTTTCACAAATGAGGAGTGCATACAAACAATCACAAGATGAGAAAAGAAGCAGAGTATGAGTCACTTATGTATGATCTCTAGTGAGTAAAAATAACTTTACTCCCAACTTCCTCAAGCTATTCTTACATTTATACAGTACGTTTTTACAGCTTGCATACTTATTTAAATAATTTTTAAATAATTGAAGAACTCTATAAGTTTCACTTGCTCTGGAAAAATCACCTGTATTAAGATGGGATCTGATGTGGCTCCCAATGAAGTTACTGGGAGTTTGCCATTGACTTGAGTAGTAGCCAGATGAAACCAATGAAGAGGAGAAGCTAAACTTTTGGATATACGTATCCTGTGCCAAATTAATTGCAGTTGTAAAATAAGGCCACTTCACTAAGTTCCCAAATGTATTTTATATGATTTATTCTGACATCTTAAGCTGAATTTATTTATTGGCTTGTATTTCAAAATCGCACCAGAGCAAGTTATGTGTATGTGGGTGGGGGGGAGAAGCAATGGGGGCTGAAGGAAAAGAGGAGGGAGGCTTTATAAACAAACAGATTAAAAATGTATGGTTTATTTATATAAACTTACTTTAAACTTCCTGAACATATATAATATAAACATAATATACAGTGCTAATGTAACTCTATCATCTTAACAGCAAAACAAATGAACTGGGTTCATAAAGTACAAAGTAATTTATGTGTGTCAAAACCCAGTTATTTTATCTCAAAGAAGTAAGTTTCAGACTTAAAGATGATCTGATATATTCTAAAATAAATTAAAAAAGCTGCAAAAGATCCCAAATCATTTCACAAAACACATCTTTTAATGGTATCTGCCATTTTAATAATAGGAGTAAGACAATGTAAAAAGAAAAGAGTTCCTTCTTTTACTTTTCTGCATTTTCCTAGGAAGTGTGGATGACATCACTAACACCTAGACCATACAATAACTGTAGCTCCTTTGGTGGTTATAGGTTTTAGTGATCCAGGAGAAAATAAAATCTTGAAATCAGATCTTACCAGGTTAAAAGTTTTCCACATACCCTTTAAAAGTGGATGTACTTGGAATAGTAATAATAATGTTTTGCACCTACATAGACTCTTCCACTGAAAATCATGAAAGTCTACACATGGCAAGTATTCTACTAATGATTCAGGTCTCCATGAGTTTTTAAATAATATTTAAAAAATGCTTTCTGTTCACTTTCAAAGGAACATGGTGAAGATGAAGTCTAGTCAGTTTAAAAAAAAAAAAAAAAGAGTTAAAAGTACTTACTGGTATTCCTCCTGCCCCTGAATCCTCAACCCTGTGTCTGTGATTATACAATCACATTTTGACCATGTTCTTTTAATATATTTTTAGTGAAGTAATATTTGTGAAATATACCAACCATAGTATTGGAGATTGAAGCCCTTCACACACACAAAAAAAAAAAGAGACAAAAAAAACCAACCACCAAAAAACCACAACACACACAACAGCAATACCCGCTACCTCAACCACCCTACCAATCTGCCTTAAACCTGACCTAAAGAGACCACTGCTAGAGGTAAGAGGGTAGTTCAATCCACACAGGAATTCAATCATTTGGTTCTCGCTGACATTGCTAGCAGGGATGTCACTTAGGGTGGTGGTTTTGCCACATGGATAAATTTACTACGGAAATGTAATAAAACCAGTACAGTCTTCAAACAGTATTAACTTTCATTCTGTCATTCTAAGTTAAGTTCAAACCAGCAACTTAGGAGTAAAAGGCTCCATAGCACATTATTACTTATCTATTTTTTCTAACATGTCCATCACCATAGTCTGAGCACCATCCAATCATCTTTCATAGATTAAAAATTACTGTCCCCCTTCTGAGTACTTAATTGCTATTCCCCTTCCCAACAAATGTTTGAAGGGTAGACACATTTCTGTCAACAGCACCACTCACTCACTTTATTTCTTCAATTCTACGTCCTGCTTTCCTGTTTCTATTTCAATTTTGTCCTTATCCCCAGTTTAAGCACCAATGGTAGCAGTTGATGTTTTCATAGATTTGAAGGCCAGAAGTGACCATCTAATCTGCCCTCTTGTATTAGCCATAGAACTTCCCCAAAATAACAGAGCATATCTTTTAGAATAACAGCCAATCTTAATTTAAAAACAGTCACCAATGGAGACTTCACCACAACCCTTGACAATGGTTAATTTCTCTCACTGTTAAAAATGTACGCCTTATTTCCAGTCTTAATTTGTCTAGCTTCAACTTCCAACCCCTAAAACACGTTATCTGATAGACAGAAGAGCCCATTTTTAAATATTTGTTTCCCATGTAGGTCCTTATAGACAATAATCAAGTCACCCCTTAACCTTCTCTTTGTTAAGCCAAATAGATTGAGCACTTTGAGTCTATCACTATAAGGCACGCTTTCTAATCCTTTAATAATTCTCATGGCTCTTCTCTGAACCCACTCCAATTTATCAACATCCTTCTTGAATTGTGGACACCAGAACTGGACAGAGTATTCCAGCAGTGATCACACCTGTGCCAAATATAGAGGTAAAATAATTTCTCTATTCCTACTCGAGATTCCCCTGTTTATGCATGCAAGGATCACATTAGCTCTTTTGGTCACAGCATCATACTAAGAAATCTTGTTCAGCTGATTATCTACCAACCCCCCCCCAAAAAATTTTTCCAGCGTCTCTGCTTCCCAGAATAGAGTTCCCCATTGTGTAAGTATGTCCTACATTCCTTGTTCCTAGATGTATATATCTACATTTAGCCATATTAAAACACAAATTATCTGTTTGTGCCCAGTTTACCAAGCCATCCAGATTGCTCTGTATCAATGACCTGTCCTCTTCGTTATTTACCACCACCACCCCACGATTCTTATAGTAAAACAAATCTCTCCTTTTGCCTTCTCTTCCCTTCCCACCCCACCCCCCGCTTTGATGTTACGCTTTTGCATAGCAGCTACAGAATCATGTTAAAATAGTTCATCACCAGAGACTAAGGGCCAGTTTCTAATCTCAAATGTTCTGCATATGTTGCTGAAAAACTGAGTTTAGTATCTGCTCTTAAATCCCACCTTTCTCAAACATAAACTGAAGTTACAAAGGTCTAACTCCTGATATTTTTCCAGTTCTAATGATCTTTCAAATAACTCAATTGTGACTGTTTCACTACACCACTAACAAATGATGAAGTCATCAATAACTTGTGGGAATGTGTCTTCAATACAACAAAGATTTGAAATGACGAAATAAACAAATTAACAGCAAATAGGAAGCTTGGACATTTTAGAACAATCTCTCACTAATTAACTTCTATTTACCAAAAGCAGTCAATATTGAAAGAAGTTATAATGCATCTGTGAATTGTAAGTTTTTTCTTAGCAGTACATAAGAAAAAAATCTGTTAAAATAAAAGACTGGTTTCCAGATATGGGGTTATAAAACTGATTTCATACCTAAGTTCCAACTTTGTTATACCCTATTAAAAACAGCCCTAACCTGAATTAGTAGATACCCAAACAAGGGGGAAATTGGATTTCCCAACCGTAACTGATGCTGAGTGATACACAAAAGCAATTAGGCTAGTTCCTGTCCTTAATTCATAGTTTGTGTTTTAATTTAAAAATCAGTCCTGCGTGAAAAGATGGTGGAATAATAGCCTACTGCAGAATTCATGATTTAAAGATTTACTAAGTGATATGGTGTATAAACAGAAGCAGAAAGGCACTTACAAGAAAGGCCACACAAAAACACCCATAAAAAAGCTGCAGGTAGGCTCTGCCAAGTTAATAACACAGAAACAACCGCCATCCAGACTCCCCCACTACACACAAACTCAGATAACAAAACCAACCTTTTTAGTGACATATCAAAACAAGTTTCTGAGAAGGGCAGCAGTTTCATATGGAAGGAACCTTGGCGCCCAGTCAGACACTTTTCTGTCACGAGAGAAACTAACATCCTCTTAAGCTAGAGAGAAAATCCCCCAGCTGTTTAGAATCAATGTTTCAGCACCTCCTATGCAGGGTGCAGCCATCAAACCATGGTAAAGGGGTAGAGAATGTGGGGGAGGAGGCAGAAAAAAGTGACTGGAAACAGAGGAGGGGGGAAGTGAGAGGGGAGCTATCTGAAAAACAAGGAGGGATTTTAGTTCACTTCAGTGTCACGAAGCAAGGGAGAGACGATGTAATCCAGGCTCTGCACCATGGACAGTGACTCTGCTGCTGCTGCTGCTACCGCCTCCGCCTCCTTCTACCCAGCCACCAGCCCCTGCAGGACCAGGGGGAGGCCAGCCACAGCTACCAGCCTGTTCCACTCAGCATACACACACTGTCCTGCTAGTGATACCTCCTTCTCCTCGTACCCACACACTGCGCTCCCCTCCCCCAGAGAGCCAGAAATGCCCCAACCATAAATACCATTAAGGGGGATGATCTGTGCCATCTGTCCCTCAGATTTACTGCCCTCTCTGCCCCTTGCACCCAGCTTCACACTCAACTCATAGCAATGCCAACAACCCAGATAATGACATTCATCCCACACACCCCACCTAGGAGCACTCTCAATCTCCTACCCTAGAAAGGACAAGTAACCCCACCCCACCCCAAGAACCCCTATTTCTAACTCTGATGCGCACCCAACCACCAGAAACACAACATCCTACCCCTAGCCAGCAGCACCCAAACCCCTTATCGAGGAGGACATACAGTGGGGATACCCATCCCAGAATTTAGGGACCTAGTCACCCACTGATCACCCTATCCCAGGTAGTACTCCTCCCTCGACCTCGAAAGGATATTTCCCCCTCCTCCAACTCAGCATACACATACACACACACACAGAGGAGTCCCATCCCAAAGACACTCACCCACTCTAGGGACATCTAAACTTGCCCCCCCCCCCGCACACAAACACAGGCTGCACAGGACCCCAATCCCAGGGGCACCAGCCCACCCTAAGGCTACTCAGCTCAACCCTTGCTCCAGAGCCACTCCCCCTCACACTGAACGGACCCCTACCCCAGGGACACCCTGCCAGACGCCAGACACTCCCCGGCCTCCCAGGCGCTAGGGTCCCCTCCCGGGAGAGGGGGCAGGGATGTAATACACATTCAGACTGAGGAGCTGTCCCAATGGAAATTCCCCGTTAGTAGCAGCGGGGGCAGGCGAGGCTGCCAGGCGGAGGAGGCGGCTGATTAAATTCTTCCCGGGAAAGGATTAGCGGGCACATGGCTGGGGGAGGCGGCGGCGGCTCTGCCTGCTCCTCCTTAGCGGAGCCCAGAGGGCGATCCCCGGAGACCCCTCCCCAAAGCCGGAGCTCCAGCAGACGGGCTGCGGGGCGCAGTGCCCCCTACCGATAGCACCTCGGGGGTGGCGCCCCGAAACGGGCTGGGGTCCCAACCCGAAGTCCGTCCCCTGCCTCCCTACTAGCCGGTCCACCAAGCAAAAGGCGAACCAGCTCCTAGCCCAGCCCAAGCACAATGAGACCCCCGCTATTGCCCTTCCCCCCCAGCCCTCCCAACCCCAGGGGACCCTCGCTATTGCCCTCCCTCCCCAGCCCTACCAACCCCACGGGACCCCCGCTATTGCCCTCCCCCCCAGTCATCCCAACCCCAGGGGACCCCGCAATTGCCCCCAGCCCTACCACCAAGCACAATGGGACCCCCCGCTATTGCTCTCCCTCCCCCCAGCTCCCGGGCAGAGCGGACCCCCGCTCCCAAGCAGCAAGGCACCAGCTCTCGCTCTCGGAAGTACTAGTCACCAGCTCCCATCCCTTCCTCATGGGGCACCAGCTCCTCCGCCGTCCCTGCGCGAGGCGGGGGTATCACGGGGATGGGGCACTGGCACCAGCTCCGCCCTACCAGCCCGAGGCTCGGGCACCGGCTCGCATCTCCCCCACCCGTTTTTTTTTTTTTTTTTTTCCCCCTCGGCTCGCCTCGGCCCCAGCCATTCAAAGCAGCCACCTGCTCCCTGCAGCCCCCTGCCGGGGCAGAGGAGACAGACCCAGCCTGCGGGGCAGCGCAGAGACACCCTCCGTGTCCCCCTCGCCCCCGCTCCCCTTCTCCGGCATCGCCGCGAGCAGGGGAACAAAGAGCCACAACCCCGACCCCTCTTCGCCTTTACCTGCTGCAGGGCCGCCAGCAGCAGCAGCGGCGGCAGCAGGCTCCGCTGCGGCGCTCCCGCTATCCGGCACATGGAGGCGGGGTGGGTGGCGGGAGGGAGCGGCGGCCACCAGCGGTCTCGGGATGCCGAGCAAGTGCGGGGATCGGCGGAGCAGGGGCGGCTGCGTGCGCTGTCTGCCCCCCCTTGGGCTGGCGCCGAGCCCGTGGCGCTACTGCGGGGGCTGCTCTAGCTGGCTCCTGTGCAGGGTGCAGCGGGGAGGCGACGGAGGGTGGGTTAAACTCGGCACCGGGTCAAGCGGCTGCTCCTCTGCTTCCCCCCGTCCTTGGTGCAGGGAGAGAAGGGGATGGGCTGGTGGAGGAGGAGGAGGATGGGCAAACAAAAGGCAGGGGGACGAGTAGTGCCGCTGCCGGGTCTGGCTCCTCAGCGGCTCCTTTGCTGCCTTCCCTGCTCCTAGAGAGCGTCCTCCTCGGCTGAGTTCAGGGCAGGCAGGTCCCCTCGCAGTGGGCAGCCCACTGTGCACCGGCAGCTCCGCCGCTGCTCCCGCTCTGCTGCATGCTCCGCTCCCGAGTCTCTCTCCCCGTCACTTTCTCACTCCTCCCCTCCCCCGAGCAGCCCCGCGCACAAACCCCTCCGCTCGCACAATGATAACAATGCCAGCCGGAGCAGCCGCTGCCTCTCTCTCGGCGTGCGCGCGTGTGTGTGTATACGCCTTCCCTGCGCCTGGCAGCTTCTCCTCCCTGGCTCTCCCTGCCGGCCGCACGGCCAATGGGAACCCAACTACCCGCAGCAGCTCAGCCCTGCCCCGCCAGGCATCATCCGCCCACAGGGTGGGCAGCAGCTGCCGCCCAAGAGGAGAGGGTTTTCTGCAGCCAGAGGGGAGTCACTGGGGGTGCTGTGAATTGTTTGCAAATGTAGGTTGAGCTCTTCTAAGCCGGGGGAGGGGAAAATTCCCCGACACCCTGAGGATACCGCCACCAGACAACAAACAAATAATAACAATTAGCCCGGAACTTGGTCTGTAATTAGGAAAAAACACAGAGTGAGGAAAGGGCTGCGGGGGGGGGGGTGAGAAATCGCCCCCTCTCCCGCCTCGCCAGGGAAACGAACGTGCAAAAGAAACAAACAAACTCCAGGCGCCGGTAGGAAGCGCCGAGCGTGTCCATTGTCTGATGCAAGGCGGTCGCGGCGAGCCACCTGCTGGGGAGGGGGGGTCGGCGCTTGGCGGCTTTGGCTTGACACCTCTCCCGCCATCGCCAAGCCGGGCTTTGAACAGCCCCTTAGGAAGTTGCGGTCACGGTTTGTTACTTGGTTAGCGAGTTCCGTTTGTTTGTAAACTAGCGGCCTAATTTATCTGCAAATGTTTCCAAAGGCTGGAGCGAGGGTGACCCGATAGCAAGGGTGAAAAATGGGGGTGGGGTGTATAGGCACCTATAGCAGACAAAGCCCCGAATATCAGGACCAGGCGTCGGCCACACCATGTGGTGCAAGGGACACTTGACAAAATTACTGTACTTAGTGATGGACTGGGGGGGGGGGGGGGTTATGTCATTTAGTCATTTAATTTTTTGAAAAGTTACCACGGACCTCAACATTTTTACCACGGACATATTGCTGACCCCTGATCCGCACGTCTGATCACCCTAGGTGGGGTTGAGCTCCACCTAGGGCAGTGGTTCCCAAACTGGGGTTCGTGAACCCCTGGGGGTTCACGAAATGTTACAGGGGGTTCTCGGGAAAAAATTCCCTAATGGTGGACAGAGCTGTCCTTAGGGACCCCAGGCAGCACGGGACCAGCAGCACGGAGCCCCTGGACTTCCAAGAGCTAAGCAGATCAAAGCAAACATATCTATCACACTGAGGAGATTTAAACTTCAAGACTCCTTATAAGAAATGGAAAGGGAGATGGATATTTTTTGCTGTTTTTAAAATTAAATAGGCAGCTAATCTTGTTTTTAAAATTATTATGAAGAACAAGTTTAAGCTTTGTTGTAACATGCGTTGTTTGCCTGGACTGCTCAAGACCTGAATGATTGTGAAGGAAGAACTCTTTGAGTTGGCTTCTTAAATACCTTCATGCTGTTTCATATCTGATACTCCTTGATGAAACATAGGAGCCTTGTCTTATAACAGGCTTATTCAAAGTGATAAGCTATGAAAGTGAGATCTTGGAAGAATGTTGCCCTTTTCATAATGTAATAAAAATACTGTAATGATAAATAGTAATTTATAATAAATAGTATGTAATAAGCATGTCATAAAAACAAATTTTATATTTCCAAGATCACTGCTTTTATAATTTATACTCAGGTAAAGGAGAAAATCCCTGGAAATATTCATTTTTAAGAGGGGGTTCACGAGACTTGACATTTTAGTGAAAGGGGTTCACAGGTTGTTAAAGTTTGGGAACCACTGACCTAGGGTGACCAGATGTCCTGATTTTATAGGGACAGGCCTGATTTTTGGCTCTTTTTCTTATAGCGGCTCCTATTACCCCCCACCCCTGTCCCGATTTTTCACATTTGCTGTCTGGTCACCCTAGCTCCAGCCTGTGGGTCCAAAAAAGGTCAGCAGGCATAACGGAAACGAGGAGGGTTGCTGAGTGAACAGTTACAGCAGCAAGTATCAGTGCTGGGTCATTTGCTGCGCTGGCAAGGATTCCCCCTCACCCACAGGTCACTGAGCAAAGTTGTTATGTGTCCATGCATCAGAGCGCCCATCCTGGGACATAGGAAGGGGAGGATTTATAGGTGTTAGACCCCTAGACTCTCTCACAAGCAGCAGATACAAAATGGTGCGTTCCTTATTTTAAAGCATCTCATTTTACAGTTGAACTTTCAAGAAAAAAAAATCTTTGTTTTGCTCGTTGATTTGGAAATAATAATGCAAACTGCCATGCAGCGATGTTGAGAGGAAGGCTTGTATGTATCTTTATATTTAGTTAGTGATGGGGAGGGGAGAATCTACAAACTAGTGCAATGTAGATTTCATTAGCTTCAGCCTTCAAAATACCAATCATTTCTGAGTTATGATGCAGCTCTTTACCCAGCCCAGAGAGAGAAAGAAGCCCTCTCCGCTGCACTCTCCTCACCTTAAACCCTGCCTATATGCATCCGATTAAGTGTGCTATAGCCCACGAAAGCTTATGCTCAAATAAATTTGTTAGTCTCTAAGGTGTCACAAGTACTCCTATTCTTTTTGCGGATACAGACTAACACGGCCGCTACTCTGAAAGCTGCCTATATGGGCCATGTGAAGCCATACTCCTTTTTCTCCCTGTCCTTTCATGCCACACCTTGTCCCAGCCCCACACCCTATTACAAAAGCTGGGATGTAGAGGCTTACTGTTGTGCTAAGCAGTTCCTTGCCACGGGGGGAGCCTTCTTAGGGTATATCTATACATTCAGGGCTGCAGCGTCGCAGCTGTACCGCACAGCTGTGCCACTGGGTCCGGTGAAGACAATGCCAATTGGAGAGAGCCCTCCTGTTGGCATTAAAAAACCACCTCCGTGAGCGGCATAAGCTATGTTGGCGGGAGAAGCTCTCCCACTGATGTTAGCGCTGTGCACATGAACACTTATGTTGGTGTAATTCATGTCAACACCCACCCCCCCAGTGACATAAGTTTTGCTGACATAGGCTGTAGTGTAGACATAGCCTTAGTCTACAAGTATATCTTTACTACCAAAAAAGTATGTTTACAGTGAGATATCAGGCATGAGTTCACAGACGTGTAGATTTTCAGGCCAGAAGGGACCACCGTGATCATCTAGTCTGACCTTCTGCACATCACAGGCCACAGAAACTCACCCACCCATTCCTGTAATTGACCCATAATGTATCTCTTAATCAGCTGTCTTGATGTAAAATCCTAGTGGATTATATATTGGAGCTCGTTATGTCACCAGAGTAGTATTAAGGGGTCTTAGCAGAAAGGAGAATCAGCCCCAATGTTTTGCAAAACAACTTTGTGACTTTTTAAAAGGCTGTGGTCCATGGGCCCCTAACGTTGTATGTTGTCACAAACAGCTGGGATTAATTTCTTTAAGAACTATAAATAATAGAAATTGCAAAGGCCAATAATGAGGATTATTAGAAATTCAGCCCATGACTCATTGAAAGTAACCCTGAGCTGCACTGCTGCTGTTTGGAACATAGGATAGGGATAGAAGAATGAGTTTACTGAGTTTGCACTTGAGTGAGCATGGTGTTGGATTCAGGTAGCAATATCAATTTTTATCTTTTCCCCAGGCTTCCTTGGTCTAAGGATATTTCTGTCTTATCTATATTTCATTTGTTAAATAATATAGTGAGGATAAAGTGTGACTTTTTATGGGTAATAGATTTGTATTTGTATTTTGTATGCAAGTAGACATGATTATTAATATTTGCATAATTATTTTATTTATTGAGAATTATTTTCATTTATCTAAAGCTTTAGATGTTTTACAAAATGCAAAGCATACAATATAAACAATCTCTATATATGTAAAATAAACAGAATGTCCAATAAGATAATAAAATAATAATTACCCAGCATCTAATCAGCCCTGGCCCTTCATATCTCTCAGCACATCCATTTCCAAAATGTTTGGAAAATAATAGCAGTGTGTCTGGAAGGTTACCACATGCAGGGTCTGGCTGACACTTTTCATGGTGCTGTTGCTGCCATTAAATTACTTAACAGAAAAAGTCATACTATGAAATAAAAATTGCTTTCACAAAACCTTTCTATTCAGCCCTTCAACAAGCTGCTGGCAAAGGATCGGATTCTTCCCTCACTGACACCATTGCAACTAAGATCAGTATCTGGCCCATGGCATTTTCCCACTGCTGGAGATGCTCCTACAGCAATGCAGTTCATGTTTTTCCAAACCCACCTGCTCAAGAGCACATTTTAATCTAGCTATTTTAAGGTGAATGTCATGCTTATGAAAGATGCCAGGATCACCACCACTGATGACTCTTGTCCTCTATCCACAGAGCATGCAGTGGTGGAGCAAGCTTTCCTACATCACTCTGCCAGTGCAATCGAGCTCAACTTTGATCTCAGGAGGCACCTGTATCATTGAAAAGTTAGTTCAGTCTATGTTAAATCTGCAACAAAGGTGCTAACCATTTGTCACCAGAGTTTCTGTGAAATGGGCACTGGGAACCGAACTAAGACCACCAAACCTTTTCATGTAGGTCACCCAACAGCCAACAGATGGTGGCAGAGGTGATGTGTGGAGGGTGGAAGGGGGAGGATGCAGGGTCACGTCCTCCTCCTCCCCTGATTTCTGTTAGGGTGGGAATCGGGTTGAACGTGGGTGAGAAGGACATGCCTGGGAAAGGCACTGGCACCTAGCATCCCCCACTAAGCCCCATTAGGAGGTGCCTGGAGCAGGGACGAGAGACTGGGCTGGTAGCAAAGCTCTGCCAGAGTGGGCGCAGGGAAGCCCGCTGAGTCCTATCCCTTCCTTGCCCACAGTTACCAATGCTCGGCAGTACAGTGTCCGGAGCCCGCTCCAGCACATGCCGTGCCCAACGGGGAAGCGATGGGAGAAGTAAGTGGGGAAGGAGCTATGAGGGAGTGGAGCAAGGTGGTGCCATCTTGAAGTGGGTGTGGGAGGTGCAGGGGGGGGAAGTGGGAAGCAGCTCTATAAATCAAAACTCCTTTGTCTCTTGTGTGCCTGCCCTGAACCCTGCTGCATATCACCAGAACCTTTAAATTGTGCCCCCCCCATCAATAGTTATGCGTCGCGTTTGGATGGCAGTAACTTCCAGGGTGGATTGATTTAAATCAAAGTGATTTAAATCACTGATTTTAATAATGATTTAAATCACCAAGCAGGAAACCTTGATTTAAATTATTGATTTTAATCTTGTTTTGCATCTGTGCTTTTTAGTTATTTCCTAAAGGAAAGTTGATTCTCATTTGCTGATAACCATTAAAATGTTGATTTGCAAATAAATCCAGCCTTTGTACTAAATTTGATATTTCCCTTAGCTAACCAGGAGGATACATTATATTTAGACACATTTAAGTAATTATATAGCTTACTACACATTTATTCAGATTCTTAGTTTTTATTGTTTTTATTATGTTAGCAAATGGTGAATGACTCATTTCTTATTTATTAGATGATTTTTTTTTTACTCATGATTTTTATTCATAGAATGGAAGAGGAAAACAAGCTTTTCTCCTTTTTCAGTTCTTAGTTGGTTTCTCAGCTTTGAATGAGTTGGTCACTGGAATGAAGAAAATATTCTCTCTCTGTACCTGCAGAAGAAGCTACTGCTATCAAAAGCTGATTAGGTACCTTACCCCAGATCTTCAAAGGGAAGTCAATGGGAATTAGGCACCTAAATAACTTGGAGGATCTGGGCCTTCAACAACAAACTGTGGTTTCAGGTGCTTAGCCAGTGACATCCTCCAGTTCAGTGGTTGGAATTCCTTTAAAACTTTGGCCGCAAGCAGGTGCTGCTTAATATTTTTATTTAATTTAAATTATTTTAATAAATTATAGTAAGTTTAGGTCTTAATATAGATAGTCAATTTCAAATTTAACTTTAAGTAGGTTTATTTTTAAAAATAAAAATGTATGTAATTTACATTAAAAATTGATTTAAATGTAAAAGAACAATTTGAATTAAATTGTTGATTTTAATTCACCCTGGTAACTTCCGGTCTACATTTGAAATGGTAACCTAATGCTAAAAAGCTTCATGCCATAACCAATTCACTGTTTACATTTACTTTTTTTTTTTTTTTTTTTTGAAGTAGCACAAGGATAATGGACATAACTTAGTTCAACCTAGAAAAACTCACGGGGTTTCAGAAAACCCACATTCAAATCCCATGGGAAAACTAATTAGTAGATTCCCCAGTCCCTCACCTCTTCGCTCTGTGAGCACACACAACTCTAGTTATTGAGGTTATCACAGTCTAAGTGGAAAAACATGGTAGTGGTAGCTCCTTGCTAGGTTATGGACAGTCAGTACAGCACAGGGACCTAACCTTGCTTCCAAGGGTTATACTTTAAATAATATAAAGAATATTAACAAAACAAACCTTCTGGGAAGTAAAGAATCATTCTATAGAAACTGGCCAGGAAAGCTGCCTATAGCATCTATTGGACTTCTCTTTCCCAGGTGGCAGTGTGCTTTCACTGCTTCCCCGGCAAGTGCCCAGAGTGTGTAGAGAAGGAGGTAGCTTGAGTGGAGCACAGAGGGGCGAAGTGGGAGGTGGGACGGACGCATTAGTCCTTTTGGATGTAATACTGAAAATAAATTTGTACTTTAATATTTCTCAGACATGAAGTGTTAGAATCATTCACAGACCTTCAGGTCCAAAAACCACTATCAATACAAATAGTAGTTCTACTCTCTAGATACTTTATAAACTCATAGACTAAGGCCAAAAGGATCATCTAGTCCAACCTCCTGCACATCGCAGGCCACAGAACCTCACTCACCCAGTCCTGCAATAGGCCCATAGTCTCTGGCTGAATTATTGAAGTCCTTCAAATCTTGATGTATAGACTTCAAGTTGCAGAGAATCCACCATTTACTCTAGTTAAAACCAGCAAGTGACCTGTGCCCTATGATGCCTTCTTTTGAAATGGTGATAATTGTATTTTCTGTAGAGGAAACTGGGAGATGAAGAGTACAAAGCTGCCCAGCATTATGAAATGATTTATATGCTGTTTATGTCCTCCTATATTTCAAAGAAAGAAACACAATTACATGAGTTCTAGATCATAAACTGTGTTCCCAAAATTGCAGATTTAAAAAAATGAGACCAGAAGCGGTTTCAAGGGTCTGGTCCAGTGGTGCTAGAAGTTTAGAGCATTCAGAAATGTTGTAAGATGTGGATTCATGATTCACAGGAATTGCTTTTATTGACAACTAAGGTTAATTATAGTGGTGCTCCTCTTCAAAGCCTTGCAATTTGGCTGTAAAAATTCACTCCAGGTTAAAATTTGATACACTGTGGAAAATCCATCGCAGCAATAGTCTCCATACTTTCAGAAAAATCTGTTTGATGATTAAAAAAGATCTTTTCCTGGTGTTGACTGCTTTTTTATATTTGTAGGACTTCAAAATGGCTTTGTTCTTTGAAATGACATTTTGGAGACTTTTTTGTTGTGTTGTGCAAATAATGCAAGTTTAAAATATCCCCAAATGCTGTATGTATTTACATGAGCAGGTCAGCAATCTGCATTTCATTAAATCTTTAAAACCTTATTTAGTGCGGCGGAATATTCCTGTGGTTAAATAAGACATTTGGGAGCTTGAGGATGTGGGTTTCATCCTGGCTGTGCCATAGACTTCCTGTTTAAAACTGGGCGACACCCTTAGGGATAACAATGTACTGGCCTATGTACCTAGGCAGGGATGTAACTGGGAGTAAGACACCTGATCCCCATCCCTTCGCCCCCTCCCCCCCCACACACACACACCTGTGTGGCCCCTCCAGATGTTAAGATCATTTAGGAACCTTACTATGGATTTAGGTGCTTAATTTTAGGGTCTGATTTTTGAAAAACTTGACTCTGTATTTGCTTCTTGTTTGCCTTTTGTTTAGGAGTGTGAACTGTAGTGAGATATGCTTGAATAGCTTCTGAAATGATGCTAGGGATTTTAATTCCTTAACACTTATTTTAAGGTTCTTTCTAATTAGGGCCCATGCGCTAAAAAAAAAAAATCCCATTTCTAAAGTGTCACGCTGAAATTTTTCATAGATTTTTAAGCCCAGAAGGGATCATTATAATCATCTAGTCTGACCTCCTGAAGAACACAGGCCATCAAATTGCACTCAGCAATTCCTGTATTAAGCCCAATAACTTGTGGTTTAGCTACAGCATATTTTAAGAAAGATGTCCAAGCTTGATTTAAAGTGATGGAGAATCCACCACAACTCTTGCTTAGTTGTTCCAATGCTTTAGTTATTTTCATGGTCAAAAAAACCCTGTGCCTTTTTACTTGATTGCTTCCCATGAAGATATTGAATTTGGTTATTGTGTGGTCATTATTACTTCACAGGTCAATTATAGTCACATCTTGAACAAAATCCTGTGTCAAGACTAAGTCTAGAGTTGTTTATGAAAAATGGTGAGAATAATGCTTACCTACTTCACGGGTTGTTGTGAGGCATTAGTTATTAATGTTTGTAAATCGCTTTGTGCTCACAGGACAGAAGATGTTATATAGTATAGTAAATGTAAAGTATTATTATTTATCTAATAACTGAACGTTAGACTGAGACTTGGGCTACACACCATGCAAAGGTGAGTAAGAACCGCCATTTCCTGAAATTCTTCAGTGAACTATCTGGACCTTATATTTCACCACACAGGGATAAATAAGTCCTGCACACATACGTATTGCTGAGTGATGGGGAGCGAACAGGGAAGGGATGGAGCACTTGCTTCACGTAGCCCTGCTGCCCTGAAGTACTACCCAGCACAATTGAACTGATGTGGGGAGTGTCAATTTGCCATTCGTATAGGGCTACAGCAAATTACTATTCCACCTGGTCAAGGGGGAAGGAGGGAGAGTACTGAGTCTCAGAGAGGTGTGTGAGGCACAGTGCCTCAGTTTACCTTACTTACCACCCTTTGCTGAGAGTTGTGCCTAAAACAAACAATCCATATTTAAATATGTCTAAATGTAAATGTTTACATCTAAGAACAAAGACTGTAGGCCATACTTACAGGATGAGAGACTATACAGTAACTCCTCACTTAAAGTCGTCCCAGTTAACATTGTTTTGTTGTTATGTTGCTGATCAATTAGGGAACATGCTCATTTAAAGTTGTGTAATGCTCCCTTCTAACATCGTTTGACAGCCGCCTGCTTTGTCTACTGCTTGCAGGAAGAGCAGCCCGTTGCAGCTAGCTGCTGGGGGCTTGGAACTAGGGTGGACCGGCAGCCCCCTATCAGCTCCCGCTCCCATAAGTTCCCTGTGAAGCAGCTGCCTGCAGTTCAGCTGTGTCCCTCCCCCCACTGCCATGTGCTGCTCCTGCCCTCTGCCTTGGAGCTGCTCCCCGAGACTCCTGCTTGCTGTGCTGGGGAGAGGGAAGGAAGAGGGGGGCTAATGTCCGGGTGTCCCCCTCCCCCCTGCTCCTGCACCCCGCTTACCCCATCTTCCATAGAGCAGGGGGGGACACACCAGGGCTCAGGATGGAGGGAGCTTGCAGCAGCTGCGGTCTCAGCAAGCTGATCTAATTAACAAGGCAGTGTACTTAAGGGAAATGCGCATATCTCCCACCATTCCTGATGCCTTGCAGAGTGAGAGAGTTAACCCGAGAGGGCTCAGCCAATTGCTAGTTCATCATTTAGCAGTAAGGGAAATATCCCACCCTCTGACTCCTCCACCTCAACCAAGCTTCACAATCATTATCACTGTGTACCAGTATTAAATTGTTTGTTTAAAACTTATACTGTGTGTGTTTATATAGATATAGATATATATAGATATATATATAATATAGTCTTTTGTCTGGTGAAAAAAATTTCCCTGGAACCTAACCTCCTCATTTACATTAATTCTTATGGGGAAATTGGATTCGCTTAACATCATTTCACTTAAAGTCACATTTTTCAGGAACATAACTACAACGTTAAGTGAGGAGTTACTGTATTCTGGAAAGCAGAGACTCTGAAAAAGATTTGGGAGTCAGGGTGGATAATCAACTGATAATCCATGAGCTCACAGTGTGATGCTTTGGCAAAAGGGCTACTGTGATCCTGGGATGTATAAAGAGGGGAATCTCAAGTTGGAGTAGAGACATTATTTTATCTCCATATTTGGCACAGGTGTGAATGCTGCTGGAATACTGTGTCCAGTTCTGGTGTCCACAATTCAAGAAGGGTGTTGATAAATTGGAGAGGGTTCAGAGAAGAGCCATGAGAATGATTAAAGGATTTGAAAACATGTGGTATAGTGTTAAACTCAAAGAACTCAATCTATTTCATTTAACAAAGAGAAAATTAAGGGGTGACTTGAGTGCAGTCTATAAGTACCTACACGGGGAACAAATATTTAATAATGGGCTCATCAATTTAGCAGAGAAAGGTATAACACGATCCAATGTCTGGAAGCTGAAGCTAGACAAATTCAGACTGGAAATAAAGCATATATTTTTGAAAGTGAGGGTAAGTAACCATTGAAACAATTTACCAAAGGTTGTACTGGAGTCTCCATCACTGACACTTTTAAAATCAAGATTGGATGTTTTCCCAAAAAATATGCTCTAGGAATTATTTTAGGGAAAGTTCTATGGCCTGTGTTATACAGGAGGTCACATTAAATGATCACAGTGGTCCCTTCTGGTCTTGGAATCTATGAAAGAAAGGCATAATCTATTCTCAAATAAGTATCTAAGGAATCTGTTTTATTAAGTATTATGGGCCTTTCCCTCCACTCTTTTTTCCTACTTTTACATTTCACAGCAAAATTGTGACAAACTCACAAGCACATGGAAACTGGACTGATTGTGGGGGGAGGGAAGGAGAGGAGTCAATTGTACCAGGCTCTGAGTTCAGCGACCCCCACCCCCAAAATGTCTGTAACATCTGTGTAAACAAAGTGAAATGGGAGGGGGTAGGGCCCTAATGATCATGATGTAACAGCCCCAAATTTCTCTCAATGGCCCTGAATGGAAATACAGAATTAAGCCTGAAACTAAACTGAATACACCTTAGGACTCCTGCAATACTCCTGCTCAGCATGATTCTACATCACACGAATATGAGCTGTATAATATCCTTATAATGCAAAATCCCCATCAAATAAAATTATATGTCAGTGTTTACTACAAAGTAATACACATTATTCTAACTATGTGAAATCACAATAAATAGAATACTGTGCCGATGCATCTTAAGCATGCTATGTAAAATCTGAGCAAAAGTTTGACTCTGCCAATGTCAACTGAACGATAGCATTAAATTTGTTCGTATCAAACTGAGTCTGAAAAAAATCAATATGATATCAATGTAAGGTTTTGTTAGTTTGAAACTAAGAGGAAATGAAATAATAAAAACGTGTAACCATAAGGCTCTCCAAACAGCCACTGATTCATCTGGATCCACATTTTCTTTTTAAAAAAAAGTCTGTTAAAATAAATACACTTTTAGAAAAAGAAGCAACACTCTTTTTTCTGTTTCTGTTTCATGCTTTGCTGGAAAATCTATGGTATAGCCCTTACGTTAAAAAAAAAAAAGAAGAAAAAAAAGGTATTTCGTACAGGCCTAATCACCCTAACATCCCATATGAAGAATAATTTGGATAGTTTCCCCCGTATGAAGAAATGGATGAGAAAAGTATAGGAAAAATCTTTTTACTTTTATCGAACAAAACCACTGTAAATAAAGGCCGTGAACAAGCAAAGCAATTCAGTGCCTTTTTTAACTTTAAGTACTTAAGTAGTCCCACTGACTTTAATTGAGTTACTCACATACAAGTTAGGCACTTGAGTAAGGATAAACTAGGTTAAAAGTGCTACTAAATCATGTTAGCTAACACAGTCTACCTAACACTTCTAAAAGTCTAGTATAAATAAGGCAGTGTACTTCAAACGTATGCTAGCTGGTCAATGGAGAATTCCACTGACTTCAATGGGCTTTGAATCAGGCCTTTTAGAGACACTGAGCACCTATATCCTATTGAAGCAAATGTACAACTCCACACACTGGCCTATGTTGAAGTGGGGTGGATTTCATTTCCCCATCTCCTCCATACTCAACATGCATAGAGTCTGAATATTTAGAATTTATGTAGGTGGAGGATTGAATTTCACTCTAGAAATAACTTCTGAATAATCTTTTTAAAATTCTATAGACTCCTACTTGTGTCATCTCTATCAAATTCTGTACGACTGTTTCATAAGACTCTGGACACTACATTTTTAAACGAACACTGCCAAGTTTCTTTCACTTTGACAATTGACCCATATTGTAATTCGTGTGTTGAGGATTCCTGCATATATATATTTAAATCAATCTATATCCAACACACATCATACTTTTTATGATAGGTGATGGCCCATATACAGTTTTTAGTGGGAGATGCAGTAAGTCTTCTTAATGTTATTATTCAGAAAAGATATATCCACATGTGTGTGTATAAATTATTTACTGTACTCCTGGAGATAAAAATATGCAATGTGGGGTAACCTTCAAAGACTAACAGTGTTGACAAAATGTGTCCTTTTAACAAACCTCTTTTTCTCTTCAGGTCTCTTTAGTGAGAGGATAACTCTGTTATTTTAAAGAAGTTAATTGTAGCTAACACTGAAATGATAAATAAAAGATTTGACTTTCTAGAGGAGCCTATTTCTTCAACTGATAAAGGAGTAGCAATGCCTTTCACAGAATAATGAGATTAATTTTAAAAACAGGCTCAGCTTTGGACATTATGTCCAAAGGCAATGACATGATTTTTATTATTGTCTTGAAAGAAAATAAAAAGTCTTATTTAATGGAAAACAAAATGCATATCAGGAACATTAGGCAGTAGGCAATCCTGTGACTTTGGGGACTTAGCAAATGAAAGTTACTTTTAAAGTTGATGACTGAACTGCTACAGGGTACATTTTAAAAGGGTTTAGATACATGCTCCTATTGATTTTATTGGGATTCATGCAGATAAAAACCTTGCACAAGTAGTCCAGGATTTTCTTGAGTTGATTGCTTTGGAAACTGTTTCACAGGCAAAGCTAAAACAAGATGAAGGACAAGGAGTACTTAAACACAATTTTAGTTTTATGTACTACCTTGTACTTAAGAAGAAACTGTGTTCTTAACACTGCTGAGATTTCCTTTGCAGTGAGTTCTTCCCTACCTTTTAATCTATTTAAATGTATACATTATAATAGGATGTTCTATCACATGATCACAGAGTTTTGCAGTGAAAGACATTTGGCATACACACAATGGAGCAGAGTTAAGGATGTTATGGGAAGCTTAATTCTGAATTTACTGACTTTAGTACAACAGAAGTTTAAACTTTAACTAGTGTTAACATAGGTTTTCCCCCATGTAATATAGTTTTATTTAAATATTGTACAGTATGTTGTAAAGTCCCAGCAAATGGAAGTGGCAAGCCTCCAAAACCTGACGGTGCTAAGAAATGAGATAATTTATCTTTCCTGAAGACATGAGCAATTGCTCTATGTTTAGAATTTCTTTCCTATAAGAAATGTAGAGCAAATACTAGGTTTTGCACCACAACCTCAATCCAATGTCCTCTGGAGCAAATGAAAAGAATCCCATAGAAGTCAGTTGAATCAGACCCCATATAAGGTGAACTCTGTGTTCCATTCAGAAATTGTCAAAAGATTTTTTGGAGAAGGTGTACATGTAGCAATTACTATGGACTACAGCTACTGATATATTCCTGGTTTTCTTCTTTTAAGCAAAAGAAGTGACCTTCTGAATGGTATTTAGTATACTATATACTTATGAACATTTTAGATGAACAGACATTTTAGATTAATATTAATATCATAACTCTAAAACAGATAGCTTTTTAAATGTTATAAATGAATAAAGTATCTTCTGAGAAGTACTCTTTTCAGACCAGAGATATAGTTGTCCAATATATAAAGGCAGAACACTACCATTGGGCATATATATACAGATGGGATATAATGACTTTTACGCCGTCCTTGACTGAAATAGTAAAGAGTGCGAATTCCTTACCATTATTAAAATTTAAGTCTTCACTGCTGTATGTGTCAGACAAAATGAACCATTTTATAACTGCAGGTACTATTTTCTCTGATTCCTTTGTTTTCTCCTCCAAGACTTCTTAATGCTATTTTAATGATAACATTACATGTTATGTTCTTTTTTGCTGCAGTTTGCTGACATGAAGTTTTATCATATGTGATATAGAGAAAAACCACAAGAAAGCTATTTGAAATACCAATTTAAGACAGCAATAGGCTCATTCACTAAGTACTATTTATTTCATACCAGCTCTTGCCATTTTATCCCTGATTACTACTCATCTTTATCTCTCATCTTTTCGCTATTTTTATTTTTCCTCTCTCTTCCACAGCTATGGCTTCCTTTGGTTGCCACATATTTTTGAACTTAGTATAGTTCAGTTATATTTTTCTCCCTGTTAATATTTAGAGAGGAAAATATACAGGGTTGCATTACCTGCTCATTAGTATAGTGGGCTCTTAAAAGATTTGGGAATGTAGCTAGTAATAGTTTTAGCAGCATTAGAGCGAGGTGTAGACTTGGGCTGCCTAAGCCAGGGCAATAAGCCTTTTTCACAAGATCATCTTCCCCAGTGAGGCACCAGTTCTCAATGATGCACAATGGGATCTCATCACAAAAAAA
>NW_020664409.1:38326078-38465050 GCF_002925995.2 Terrapene triunguis
GAATAAATGGTAAAGGGATACTTTTCACCCAAAGGAAAAAAAAATCAAATATAACTGGTACAATAGGGATCACCTCCTCCTTAGATTATAGGCTTTAAATACAAAGGCAGCCAAAGTATTTAACTCCCCTACATTCCTGCTTGTCTTTCACCTTCCCATCCCTTCTCTCCCCACATCTTCTGCTTTGGCCCTGCAGCCCCAACCTAAATTTAGCCACTTAGCTCAAGAAACTGAACTAGAGGCTTTAATTCAGCTCCTAGTTCTACTCCCCACAGCTGGTGGCCCTTCAAGCACTACTCAGTGCTGTTAGCGATGGAGGCAGCTTTCCTGGAGTCCTTCTGCAGCAGAAGTGCTACCGATAGCACTTTAGACTGTACATGTTTTAGGCCAAGGGCTGTCTCCTGTATGGCACCCAACACAATGAGGATCTGATCCTTGACCGGGGCCTCTGGGTGTTACTGTAATATAAACAAACAATATACAAAGAAGGCAATCCTTCCTGGCTCACCCCATGTTCCCTTCATTCTGTATGGCTATTCGCTTTCCTGTGCCTCCTTCCTCAAATATTTACCCTCTTTATTTCTTATACAGCTGCATTGAATGGTACATTTGGGTATTTAGCTTCCTGTGGAACCTCAATACATTTAAACCCAAATATTTCAGTATTTGGATAAACCCAAATAGCATGGATAAGTTTGTGTTTTCATGGCCTTTTTGCCTTGGAGAAGAATTAATGGAACTAATATAATAAAACCTGGACATAAAGAATTTCAGAGGAAGGTAACCACATCCCCTATGAAATTAGTGAGCTTCCTTCTGAGTCCTTTTATTATTAAATATCTAAATTGTGATTGCAACCAAGAGGCCCCAATTGGGTTTTTGGCCTCATTGTGATGGGTACTGTACAAACATAGACAAGAGATAATTCCTTCCCCAAAGGGTTTACCTCTTGATCCTAGCCAAAGTGTGTGGGTCACTGGATATAGAATTCCTGAAGAGTGGGTGAGCAGGAATTACACACATTCTACCTAGTCTAGTTCTGAGAAAAGACAGCTGAAACCCACAGATGAGTCAGATTATGAGCAGATGCCGTAGATTACTTTAATGAGTTCATTTAGAAAACCAAGAAAAGGGGAGTGTGTGGGTTGAGAAGGTTCTGTCCTGACTAAGAACAAAAGTAATGTACCAAATTTTATTAGGATGTGAGAAAAGACAGGAATTAGAAAGGATTTTTTCAGCAATAATGAGATATTTCATAATAACTTAAACTTAATAAACATTGACTCACACTGCTGCAGTAATGATAAGTACCTACATTATAGCTATTGTTTAAAAACTCTGGCAAAAAGGCTTTACTTAAAAAATGACAACCAGATGCTTTTTTAAAAACATGTAGTTATACCTGAATAAAACAGAACAAGAATTTTTATAAAGAAGTTTGAAATGCCTGCTATAATTTTGCACTAATCTATTGTAGCAACATTTGCCCTCTTGTTTTATAACTCCACTGATTAAAATCCACTCCAGCTTGCAAGACCAGATTCAATTCCTCCTCCTTCCTCATCCCACATTACCAGATAATGTCTAAAATATTTGCTGCTTCTTCCCACACAAGATTTCTAAAATCCAAACTTTTATCTGTTCATATCGCTAAAACTCTTATACAGTCTCTTATCAGGTGGAAGAAAAGAGCCTCCTAAATGACACAACGAATTAAATTCACCACCATGACCAATCACTGAAAACTTTTGAACTTTGCCCAATTCCAAAATGTATTCATAAAACCCAACCTAATGAAGGGGTCAAGAAGTAGTTGTACTAGGAAAGCAGGACAGCCCCTTCCTGAATCACTCCTTCCCACCCCACCACCCACACATTGCCATGGTATTTGGCTAGACTGATATAGAAAAAGTGGGAAAAAAGACTATGTAGGTAGGAGTGTGGAAAATGTGGGCTGATATGAACAGCCTTGGATGCAAGGAATTTCTGGTAGTTTATGTCACTGCTGTTTATGTGAAGAGGTTCCAGTTCTTCTGGATCAGAGATAGCAAAGTCATATTGCCTCCACTCAACCACAGAACCTAGCACCTCTTGTTGTCAGGAGCAGCAGCGGCTCCAGGCACCAGCGCTCCAAGCCGTGCATGGGGTGGCAAGCCACGGGGGGTGCCCTGCGGGTCCCTGCGAGGGCGGCAGTCAGGTGGGAGGTCCGCCGGTCCCGCGGATTAGGCGGCAATTCGGCAGCGGGTACGGTGAAGCCGCAGGACTGACGGACCTCCCGCAGGCATGCCACCGAATCCACGGGACCGGGGACCTCCCGCAGGTGCGCCGCCGAAGGCAGCCTGCCTGCCGTGCTTGGGGCGGCAAAAAAGCTAGAGCCGCCCTGTAGCAGGATGGTTACCCGCTCCTGCCCTGAGAGGTTTAAAACAGCCCTGGAGGAGGGCTGTGGAAGGGCAAGACGCCTGGGCTGATTGGGAGGAAGCAGGCTCAGCTGGGGCCGCCCCAATCAGGGCCCAGCTGGCCCTATAAAGGCTTGAGCCAGGAGCTCAAGTAGACAGTCTCTCTCTGCGTTCAGAGAGAGAGAACGGTCTGGCTGTAGGGAGCTTAACCAAGTGCCTAGAGTGGAGCACGGCTGGGGAAAGGCCAAGGGAGCTGGGGGAGCTCCAGCCTAGGAAAGTCCCAGGCTGCAGGTCTAGGGTAAGGCCAAAGGGGCACTTGGGTTGCAGGAGGCAGCCCACGGGTAAGCAGAGGCAGCAGGTCCGAACCCCTTTGTCTGTGATGAGTGGCTGATACTGCAGTCTGCCCTAGTGAATGGGGCTAGATGGAGACTGGGCAGTAGCCAAGACTGAGGTGAAGTGGGGGTAGTGGGTGGGGGTTCCCCAGGGAGGGAAGACCCTAAGACTGAAGGGGGCAGCACCCCAGGTACAAGGGCACCGGGATCCAGGGAGGGACATGGGGGCCAGAGGACAGGTGGATCACTGGCCTGCAGAGGGCACTCCGGAGCTGGACTGAGCTAATTCCTGGAAGTCACCAGCAGGAGGCGCCGCAGGGGTGAGTCTGCTCCTCTACACGCCCCTGGTCAGGAGTTATCTTGTTGTTCAAGATGGCCTTATGAACCATCAGGAGCAACAAGCCAAGCATAAGACCTGAAACATAGGACCTCTCCTTGCAAGAATTTGTCCTATTCACAGAAGTTGTATTGGGAGCACAGACAGCAATCAGGAGCAACATCTGCAACTCTGACTCTTGCCTCTCCTGGCTAGTAAAAAATAGTAGGGAACATCTGGGTCCCTCAGCATGTCAGAACAGTAAGCCTCAGTCCTCCTTTGACCATTGCAACTGGCTGATGTATTTGGGCCACGTTCCTCAGCCCCAGCTCCCCAATCATGGTTAGCTGTCCTGAGTTGGAGAAGTCCAAGGATTCTAGCTGGTCAGTGCTGCTCTACTACCTAACTCAGCTGGAGTGATTTCAGCTGCCCACACCAGAGTCCCTTTGGTAGGCTGCTGCTCTCTCAAGTTTCCTAGCTCTACTGCCACTCTGCATCATCTATCCCATTGAATGTGCTGCCGCTTTCACTTGTCTGTTCCTTCAGAAAAGCTAGCAACCTTCTCATTTTTAAACTTTAACTTACCTTTGAAAAAAAATAGTTTGTGTGGAGATATCATTGGCCAATGCGCTTTGCAATATACTTTTAATTTCTGTTTTTTATTTTCTTTGCCTCTAAACTTTAGAATTCTTTAGAACTTTAGTGAAATTTGAGTTCACTATTCTCCCTTTCAAACTTATTCTGGAGTAAAAAAGAAAGTAGTCAGATTCTCATTCTCACTGCTGGATCATGAACATATTTAGGCAGTAGGATATTGCTTGCATTTTTTTGCTGCTTCATACTGGGTGCCATTCCCTCCTCCCCCTCTGTATTTTAACTTCTTCTTGAGCTAGTGACAAACTCCACTGCAGAAACAGTCTCAGGCTTAGGTCAAGAGGATTAGATCAAGCAGCACTTGCAGCTGTTCATCATAGTATTTCATCCAGACACTGAAATTCACTCCAGAGAATGTGTGTTTGTCTGCAAATGCTGTCTCTGAGACTTAGAAAGAAGTAGGAAACAAGTTAAGATTCTCAAATAGCAGCCACATGGGATGAAGTTTAAAGTCATTCCCAGGGTTCTGATCCTGAACTTTTGAAATCAATGTGAATTTGCCATTGACAGCAGTGTTACAGGTCCACTTCCATATGGAACTATTTTTCAAACAATGTGGCAAGCAAATATCTTAATTAAAATAATGATAATATTGCACCTAGTTTGATGTGTAAGAAAAGTGTCTCGTGTTTTTGAATGAAAAGAAGTAGGAATGATTGATTCTTTTCAGTATATCACCAGGCTTGGAAAGATTAGATTTTTAGCAGTAAATGTCGATTTTACTGTACACAAACTGACAATATATTTCCATCATATCAAAATTTATAGATAGGCAAAGAAAAATGCCACTTGAGAACTTACTAGAGAGTTTGATTTAAGGATATTTACTTTGTAAATTTTGACATGTGATGTTGATAATTTGAGTTTTAATTGTTATAAATCTTTAACTTTTTGAATCTCAACATCTACAGTCATTAAATAATTATTGTCTACATAATTTCCTACAACTGTGAAAATGTAAATAGATAAAAATAGAAAAAATGCTTACACCAATAATTTTATGCAACTGTGAAAATTTTAATGGATAAAAATGGGGGGGGGGAGGAAATGCTTTAAAATTATCAATATTATCATTTGAGATTACTCAAAAAATAAAAATCAAATTCTGCCAAGCCTATATATAGCCTGCATTTTCGGTAAAATGAATACTCAAACCCTTTTCTTCAAACTTGATTTGTTTTGCGGGTCTTATGTAGTTTAGGTAAAAAACAAAACAAGTTCGAAGACTGTATACTGTATTGTAATTTACTGTTTGGAAGGTTGTACAAAAATTCCAATGTCCATTATATATTATGTTATGGAGACCTCAGCTCCTTAGTCAAGGTTTAGGTGAGTTTTGCATGTAAAGCAAATTCAATTTAAGTGGCATTACAACCCCATGCATCAAGTCACAAAACCACTCACTCATGTGAGTGAAATTTTCAGTTCATGCACAAATCTGCACCAGTAGGTGAGTGAGCAGACACACTCCTCACACAGCTGGGACTCATTTTGCAATTCCCAATGGAGCCAAGGAGAAGAGGGCACTGGGTAAAGAAACCTCTTCCTTCTCCAGCAGCAGTAAGTGAACAGGCTGGGGTGGGAATTTACTTCAGTGGCATGTATGCAAGGGAACTTCACTGAGTGTATTTTCCCCTTCTTTCCATTTATTGCCTATTTGTTATTGTTCATGTCAGAAGGTAGGGGCCAGTGGTGGCTTAATCTGGGTCTGCAGATGAGCTTTACCCTTATGGTAGAAAGTAGAGATGGATGAAATTTTTTCAGCAAATACTTTTTTTGCCAAAGGATTTCCCTTATAACCTTTCACCCAATGACTGGGGTACTCTCCTGGGATGTGAGAAACCCAGGTTCAATTCCACCCTCTGCCTGAGGGGGAGAAGAGATCTGAATCTTCCACATTGCAGGAAATGGCCCTAGCCACTGGCTAGGAGACAGTGTGGTATGAGTCTCTCACTCTTCTGTTGAAGCTGTTCCATTTTGTATAAAACACTATAATAATTGGAGCAGGGACTTGAATTTGGATCTCTTTCATCCTAGGTGAGTACTCTAACCCTCAGGCTCTAGAGGCATTCTTATTCTTTCCCTGCTCCAATGATTATCCATTTTCATCATGAATGACTATGAATTGCCACTATGTGAATGACATTTTTATAAGACCAGTTTTTGTCTGAAATTGTTTTGTCATAAAAAATACCTGCCTGTGAAGCATGGCAGGTCTGTGATGCAAAACTTCATGGCTTCACTCCTCCTGAACCCAGGTGGACAAGATGGGCTGGACAGGTTTATGATATGGCAATTTGTATGTACTCTCATTCCTGTGTATTGTTTTTAGGCATCTATAGCATACTCCTCCTGCAGTGCATGCTGTGAACAAATATCAAGAATATGCACAACTGGCTTGTAATGTAGTGTACAAACCCCACACTAGAGAACAAGGGGTTAAGGAGAAGCTTTGGGCCCAGGAAAACCTGCCCAGCCACACCTGCAAAGCCTGCATAAGCTGGAGGCAGGGCTTAGAGGGGGTCACACGGTGGAAGGGAGAAGACCTGTGCTCTGAGTTCTTGGGAAGGAACATCCCAGGAACTCTTGCAGCCTGAGGCTTGGAGACACTGGCCTGAACAAGCCTATAAAGGAAGGACTGGTGACTGCTGAAGGCCAGGAACTCTAATTTTATGTTCGGTTTTTTAATTTACCATACGGGAAGAGGGTAGAGTGGTACGAAACGGTTAAGGAGGCATCTGCATAGAGTCCCAAGGTGACTATCTCAGTTGCTTGTCACTGGGCCCTGGATTGGAGCTCAATGGAGGGGGTGGGCCCAGGCTCCCCTGCCAACTTCTGAAGAGGGGACAACAACCAAAGTCTGTCCCTTGGTGGAGAACTTAACTGGGGAAGATCCTGAAGGTACAAGGGACCAGACCCTAAAACCCCAACCCAAGGGGGAAGTCCTGACTCCTGAAGCCCTTGCTGACATCTGAAGATTTACACATAATGTACATTTTTATGTGTACCCCGAAGGGAGTGGACTCAAACAAGTGACCCAGCCAGAGGGGTGAGTCACTAAAAGGACAGACTCCCGCATGGCGGATCCATATTGAGAAAGGGGAATGACAACCTGCCATGACCCAGCCTGAACACTTGACAGCACTGCCCATACATGTTCCTCTTCACATGGCTAAATATATTTCATATTGTAAAATAAAAAAAGACATTGTGAGGTCTAAGCAGGTCCAAGATTTAGGGTTTTGTTTTTTTAAAAAAGCAAATCTTCTACAAAAAACATAAAAATCAGTAGAAATGTTTCAATTTTTTAAAATCCCAACTTTTTTTTTTTTTTTTAAAGACATGAATGTCTCCCTGAAATTTCAACCCAAACACTGGTACCTTAAACTGTGTAAGTGAAACTACCATGCAACTAACAATAAATCAAAGTGAAATAATCATTGTCCAAGTTCAGAGACAAAGTAAACTATATGAATAATAAATTCATTTTTAAAAAAAATTAATATTAATAATCTAAGTCATAGTAACAAGTATTTATCATAGGTATTATTTATATTTATGATGACTATAGTTCAAATGGTCTAACACTTCATTATTATTTTTATAATTTTAGCACCTTGGAGCCCTAGTCATGGACCATAGCCCATTGTGCTAGGTGGTGTACAATCACAGAACATAAAGATGGTCCCTGCCCCCAAAGAGTTTACAATCTAAAGTATAAGACAAGGACAACAGATGGACACAAGCAGACAGAAGTGTGGGGGAAAAGGGAAACAAATGAGACAGTATAGAGTATCATGATAGGCTGCGATTTCAGCACACCAGCAGCCAACCTTGTGAATTTTTTGGAGGCATCACAGAAAAGGAGAGTTTTCAGGAAGGTTTTGAAGCAGGAGCAACTCCCACATATGAGGAGCAGCATGGGAGAAAGCACAAAGGCATTTGTTTGAAAATTTAACAAGTGGGTGATGGAGGCTGACGTCATGGGCTGATCAGAGGTGGGAGTCAACCTCTCAAAAGCAAATGAAAGATGCTCCATAGGATGGGGATAGGCCATGAAGGGCCTTGAAAGTGAAGACATGTTGCTTATGTTCTGATGCAATGGAGAAGGGGAAGCCAGTGGAAGGATGCAAAGAGAGGGATGCAAAACAACGGGCTAGGAAAATGATCTTTGCAGTAGAATTCTGAATGGGAGAAGATTGCATTTGTCAAGGCCAGAGAAACAGACATTGCAGTAACTGAGACACTAGATGACAGCCTGGATGAGAATTTAAGTTGTGTGGATGGATAGGAAAGGCCATATTTTAGAGATGTTACATAGAAAGAATCATCTGGATTGAGACATAGCCTGGCTGTGAGGATCTGGAGAGAGAGAAGAGCAAGTCAAAGATGATGCCCAGGCTATGATCCTGAATGACAGGTAGGGTGATGATGTTGTCCACGGTGATCGAGGAAGAAGGTAGCAGGGAAGATGTGGCTGAAGAGGTGGCAGCGGGAGGATTGAAAGCTCTGTTTTAGCCATGCTGAGCTTGACCTGACAGCTATACATCCACAAGGAGATGTCAGAGAGACAGGCCAGAGATTTTAGTTTGGTGGAGTACTGGTTCTGAGCTTTAGCTAGGACAAGGTCATTAGAGACTTTGGCAAGAGGAGTTTCAGTTGAGTGCAAGGGGCAGAGGCCAGAGTGGAGAGGATCTAGGATAAAATTGGAGGAGGGGACCTCAAGGCAGCATTTGTAAACAATCCATCGGTAGCAGGGGTTCTCAAACTGGGGGTCAGGACCTTTCAAGGGGTTGTAAGGTTATTACATGGAGCGTCGCGAGCTGTCAGCCTCCACCCTAAACCCCGCTTTGCATTCAGCATTTATAATGGTGTTAAATATATTTAAAAGTGTTTTTAATTTATAAGGGGTTCACACTCAGAGGCTTGCTATGTGAAAGGGGTCACCAGTACAGAAGTTTGAGAACCAGAAAGGCAGCAGGGACAGTAGTTGGAGAGCCAAGGGTGAGACTAAAGAATGCTTGTGTTGTGAGGGGAAAGAGCAGAGGAGAATGAGGAGTTAAGAAGAGTATGGGAGGGGATGAGTGTAGGAGGTCAGGTGCTGGGATGGGATGGGATCACTGGTTGGCGAGGTTCAAGGAGAAACTTTTGGATCTCTAAGAGGGAAGATGAAGGGGATTCTAGGGGTGGAAGGGAGGGCAAGATGAGGGGAGTGGGAAGGTCACATCATATTTTGTCAATTTTCTCTTGAAAGAAATCAGTGAGATCCAGTACACAGAGAAGTGGAGGAAGGAGGAGGGGAGGTTTTGAGGTGGGAGTCAAAGCTGATGAATAGGCAGCTGGGATTGCAGGAGTGGGATTCAGTTAAATTGAAGTCAAGTTGTTCAGTAAGGAAGACAGTAGAACTGAAAGGAGGGAATGAATTTGTAGAGGAGGAAGTCAGGCTGGTCACAGGGTTTCCACAGCAAGATAAGGAGCACTGGAAGCAGTTGTTGGGATTGAGCCAGAGGTGGGGACTGGCAGGGTGGACCTTGTGATGAGAAGGCAAAATGAGTTTCTGTACAAACAGTTTTGCCATTTCTGAGAAGGAAACCAGTGAAAAATAAGTGGGCAAAGAGTGGTAGGGAATGGGTAGAGCCTTGATGCCAACTCTCCCAACATGCTGAAAGGGTGGGAGTTGTAGTTTACTGCTAATATACCCCAGCAGGAAATTATTCTCAACTTTCCTTGGGAAGAAGGGAGAAGCAGAGAGGGAACTGTTTCTCAGATAGGTGTCCGAGGCACAATGCTTCCTGGGTCTAGAGGTGGGGTGGTGCAATTCAGGCACAATCCTGATCAAGAGATGGTGCCTAAAGACCATATAAGCCCACAGAATGTTTGTTTGGAACATATAATGTATTACACACACATCTATTTAACCTGATAGCCTCCTCTTTAATAATATAGGATGTGTTCTATTGCTAAAGTAGCTTATAGGGAAAAAACATTTTTAATCTTACAAACATGCTGAGTGAGCTGTAGTTTGTTCTGGTTTACGCATCATCAATAGAAATGTAAAGTACATTTTAATTGAAGAATCCTCATCATAGGTAGTGGATGGCATGTGATGTGTGAAACAGAAAGAACCCAACTAGTCTGAACTTGCAGTGTAGATTGTTAGATAAAAGGCAGTTAAATAAAGTCTCTGCTTCACTTGTAAACTGAGCAGATTTAATCTGGAAGTCACAGAGGGAAAATAAATGTGGTACATGATGGATGTCATTTTTATAGTGTCATTTTCTCTGACCAGAGTTACACTATAACAGTTCCACTGATGAGATATGGGCGCCACAGGATCCTCATGTCTTATAGAATGTTAACTGCAAACCCCCATCCTTAAAAAACTCCCAAACCCAACAGCAATAACACATGCAACAATCAACATTAACATAATTTAAACCCACATCAAGAAGAAACTAAAGAGCTACAGCCGGCATTGCTACGTTAATAAGTTCCTTTGTTTCTATTTCCAGGTGGTCTGAATTCAGTTTATTAGAAAGTAAAAGTATTTATAAAATGCAGTGGTACCCACAAAGTGGTATTATTATCCACTTAGTGTTATTCCAATATCAGGTAGAATGATCTCCCTTTTAATGAGAAGAAAGGAAGAACGCTGGAACCTGAAATGTTGAGTGTGGGGAGTGGCAACTGGAGACAGTATGTTTGCCACAGAAAGACCACCTTAATGAGATAGAGGACAAGCGAGTGAGGAAATGGTTCTAGGAGGCAGCGTATAGCATGAGACAAGAAAAACAGTGAAAGGAAAGTAAAAATGAGTCGAAGAAGGGAAAGAGCAAAATAAAGAACACTAGAAACAGAAACCAAGTGAGAGCAAAGAATGTGGCAGGGAAAAAACAAAGAAATGCAGCTGAAGAGAGGCAGTATGTGAGCACCTAGATATCACTGAGTGCACCAAGGGTAAATTTAAAATTTATTACAAGCATCTGTGTGGTCCCAAGCACCACAGTACCTGGAACCATGCTAAGATGTTTCCTTCCATTCTTACTACACCCAAAAAACGTACCTCATGACTGAAGGTTTTGAAAGCCATAGATCTGAATGCCTCCTCCATCTATTGCAACATCAATAACTGACAGGTTTCAGAGAGGTAGCCGTGTTAGTCTGTATCAGCCCCACAGTGGGCTGTAGCCCATGAAAGCTTATGCTCAAATAAAGTTGTTAGTCTCTAAGGTGCCACAAGGACTCCTCGTTCTATCAACAACTGAGAATTACTATTTACTGAGGTCTAAAGCATTAGAAGACTTCTGATGTGCGAAATGGCCTTATCACTTCCCTTTTCTGGAAAAGATCACTGAAATGTAATGAGGACAGTAATATCAAGAGATGAATTCTAAAACAAGAGCTGGGTATTCAAGAGCTGCAGGCAGCTTGGACTTGCTTTGGAAGGCGTTTGTATTTCCCCCCTGCCCCAGTAGTGGATCTAAGCATTTCCCTGATATTCACAAGGATGTGGATCCAATTGGAAGATAATTGAGTGGCTGTAATGAATTTTTGACTGGGACACTGGATGAAATTCAGGGAGGGAAGATGGCGCAGTTAGTCTCTCCTGCATTGTCACAACTACAGTAGCTTCAGAGAAACACTCTTGGCTCAGACTGATCTTTGCGGATGAGCAAATTGAGATTTCCTCATAACAAGAAACAGTTGGTTTTGAAGTCAGTTGGAGTAAATGTGTTAATCCAATCCTCTACCAGGAACAGTTCTGTGCAGAATACTAGCTTTTTTAAAAGGTTAGAGAAGAAGGTGAGTTTATTGTACAACATTTTCCCACTCTTCTGGCATTTGCTGTGGTAGCAATATGGGGTGCTGTCTTCTTGCCTCTAACTGTTCCTTACGCCTCTGGAGAAATTCTGTATAACACGTTGCAGAGGAAATGTAGTTATGTAACAGAATGTCACCTTAAAGAACATTATTATAGAAGAAATATTTTTATACTGTATGAAAAAAAAAGTTTGGGATATTGTACCCAAGATTCTACTAGGTGTAGCATGTGTGCTGAGGAGTTACAAGGGAGCCAGTTGTGGCTGTGAGAGCCTGGGGCCAGTTTTATGCAGGTTGACAGTCACCCCCACAGGGTCATCTACTAGCCAGGAATTGCTGGAGTTCATCATGGAGTTCATCATGCTCTGGTGACACTTCCTCCTCACCCCACCTCATCCATGCCAGGGAGCATCAGGATGGCAGGTACCAGGGCTAGCTGCATTGGCTCCACACCTCAGCTAGAAAGATCTGGTTATCTTCAGGGTTCTTTGCACCATCAGGTTAGACAAGAGATTCTGGCCCTTTGAATTCACATAATCTAAACAGTATTTTTCCCTCTAAGGATGTTATTACTGGTGAAATTGAAAACACAGCATGAATTACAAACTTATTGTAACTGGAGTGTACTTCATTTTGTAAACATATTGGCATACAAGGATGAGAAATAGTTCAAGCAGAGTCAGCTGTTAGTTATTGAGGCCTTCATAAAGGAATTTGGACTCTGAATACACAGGAGAGACCAGCAACCTATGCTTCCCACTGCTTGCTTGGCTGAGCGCTACCTGCCCTTGAACAGCATCCGGGTTGCTAACCCACTTTTCAATTCTTTTAGTAGAAATAGAACAAAACTCATGATGAAAAACCTTAACTCTAGTGAAGTTATTATTATATTATTATTTTGAGTGATTCCCAAGGTAGTGCTCCGATAAAGAAAGATCATTTTAGGGTTTTATTAAAAAAATAAAATTAAAGGAAATTTCAAAATGAAAAGTCACTTTGAATTGAAACTTTTCATTTTGAAAATGTCCAACTGAATCATTTTGATTTTTAAGGTTTTTTTCCCCCCAACTGAAACAATTTGGTGAAATTGACACAAATTCACAAAGTGTTTAGTTACCTAATCTTGATTTTCTCTGGGAAAAAAAGTCAAAAAATTTTGCTCAGCTCTGCATTGGATATCGAACTCTGTCATGCCTTTTGACACAAGAGTAGGAGAACCTGAATGCACAGCTGTGTTATATCAAGGGCCAGCTTAGTCAAAATTTCAGAGCTAGTTTGTCTCTACTCAACAAAATTCTTGCTCTCTTTTCCAGAGTCAAGTTCCATGGGAGCTCTGCATGGGCCAGGTAAATCCTACAGAAGGACAAAGTGACTGCTCATCACCCTAGAGGCTAAGTAGTAGGTGGAGGACACACGCAATGGAGTTCCCATCACCTCTGTTGGACTTCACAGCTCCTTACTTCTGCTTCTCTCATACAGCAGCCCAGAAGCTAGTACTGCCTGGAGGAAACAGGAGTGCCCATGATGGTGCTTGCATGGAGGAGGCGGCGGCAGGCAGGAATATACCTGAAACTATCTGCCAGAGCAGCTGCTTGGGGGTGGGGTGGAGATGGGAATGGTTGGATGGATGTTCCAGAAGCTCTGCTGCCCTTTGCCAACTTTTCTCTGTATCTTTGGTTTAACTGGCCTTTTTGCCATCTAAACAGACTCTGCTTGACAGGAGGTAGAAGTTATTTGTTCCCCTTGCTGTCTCCCAGCAGTCTGTCAGTTGAAGATGCCCCTGCCCTCATGCAAGATGTCAGGTACAGCACCGCCTCTTTCCACACTTGACTCTTCTATATCTCCCTTTCTCGTGTATGGGTGGGAGGGAGCAGAAGAAAAAGGTACATTTTGGTTCTTTCCTCTAATCGGCAACTGTAATTGGAACCATTTAGATACTCTCCTTTTTGTCATTTTCAACTCTAGCTACTTAAATTAAAAAAGTAAAGCAGTGGCCTCACCATTTATACCCTTAATCACGCTTTGCAAGTGCAGCTGTTTGCTTATATTTTGTAAATAAAATTTCACTTTCATTTTAAAATGTTACTCTAATAGATTTTTTTAAAAACTCTGATGAAGCGGGTGTGGGTTGCTTTCAGATAATGTTGTGGGGAACAGAGCAGAGAAAATGAGCAGTAAGCTGGCAGTTATGCTGGTCCATTGTACAGGTAATTTGCCCTCACTTGTCTCCTTCACTAAAGCCTAGGGGATTGAACTGTTCCTGACTAATTTAAGCACAATGGTTCAATATATCCAAACTAGTCATGTTTACTCATGTTCTGAACCATTGCCGTTTTGCCCCACATCCATACTAATCCTGCTCTAAACCACTGCAATTGCAAAGCGTTGTGGGTAGCTAACCCACAGCCCCCAACAGATTTCAAAAGCAATGAATTCTGAGGGTGTTCAGAAAGACCATGGTGCACACTGGACCAGTAGGAGGAGGACTGTCTGAACTATTTTAGTATTGGCTGCACTAGCACAAAAGCAAGTTCAACCTAAACTGGTATATAGTCCTGCTGAAAGCAAGTATAATCCAAGTGGTATTTGGCAGGAGTGCAAGCCATTTGGAGCACTTTACTGTGAGGATGTGAGTTGTTTTACAAGCACTTTAAGAGATCTGCATGGTTCTGAGCTTGGTAAATTTCTCTAGTGTAGACAAGGTCTGAGAGTGGAGATGGGGAGGAGCAAACTGACAGAGTTATTACCATTTTGGGGAGACGAGTGCCAAAAGTGGAGGGAGCAGAGAGCCCAGAGGGAGGAGCGGCAGCTGCTGAAACACATGTAATTTCTAGATTGCATAGGAGGAAGCCAGATGATGACCTTTGATCCTCTTCAGCAGCAGTGGTGGCAGCATGCTAAGGGCCCAGTTGCAGAACTGCTACTCGTGTTGTTCACTAAACAGTTTAGCAGTGCCCAAAAATTGGATTGAAAGAACAATTGAGTAGACAGAGGAAAAAAGTACACTAAAATAGACAGGTGAAGAAAAAAGGAAAAGAGGAGTAGAGGAAAATAGAGTGGATTGAAAACAAACAAACAAACCCAAGGGAGATATACCAAGGAAACTTTTTAAATATTGAAAAGCTAATACCAAGACACCTTTGGATAATGTGAATACATGTTATTCTTGCAGAGGAATCAGCTTTTGAGGGGAGCTCCCACCTCCCTAGTCCGACACTGTTCCATCACTCTCAATCCTTGCATCATAGTCTCCTTCTAGCCTGTGATCCACTGCTCCCGATTTGCTGTATTCCTCTTTATCCCCCTCTCCTAAGCTATAGACTGGGCCCTAATATCACCTGCCCTGCAGTTTGTTTGTCCACTGTACCCTAATCCTTAAATCCATTCCTATAGGAAAGAGGTTAGGCCATCTAGTCCTTTCCTCTACTAGTACATGTAATATGTATTCTCTATAATGCATTATACAGAATTATCTCTAAAGCTTTATCCAGTCTATTTTTAAAATACATTTATTTAGGTTGCAAAGTCAAGCACCTGAAAGTTAGGAAATGGCACTTTTACAGTTGTCCAGGCACTTTAATTCTGCTGCCTTGTGCAGCCAGCCTGTGCACTGAATGAGGTCCAGTGGGGGAAAAAAACAGTATGTCATCTTGTAATTGAAGACTATGATAATGGATATACACAAGGGAGACGAATGAAGCTTGCGTGGACAACCATAAATCTGGTATTTAAAATTTTTTTGAGTACTTATCTTTGCAACCAAAACAACATTTTTTGCATGTAATTTCTTAGGGTTCCCCCTCCCTCTCAGAAAAACAAATTTCTTATATACAATTGTAACAAACCCAGATTTTATGCATTACCAGCAGAGTTAGGACACTGAACCTTCAACACTGTAGCACAGACACCATACGAGCTATAGGCATAACTATGACAGCTGGCAGCCAGCAAAGACTTATCCCCAAGGTGGAGGAGGAAAGAGATGGGCCACTGACACCACATGCTGGGACTGTAGAGTTTATGGAAGATGCTTGGCCCAGCTCTCTCTCCCTATTCTCTGGGATTTTGAGAAACTCCTGTCCCAGATGGGGCTTCCAGAATGGGGATGGGTTTCTGGGGCCATGCACCAGGTATGGCGATGAAGTTGCACGTTGGGGTGGGGTTCCCAGCCTGGACTGGCTATCTTCACCTCCTACTGCTACAATTGCTCTGGCAGCTCATAGTACTTCCCAGTGCAGCCTGTGCTGGTGCTCATATGGCAGAGACGAGGGCCTAGCTGGAGGACTTTTCCCTGTTGAATTTTAAAGACTAGCTGCAAATAACAGAGGTGTTAAGAGTTTCTTTAAAAAAAAAAAAGTAAAATTCTATGATGGAAGGTGTTAGGCAATCTAATTAGAAAGGTCTCTATAAGCTCCTAGACTTTCTTAGGACCACTATTTCACACTCACAGTAAGTTTTCTAGACCTGGTTGAATGTTTTCTATTTGAACGTTTTTCCATCTCAGAATGCCTTTTTGACAAAATTGAAACTTTCTGCAGTAATGTGTTGATTTTGACAAAATTTCATTTTGAAAAAAAAAATCAAAATGAAGCATTTCAATAAGATCTGTTTTGGCCTATCAGAATGGAGTGCTTCCTTTTTTTGTTTTGAAATGACTTTCAAAATTTTATATTATCAATGATTACAGTATAAAATAAAATATGGAAATCAGAACAAACATGTTTCAAGTTTACTGAAATGGAACATTTCAATTTACAAAAAATTCTCAAATTTTGTTTTGTGGAAAATATCAATTTTTTGCTGTTATTCGGAGTTGGAATGAAAAATTTTGCAATCATAAAATTTCCCATGAAATGAAAATTCTAGTTCCCACACAGCTAGTTTTCCCTATTTTTTTGGTACAGATTAAATTTTCCTTTTCTTAAATTTCATCCCATTAGCCCACTTGTCTCTCAGGGCTCAAAGTGAACAAGCAGGGAGGGTGAAGGTAGGAAGCGGGCAGCCACCTGGGAAAGGAGTACACCAAATGGGATGTGAGTAGTGTTTCACTATTATTCCCTCTTTGCCATTTCATTTGGTGAGGAAAGTAAGACTTCAGCAGGGAGTTTACTGTATTTCTGCCTGCACAAAGGCTCTGTCCTCTGTCACAGTACCAAGCATGCTAATGTTTAAACTAGAGCCTTCTGCATGTATTTCTACATTTTTATTACTCAATTGATGTCCTAGATGCAGACCACAATTAAATGCACTTTCATCAGTAAGTGTTGACAGTTGTTCTTTTGGTAAAACTGAAGGATGCTATCAGAATATCTATCATGTGTAGCACTCAGAAGTACAGCAAAAATTTATTCCTCTTAACATTTAACAGATGAGGAGATAGAAATGTTAAAAATGTTTCTGCGTTGGAAGCATCAAAGCAAAAAAACCAAAGACTTCCACCCCCCCAAAAACCAAACCAAACAAATAGGGTCAAATTCTGCTCTTAAAATCTACTACTTAAAATCTTGAATAACCCCTGGAATCACATTGTCCCTTTCAACCCTCTTCGCCACGCCCCTATTTACAACTTTTGCTTGACATATTTGGCTAAGTTTTAGTAGCTCTGCTTTTCAGGCAGGGGCTGAGAGCACAATTTGGTCCCATTTGTCTATCTACAGCAGGGGTCTCAAACACGCGGCCTGCGGGGCTATTTTCTGCGGCCCGTGAGCCCCTCGCAGCCCCCCCACCCTCCCCCAGTGTTTACCTAGAGCGGCTCCGGCCAGACATGCACCGGGGGTAGGGCAGGCTCCCTGCCTGCCTGCCCTGCCCCCACAACGCTCCAGGAAGAGGCTGGAACGTGGGGAAGGGAGGGCAGAGGGGCTGTGTGTTGCTTCAGGCACCGCCCCCAGCAGCTCCAATTGGACGGGAACAGGGAACCGCGGCCAATGGGAGCTGCTGGGGGTGGTGCCTGAAGCAACACACAGCCCCTCTGCCCTCCCTTCCCCATGTTCCAGCCTCTTCCTGGAGCAGGGTGGGCGGGCAGGCAGGCAGGGAGGGAGCCTGCCCTGCCCCCGGTACGTGCCGGAGCCTGCCCCCCCCACCCCCCCCCCCCCCCGCCGCCCCCCGCCCCCCCCTGCACCGACCCCCTGCCCTGAGCCCCCTCTGCACCCTGCACCCCGACCCCCTGCCTCACCCCGCACCCCTCCTGCACCCCAACCCACTGCCCTGAGCCCCATGCCGCACCCCTCCTGCACCCCGACCCCGTGCCGTACCCTGCACCGACCCCCTGCCCTGAGCCCCCTCCGCACCCTGCACCCCGACCCCCTGCCATACCCTGCACCCCTCCTGCACCCTGAGCCCCTGCTGCACCCTGCACCCCGACCCCCTGCCCTGAACCCCCTGCCTCACCCCGCACCCCAACCCACTGCCCTGAGCCCCATGCCACGCCCCTCCTGCACCCCCTGGGGGCAGGGAGGGGGAAGAGTTGGGGTGGGGATTTCGGGGAAGGGATTGGAATGGGGGCAGGGAAGGGGTGGGAAGGGGTGGGGCAGGGGCAGGGCCTCATGGAAGGGGTGGAGTGGGGGTGGGGCTGAGGGCGGCGTGGGGGGGAGGTGCCAGCAATGTGGCCCTCAGGCCAATGTACTAGTCCTCAATTTGCCCTCGTGGTCATTTGAGTTTGAGACCCCTGATCTACAGGAATGAGAAGGAAACTGAAATGGGCAGAAATAGTCAAGATCAATGGAGACGCCAAGAAATATGCAAAGGGAACTAAATATTTAGCCCTAAACCAAGAAGGAGATGGCTTCTCACTTTTAGGCACAGCGAGCACAGGGCGGCATTCTGCCTCAGGACGGCATTCTGCCTCAGGACGGCAGACATTTTTCTTGTACTCTCCAGATGTAGGGAAAAGCATACAAACTATTACACTAATTGACAGTGTTGGGCGGCAGAACTGAGCAATGCCCCATCTGCTCACACAAACCCCTTTGGGTTGCAGTGTGCTCCCAAGGAGGTAGAGATGAAGCAGTCTGTCTACCAGGACAACAGTTCTACCTGGCCGTTATCAGGGCCACACAAAGGACAGGGAGGTCTTGCTGTGCCCTTCCTCTGCCCACAAACTGTTCACCCACATAAAGGCCAGAAGAATATAGTCCTGGGACTTCATCCCTGGTCAGAAGGATGAAGTTGCAAGGGGAAGAAATTAAGTGTGGAACAAAATCAGAAAAAATAGAAGCTTAATTTTCTTTTCCCAGGATGGCAGGAGAATCTTCCTTGGTGAAAGATATGGATCTCTTTTTTTCCCAAGCATGAAATTTGACATCCTCCTCCAAGTTTTGCATTAGGAAATGTGCTGGAAAAGTTTAAAGGAAAAGAGTGAGATACTTCAAGGTCCCGGTGAGAGTCCAGACGAGTTGGAGAGGTGCTTTGTACCGATGAGAATCGTATTAGGAAATTAAGCACTACAAAATTACAACTAAAACAGCACTATAGATTACTAGGATACTGTTTCTAAATCTGGGTGAGAAAGTGAATGGAAACAGTTCTCTATACAGCTATTTTTACTGAGATTATGCTGCATTTATGCACTCCTTTTGGAAAAAAATCATTTTGCTACACTTAAGAGCAGTGAAGGATAAGATCCTGACTGTAGCACCTAGCTTGTACAGCAGATCAACAAAATATAGAGGGTTTTTTCCATTGCCTTACTCTGAACACAAATCTAAAAGCAAACCAGACAATAGTAAGGTAAAAGGGGACTTTCCTCAAATGGTGAGCTAAATATTGATCAACAACTAAAGATGAAAAGTAACTGTCAGATCTACCTGTGTTGTTTTGATATAGACCAGTGAGAAGAAATTATGTCATTAATTATTCATTAAACATTATGCTTCATATGCTGTGCACACCTTACTACTTAGTTTTGAAATTCTTCTAAAAAAATAAAGAAAATTTAAGTTTTAGCTGTAGAAAATATTATAAAAAGTGACTGACAAAGAGGTCTAAGATAACAAATTTGAAGTACATAAAAGGTACACAAGGAGGAGGGAGAAAAGTACACAAGGTGGAGGGAGAAAAAGTATTCTCCTTAACCTCTGAGGATAGGACAAGAAGCTATGGGCTTAAATTGCAGCAAGGGTGGTTTAGGTTGGACATTAGGAAAAACTTCCTGCCCGGGTGGTTAAGCACTGGAATAAATTGCCCAGGGAGATTGTCTAACTTGCTCTTAAAAATCTCCAATGATAGGGATTCCACAAACACCTGTCTGAGATGGTCTAAATAATACTTAATCCTGCTATGAGTGCAGGGACTAGACTAGACGACCTCTCGAGGTCCCCTCCAGTTCTATGATTCTATGAAAAAAGTCAATTATTCACTCAGCCGTAATCCCTGTGATAAACACCCCTGATTTAGGAGGTGGTGGAATATTTTATTCCCTCAAGATCCCTGAATTACTCCAGCATTACATGGCCACAAATGAGGCCTGATCTTCGGCATAAGCCACCAGTGGCTCTCATGGTTCAGCACAAGCTGTGCAACTCATGGACCTGCCCTGTCTCCACCTCTGATCTCATTGCTGAAGGGAGAGAAGATGTTTGCTTCCTTTGTTGGATACGGTCCTTCCGCTGATAAATATGAAGACGAGAAAGGACTATAATGTCCTATATCAGCCTATTAGTCTGATGTGGGCCAATATGTCATTATTACAACAGTCTCCAGGGGCCTCATTTCAGATGGGTGCCCATCACATCAAATGCTGTAGAAACACATGGGAAGAGATGGTCCTGCCCAAAAGACCACACAATTTTACTGAAACAATGAGAATGAAGGAAACAGGGATTGAAGCACCTGGTTACATAGACTAGCTATGTACAGAATTAGATTGAGAGTTTTATTTTTGGTTATATGTAAAATATAAATAGAAAAATATTGATTTCAGTAATTCCCACTGGCCTAACCTTTAATAGGAAAGCAGATGTGAATATTTTGAGAGCTGTCTGATAAGAGAGAAGTCAGATAAGTTTATAGAAATAGGTCATGACAAACCAAATAGACTTCTTTAATATAATTGCCAATTTAATAGTCAGCGGGGACATGATGGCTATATTACAGTATATTCAAATTTTAGTAAGAGATGCCATAGAGCACTATATAAAAATCTTATCAAGAAATTGGATAAAGGTCAAATAAAAAAAATACAATGACAGAGTAAAAACTGGCTAACTGGAACACCTGTGGACTTTAATAGTAAGATCTCCAAGGGGGAAGAGTGACAATATCAACTTAGGTGCCATATGGATTATTATTTAGACTATACATATGCAGTCTGTATATATATGGCATTTTACATCATGAACAATAATATATTATGCTACTCTACATATTTAGCACCAGATTTTGGCTCCTCTTGTGTGGGTGTACAAGTAGGAGGAAGACATTGGCAACTACTCTATTGATTCCTTTTTGGCACGCAGAGAATCCTGCATGTTGTTCTGTGAGCCAGGGAGAACCGGGGAGGGGTGTTTGGTACAGTCAGCAGAGCTAGTAACCAGAAAGAGGATGGAACAAGGGCAGTGGTCAAGACTCTCTTGTACACTAGCTGAAGGTCTAGGCTGGAGGAAGCGTACATTGCACCCCGTTAAGGGGTGTAGCAGTTGCCACTTTTCCATGCACTCCTTCTGCAAGCTGCATTCTATGGGGCTTAGTTGGTGGTATTGATGAAGTCATACTCTGTCCTTTTAAGATTTAAAACTGTGCAATCTTAATGTTCCATTAAACCTAGAGTTTGATATTTTGTGAAGTTTTCTTTAAAACAAAGAGATTTTTGAAGTTAGGACTTAAATGGGCCCAACTAAGCCCAAAGTTCACATTTCAGGGGACTCATTGTCAACACTAGACTCTTCTGTTGGAGGTAGCAACGGCAGGAGCACTAGTGTAGACAGACCACTGGGAGCTGCCAAGGTTTTAATGAGCATGTTGTCAACACAGTGGTTACAATCAGACATGCCAAACCCATGAAAAAAATGCAGATTTGGGCTTGTTTTTGGCGTAATTGGCTTGTGAGTTGCTTGTAGGCTAGTTTTTGGCTTGTAGCTTGCTGTAGCTTGCTTCTTCTTTTTTTTGATTGGCTTCCGGCAAGCAGGGGCAAGCAGAGACAAGGGGCAAGCAGGGCCAGAGGGTGCGAGGGAAGAGAGTCAGGGGTGCACAGCGGGCCCACCACAGTCCCAGACTGCACACCGTGGTGATCTAGTCACAGAGAGTGTTGGGGTTCTTAGGGATTGGCTTGCTTTGGCCTTGTTTTGAAATGGGATTAGCTTGATTTTTGGCTTATTGTGAAAGTTGGGGTGCTTATTTACCACGTGAAAGTTGGCAACTGTTGTTACAATGCCAGAAATCTGTCTACACTAGTGCTCCCACCAGTGGAACTGCACTGATTGTAGCAATGATGGGTAATTTAAAGAAAATACTTTAGCGTGGACAGCTAGTCAGATGAATGTTTTGGATGAGTGGCGGTGTGGGGTGGGGGGAGGAGAAGGTGACATGGCAGAGAATTCCAGCTTATGTTGTCGATAGTATTAGGATTCAGATAATAAACAAATGGTCCAAATGTTGAAGTCTCACAAATGTAAATTTATGAATATAAATGTATGCGCTCATCATTAAATGCAAGCCACAGTGCATCCAGGGCCCTAAAATATACCCCAGTGCACCCAGGACCCTACAATTTTTACTGGTGTGGCTACTTCAATGTAGTTACATCCATGTCTACAGTAGGGGTTTGTACTGGTAGAACTACATTGCTATAGTTATGCTGCTGTGAATTTTTGAAAGTTTTCCTAGTGTGGCTGGCCCCAAGTTGAGCTGACACTGGCTAACAAATGCACACCATTGAGTGGGTTATTGCTTACAGGAAGAATGGCACTTTCTTTAGCCAGCTCCAGCTGGCATCTTGCCTCACCGTAGAGCACCTCTTCCCAACTGCAAAGAGTTCCATAATTAGGAGATAGTATGTTCATAACCCTTTAAAGTACAAAAATTAATGGTTATATTGGATTGATAAGAGGAAACTGCTGAGGTCAGCAAGCTGATCGCGGACCCTCTACCACTTTGGGATCTTCTGTTTTATCATCTGACAAAAGAAAGGGAAGAGACTGTCCTAGAAATGCTTCTCTTCTGCTAGCTGTTTCTGAGTTCAGCATCAATAAGATTTGATACAGTTTTTCATAATGACATGGAGAATGAAGAATTTTTCACTTGTAGACATGCTGGGAAACTATTTTCTGAGTAAAATATTATCAGAGTAAAAGGCTCAGCCAAAGGAACAGAACTGGAAGGCTTAAAGCTTTTACTCTTAAAACTGAAGATTGAAGTAATTTTTCATGAAAAATGAAGGATTAATACAGGGATGCCTTGCTTTGTTTTTTTACTATGGGACCCGATTCCTGAAGTTCCGTTTCAGTAGTACTCATGCAGGAAAAGCATGAAATCTGAATTTACAAAAGTAGTAAATCAAATCTCTCCCTCACACAATATTAAACATTCAAAATACGCCAAAAGACCACACCCTAACCAACTATGTTTTTCTTTCCCAAGGATGTGATAATACCACTTACACCACTGTTATATTTTCTGAGTTAGTGGCTGCCCTCCATAACACCAGATGTATGTTAGGAGTAACAGTGTTGAATCTGGGAAGAACATAAATATTAAAAAAATAATGATTTACAGATATGGACATTACGTGCTTCCACAAAATTATATTACTGGAAGCTAAATCAAAGTTAAAGTACTTTCAAAAGGAATTGGAATAGGATGGGAGAAGCATTAGACTTCAGTCTGTGAAGTTTAGTGTGTGTGTGTGGGGGGGGGGAGCGGTTAGTGTTAGAGCCTTATGATTATATTTTCATATAATTTTAAGACATAAGTAGGGTAATTTAAAATGATTAACTAACATCCCACTGTGATGGGGTTGGGGAGACCCCGTCCCGTGCAGGGTGAGTTCACTCTGTCCTTCAAGCTGCCCTTGGTCTCCAGGCCATGAGACCTAAGGGAAGGAGTCCATAGAGATGCCCTGATCTGCAGGGTTTACGGCCCACTGGCCGGAGTCTATGAAATTGCCTTGCTCCACTGGGCAATAGGGTCACGTCCGGGGGCTAGCCCTTCTCTGCCGGGCAGTAATGCCTAGCGGCCAGAGTTCATAGGGGTACCCTGGGGTTTGCAAGGCAGTAAGGCCCTATGGCCAAAGTCAATAGAGATACCCTGGGTCTACAGGGCAGTAAGGCCTATCGGCCAGAGTCATTAATGTTCCACTGGATTCGCCGGCAGCCAGGTCTAGCAGTCTGAGTCGATGGAGATGCCCTCCAGGTGTGGCTGTATGGCCTAGCAGTCAGAGTCCATAAAGTTACCCTCTGGACGGGGCTGTATGGCCTAGCAGCTGGAGCCCATGTCACCTTCTGGGCATGGCTGTATGGCCTAGTTGCCAGCGTCAATAGGGTAGCCCTCTGGGTGGGGCTCTAGGGCCAGCAGCCGAAGTCAATAAAGTTATCCTCTAGGCGGGGTTGCTTGGCCTCGCGGCCAGAGTCAATAAAGTTGCCCTCTGAGCTGGGCTGTATGGTCAAGAGTATGCCTGGGGGGGCGGCGGTGGTGGCCAGATAGGGGGATCTGGGCCCTCCCTGCTCTACCGGATCCCAGCCCAGGGCCCATGCCGTGGCGAGTGAATCTGCCACTGAGTCAGTGGGGATCTGTCCACAACATGCTAACCGGCCTCGGGACAATGGCTTGTCCTCTCCTGGGCTACTTCCTACCTTGTAACTCCTGTCTGTGACCTGTGCGTCTTCAGGGTCTCTGGGTTCTTCAGCCAGTGCAACTCCCTGTAACTCAGACCTCCCTGGGGTGTCCATAGGTAGCTGGGTGTCCGTGTGGGTCTCGGCGCCTCTGGCTTCCACAGTCCAGGGCTCCAGTGGTTTGTGGGCAGGAGCCAGCAAGAAGCGTCCTCCCTCTCCGGCGGTCAGCCCCAATTGAGCTGGTCTGCTCCCTCTTATACTGCTGGAGCATGCCCGGTAGGGACGTGGGGGCCTGACTTCCTCTACCTACAGTGAGGAGTTAACCCTTCCCCGTCCAGTGCGGGGTGAGTTCACCCTGTCACACCTACACTGAAACTTTTGTATTGGTGCTGGATCAACTTTAATAGAAATCTGCAAGCTGCTCAATCAAACTCTCAGCACTTCTTAAACCAGAGTCATGTGACACCATGCATGCCCTTGTATTAAAGGACTGTAGTACAATTTTTGTTTCTATAAGTACTCCCAACAATATTGAGTAGGATTTTGGACTACTTGTGCACTCTAAGTCTGTAGATAGGACAGTGGAACTCATGGAGGCATCTTACTAAGCCAGTTAAAAACTGGCAGTCTCTAGTAAAACTCTGAGCACTCAAAAGGATACTATTGGTATGTAAGTGGTCATGATTAGACTTAAGCGTAGACATTCTATTAAGACAGAGGGAATTCACACCTCTTTTGGTGCTATGGTTTCATTCTGGTGGCCTTGCCTGCACTAGGCTATTTAGCCAAGCATTTCTCATGGCTGTTCAAGAACTGATTCAGTTGCACTAGCAACAGTGGGAGCTTTAGGGGGCAATAAGGGATTAGTATCTGCTGGTGTTTTAACCCCAGCAATGGCTGATCAAGGCAGGGCTAGGCCTTAAAAATCACAATACCTGCTACCACTGACTGCTTTCTCCCCCATCCAGACTGTTCTTGCTGGCTGCCCCAGTGGTTGAGCTCTGAAGGAGAATGGCAGGTTTACTCCAACGCAGGACAGTTGACTATGGAATTTATTCCCTCTTGCAGTCTAATAGAACCTCACATTGATTTGTTTTTTTGATATGTGTAACATGCATGTACTCTCTGGTGTTTCCACAATTTGAGGACGTAGCAGGGTGGGGTTGGGAACTGTGAAATGAAAGAGTCAGAGCTGAGTGTCATATGCACCCATTGTTGGCAAAAGTTTGTTTACATTTTTTGTAATACACCCAGATATGATGGGAACAATATATATTTACATAAAAAGAATAAGACCCAGTGGGGCTAGAAATTAAATTTTTAAATGAAAGCTTACATTCTGTAGAACACAATAAAAATCTATGGGAAATAGGCTGGGAGATGCTGCATCCTCTGAATTTGTGGATTGTTCTCACAAGAATTTGTCCTTCCAGCCCATGATCTGCACATCATGTTGTCCCACTCCTATGCCTCTCAGGAAGGAGTTAAGCAAAACCAAAGCCCAGTTGTTTAGAAACAGGTCCTTTTGGGGGGCAATAGTTGTAAGGCAGAGATTCTGCCTTCTAAATTTCCTATCTGAATATTAAGTATCCACAAAGCTTTTAGTAGCAGAATAATATACACCACACTATTTGGGGAGTATATAGCATTTTTAAAAAAAATTAGCGATGTGCAGCCTGGTTTGGTGGGCAAATGAGGAAAAATTGACTCAGACCTCAGGCCAAACCTTAAATTAATTTTTGTCCAGCTGGATGTTGTCTTTGAATTTTGTGGATTCCACGGTTCCCTGGATAAAGGGGATAGAAGTGAATGTTGCCTCTGATTTAGGGAAGCCCCATAATGCATGAGATAAAAAAAAAAAAATCTGCTGATGAGAGCCCCCATGGGGCTGAGAAGGATGCACAAAAGACAGAAATAGGATCCAAGTTCCTCCAAAGTTGTTTATCTTGTCTGTTATCATGACATGACTCAGAAATAACCAACAATCCACTACACTAATAGGAGAGGTTGTAAATGGGGGAGGAAGGGAGCAGGAAACATTTCCTTTTACGCCTAGTCACCTGCCAGTGTGTAATACTAATGTAAGTCTTCACACCCAATTCCAGTTATCTTCAATAAAAGCACTGTTTATTTGCCAGAGGGTAGACAAAGGTAAAACCAAAAATCACAATAAAAGTCAGACAGAATGCAAACACAGTAGAGCAGTGGGTCTCAGGCTGAGAGTCAGGACTCCAAAATGGGTCATGACTCCATTTTAATGGGGTCGCCAGGGCCAGCATTAGACTTGCTGGGGCCGAAGGGCTCAGGCTCTGCCCTGTGCGCCCCTCCCCGCTACCTGGGGTCATAAGTAATTTTTGTTGTCAGAAGGGGGTTGTGGTGCAATGAGGTTTGAGAACCACTGCAGTAGACTGATACGTTTGACTCAGCTAAAGTCACAGCAAAAGGCATTTCAAGCGGTATGAAAGCCAACATTTTAAAATTTGTTTACAGTGTCTAAAGTTAGGTCGCTAAATCCTGTTAAACATCTGAAAAAAAGGAGTGATTTTCAGAGGCAGAGAGTATTGGCAGTTGTCATTTACACTGCAGAACAACCCCAGTTCCCATGACTACTATAATTCAGGCCACTTACCTGTTTGAAAACTTTGGTTAAAGTTTAAGCTTAAAATACAGTTAAGTCCTGTCTCATTCAGCTGCTGCTACATTTTTGGTCTAAACATCCAAGCTTCAATCTCTGGGAGTTTGTGTGTGTCTCACATTTGAGCAAGGAATGTAAAATATCACCTTTTTTTCCTTGATGCACCTTTGCCTTTGATCTGAAATGAAGCAGTTCCCAGTTCGATATCCTTTCATGGAGGGGATCCATCAACTTTGGAGTCCATGCCCAGGAATGCATGCTTTTCTTCTCGTCACCCAAATGCAAGTTACTTTTGCTAGAACACAAGTGTCACCCCCACATGGAGTTGCCTCACCAGATCCTCACTGTAACAGACACATGCCCTAGCCTGTGGATTCTGGAATCTTTCAGACGTTGTAAAACCAATTATCTGCCATTGTTCCATGTTTGTTTTTTGTGGTTTTTTCCAGTTACATTGATTACAACAATACTGATTTGCATTTAATCAGATAATTTCTGGTCCAGTTCCATTGTGTAAACTGGACCGCCAGGTGTTCGCATAAAAACCCATTAGTGTGTTTTCCTTCAACATCTCTTGAGATAGAATGGCCTATTACCATGAAAATGGAAACAACCCCGATTCTCAAGCAGGGTAAGTGTTGCATGGCATAACTTCAAGACTACTAAATATTAATCTTACCAATTTTTTTAACAACACAATTCAGATCAGACAGGCAAGACACCATCACACGTAATATCAGCCTCAAATTGAAGGATTTAAAAAAAAAAAAAAGTGAACACAAAATCAGTGTAGCTGTTTCAGAATTATGAGACCGGGGGGAAAAAAAGGCACACACACCTCCCATATGTTCCAAATTAACTGTTGTGTTTATATAAGCAAACGATAGCTGAAAATAGAAACTTCGGCCTAGATCTTCAGCTGGCATAGCTCCACTGGTGTTAATTGGACTATATCCATTTATATCATCTGAAGATCTGGCCCTTTACATTTCATTTAATAGCCTTAGTAAGAAAAAGCTAAGCTAGCTGGTCATATTTTATACATCTTTTAAAATATTCAGTCAATATTATAAAAGACATATAGTCGTGCTTGTACATTATACAGGAAAACCCAGGCCCACCCACTACTCTGGGTTCCAGCCCAGGGACCCTTTGCCCAGTAACAATGGTCTGCTTAAGCTCAGACCTTGTTGTTGCTTCCCTAGGCTCTTTCTTCACTATTTTCTGGCTCATCCTCTAGGTTACCACTGGAGCTTCCTCCACTCCCCATGACCACTCTCCCTAGGGTGACCAGATATCCCAATTTTATAGGGACAGTCCCAATGTTTGGAGCTGTGTCTTATATAGGTGCCTATTACCCCACATCTTGATTTTTCACATTTGCTATCTGGTCACCCTAACTATCCCCCTCTTGGCTTCTTGCCAGAGTCTGTAGTCCAAGGCAGAATCCCAGGGCCTTACTCTCTGCCTAGACCACCTCCTTGTATGTAGTCTATACCACTCCTTTCCTGGGAGTGACTACAGAGCTCCTCCCTGCAGCCTTTCTTCCAGGGCTGCCCAGAGGATTCAAGGGGCCTGGGGCAAAGCAATTTTGGGGGCCCCTTCCATAAAAAAAAGTTGCAATACTATAGAATACTATATTCTCCTGGGGGGCCCTGCAGGGTCTGGTGCAAATTGCCCCACTTGCGCACCCCCCCGGGTGGCCCTGCTTTCTTCTATTGCAAACTTCCTGGCTTTATACAAGTCCAGCCTGGCCTTGTCCAGCTGGGCTTCATCTTCAATTAGTCTGTCTAGCCCTGACTCTCCCCCAGGTGCAGGCTATATATATAATTGGCCCCTTCTGAGCCATCTTAATCCTGTCAGGGCTGGCATGGATGTACCCCTGATCACAGGCACAAACAAGTGGAGAATCATGGATGACCTTTAAAAATCTTGGTATAGTTATGTTCTATGTTTTCATAATGTCATTAAGCTAGAAGATTAGGTATGCATAGTTAAGAACATTTGAATTACAGATAACTCAACCAGCCTTGATTTAGGTAGGGGTGAAGTGCTTGAGTAATGGAGCAATATTGAGACAGCTCCAAAGACAACAGTAGTGCTAAGCTCCTAGTGTATTGCCAGTGTGTTCAGGCTCATGTGTTTTGAGGCCTAACACTGGAGCTAGTGATTCCCACAGAGGTAAGCCAGAGAACATTGAATTTAGACATATTCTGATATGTGTATAGAAATATGACTAAATAAAATGGGATTATTGAATGCACAGTGATTTCTGCCTTTTACAAGTCTTGTAGTAAGAGTCATCTTTTTTACTCACTTTGTGAATTACAGAAGTTAAAAAGATCATTCAAACACCCGGCAAATAAAATGTTGACTCTTTCACCTATAAGTTCTGCCTCAGCTGTTGCAAAGTGAGCTATATTAATGTTTCTGAAGAAAGCAAGCTTTATTTTGGGAGAGATTCCTTGACAGTACTTCCCAGAGAGTTGACTCCTAAAGCTGGATGCCCTCCCCCACCAGCAACACCCCCCCCCCCCAAACCGGTGTGTATTCATTTTGCACCGCTTTTTCTCTCTTTCCACAACTCACAAAAGTGCTCCTTCAACACATAAGCTCTGGCAAGGTTGTAGAAGGAACAGAGAGTGAATTTATGCATGATGTGCATCTGTAGGGAGTTAAATAAATGAAGTCTGAATTCTTTCCATTTATTGTAAATCAGAGTTCTGATAACAAAGGCCCTGTCTATATCATGGGTGGATGCAGCCCATCCACTTTTAAAACCATACTTAAAAGATATGTTATAGCACAATGACGTGTTGCACAGTAGCTGCTCAAACTATATTAGAAACCAGCTTAGCTGGAGCCACAGCTATGGCTAACTCTGTCTGAGTTCCAGTTTAGACCCAGCTGAAAGGGTTACTTTTAATATGCCCTGAGGATATTGAACTGGTGTTTATGATATGGGGGTGGAGGGGAGGTGGAATGAAAAACTCCAGACTTTGGTTTGGAAGGTCATGGTGCTGATATGGTTTTCTTCTGCTAGCCACGTTGGTAGTTCATATGCAGCAGCATTGGAGCTAGTAGTTCTAACAGATAAAGGCCCCTAGATGCTTATTTATGCAGTGATCTCAACTTCATGACATAATCTTTAAGGAGATTGTGACATTTTTCTAGTTTTACTGATTAGCTCATTGGAGCAGCTGAGTGACCAATGGGGGTACAAGATACATTAAGCCACCTGCATCATACAATTTTTGGTGATCAAATCCCTTATGAAATACAGTACATACTTGGTAGTTTTCTTTTTCTTTTTTTTTTTTTTTTACAAGTGTTTAATAGTGGCTGAAAAGACAAACAATGTTTCATGTGGCACAAAATAAAGGAAGTCCATATTACATATTACCATGTACTGGATTTCCACTGCGATGTCCTGTCAGAGCATGACCCACCTGGCAGCAGGTCTCCACTGGTATGGTTCTGTCTCTGTGAGGTCTGAGGTAGTGGGTCAAGGCTCACTTCAGTCCTACTCCCTCTGGGATGTTAAGGCCCAAAAGGAAATCAGGAACAGATAAACAAACCCCCACCCCTGAACGGAGGGTAATCCAAAGAACCTTCAACGGACCTCTACCCCTCCATTCAGGGAATGTGTCTAAACAGTCCACACTTCTGCCAGTCCCCCAAATTCTGGTTGTCCCTTCTAGCAGGGGCATCTCCAGCCAGCAAGCTAGCTCAGTCTTGGGGCTGTAACCAGGCTTCTCTCCCCTCAAGAGAAGCAGTTCTATTGCTTTCCTTCCTGGCCAGCCCTGGCCTAGGTCTCCAGCTTTTAACTCCTCCTCCACACCCTGCAGCAAATGTCAGGTATATCAGGGCAGGTCAAGTAGGTCACAGGGTCTCCTTACCTGCTTCATTGCCAGTGTGGGACCTACCTACCCCATCACACCATTTTTAAAAGTTATCCCTGTGGGCCAGATCCATCCTTAGTATAACTCCATTGAGTAGAATGGACACACAGTTGGGGGAAAAAAGTGATCAAACTGGATGTAAACCAGGGATCGGCAATCTTTGGCATGCGGTCCATCAGGGAAATCCACTGGCAGGCCGGGACGGTTTGTTTACCCGCAGCTTCCGCAGGTTCGGCCGATCACAACTCCCACTGGCCGCGGTTCACCATTCTAGGCCAATGGCGGCTACGGGAAGCAGCGTGGGCTGAGGGATGTGCTGGCCACCGCTTCCCGCAGCCCCCATTGGCCTGGAACGGTGAACTGTGGCCAGTGGGAGCTGCGATCAGCCGAACCTGTAGACACTGCAGGTAAACAAGCCATCCCAGCCCGCCAGCGGATTTCCCTGATGGATTGTGTGCCAAAGGTTGCCAATCCCTGATGTAAACGACCAATGAAGAAAGTCTTAAAGAAACATTGTCATAGAAATATGGGGATGGATCCCTAGATCCACCTAGACCTGGGTGACTCAGACCTGCCCCTGAGGGTATGTCTATACTGCAATGTAAGCTCATGCTTAAGCCTGGGCTCAAGCCTACCTCCCCCCTTGTGTCTACACTGCAATTGCGCTAACCCAGGGGTTGGACCCAGGGTCCCTGGACCCTGCAGGGCTGGAGGGTCTGAGCTCAAGTTAAGCCTGGACCCAGGGTCTGAGCCCTATTGCTTTGCAGCATAGACGCAGCCCCGCTTGACTGTGGTCCTGGGAGTCAGCCGGAAGTATCCCACAACTTCCTTAGTCCTTTCTATCCCAGAAATCTGCAATGCACTCTATTGAGAATGGAAGCCACCCCCCTTTTGCAGGTGGCAGCAACTCAGGTCAGTATTAATCCATTCTCCTCTGATCATCAATCTGTAAGCACACTGTCAGCGAATCTCCTGGGTTTGCAATGGAGAGCGAACAGATCAAGCCTTTTGAAACACAAACTGCTTCCTTGGGCGGGGGAGAGGCAGTAAAGTTTTCCCACAGTGCACCACAGTTCTAGGGATAGAGCAGCTGCATTTCAGGGTGGGGTGCACCAGGGAGTCTGGGATATGGTTACTTTGACTCAGGACTGCTCACTGCAATGTGGATGCCAGAGTGCTAGGTTCAAGCATTGGTTAGAAAAGCCGTAACATAGGGTTAAAATACAATATAGATGCTCAACCCCAGGGTTCCCCAACAGAGGTCAGCTGACTCAAGTCCCACTAACTCTTGGGTTACATTGCAATGTAGACATACTCAGAGAGATAGCTTGAGAGTCTGTTTTGTGCTTACACTTTGGCAAAACTTAAAAAGCCTCATTGAACTGAATTAAAAAAAAAAACATCTGTACTTGACATAGGATTCAATGGGGGAGGGGGTAGGAAAGGTATCTAAGCAATATTTCTGCCCAAAGCTGGGATCATTCTTGCCTAAATTACACTGGAAGCACTGGGATTATTTCACTAGTCAGGGATCACCAGGGTGTAAAGTACTTTGGCCACATACCCCTGAATCCCCTGCCTACCCCTGACATGGGGGGAGGGATAGCTCAGTGGTTTGAGCATTGGCCTGCTAAACCCAGGGTTGTGAGTTCAGCCCTTGAGGGGGCCACTTAGGGATCTGGGGCAAAATTGGTACTTGGTCCTGCTAGTGAAGGCAGGGGGCTGGACTTGATGACCTTTCAAGGTCCCTTCCAGTTCTAGGAGATAGGATATCTCCATGCCAACTACCCTGAATGGGCAACATAGAGTCTGCTATATCTGCTTTATATTGCCTGGAAAATTCACCACTGGAGAATCCTCCATTGTTCTGTTGGAGCAGATTACTGGCTGCCTTATACAGTCTGAGTAGCACAATGCAGCTAGCCAGAGGGCTGAGGATCTGGTTCATAGCTGTGGAAAAAGACACCATATAATGTGTTTAAATTTAATTAACCTAGTAAATATGAAATGTATCATTGCTGCTGTTGTGTATGAGCCAACAACATTATGGAAATAAGAAGGAGCAGGCGATACGTTGCAGTATTTTTATGTTTGTAAATTACGCTCATCCCACTCTCCTGGTCCACTGTCACTAAGTGCATAACAGATAGGGGGAGTGAGTGGCAGAGCATACAACTCCTGATCATCTTAAAAGGTGGGTGCGGAATACGGGCATTGGGATGGAAGGAAGGATGGATGGTGCTTAGTCAGAAGCCTTGGTCTCCTGTTTTCTGATTAGGCCACTATATCAACAACCATCCACTGCCACTTTAATTGCATAAGTTTAATAGGGCGGGGGGGGGGAGGAGGGGAACAACAACAAAAACCGTTCAACAGTCACATTTTCATATTTCTGATTCCTTCTCCTTCACTCCAGAAAGCAAACAATACTAATGTATTCTATTGTTGGTTTGCCTATGTGGGATATTGTCCCCCAAGCCTTGAGATAGAAGGCTATTTCTTCTGCTAATCCAACCCTCTAGAGGCATTTTAGTAACTAATCGGGATGAATCAAATCATTCCTGCTGCATATGATTAATTCTGAGCCAATCTAATTTTTATTAGTCATGGGTTTCAGTTACCCAGATTTGCATGACTAGAATTGCCCTTGAGCACATGAAATTTCTTTGTAGATTTGATTTGAAAATGTAGTGGGTAGCTCCCCCCTCTTTCAACCCATTTTTGATGATTGCTAATCCAATTGTGTCTAGATTTGCACCCTTCTTGGTACATGTTGTAAAATAAAATCTTTGTGGCGGAACTTGAAAAATCAACTTGCTTACCAACTCTGATTTTTAAAAAGTGAATTTAGGCCTTGTGAATGAGACGTACAACATCCATGAAAGGATTAGTTTATGGAAGTCTGCTCTTAGAAATTGCTAAACAAGAGTCACTTATTCTTGGATCACTTGGTCAGGGAGTCAGAGTTTGTTCTGAAGATACAGTAGCTCTGGTCCTCTAATTGCAGTTTAAACTAGCTGAGGATCTGTGTTTCAGTGGCTAGGTGCATTACTATGTTGTATCCTTCTAGGGGCGAGGGTTGTAGCCTCCATTTTCTGCTCACGCCATTTGAAGTAGCTCTCTTCTGATTATTTAGTGGAATAGATCTGTCTTAATGAAGGGTTAGACAGCCTTTCCCCATATCTATTTGTCTCCACACAAAATAGATTAAACCAAGACAGCCTATGATTCTTCCAAGATCTGCATAGAACTTCAGTGATCCTTTAAAGGTCAGGGCTTTGGAATGAGGGTGCCAACAAGAGAACTAATTGGCACTAATACTGATGGTGTTTTTTTCTGGCGTTGAGAGTGGAGTGAAAGTGCCAACCCAGTTCACAGAGGCAGCCATACCACATACGGCCAAACAGAGGTGGTTTGGAACTAATGATTCAGAAGTTAAAGGCTCCATATACTATTACAAATCCCCTGAGCCATCCAGTCCCCATTTTATTTCCCCCATTTTGAACATCTGATTCTAGATAGATATATTTAATTATTAAACAAGAAGCAGTTGTGACTCTTGCCAAATGGTATCAGAACAAATGCAAGAAAAGCTACAGCATTTCCTTTAATAACATTTTCTCTTTACAAAAAATCCCATAGAGATGCAGCAGACATATGTGATATTAATATTCTGTGACTTAACTGATGCTTAGAAGCATTTGGGAAAACTTTGACTGACTGGTGCTTACACTTGCTAATGAGGGGATCTCAGATACAGGCATACAGTAGAATAAAGCAGTTTATTTTTCAGCATGACATTGCCCCATCTGAGTGGGGAAAAAAAAACCCAAACAAACAAGCTACATACGAGATAATGTGGGCCACTGAGCTGTGCAGCAGGGTTTGTGAAGAAGCTAATGACTGGAGGCCAATCTCTGTAATCTAAGTGTGTACACACGCATGCTCTCCCTCTCATTAGCAGTGTCTGAACATTCATCTTCCCCACCTGGGGACAGCAGTGTGCCTGGGGGACAGCCAGGAGAGAAGGCAAGCGGGAGTACTTTTTCCTACACAGATCAACTTCACCCCGGCTGGAGACAGCACCTTCCCCTACTTGTGAGAAGCAACTCCCTCAAAATAAGACTAGAACAGTTGCCCTTTGAGACACGAAAACACTTCAGAATAGCATCTCTTCCTTTAAGAAGTGGACTCCTTCAACACAATGATCAGCTTTGTCACATTTGAGACCCTCTACCGCTCATATGGCCCTTTCATAGCTCTGATTTTACTACTGGGGGGGGGCAGATTAAGTATATTGGTTCTTTGCCTTTTTCCTTTAAAAGTGGTGCTAGGAATTTATGCATAGAGATAATGCCAACAGATTGATCTACACTAAACTAATGTCACTGACAGCTCCTGTGTTCGACTCATTTTAAATGCATTTATGGTCTTGCAAAAGCAAAAAGGTATTCAACCACTAAATTTTACAGAGCACATAACTACTCATTTCTCAGGGGAAACAGTCACAGGGAATTCCATATTGTAGATTCACAATGAAGAAAAAGTTGGCACCTGCATGTAAAGTTACTCCATTTGTAGATGTCAATAAACATTCAGATTGTAAAACAGGCATAGTCGCTCGGAAGTCTATACCACTGCATTTTCATGCCATTGTTTGTTTACTTTGAATGACTTCCACCCAAAAAACATATTCCAGTGGTGTAAAGTTTTGCAACTGAGTACCGTGCTAACCTTATAGGGCTACACTCTGAAGTTGATACCATGCATAGTCCCATTGAAGTCAGTGGAGCTACTTGTGCAGTGAAGTGCTACTCAAGATGAATAAGGGTGTCAAAGTCTGGTCCCTAGTGAAATTTTCTATAAGCAACATTTTTTTTAAATTGAAGACATACTGTAAGTGTTAAATATGACTTACATTTTATATCCTGTCGCCTGCAACAGTTTGAACAGAGATGAACAGTAGAGAATCAAACATCTTGCTCATCAATAGCCATCTATGTACCCAGTTTTTCCCCAACTGAAGCAAAGATACAGGAATCACGCTACAAAACTGATGAATTCCTTTTTTAAAACAAATATGTAAATTAATAATGCTCTAGGCAGGCACGATTTAGTTGGGAATTGGTCCTGCTTTGAGCAGGGGGTTGGACTAGATGACCTCTTGAGGTCCCTTCCAAACCTGATATTCTATGATTCTATGATTTTTCAGGGGATGGAGAGTACACACTTGTTTTTACTTTAATTCCTGACATGGCCCACTTTTTATTTATTTATTTTTAAATTGTATTTATGTACTGGATGACAGCAAGTTTAGTTTCCTCTCATGTGTTAGAATTCTGAAAGAAGTTTCCTCCTGTCCACCATTCATATGTAGAAACGGCTCCAAGTGGTTAGAGTACTGATGCCACTCCTGTTGTTACCTGCCATTTGTTCATTATGCAACATCAGTGTGAGGATAATGAAGAAACCCATTAGTAGAGTTTATATGAAGTTTAAATGGAGCATACGAGTGATTTAGTTTAATTGGAAGAGTCTTGATATGCAAGGGACAGCTTTCCCACACTGTAGAAATCCATATGTTAAAATACTTCTGTTCTTAGAATGTCATAACATAACAGCCAAGAGTTGCCAAAATGAGGCCACTGTGACTGTCCTGCTTTGAAAATAAACGATTTGACAGAACTGCTCATTGTGCTGCAACCACCACATCCACAGCATATTTACAAACGCAAAAATTCAAAGCTGTTCAGTCTGCTTCATTATGACAACACATGAGACAATTCAGGGGGTATGTTTTCGGAATGGCACACAGGACGTTAGGCACAGAACTCCTGTTAACAATAATAAGAAGTGGGCATTTAATGCCGTTTATAGATTGGAGACATATGAAAGCATGCGTAGTGATAGAGATAGATCAATAGGGAAGGATTTTTAAAATCAGAATGCAATTCCTCTACCACACAATTGGCAATAGTAAGTATTTCCTAGTAATAGATCCAGTCTGCTTCTACTGAAACAGCGTCAGTGCTATGCATTTTAATGAAACTTGCTCTCCAATAAATGCCATTTCCTCCCTCTTGGGCGGGTTCCAGTGATTCTATAAAAAAGAAAAGGGATCCACTTTGATTTTTGGAAGATTTCCATATTTATTTGCATGACATTAGGATACTACAGGTTGAAATCCCAGCAGGGTTATCTGTCTGGATATGTAGGTTTTTATACGGTTGTCTATCCTTGTGATATGCCAATTCCTAACTCAGCTCTTTATTTTTTTTTCCCGTTTGAACAATTTATTAGTATGCCTGTGTCATAACTATTAAGGGAAGGGTAACAGCTCTCTGTGTACAGAGACTCCAAATCCTTTTACCTGTAAAGGGTTAAGAGGCTCGGGTAACCTGGCTGACACCTGACCCGAAGGACCAATAAGGGGGCAAGATACTTTCAAATCTTGGAGTGGGGAAAGGCTTTTGTGTGTGCTCTTTGTTTTAAGGGGGGTTCGCTCTTGGGACTGAGAGGGACCAGACATCAATCCAGGTTCTCCCCATCTTTCTAAACAAGTCTCTCCTATTTCAAACTAGTAAGTAAAAGACAGGCAAGGCGTCTTAGATTTACTTTGTTTTCTCAACTTGTAAATGTACCTTTTTACCAGAGTGTGTATCTTTGTTTGCTGTACTTTGAACCTAAGACAGAGGGGGGTCCTCTGAGCTCTTTAAGTTTGATTACCCTGTAAAGTATTTTCCATACTGATTTTACAGAGATGATTTTTACCTTTTTCTTTAATTAAAAGCCTTCTTTTTTTAGAACCAGATTGATTTCTCCTTGTTTTAAGATCCAAGGGGGTTTGGATCTGTATTCACCAGGAGTTGGTGAAAGGAGGGTGGGAGGAAGGAGGGGGGATGGTTAATTTCTCCTTGTTTTAAGATCCAAGGGGGTTTGGGTCTGTGTTCACCAGGGAATTGGTGAAAGGTTTCTCAAGGCTTCCCAGGGAGGGAATTCTTGTGATGGTGGCAGCGGACCAAAGCTAAGCTGGTAGATAAGCTTAGAAGTTTTCATGCAGGCCCCTACATTTGAACCCTAAAGTTCAAAGTGGGGATCCAGCCTTGACAGCCTGTTTTACAAGTTTTAGAAAAAGAATTCCAGGATTTTGCTTCCTGTGGTGTTTTCGCCTTGCTTCCTCATGGTCCATGATGCCAGCGGAAGTTGTCAGCACTATGTACCCAAACTGAAGTGAAGGCAAAAGGTTATTCTGCCACTTTTCCAGGTCCTTCAACTGAACATCAAATCTGGGACTGATTACACCACACTTGTTCAGTCTGGCTGTGAGATTAACAATTTTCCCAGCTCTGTGATCATCAATGATCTCAAATTCATCAATGTAACCATGCTTCATCATCACAGTTAAAAAAACCGCAGGATTACTTTAGAGCACGGTCAAATGAGAACTTGACGTTTTCCATGTTTCTCTGCATTGTTGATGCTCTTAAGGGCATCGGCCAGAACATTCATGCGCACCATGATGCCGGTGCAGCAAGATGGCAGAAAAAAGCTTTATCACAGGCAGATGGATTGAGTGTCATGCAGAATAACTTGTGAAGGGTCTTTCCAATGTGACCTTAAGAACCAAGGTTCTGTCTGCTGCTCCGATTGGACATTAGAAATCTCTTATCACTTCAGTACAGTAAGGATTCATTGTCCTTAGCCCACATTCCCTGTCACACTGTTGTGTGCTCTGCTACATCCCGGTTGGATTTCTGAGTCATGTAGTTTACAAAAGGCTAAAATCACTGATGTTGCTGCACGATATACCTGAGTAAGTCCTGAAAGAAAAGTAAGTAAAGACTTGAGGATTTGGCCCATGGTCTGCATTTGTTTTTAGCACCTTTTATTGTAGTGGTTTAGCAAACCCACTATGGATCTTGATCTGTAAACTTCCACGATTTAATTTGGGAACCCGTATTTAGGTCAGTTCCTTCATGCCATGATTACTGTGGTTTACTAGCAGAAAATGCATTGCTGGCCACTAATGTACTAGCAATTACTGGCACGAAATGGGATAACTACTTTTTGCTAAGGCCTTCTCCATCTAATTTTGGACACCCAGTACCTCCATTGGACATCTTGAGAGAACTGGGAAGCTCCCATATTGAGGCTTATCCTAACATTTTTGTTCAGGAAGTCACTCAATTTCCCTCCCAGAATTCAGTAGGAACAGTTGAAGTTCCCTGTCTCCATTACAGGGAACTTGGAGGTGTTTAGAGGTTGCCCCATACCCTTTTTGAAAGACAGAAAGAATGTGCCCTAGAACTTAGAAGCAACACAAATATAGGATGGTACCTGAACTTCCTATATTTCTAAGTGGGAATGATGGGCTGAAAAACATGCTAACATTTTGATATTTCTGCTTTAGAGCAATTTGAGGAGCTTTGTTGTAGTTTAATTTACTGTAGTGAGTTATTGTGCCTTGTCATATGTAAAGCTGTGAGGTCATTATAGGGGAACTTGTGACATTTTTAACTTTCCTGAAGCAGTTTCGAAATGAACATAAAAGTAAAAGCAGACACTGTGTCTGCTCCAAGCCGCTATAATTAATGATAAGGGGTCTGATAAGTAAAACGAGTTATGGAGCTTTCATAGAGGATTAAATCCTGTTCATGAAGAAGCTACATGCCATGCAATTGGGATTGTTGTGCTTTATGATTCAGAAAGAGTGGACAATGCTTTTAGCCATGTGAAATGCAACTTTACTGCCTTGCTAAAGTGCTTTCTTCCTGTATGCCAGCAACACTTATTCATGATGCCTCTGAGGGAGAAACAACTCACACTGAAACAATCAAAAAGTAAAGGCACAGACTTTGATCTAAGATGTAAAATGTAATGAATGACACCTGCAAAGACCACTTCACTTCAAATGATACTGTTAACTTGCTTTGGTCCAAAACAGGGGTGATGATCCAAATAATTTTTTTTTTAAGAGGAAACTTTATAGATCCATCATCTGCTCCAAGTTGAAGAAAGCTGCTTGGCATTTACTATAAATTTCAGCTTTTCAGGTTGACAGTGTCCCTTTCAGATTTGTCTCACATTTCTACCAAAAACCCCCAAAGACAGATAACTGTGGTAAAATTACTGTATGTGATATTTTGTATGCCCTTCCTCATAGTTAGTCTACATTTGTAGAATCAGTCATTGCCAACTAATAAGAGTGACCATGTAACAAGAGACCTATATTTTGTTAGAGTACATAACTGCAAAAGGGACAAGTTACTTTGGGGCCATAACTCTAAATGTCCTGACTTCTGTGGATTTAAGTCCAAGCCTTAGAGTTCCATTAATATCGCTCTCTGCATTAGATGTAAATACTCCTTTGACACTCTCAGCCAATAAATGTAGTATTGCACAGGTTAACTCAAACCAAGGTTACCCAAGAAGAACTGGCAGCTTGTGCTACGTGACTCTTTATTGTGTTATTTAACAAGCCAGGGGGTACTTACCAGATAAGTTGTTCCGATAAGTTGTTGTACAGAGGGTGAAATTATGGTCCCATTGAAATCAGTGGAATTTCAGACATAGATAATGTCATGGCAATGGGATTGGCACAAGAGATGAACTAAACACATTTGGAAGGGTTTAGCTAGCTACATTTAAGTGCTCAGAAACCTGAAAGAAGGGTCAATATCTTGTTACACTCCTACTTTCCATGGCAGCATAAAGCCTTTTTTGGCATCACTGAAAGTACTATCAGAGTCTATGTCCACTGGGGTACGATATGGGGACATTAGGGTGAACTCCTGGTCCCACTGAAGTCAAAGGAGTATGACCCACCTCTGGAAGCACTCCCATTGCTGTAACATTAGCTCTAATTTTTACTTAGACTGCAAATAGATAAAGTTTTAGGTAACAGTTCTCATATGCTTCAGAGCTGCCAGATTGGAAACTAGCTAAGAAAACAATGCTAAAAAAACTCTGCTGAAAAAGCTAAGAAATGCTCATCTAATCAGGGCACTAGAACTAATACTATGGTATAAAAATCTGAATAGAATATGGTCCTGCTCCTACAATTATCTATGAACATGCTTCCCTTTATGCACAAGTATCATTGAAGTCCATAGGACTGGTCACATGTTTAAAGTAAAGCACAAGCCTGTTTGCAGAGAAAGGAACTATATTAATTAAATCATGTGATCAATTCCTGCCAATCCAACCTGCGACTCAAAAATGCATCATAAAAGCTGTATGGAAATTTCTGCAGGTGCACAAGCAATGGGAAACAGATTGTGCCCATTATTGCTGAAGTTTTCATGAATGTGAAACATTATGCAAGAAACATGCTGGTGTGGAAACTTCACAACCTCAAAAAGGGAGAAATCTGGAGTGTTTTCAGTTCCATTGCGAATATTTTGTATGGCTCTATTCTATAGAAAGTGAAGGCTATTATAGAAAACACTTCACTCAGTGATGAAATACAGTCACCTCTGGGTAAGTACTTTTAGAAGTTCCTAATTATAGCTGTAACTGACAGAATGTAAAGAGCTGTTTCACTTGAACACTTTGAACACTTGTAGCTTCTTTTTTATTTTGTGAAAAATAAAATGAAGTATGGTTATTAAATATAAGCTCTATTTGGAATTAAAGTGACATATTACGCATTACAGCCAAATATTAAATTTCAGGCAACAGTGTTCAGTACTGTGTTGATTTCTTTACAGAGAGCTGTGTCAAACTGTGAGATGTTCAAATCAATGTTCAGCTTACAATAATTTGCACCTTAAAGTTTTACTGATAGCTTATTTTAGTAGGTTAATTTCTACTAGACACAGCTTGCGTGATCCAAGATCTCCAGATTTCTGTACGAGTGAATTGGGAGAGTTGTGTTAGGATGATAAAAAAAACAGAAATGAAAAGTTTCTGGTAAACTATTTAGTAAATGTAACCTTTCCTTCTACTTCTTCTCTACATTCTAGGAAAGAAGGCACTCTGCTCGTAAAGGCTAATGGGTCTGGAAATTCAGAAAAACCTCAGACTTCTATTAATTTAAAAGTCAGCCATTGTGTAGCTAGTCAGCCTGTGAGTATTCGCTGTGTTACACTGCCATTTTATTGACCTCAACCTTGGACTGCAGGTACATACATGGATGGGATGAGTGATAGCACAGAGTTTTCATGTGCTAGGGAGGTGAGTCATCTACCATGTTGATTTCTGTACTTGGGGTGGTACTGTATATTGTGACCTTTATTCCATAGGCGCTGTGCAAAATGCACCAAATCTGGGTCTTAACACTTAGGGTGTGTCTACACTTCAGTTAGACATGCATGGCTGACCCGGGCCAGCTGACTCAGGCTTGCAGGGCTGTATAATGGCAGTGTAGATGTTTGGGCTCAGGTTGAAGCCCAAGCTCTGGGACCCTCCTACCTCACCAAAGCCCATATGTCTACACTGCCATTAAACAACTCTTAGCCCGAGCCCCGTGAGCCCAAGTCAGCTGGCACAGGCCAACCATGGGTTTTTAAATTGCAGTGTAGACATACCCTTAATCAGTGTGGCAGAATCATTCCTAATATGGCTCACAGAAAAAGCCTGATTTTAAAAAACAAAGCAATATTGCTTTGAGCATGCCCCACTTTAGAGGCTCACTGGTGTCAACAATTACCCTTCCATAATCAGTTGTCAGCTATCTTCATCCTACTTTATGGGTTATTCTCCCCTTCTTAATCAAATTGGCATAAATAGGTCAGGAATTCTATCTACAGGTTATATTCAATAACACCACTTTATCTCTTACTTGTTCCAAGTCCTGTCCAATTTTCTCTTACTTTTCCATGTGTTCTGCCCTCCCTATAATCACTTCTGTTTGATTACTGCCATTGAGTTCCTGATTGTAATTCTTTTCTGATGAGAGATCTCAGAAAGTCTGAGTTTTACTCCAAGCATTGCCAGAGACTGACCTTAGGCGAGTCATTTAGGAGCAGATTCGGATACCTCTATTCACACTGAATAGTACTTTATTCCAAGAATAATCCCATCAAATACAGAACTAATCCTGGAGTAAAGTACTATTCAATATAATTATTGGTCTATGGCCTGGAATCTCTCTCTAACTCAGATCCCCACCTGTAAAATAGGGATGACGACACTTCCCTGTCTCTTTAGAGGAAACGTTCATTAGCGATTGTGATGTGCTTTACACCTTTGAACAGAATGACTCCGAGACAGCACTGTGGTAAGTAAAAGCCTATACATAAGAACACTGTTACATTCACCTTTTACTCTAATAACAATGGGATATGTTCTCTCAGTTCCCTCAGGCTTCCCTGCAGTTTCATTTCCATATGCTATGCATGTTTCAATAGGATTTATTTTTTTCCATTTTGTAAAGCTTCAAGTTTATTGTTTGTGAGGATCTGACAAGATTGTTCAAGTCTAGGGTTTATTAACTGTAAGAATACACGTCTTTTCTCCCTTGGGAGGAAGTGTCATCTAGTGGTTAGAGCACAGGACCAGCTGTCAAGAATTCTAGGTTTTATTCCCAGCTGTGACACTGACTTGCTGAGAGATCTTGGACAAGTTACTCTAGTCTAGCCCACATCCTCAAAGGAATTTAGGCACCTACCTCCCATTGAAATGTATAGGATTTGGGCACCTACATGCCTTTGAGGATCTGAGCCTTGTGCCAAAGGCAAAACAAGGTTACTTACCTACCTCTTAGAAGTGCTCAGAGGCTTAGTTAATTAGGGCTCAGTTAAAGCTGAGGTTGTGCATAATTATGTGGTGCACTGTGACTGAAAACACCCCTTTATTCACACCCTAGCGTAATCATCTTTGTACAAAATATGCCTTGTGAGGTATCATTTGAGAACTAACTTCCAGACAAATAATATCATGGTGAAATGTATGTAGCAACATTATATGCAAAGTTATGAAATCCCCCTGTATGATGTTCTTAGCACATGTTCAAAACCAGACAGCCCTGCCCAGGCGGAAGTATCCTGAAAGAAGAAATGTGTGTTTCCCTCAATTTACATACAAGTAGTAAACAGGGTCCGCAAGATAGGAGGAAGAAGAGATGTCAGGAGACAAAGCAAAATTGCATTTTAGCAAACACAGGTGAGAAGAACAAACATCCTTCACCACCATCCTTCACCACCAGAGTCCATGTCACCTTCATTACTGTTTCAATAAATGTTGCTTTGAGGGGTAACAATCAAAAGAATCCACTTCAAAGGTTAACTGGACTATAAAAGAGGAGCAGAAAACCCCAAGCTCTCTTTCTCCTTCACCTAAGACAAAGGAACCAGGAGGGGTCCTGATTTGAGGATTTAGTCAGCCATGTTGCTGGGAACACCTGGTAAGGATTTTACCTTGAACCAAGTCTAGCTTGTTAAGTTTTAGCTACTAGGAAGTGTTTTCTCTTTATCAGTTTTGTAACCATTTCTGACTTTAATACCTTATGCTTGCTCTCATTTAAAACCTCTTGTAGTTAAATAAACACGTTTTATTTTTAATCTAAACTACTCTAGTGTTGTGTCTAAAATGAACTGCTTGGTAACTCCAGTTAAAGCAGCAAAATGTTGAATATTGACCCTTTACAGGGGCAACGGACCTTCAGTATCTGAACAGTCCAGGAAAGCGCTGGGCAGAGAAAAAACATGTTTTGGGGAAAAGTCAGGATTGGGGTCATCCTGCAAGTAGTAAGCAAGGCTGGTGGAAGCCCGAGTGGTGTGTTGCTGAGAGGTTGCTGGGGTGTGAGCTGCGGGACCAGGGCTACAGCTATACACAGACACTCAGGCTGTGACTTGCATGCTGGAAGGCTGTTTGTGAGAGGCCCAGGTTGGGAGCTTAGGGTTGCAGGGCAGGTGGTGACAACCCCTCACTGGTCTGGGTTGCACCTGGAATGGGACATGCACCTCCCCCTTCAAACATTCTACTGGCAGTAGCTGGAAGCCTTATGCCTACCCAGAAAGCTACAGCTTGAAGTCTGGTGCTTACTGATGTGCAAAAATGGAGAAGAGGAACCTGGCTATGCTCACACCCCTACATCCAGTCACTCCCAGTCTGGATTGATCAGCACTGCTGGCAGTATTTGAGGCTCCTCTTGCACTCTGGGAACATGCAACAGCATTATGGATTGCAACATGATGTGCAGACCACGGCATCCACATGTGGAGAAATTTACCCAAACTGAACCTCCAGACCTTTTGAGCTTTGCCCATCGCTAATTTATTAATACTGTTAAATCTGACATCTTCTCAGCTCTTATTTCTCTGGAAAATTAAGAGTCATTTGGGGAGAAGAAAGATTTAAAAAGCTATAATTCTCACACATTGCCCTGAAATATTATGGGATGCCAAAGTGCATTTGTTTTAATTCAGCTGAAGCTAATTACTTCTTAATTTTTCAAACCCATTTATGCATAATATCTTTATGCCATGAGTAGGTGTATGTTTTCCCCCCTCCTCCATAGTAAGATTGTATGGTTATATAATCATATGCCAAGAGAACTGTGGAAGAAAGAAGATTCCAAAATCTTCAAAGAACTACAGTGTTTCAAGAGCCATCAGTCTTGTTATTTATTTCTATTGCACACACAGAACTGTTCTGCAGAGTCTCCCTTTCATGAGCTAATCTATTTCATGGGGCATTGCCCTCCGCAAATGACTAATTTTACTGGCCACAATCTGGTACTCACACAATAAAATGAAAAAAGTATCAGGGATTGATTAGTTGATCTAGGCACTGGCAGTCTATACCTACACTGCTGCTCTGTGTGTATTCACAGCACCAGCCAGTGCTTCTGCCGTTCCAGCTTTGTTGTTTTGTTTTTTTTGTTTTTACCCTGCAGCATTAGCACTGATTGCAACAACCGATTGACTTGGTTGCCAGTGTGAAATATAAAACAACAAAATCTATGGTCTGGCTAGCTCTGTGGATAATATGCTGTAGCACCAGTCATCTCCTGCCTGTGGCTATGTCAGCTGAGCCATCCACAGTCCATTTATTCCATTGGTGGGGTTTTTTTGTTTGTTTTTTGTTTAATTTCTATGAAATCAGGACTGGGACCCAGAATGCTTGGAACTTTGCCAGGGTACTGGCGAGTTAATAGAATGGAAAGAAAATAAGAAGTACACTGACCCAATTTCTTGGACTAAATATACTAGCAGTGACAAGAAAAGCTACTCCAGTATTTGTTCTTAAAATGATTTTTCAGATTGAGGCTTAGGACAATACATTACAAATGGAGTTAGGGATCATAGACTGAAGAATATTCTTTGGGCTCTTGATTAATTGTGAAGGGCTCTCAGCATCCCAGGGTCTCAGTTTTAAACACACTGTTAGTTTTCAGTCTCTGCACTGCTTTCTGCCCAATTCCATTTTGATTCAAGTTTCTGTTCGCCTTCTTTGCCCCCTTTTAAATTAGAAGTTTTAAAAGAGCAACATTAAAAATAAACGTGTAATCTCCCCTACATTTCATGAATGACAGGTCCACGGAGGCACTTAAAGGAGCGCATACCCATTGCTCTTTTGTGTGAGCAAAAATCCATCCATCTGTATGTGGTGAGTAGGGTGACCAGACAGCAAGTGTGAAAAATCAGGACGGGGGTGGGGGATAATAGTAGCCTACATAAGAAAAAAAAAATTGGGACTGTCCCTATAAAATCGGGACATCTGGTTACCCTAGTGGTGAGAAACATTGTAGCATTAAAGTTTTTCAAAAGCAGAATGGGGGATGCTCTTAAAACCTGATCATACACTAAACAGGAGCCAACCTTTCCATCACCCCAGACCTGGTCCTGTCAATGTGTCATCCAAATAGGCACCAAGGTCCAGAGAATAGTGCTGTGGACTATCAGGAGACTTTTCAATTCCTGGGTCTGTTCCCTCTGTAACCTTAGGCAAGTCACTTCACGTCTACCTGCCTCAGTTTACCCCTCTGTAGAATATATATGGAGGTCCTTTGTAAAACACCTGGAGCTCTCTGAATGAAAAAGCAATACTACACAATAAGTGCCGAGTATAACTACTCTCAAGCTCAATTCGGCCTGTCAATTTGTCAGCATTCATAACTAAATATGCCAGAGTAATTGTAAACCCCGCCCCCCCAAACTACTTAATACTAATAAAAGTATTTATATTTCAAACTTGGCCAGTCAAACAAACGTTCTGGGATAGCTAGTCACCTACTGGTACCAGAAGCAGAGCTACAGGAGTACTGACAATGCTGTCAATAGCTCATCCCACAAAACTCCCCTGCAGTCCTGGCCTCCTTCAGTCCAGAGGCATGGAGTCTTGCCTCAATGCCTTGTTCAATGCTTTTCAAGCTTTTTCCTTCCAGTGATCATTCCAAAGCTGATGGAAAAAAAGTAGAGGTGCTAAGGTGGAGAAAGAGGAGAACTATTTTTTGGAGGTGTTCCATGGAGTAGATTTACATCAGTGTAACAGAGCAGAATGTGGTTTAGTAGACATGGAGACTAAACTTTCCTCCTAAAGCAAGCAATTGGCCCTAAAATAGTTCTAGTGAGGAACAGCATACAAGGTCATAATCTAATTTAAGAAATCTCTTGTTTGTAAAATTTATCCTAAGTGCTATTAGCATGGGTTTGCTAGGTCTGGGCCCATGTTGTCAGGTATACAGTTAGTGTATTTCTATATTAATTTATAGAGGTTTTGTTGTATGGGAGCCCCTAAAAATTCAATTCATTTTAAGAAAGCCTGGATAAGGAAACCAGATGGCTGGAACAAATAAAGGAAAACAAAAAAAATCAATAGTCCTGCTTCTGATGCATCAATACTTGGGTGTGAACACATTCAGAATTGTTGTCTTGATGTTTAGTCTATTAAGTGTCACCTGGTCCCAATTTGTCACCTTTCAAAGCCACTCGTCTTCTAATCTTTCCTTTAATCCAGGAAATAGATTAAAGCTCAGGAGTTTTACTAAATATTCTACATCCCTAACATATGCTCCGGGGAGGGTGGAAGGGGGGGCGGGAGAAATCACAGCCCCAAAATTTCCCTCTTATGCCATTCCGTGACAGTAGCAAAGATGGAAGTTGTAGCATAGGCAAGGCACAAGCTCAGAGCATGGTGATAAACACACTTATGCCCCATCTACCTTATAATTTCCAGCAATGCTATCTCCAGCGAAGCTGCATGAGAGGATAATTATGGGTCTGAACTTTTCCAAGTGCAGAAACATTTCATATGGATAAAATGCTTTTATTATCCAAATCTGTGAAAGATTCTGTAACCATTGAATTATGCTGTGAGTTTGCTATATTATATGTACATATGTTTTTCATAGTTTAAAGAATATTTTGGGTAGAGGTTGGTTAGACTGAGCTACAAACCACTAGGAGACCGTGTATTTTATTTACTGGTGTTTTGTATTTAAATTAGACCACTGAGGCCAGAACCTCGGCTGATACAAAGCGGCGTAGCTCCATTTAAAATCAATGGAACTATGCAGAATTACATCAGCTGAGGATCAGAGCCCTGTAGTTTAAAATGAAAATGACGCAGTTAGTACAATAAATATAGGGTAGGTGGAAACACTTCAAGCTTTCATCTTGGGCCTTGTCTAGGTACAAAAGGCAAAGATGAAAAAAAGTCCAAGTCCACTGTTGTATGCATCTGTTCTTCACTGCCTTTCACCTTGAAAAATCATTGACATCTGTGGAAATTGGGCATAAAATGTTACCAAGTGAAATTCTCCAGTTGCGTGCAATTTGCACAGAAAAAAGACTATGGGTATTTCCACACTGCTATCGGAGGTAAATGGGGGCAGAGATGAGGTTACAGCACATGTAGGGAGACCCGAGCTAGCTTTAATCTAGCAATGATGCTGTGGCAGCATGGACTTGAGTGCAGGATAGGTGTCTGAGTGAGTACCTAGGAGGGCTTGTACAGGCCATGCTGAAGTCCACACTGCCATATCTTCACTCATAGAATAAAGCTAGCTTGCATATGCCTATATGTCCTGGATTCACACATCTGACTGCAGCGTAGACATACCCTAAAGGTGCAAGGGCAGTGGAGAGTCAGGCTCTAGAGGCCGGATCCTGAGGGACATTAACAGCTTTCAGTTTCCCTTCATTGAATTGGAGTTTAAGGGTGCTCAGTGCCTTTTGTTTTCTCTCCACTGCATTGTGTATTATAAATGATTAATGCATGGTAAAGAGACTACTAAAATGATTCTTAAAGTGCCAAATTGTAAATTGTAAGACTGGAACAATGCTTGTCAACATTTCAAAGACCCTGTAAAGGAAAATCCTAAGGAGTTGTTTGAAAGCAACTCCAGGAGGAAACAAAACAGACTGAGCTGCCAAAAAAGCAAAAAAGCCACCCATGCCTACACTCTACAAAAAGGGAATCTTCAGGGCATTTGGACTGAGGACAGAAATTATCTGGAAATCCCAGGCTGGCAAATTAACTTGAAAGCATTCTCATTTGAAGTGAATTTTGGACACGCATCTGCCAGGCAGAAGAATCCAACCATTAGGAGAACAATGGAGGATACAGCAGAGGGAGGCATGGCCAATCTCTAAATGGGCATGACTGCCTGGGATGGACATCCAGCTGATCAGAACATGACAGAATTATGAAACATTCAAGCACACATCAGTACATAAAGACTAGTTGCTCCCAAACCCAAATCAGCAAGCCAGTGGCTAGGAGCCAATCTGGCAGGTCTGTGCCAAGCAGACAGCTTCCACGGAGGAAGAGGCTAGAGTCCTGAAGGCCCACCATCAGATTATGATAGTTTTAGGATTTGAAGATGGGTTTAATTCTGGGAGATTTAGCATTAGGCTACAGGTCCCAATATCCATATTAGTAAGGGAAAGATTGAAAATCAAATCTTTCAAAGACACCCTAGCAAACACGATGGCTCCTCTGGTGGGGAGGCTGTTCTACAGTAAGCATTGGCAGAGAATTTAGACTAATGAGGTACCTGGTTTTCCTTGTCTCTTGTGCATCCTGCACAAGGAGAAGGAACACAACTCCAAAGAGTTAAGATGGGGCAGACCAGCACCTAGTCATGGCCACGTACCCCATTTTCGCAGTAACCAGTTCTGTGGGATGGCCACATCAGAAGGAACATGCTACATCACCCTAAAGCCTGCACACAGGGAAGCTCGAAGAGAGACTATGTCATTAAAAGCATAATTAGCATTATAAATTCACATACAGCATTTTGATTGTCTACTGGATGGTTTTGTCTTACTTCAAAACTGACAATATCATTTATGTTAGATAAAGCTGGTAAAGTGAGTTTTACTTACTTGAATTCTTGCTGTCTCTGAGGAGATCACTTTGGTACCTCTTGCTCCATGCCTCGGAGTCCCCTCTTCAACTCCCTGCATCCCTCAGTGGCTCTCTGGCTGTCAGTACTGTTGAATCACTAAGGCAACTTGGCCCATTTCTCAGGTGTGGGCAGTTGCTTTTACTACAGTACCATCCTCTGGCATCAGTTTGTAGCATTGCAGTGGTCTTCACTTCTACCCTCTCCCCCCATCTGGTGACCACTTCCTTGGCCCCATGACATGATGGCCTGTCTCTGTCATCTCTGTCCAAGCCTTAAAAGTTCAATCCCCTTTCAGACTAACTAAAGGTCCAGCTGAAAGTCCAAACAAATTTCCAAATACTAATTCTTCTGCCCTCTTGGACTACACTGCAGTTCTAAGCCTCTTGGCCACTACTCCTGGGCTCTGCAAAAAAATTTCCCACACTACTTCCTCCTAACAGGTTTCCCCCCCATTGTCTCCCCTCCCCAGAGATTCTGTCACCTTCCCTCAGGGATCTCCCTGCTCCCTGTAGACCCTAGCTCAGAGCACCCCAACAGAAGTCTGACTTGCTCCCTGTGGGTCTTCCAGCTTGATTTCTCCAGGCCCTTCCTAAAGGAGGAACTCCCTTTGCTCCTCTCTCCTGGGTCTCCTCCCTTGACTGAGTTCAACTCTGTTTAAGCAGTTCTCCCTCTGATCATCTACAGCTGGGGTCAGTCATTCTAATTAAGCTCCACCACACCCAGCTGGGCTCACTAGTTAACACAAAGTTGTTAGCTCATGGGCAAGACTAAGGAACAACTGCTAGGTCAGAGGCAAGGCTGAGCCCAGCTTGCCTTGAAGGGCTAGTCCTCCTGTGACACCATGTTACAAAAGTCCACCCCTTCTAGAGTTAACAAAATAAGTCTAGTGGAAACAAGCTTATCTTCCCACCTTTCTCAGACTACATAGTTCTTTCATGGTTTGCTCGGTGTGCATTCTCACAGGATCACACAGTGTCTTCTCCTTCACTGGGCTACAGCTCCTCATCCAGTCTCCTCCTGGGCTCAGCAGGCCATTTGCCCTTTGGGCAAAGGCCATGGAAAGAGAACATCCTCCCACCCTCACTGAAAGTCCAAGTCTAGAGCCCTAAATAAGTATGAGAATAAATTCTGTTTACATACTCCTCTACACTATCCTGTCTAGGATCTTTCCATGAGTCAATAGCTCTCTTCTTAAATTCTATCTCCATCCATTCCCTAGTACCCCCAGCCTTTTCCTGACACCATTCCACCAACCTTCCTGATTATTACAATGCAGATCCCAAAATTAAATCATACTTCCAGTCCCTATCCTCTCCACTAGGTCACAAGCTCCTTCTTATATAGACTTGACCAATCACTTGACACCTCCACAGAGTCATATGACCCCAAACAATCCCTCCTGGAGATTATATTTTCCAGGGTTTCCTCTTCTTAAAGGACCAAACTCTCAATTACGGCTGTGCTCGCACCTGTCACTATTACACATTCTTTTCAATGTTGAGATGTTTTCCAAGATTTAAATCAAATCAATATACCATTATTAGTAAATAAGGGGACTACAGCTTGATTCTAACTGCACTTGAAACTATTATTAACACCACCATCTTCTCTAGATTATGTTGTGTAAATTTTTAAGGTAAAATATCAAGCATCCCATATATTGTTTCCATTCCCTGATCAGACTCATTTCTTCTCATCCTTGTGCTGGCCCCTCTAGAACAGTCTGAGGCTCAGTGATGCCAGTATGTGGAAACTTACACAACTACTTCCTGTGCTGTACTTGTTCTATGGATAAACAGAGGACTTTAGCTTCCAATGCCATCATTGGTATCTTTCACGAGTACTACCTTTTACTAAAATTGATAAGGATAAATCTATCTTTTCAACTGGATATAGTTCCATCTATGCTACAGCCAGAGTGACATTTGGTGTAACATGGTTTTCACACAACCATGTGACCAAGTTATAGCAAAGATGATTCAATGTGTTCTCACTGCAAATTAGTCCTATTGTGTGTAAATCTGCATTTGTCAGTCCACAACTATCTGGCTGCCTACCTGAGTTTTCCCAGCGCAGTCTGGGAAAACTAGGCAGCTATCCCATAGTACAATCAGTGTGTCCATTACTTCAGCAGGTGTAGATTGGGGGTGAAATGTGATTTCTGAGACACTAATGTGGGGTATTTTTCCCATTTCTTTTGCAGTAGGGTCTAATTAATTAATGCTATGGTAAAGGTTGATGATAATTTTATCTGTGGGCATGGTTGTGGTTTAAATAGCTGTTAGGGTGCCTACAGTTTAGGATAGGTGCTTCTTTTCTCCCTTCCTATAAATTTAGATAAATAAATATATAATCTTGATGACAATGACCTTCATTACATCTCAGAGCAGATTATTGCTCCCTGTGGTCTCCATTTTCTCAGTGAAAGCAATAGATAAAATTCACTCCATAATTAGAGGGCCCAAAGTTGTTCTGGTCTGGTAATCTGGCACCACTGCTGTGCAGAGTGGCAGGGTTCAGGTGAGGGATTCAAGAGCTCAGAGAGCAAACCAAAGAAGGACTGCCTTGTGCCACTCATTTACAAATAGGGTGGGGGATGAGAAAGAGGCAGAATGAACTGTCTACCTCCCAGCTAGAACCAAATCACTTCCAGTTAGTATAATACAACTATACCTGTATTGCATTAGTATTTGTGAATCACCATTGTCACCTGGCTTAAAATTGCAATGAGATGAGATTCAGACTTTTGTGTATTCAAGGATAATATTTTGCATTTACCAGTGGTACCTATTGGTATGTATATTTAGCCAACCATCCACAAACCCTATCATCTTACCACCAACCACCATATATCCAGAAGTAAGGATTATACTTCATACCTTGCTAGTATTGCTTTTTCAAGAAATCACAAGGGCATTTTTTTTTTTACAAAGAAATTAACAACTGGCAAGAACTGAACATACTTAGAAAATCCAACATCCCCAGAACCCACCACCCAACTTTAAATCCTAGGACAAAATTAAAATGACCAACCCCATAACATACTTGGCAAATACCATAGTGCTCATCTGGGAGCCCACAAGGAAGGAGTGTGTTAGGGTGGGATTTTCAAAGGAGTCCAAGGGCATATAGACATTCTGTGGGAGCTGGGCACTGATCTCCCATAGAGATCCCAGCCTTGGCTTGTATGAGAGGGTAGGGAGAGAGCACTAGGGGTACAGTGCAGAAAGCGTAAATCATTTGATGGAACCTGCCTGTTTTGATTTTGCAAGGGACAGGAATAAGGTGCTGCTGGGTTGGTGAGGCCTTTTGTTGCAATGGGACTCTGAGAGCAGGCGTCATGATGAGGGTGGTGTTAATTGTTTCCATCATGGTGCCAAAGGTGTGGCTGATTCTCCCTGTGCTGCATTCTCTTCTTTCTTTCTCCTCCTCTTACCATCCCTCACCCTCTTTCCCCACAGCTGTCTGGTATTCCATCCCTAAAGGACATGCTACTATCCTCCCCATTCTATTACACCAGGATTCTACTTCATCATCTGGGGTACACTGACTGAAGGAGCTTTCTGCCAGCTTCTTCTTTTTTCTCCCTGGCAGAGATAATTGAGAAAGTCAGAACCCTGGGCTTTTTGCTTCCTGCATGTGGTCTCTGACACTCTGAAAGCTGCTGGTTGTTTAATGGCCACCTGTTGGTCTTGTCTGGTCACCAATCTGTCACTGGCTTCTGCCTCCTCCTCTTGTGTGTCTATGGGTAAGGAAAGACTTGCAACATGTTCAAAAGGAAATTTACACCATATTTGGCAGCAGCATCGAGTCAATGGGTGCCAAGAATATGACTGGCATCATTTTCTTGGGTCTTTCTCTAGTCTCACATGTGGGTTTGATGTATATTCAGGCAAGCACATATGGTAAAATAATTTTAAGAAAAAGTTTATTCTACATATAGCTGGGTGAATATTGCAAAGAATGTTTTGCAAGCACTTACTCAGATATTAAAATGTATTCCTCCAACCATCATCACACCCACTTTTGTATTTGTTGTCTATGAATAAATTGTGCCATCAAGTTTTACTGGGTCTGAGTGTTTATAGCAATCAAATTTCAGAGCTGGATGCATGAGTATTTATGCCAGAAGTATTTACTCCCTCGCCCATTTAGGGAACAAAAAGAATACTGTGAGACTATTAATCAACACAACTGTGAGCATAGGTGAACCACTTGCCTTGTCAGTGTTACAACCTGGTTAAATACTGAATCAAATTTTGAGTGAGGACCAGCGGGGTCACATTTTTCTTTCCTACGATAAACACACGTCATTGAAATCCTGATGCCAATGGTCCATTTTGATCAAACCAACTCTTTCCCCCTTTTAGTAAGCAACCTGTAACCAGCACTCAAATTTGGCACTTTTCGGGCTGCGTCTACATTCCGAGCTAGGGTTGTGATTCCCAGCTCGTGTACACATACTCGCACTAGAGTATAAATTGCAGCATAGATGTTGTAGCACTGGCAGTGACAGCATGGCTTAGCCATACCGAGTACGTAACCACATGGTTCAGGTGGGTTTGTACTCAGCACGTCCAAGCCGTGCAGCCGCTGCCCTTGCTACCATGGCTACACTACTATTTATACTCATGCTAGCTCTCATCGGGCTAGCACGAGTATGTGTATGCAAGAGGGGAATCACACCTCTTGCTCGGAATGAAGATGTAGCCTCAGTGGGAAATTTTCAAAGTGGTTCACAGGGATTTAGTACCACTGCTTCAGTGGGTGTTGCATGGTTGAAACCCTTGTACATTGCTTTACAAATTTAGAGGGAGATGGTCAAAGGCAATGGGAGTTGGGTGCTGCTTTGTGCCTTTGAAAATCTCCCCCCTCACTCATACATAAAATATGGACAAATACTGTATTTACCATATTACAATGTGCATCTTCACGTTACAGTGTTCTCTCTATACTTTATCAAGGCCAGTTTCCCTCTGAATGGAAGATAGAATACAAAGGAAACAGCAATTAATTTTTGAAATAATTGGTAAATTAGTGTCTGGGATTGCTTTTACAACAAGAGAAGATGAAAACCCTCACCCACGGTGCTCAACTGATGACAAGAAAACATTAGCAAAAATAATATTAAAAGGGCAGAGAAGGAGCAGGGAAAAAAGCTTAACTTTGGGTCAAACAATAAGATTCCCAGGTTTTATCTCTGTAGAGTAAGAGAGGGCATAATAAAAGAGTAAGAGGCAGGGCCATAGGGAGATACTGTCATGAATCCTAGCATTACTATGTGCCCAGAGAAAAACTCAGTTTATTCTTCTGGGGTAAGGCAAGCTCCATCACTTGATTCCCTTGAGTCAGAAATCCGTGTTTAGAAATAGTAATGTGACGGCTACAAAGGCACTCAAAAGAACCCCAAGCACCAGGATTGGTGACAGTGGTGCACTGGATCCAGTACTAACTTAAAAAAACCCACTGAGGATTATGTGACAATTCTTGAAAAAGGGATGTGATATAAGTGGCACAGAGAGGAGAGACCTCATCACAGTTAACAGAAATAAGAATCTTTTCTCCCTCAAGCCTGAGTTATGAAGGAAAAATAGGATGGAAATAATGAAACTGTACTGACAGATGTTACCTAAAGTTCAAGGGACAGCCAAATTCTAGAGCCAACTCATAAGAAAATAAACAGGAATTAAGGAGGGTTAAAACTTCAAAGATAGCGAGCACGGGGGGATAGCTCAGTGGTTTGAGCATTGGCCTGCTAAACCCAGGGTTGTGAGTTCAATCCTTGAGGGGGCCACTTAGGGATCTAGGGCAAAATCGGTACTTGGTCCTGCTACTGAAGGCAGGGGGCTGGACTCGATGACCTTTCAAGGTCCCTTCCAGTTCTAGGAGATAGGATATCTCCATTAATTAGTTGGGTAGTGTAGTGACAGAGCAGAGGTCAGATAGGCAAATACAGATAGATGGGCACCACAGATGGCAGCTTGTGAACAAAACAGAAGTATTACTGGTGCCGATTGTCTTCTCATGCAAGACAACAATTTAATGGATTCGGGGCTGTCTGTAATAATTTATAAATACTCAGTCTTGATGGATTTATTTTGTTATCTACTGCGTGCATACACTGAGCTAGTTCAATAGCAGGACTCTCAGGAAAGACACCCAGGAAGGACGGGGTGGATTCTGATATACTTTTCTTCTCAAATACTTGAGACACAATGCAAGAGCAATCTGCTTTGAAGTTCCACCTCCAACACTCTGCTGAGCTCATGAAATTGGCCTTGGGCAGTCGGTTCAAATGTGTGAACTGAGACAACAAAGATTTGGGGCTGGATCTAAAGACACTCTCAGAGAGACGGAGAGTGAAGATGAACCCAGACTCCAGAGGTTGGTGTCCTGGGGGAAGTTAAATCTGCTTGTGTTCCCATGAGGAGAATAGTGAGACACTAGGTAAGACAGACACATGTGTAGGCCTTTTGTTGCTTTAAAAACCTTTTCTCGTATGTTATGATTTATTATTATTGTTTTTAGAAGGTTGTTTTTGTGGGAGTCCTGGTTGGTCACAAGCTCCAGAAAAGAAAGAACCACAGGTACCTAAACACAATCAGACTTGTTGGGATAAGCACAGCTGATCCACAGGGTACTGTAGCCCAGGACCTGGTCTACATGATTCCGCCCCATTAGAAGGGAGGTGTATTCAGATGAAAAAAGTGGTTGGAGGAGCAGCTAGCACTGTACCCATGAAAAATGACAATGGAATATGTTGTGAGTGTAGAAGTGGCAGCAGGAGTAGTCACATGAGAATATCCACTTGAAAAATAACTTTGTGGTAATATAGCAGAAACCTATGAACAGCAGGTAGCAGACTATCTCTAGCACTGTAGTGAAGAGACAGTGGACAGGAGAAGACTGGCAGTATGTGTGTGTCTACATTCACAGCAGGCAATCTATTGAGTGTCAAAAATTCCCTTATTCCATTCCTAAAAATACAGATACTACCTGTTCAAGGCAAGATGGCATACATGCAAATTGCTTACCAGATGGTACAACTGCCTTTGGAAGAAGCATTAGAAAATGCAGCAAAATATGGTGGAAACCATATTGCAGTGTGCAAGCTAAATGCAATATAGTGGCAGTTGACTTGCTGTGGTTGTCTTTTTAGAAGTCAATAGTTTTATTGGGAACTGAACATCCATCAGAATCCACTTCTCTCTGTTGCCCCAAATTTGTATCAAAGCCACCAGGCAACAATACTGTGAAAGCATTTGATAGTGTCAAGAAAAGCTTCATCTCACCATGAAAATTTGAACCAACACTCTGATATCTGATGTATAACGAAATTGGTGAAGAGTTTGTACCTTTGTTTGTCTACTCTGCCCCATCAATACACTTACATGGCCTCCATTACCATAGCATCTGAGTGCCTCCCTAGTATTTAAAAATAGAACTGACAACAAACCTTCCAGATTTATGGCTTCAGTAAAGTGACAAATGTGATGCGTGCCACCAAGAATGAGCAATGTACTATGTGCCACGTTTTGCACATTGCACTGATTTTATTGCCCATGACTTGCTATGCTGACAAAACAATGTAGAAAATACACTGTCTTATGCATACAAAGAGCCAATACCGCATGTGGATGTATGCACAGAGAGAAAGAGTCCCACACAAATGCATCTGAGGGAAGAATTTGATATAGAGTATAGTCACTTGAGTTGCACCTTGCCTGTTCTATATTTACTCTTCTCTATTTTTGTAGATTTATAGTTCAAAGACATCATGGCAAAGGTACTGTACTGATATGTCTGAAGCCAGCTTAGAACACTACTATAAGATTGCAAAAAAAAAAAAAATGAAGTTACATAATAATAAACAAGAATAGTGGAAAATCGGATTTCTACGGACCATTCTTCTTCATGGTTGTATGACGGTAGCACCCAGAAGCTCCAGATAGGTCAGAGCTTCATTGTATTGGGTGCTGTGCAAATTGTAAACCAAGTTTAAACATGTCTGCCAGGCTTGGCAGTGGTGCAAGTAGAGTGACCAGACAGCAAGTGTGAAAAATCAGGATGGGGGTGGAGGGGTAATAGGAGCCTAAATAAGGAAAAGACCCACAAATCGGGACTGTCCCTATAAAATCAGGACATCTGGTCACCCTAGGTGCAAGAGCCTATGTCTGGAGCAGACACGACATCTTGACAGTATTTTCATTCCTTACAACTAAGTGGTCTATTAAAAGTGAACCAGTTCAATAAACCAAAGCTAACAAAAATCCTGACAACTCATTATTTTTGTCAACTTCCATCTCTTCCTGCATCTTCAACATTTCCTTTGTTATTATCCTCCCAATCTTCCTCACCATTTAGTTTGCCTCCTGTGCTACACCAGCTGACGTGTATCTTTTTCATTTCAGATGCTCCTAAAGCCTTGGGAACTGCTTCCTGAAGAGACTTATACAACTCTGGGACCCAATTGTTAGAAAAGTAGTTGGTACTGAATATTTGCTACTTGTTCCATAAGTTTCTAGGCATCCTTAGTTTGCACTAGGGCTGCCAAATGATTTAAAAAAATAATCGCAATTAATTGCGAGATTATTCACCTCATACAAGTACAGTAGTGCAATCTTTTTATTGTGAAAGTCCAATTTACAAATGTAGATTATTATTATTTACATAAGTGCATTCAAAAACAAAACAATGTAAAACTTTAGAGCCTACAAGTTGAAGCATGAAGGTACATATGAATGTTTAGCATATCTGGACACAATATCTGGCTCTACCAGCTACAACAGTGCAATTGAAATGCCTGTTCTCGCCTTCAGGTGACATTGTAAATAAGAAGTGGGCAGCATTATTTCCCGTAAATGTAAACAAACTTGTTTGCTTTAGTGATTGGCTGAACAAGAAGTAGGACTGAGTGGATTTGTGAATTGAAAAATACTCTCTTTTTTACAGTGCAAATATTTGTAATCAAAATAACAAAGTGAGCACTGTACACTTTGTATTCTGTGTTGTAACTGAAATCAGTAGATTTGAAAATGTAGAAAAACTTCCAAAATATATATAATACATTTAAATTGGTATTCTATTATTGTTTAACAGTCTGATTAAAACGGCGAGTAATCGTGACTATTTGTTTTTAAATCTAGTCAATTTGTTGTGGGTTAATCACATGCATTAACTGTGATTAATTGACAGCCCTAGTTTGCACAGATGGGAAAAAAATATTGCTTGTGTTTTGCATGTATTTTGTTCACTTTTGCAATGTATATGGGGCTTTGTAAGATGGACTTTGCTGAATTTTGCTAGTCTTTCAAATATTTCTTCAGTAGCAGAATGGCTCATATGAGAGACAATTTGCATATATTCCATCCTGCCTTCAGCACCTGGTGCAATACTTTACCACTCTGCTTCACTTCCTCCTCTCCTCTTAAAGATTATTACCCCCAAACAGAGAATGGACTCCCTGTGCTTGATCTACTGTTGATTATATATCCCACTGTCTCTTCTTTTTCTCTCCCACACTACTGCAGCATGATGCCCACCTTCCCAAACATCACAAGAGCCATCATGAAATGCATTTGCAATAACACACACTGCTGAATCTAATTCTCCAACATTAGTCAATATGACTCATCAGATCATGTGCAAAATCAACTGATGGCAGCTCCCCCTTTGTTGATCAACATAAAATAAAGTGTAGTTGGTATAAGAGCTGGGGGTGGATTTTTTAAAAAAAAAATCATAGAAAGCTTTTCACCAATATATGTAATCCTCATTCAGATTACATTATTGGTTCCGCTCACTGATGTGTCAGTGGATGGTTACATATTCGGAAGGTCCTTTTTCCTGAATACTATACATCTGTTCTCTCTTATAGATGATTCAGATGAAAAAAGAGATAAACACATAAAACTTGAAAATGCCACACCTGAACCCTTAAGGTAAGACAGCTGGCTAATACTTCAGTTTCTGGGACACCACTTTAATAAACATTAGTTGTTGTAATTATTGAACATTTTCTCATGGAAACATTTCCATCATATTATTTCATCTTTGAGTCCATATTAGCATAATTACTTGCTTTATGACTACAATTTGGGAGTTTTAGAAGCACAAAGGACATAGCTGGAGAATAAGAAACTCACTCTGGAAAGCCTCTGCATTGCCAATTGCATGACTGGCTTGCCAGGGCCAATTAACATTTTTTTCCCATTTTTCCCTTTGATTGACTTACCAAAATATTCCAGACTTTCAGAATCACTCACGCTCCTTTTTCAGGTTTTAGAGATACATAGCAACATGAAGCACATTCATGCAGAGTAAGTGCTCTATGGAGTATTAAAAACCACTTAATCTGTATAAATACGCGTCAGGTTGCTCAGTTTTTACACCACCTTGAGAATGAACTGTAGCGGTTAGAAGCTGCATAATGCATTTATTTAAAAGGAGATATATAATCTGTGATACATGTATCTTCCCAGTGATTATTGTCAGAACAGCAACTTATTCTTTCTTATATTTTTGTACTTCACTGCACTGTATTAATGCAAGCGACAAAGAGAATTCACATTGTATGCCCTCTTACATTCAGAATTTTGTTTTTATCAATGTTGATTTAGCGGATAAGCATGAGATATGTATAAGTATGGAGTGATTTTTGCAAATCAGTGCAGCAAGAAGGATTTATACTTTTAAACAGCTACATGTAAACAGTATTTATTTCCTAATCTAGCTAAATATGTTAGCCCATGCATAACAAAGCATACCTTTTTAGTCTCCATTGAATCTAATTTTCATTGTCAACAGAGCTGAAAGAAATGATGTCTGACACACCACCAAGAGCATGATATTGGAATGTCAACTATTTCGCTTTTGGGGTTTACATCACCACATAGTCTAATAACTCCTTACACCACAATTTAATTATTTCCAAAAATAGAAAGCATGCTTGTATTGTGAAGCATTCCCACGGGATATCTTACATGCCCTCAGAGGAATCTAACTTCTATATTTAACATCTTTACAGTGGTAGCTGTGTGTCATAGTATAACGATTCTTGCGCATAGATATAATCCAACTGTTCTCAGTGGTGTATATAATAGTGCATCCATAAATCCTATCTACTCTTAGATATATAGTTCTTAAGTATAATACAATTTTGGTTAAAAAATAAGGGGTGAAATTCTGGCCCCATTAAAATCAATGAGCGTTTTGTCATTAACTTTAATGCAGCCTGGATTTCACCCAAGGAATAGAATAGAATAGACTGCATTCAATTTCATCACAACTTTTGATGTTTGGCATCAGTATGTATATTACTAAAACAAGCATGGAGGAAGCTTGCAGGAAAAAACAAGCCCACATTCTGTGGGCCAGGGCATAGGGTGATTCAGTAGGTGTCCCTCTTTCCTGAGTGTATGCCGAGGCCCAGGATGCCAGGGGTTATTGTGCTGCTGCATATTCTGGGTCTGGGTCATTAATGCTGAGTACAGGGAGGTGAAAACTCCCTCCCCACCCCCTTACCAGTGAGGTTCCCTGCATGCCAGGGATGATTTGCCTTCAAAGAAGACAGGATACATTATTCCTATTGGTTTTCTTAGGGGTAAAGCGGCCCTCTTACTGGCTCTCCTGGCTGGGTTCCCATCCCAGGCAACACCATCCACTTTTGGGGCTGCACTGTCTCTAACAGCTCCATCCTGCCAGTTATGAAGGAGGTTGCAGATAGACCCCTGCGCAGGACTATTTTTTAAGTTACGCTTCCGCCCTGGCCTGAAATACCCACTCTCACTCGCTCTGGCATTGTTTCTTGCATTTTTATCCTGCTCCCAACCATGAAAACCTTAGATTCCACAAGTCCCGCAAGAGAGACTGATTCCCCATGCTACTTAAAAAAAAAAGAGGTCAGTTTATATATAGATAGATATATATACATATATACACATACATATATGGTATTCAGACACAATTTACTACTAAACATTTTGCTTAAACCATGTCAAAAATACTTTAACTCTTGTTAAAATAGACATCAAATCTCTTTCTATTTCTTGCTTAAATTTAAGTATTAAAACCTTTATTTTAAAAAAAGAAAAACTTTCTTTACATTGCCAAAATTCTATTTATGACAAACTGACGAGAGATTTAGTGTTTTCCTGCAAATCATCACAGACTGTTTTTTTTTTTTGCCCATCCAATCCTGCCTGCAACAAAGTACATTTTACCCACTCCTGCTATTATGACAGCAGGTCCTGTGGAACTTGTGTGATCCCAGTGCAGCTGTAGGCTCTGGTTGCAGAATCCCCAGATGCCTCTTTAGGGCAGTTTTAACTCTCCCCTGAGCACACTTGAGCAGCACAAAAAGGACACAGCATTTGCTGGATGCAGAGTTTAATTTTCCCTTATCTTGCTCACACACACAAAAAAAATGAGGATATGGCCTGAGTCACAAATGATGCAGCCACATATTTGTCTTGCTCGTTTAGTTACTTCCCAGGATTCTGGCCAGAGGTTTTGATTTCGAGAACTCTTTCCCATTGTAGTTGGTTGAATAATATTTCTCAAATAATTTCACAAAATTTTTCAAATTATTCAGGTTTCTTTCCCCCCATTATTCATCCATCTTAAAAACAGGCTGAATAACTCTCTCTTTCTCTCTCTCTATGTACATGAATTTCATGATGCATTTTGGAATACAACATGCATATTTTTCCCATTGTTGGACCAGGTCTAGTACCCTTCCACATAAACTATATGACTCCTGGTGTGCATATTCAAATGTTGTGTGAGCTCACTGCTGTGCAGAGGTTCTTCTGTTTGGAGCTTAGTGCAGGACAGGGGTCTAACTTTGTTTCACTGCTGATGGCTAAGGATTCTACTATACGGTGTCATAATTCTTGAGCTCTGTAAATGTGTTTTATAGTCTGGATCATTTAATTTTGTTAGGCAAATGTGCTTCATTTTTAATGATAAAATGTTCTCATGCTCATCTCTAATAACTGTTTTTCTCCTTTGTAACAACTGATGCATAAAGTCTAATCTTTTGTAGTTGAAAGAAGATGTTCTTTGAGGATTGATTTAGGATCTGCCTTTGTCTTACTAATTTTTAATTACATGCAGTCAGACCTGATTAATCTGAATTAGTATGCAAAGCCCATTTTTAGAACTAAATAAAAATCAGATTAACAAGTAAAGGGTACATACAAGGATGTGTTAGAAGATTGGTTAGAAGTGAATTCCTTGTTATTCTTAAACATACACATTTCCATCCGTACAATGTCTGCCTCCACATTGACTATTTAGTTCTGCTGTGTTATAGAGCTTTAATTCCTTTTGGTCCTGACTGGGCCTCTAAGCATAATAAATAAAATAATATTAATGTTTTATATAAGAGAAACATGGACGTAACAAGTTCAATCCAGTCAAGGCCTTTATGAACAAATAAGTGTTCATAGGCTTTTAAAGGCCACATGTGTTTAAAGGCCACAAGGCACTTTGCTTAGCCCTTACCACAGGAGTGGTCTCATTGATGTCAATAGGACTTAAGCACATGCTTAAAATTAGCATTTATTGAAATGCTTTTTCTGAACTGGGGGCTTGCGGAATAGGGCTGGATTTACTCATCTGTGGACAGTGTGTTCACAGATATTCTGCAAGTAGAACATTTAACTATATTTGTCATTTTCAATTAATGATTGCATTTTACTCAATGCAATCTAATTATTGCCAAGAATGACTTCTATTTGTCAAAACTGTCCAGTATTGTAACACTTTAATAGCAGCTAATTCATATAGGTTGTAGAATAATCTTAATCTAAAACATGGTATATTATACTGTTAACATTATACTGGAATAGATTTTATTAAAAAGCTTTTCAAATACAATAGAAAATGCATCCATACAAAGCTGGTAGTACATTAGCTACTTTCATTTCAAATGACAAATAGACATCGAGTGTAGACAACAAGGGTTTTATTCTTGACTGACCTATACCCTATTCATGCTCGATTTTTTGTTCTTTTTTTTCTCCTGGAATTTATTTCCATGTTGTGTACAAGAAATTAAAAATGACTCAAATTATCAAAATGGTTTTAATTGGCATGCAGTAAGTAATTTCGCTAGTACATTGTCAAGATGCCAAGATGAAAAGGGACTGAAGCTCATGGAAAAAGACAGAATTGACATGAATAGATAAAAGCACTTGTCCATGAAAAGTAAACAAACTTAGAAAAAGGTCTATGTGCAAATCAGATCCAGCTATGTGACTGGGTTCACTGAGCCATCCCTGTAGATTATTAATTAATTATTATTATGTATTATTAAAATAAAAAGCTGAACAAGTTGAAGACGCAGGGGGAGACAAAGTGGTTTTTTTTTTGGTGATTCATGAGTAAGGCTACGTTTTAGTCCCGGGTATTTTTAGTAAGTCATGGACAGGTCACGGGCAATAAACAAAAATTTACAGCCCGTGACCTGTCCATGGCTTGTACTATATACCCCTGACTAAAACTTGGGACTGGGGTGGGGGTACTGCGGGTGGTCATGGGTGGTGGCCCGGGGGGCACCGTGTGTTCTCGGGGAGGTGGCCCAGGCGTGCCGCGGGTGCACGTTGGGGAAGCAGACCGGGACCCCTGCTGGTGCTGCGGGGGTAGGCAGGCAGCGGCGTGCGTCCCAAGCCCCCTGTTGGTGCTGGATGGGGGGGTTGGCTCTCTACCTGGCTCCTTGCGGCTCCCCGGAAGCAGGGACATGTCCCTCCCTCAGTTCCTAGTTCCACGCACTGACCTCACAATGGCTCCGCAGCTCCCATTGGCCAGGAACTGGTGGCCAATGAGAGCTGTGGGGGCAGTGCCAGTGGGCGGAGGCAGCGTGCGGAGCTAGGAACTGAGGGAGAGAGGGACATGTCCCCGCTTCCGGGGGAGCCCCCCCAAGGTAAGCGGCACCCAGAGCCCTTACCCCTTTCTGCACCCAAACCTCCAGCCCTGAGTCCCCTCCCACACCCAAACTCCTGCTGCTGCTGGGGAAATAGGGTGCGGTGGCCCGAGACAGTGTGGCTGGCCCAGGGGCTGCCTGAGCTGCTCAGGAGGCCTCCAGGCTAGCTGCACCGTTCGCTGCACAAGTCACGGAGGTCCCGGAAAGTCACAGAATCCGTGACTTCCATGACAAACTCGCAGCTTTATTCATGAGCATTTTCTCTAAGAACTTTTGATATATACAGATGAGATTAATCCATGACCATGGTGATACATTGTATATCTAATTTCTCCTGTTCTTCAACTCAAAGTCCTCCAATACTGCAAACACTTGATTATGTACTTAGATGATATACTTAGGTTCTTTGCCTAACTGGTCCCTAAGTCAGGAAAACTCATTTCTTTTCCTTGTCTATGAGAAATGCCTACATTTCCCATTGATTTGTATTTCATCTATGGGTCTCTAACAATGATCACATTATTGGCAGACCCCGTCTCATTTTCCCATCCTCCACCAAAAAAGAATAAACAGAATGGCTGTACAGTTGTTTAAAAATCTGGCACTTGCCCTTATGAACTTTAGCTGTTAGAAACTCTGTTCCAACATTTCTTAAGAGGAAATACAAATCTGCCCATTTTAATGTAATTCCTATTGCCCTTAATTCTCTTCCTTCTCTCTAGATAAATAAAAAGATTAATTCTCCCACACTACTGAAGCTCTGCTTGGCTCTAAATTAGATCAAGCTGGGAGTTTTCCTCATTACAGCAGTTCTCCCCTGCTGGCAGAAGGACTCTTGTCTCTGTCACTTGTCGGCTGCATGTCTGCTTGTCCTTACAATTAAATTGTAAATCCCACATGATCATCATTCAGCCAGGAAGAACAGTCTATCTGGGCTTTTAACATATTTTTAAAGATACATTTATATAAATAAATTCTTATATATATTGCTTCTGGACAAACACTGATGCTGCTAATAAGGTTTTAGACACATAGGAAATATTTAGCACTGGAAATATAGTGGAAGCTTTAATTTTCAGATTGTGTTTATTTCAACAGAAAGGCATCTCAGATTCAAATATGTTGGGTAGTCACTTGAGTTTCCTGGTCCCTTCCCTTTGTGTAGCAACATTGTTTTCTCCAGGCAAGCATATTCTGCTGCTCCACTTTCCAACATTTTATTTATTAAACTTTTAGGTTTTTTTTATAAAACCTTCATAGGTGTCCAGCCTAGACTCTGGGCCATCCAGCTCATAAATGAAATTACACTATTATCAGAATGCAATACAAAGACCTGACCATATCACCTGGACATACAATAAGATAAATATCCACCAGTGAGTATGAGGTTAGTCAACTAAAGCCAACCTCCACCACCTCAACCAGAAACCCACCCCATCCCCAAAAGCTTAGGGAATAAAGATGGGCAGTGTGGCAGGAAGGTTGACAAATCCCAGTTCTGTCTGACTACAGATGGGGAGCAAGTTTCAGAGCTGAAGACCCCTCACACTGAATACCCTGCCAACAGCACCCTCCTTTTTATACCGAAGGAGCTCCTGTTTGAGCACTTTTGGTCATTACAGCTGCAACACTATGGCCCAGGGAAAGAGGTGATACCTCAGGTCATTAAGTCCTGAACCATTTATGACGTTATAGGTTAATACCTTGAATTCCTCCCAAGATCTTACTGGAAGTTAGTGCAGACTCCTGAGCACCGGTGCAATGTGCTTCTGATGTGAAGTGAAGTGCTGGAAGCTCCATTTCTTTCACTGCAAACTAGACTAGACAAAAAAATAATAAGCAGTGCATCACATGCTACAGAATTATTGAATAGTCTCAAGGTGTAATCCCCGTAGATTGGTGTGGATTACTGGGACAAGGTCCACATACTACACTATTCTTGTCAGGTGCAGATACATTTACAAATTGTGAGAAATTAAAAATAATGGGAGTTCATCTTTCAAATATTAAGCTGTGTGTGTCATAAAAATATGTGGAAACACTTTTAGTGTTTATAATTATGTTCTACTATGCCCTCACTTATTTTGAGAGATGAGCTGATGAGAAATCTGGCAATTTTTGAGTCAGCTAAGTATTTGTGACTATGAAAAAGCAAATTTGCTCATCTATCTTTGGAACTCTGAACTACCATACTCATTAACAACGCATAGTTTATCTATGCCCAAATTCAGCAAAGTGGTTAGCACATGTGCTTAACTTTAAGTACATACTTAAGTTCCATTGGGACTTGACTTCAGTGGGACATGAGCTCACACTGGATCACTTGCTTAAATGATTTGCTGAGCTGGATTCATATTTCTGAAATGCAGCTATATCTGAAATTCAGATACACAAAAAGAGGTGAAACATTAAAGCTTCATGATTTTTCACCTCAAAATTGCATTCCAATATCACTTTGCTCTGTTGATTATTGTATTAATGAAGACTAAGCTAAAGGGTGAATAGGTTCAGTGGGAGTTCAAGGAGGAATAATTCTAATCTCATAGGTTTACTAACCACAGTCCTTCATAAACATGAAGCAAAATCAGTGTATATAGTAAAAGGAATTGCTCATTTGAATTTTAAAAAATTCCCCATGCAACTGGTAAATTAAATGTCAGTGTAAAGGCATTTTTTGAATGTTAAAGTGTATGTTTATTACAACTGTTCTAAATTTAGATATCGGGATAAGCTTCTAGTGATGTCCTGGTGTAACGGGTCAATGACGCACCCCTGCGGCACCTCCTGTCGGTCGTCCTGGGAATTAGTTCTTCGACCCAGGAGCGCCCTCTGCAGGCCAGTGTCTTGCCTTGCCGCTGGCCCCCGTGTCCCTCCCGGACCCCGGAGCCCCTTCTGCTGGGGTTCTGCCCCCTGCAGTACCCCACGGTCTTTCTGGGTCTCCCCTCTCCGTGGAACCCCCAACCCCCTATCCCCACCTCGCCTCAGTCTTTGGCTACTGCCAGTCACCATCTAGCCCCCAGTCACTGGGGCAGACTGCAGAATAATTGCCACTCATCATTGGCAAGAAGGGTTTGGACCTGCTGCCTCTGCCTACCCTTGGGCTGCCCCGTTGCAACCCCAGTACCTTTTCGGCCCTTAACAAGGTCTGCAGCCTGGGGGTTTTCCAGGCTGGAGCTCCCCCAGCTCCTCTAGCCTTCTCCCAGCCCTGCTCCACTTTAGGTACCCTGCTCAGCTCCCCAACAGCCAGGCCCTTCTCTCTCTACAGGCAGAGAGAGACTCTGTGCTCCCGGTCCACTGCCCTCTTATAAGGGCCAGCTGGGCCCTGATTGGGGCGTGGCCGCATCTGTGGCTGGCTCCCTGATCAGCCGAGGCTTGCTGTTTTCCCTAGCAACAGCCCTCTTGCCACCTCAGCCCTCTCCCAGGGCTGATTTCAAGCTCTCTGGGCAGGAGTGGGTGACCACCCCGCTACACCTGGATATCAGGACAAGCTGTAGAACCACTACTAAGGTGTGGCTTAATCTCCCTGGTGATGTGTTGGAAGCTCTATTTCCTTCATTGAAAACTAGATTAGCCAAACACTAGTGAATATATAAGGAAGGACACACCCGATGACCTAATCACTCTTTTCTGCCTCCAATGTCTATGATTCTATAAGAAATACATCCCTTTACATGGTAACTTGAGTATCTATATGGCCCAAAACAATATTAAAGCTTTTTGCAGTCGGATATTAGAGGATTGTGCTAGGCATAACTCATCTACACTCTGATAAAGGTGTGTGTGTGGGGAGGGGGGAACCTCACCTCCGATCTGGCTAACAATAAAACCCCTTAGAGTAGGAGTATATTTTTTAAAACCAACACAAAATAATTATTTCATCTCTAGACAACTCAACCTGCTACCTCAGCATTTTGTGTTGCCTATATTCCTATGCAGCCCTATTGAATATAGGTTCTTCATTTTCTTAATATTTTGTCCATGTAGCTCTCTTAAATTAACTATTATAGGAATATTTTTTAGGTACCCAGAGCCTTCTGATTGTACTGGTATCACACATGTGAATCTTTTCATAGAAGCTTAGGTTACCACAGGAACCGCACCAGCCTCATCTGCTTCTTTATTTTGAGTTGTACAAACCATGCAGTATGGCACATACTCATCCCTGCTTTGGCATGCCAAATATACAAACATTAGAATCCCAGAGATCTATGACTAACCATTCTCTTTCAGAAAAGTTCTACTCTCTGTTCCTGTTGGAATCAGGCACAAAGATAGTGAACACAAAGGGACCTTCAGCTCTTTGCCCATCTAGGTCTGGGTTTTCCTGGTTTTCTATAGGTCCCATCACTGTGTAGCCAGGTGCTTCCCAGGTAAATTAGATTTGCATGGCAAGGTCCCTGGCAGACTTCAAGGAGTCTTATGCTTTTCTCCTCTCTCTGGTTTTGAGAAACTGCTTGGTATATACATATATTTTCCTTTCCTTCTCCCACATCATTCTGGTTATGGTGTGGAAACTTTATCTAAGAGGAGGTGGTCTTGCAGAATGCCCTATTGGTGGTCAGTCAAATCTCTTCTGGAACCATGTTCCATACCTGTAGCCACCCAATTAAGAAGGGGGCAAGGAGACAGTGGAGGGATTGTATCCCAGGGGTGATCTGCTCCTGCAAGCCTTTCCTGTTCAGGAGGTGGGCAGGAGTTTCTGTACAAGTTGGAGCCTCTAGTGTCCTTTTGCCTTCAGCCCCTATACAGTGAGTTACAGTAATCCAGTCTGGAGATGACGTGTGCATGACTCACTGAGGCCAGATTCTTGTCTCAGAAGAAGGGATGAAGTTTTCTAGCATGCTGGAGGTGAGAGAAAATATTTTCTGCCAGTAATTAAACCTGATTAGCTAGGCTTAGTAATGACTCCAGCAGGACCCACATTTTTTGGCACTTTGACAAATAGAAGAGAAATCTCCTTTGTCTCCATTGTCCTCTAGTTCTTTGAAACATTTCCCCATTCTGACTGGCATCACTTTGGCCTTTCCCAGGCTGAGCTTGAGCCAGCTGCTGATATCCTGTAGGCATTGTTACATCTTTTGGTAGTGTTTCTAGAAACAGGCCCTTACTATGGAATACTCCATCTGTGCATCTATCTGTGTGTATGCTTCACATTCTATGGGTGTGATCTACTTTCCTTACATTGGTGTAAATCCCTTGAAGTCTACTGAGTTACTCATATTTGCACAGGTATTAATGGGGGGAGTTAACGAGCGGTTGAATACTGGTTGTGATTAGTGTATTCGACAATAATTTTCATTTTCATTTGATGGCGAAATTATTAGTGAACACATTTTTTCATTATTCTACCATCTCCACAGTTGGTTGAACTGTAGTTATTTTCAGTGCCTGAAATTTATATAGTTTTTGTTGTTGTTGTTCTTTCTAATAATATTACTGGCTCTTTTTCTCATTTCTGTATAAGAAGTAAGTTGTTAACATTGAAAACAACAACAAAAAGGAGATCTTTCACTTCACTTACCTTTACCTAAAATATCCTTTATTCAAACTAAACTTGAAGAGTATTACATACGTCCTTTATTCCTTTTATATCTCAAACTTCCACTACTGTTGGGTCCCAGTGGTGTATCAGGTTGTAAGAAATGGAGATTGGTCCTTCAATAAGCATTAAAACCTAGGAAAACATATCATTGTCCAGAGTGCATACTTTTACCTCAGAACATTGCCTGAAATTTTGATGTATGTGTTCTGTATGCTGTCTCAAAAGTGACACAGGGATCCTAAAGACTAACAGATTTATTTGGGCATAAGCTTTCATGGGTAAAAAAAATCTCACTTCTTCAGGTGCATCTGAAGAAGTGAGGTTTTTTACCCACGAAAGTTTATGCCCAAATAAATCTGTTAGTCTTTAAGGTGCCACCAGATTCCTTGTTGTTTTTGTGGATACAGACTAACACAGCTATCCCCTGATACAGGGATCCTGTGATGCAGGGTTTGCTATAGAAAGCATGTGCTGCTTATTGAATATCAGAGTAAGTTGTTTTGAACATCTGTATTACTTAGCATGTAAGTTATTACAGTCCTTGGGCTGCAGATACTTACACATCTTGTTTTTGGAAAGTTGTTCAGTATTTCCCTTGATATCAGCTAGTCCCTCACATTTTGGAATATGAAAGTCTCAGATCCAATAATTTTGATGCTTCCACTTATATACATGGAGTATAGAAAAGGTTTGAGGCAATGGCCTTCTGTCATTTACTCAGCATATAATATATCCTTTTCATTATTAGGACATGTGATAACATGAATGATAGGGCTGAAACCCTACACTCCTCGGAAACTTAAGGATAGTACTGCCACTGTATTTAATGCCTTTCTAGCAGTACTTCAGTTCTAGTTTGCATATTTTATTGTTATGCTTAGACTTATCTTTACAGGCTTTATACATTATTATGAATACTAGCACAGTATGTTAAATACATCTCTTAAATCTCTTATTTTCTATTTCTATACTTTGCAGATTTAAAGAAGGAATTTTCAATTATATATTGAAATATGAGCTGTTATTTTGATACAAAACTATCTTGACTCTTAGAAGTGAAAAGGAGAGACATGGGGCTAGATTTACTGGTACACCCTGGCTGCTTTGTGTTGCTCCAGTGAGGCAAGGCAACCATAAACCTGGTTTAACTGGTCAGTTAAACCAGGTTTATGGCTTTTTTGCATTGGCGCGACAGTGCAAAGCAGCCGGAGCATGCTGGTGAAGTCAGCTCATTAATTTTAACTAGAGACTGGGCCTGGAGCTGGGTCTTTAATACCTGTGGTCTACAGTTCTCGCTGCCTTTTTGGAGGAATGATTAACATGACTGTTGACAGTGACATATCTTGAATCCCACTCATTTGACTAATAATTCTTATTATAGCCATAAAACATGATGCTCCTTGCAGTTATCAAACAAGAAAAAAATAGTTCTATTATCAACAGTTTCATTTTAAGTCTCTCTTCATATTTATGATGCTTCTTCTCAAGGATCCAATGGCAGAAACATTACCCAAGCAGCAAGGATCTAGGGGCAGGCCTACTTTGAACTACTACCCCAGTTTTTAATGGCCATGTGGGGCAGTTATACTGGGCAGGGATCACCAGAGTACAGTATGTCCTGCTCCTACTCCCTTCTACTCCTGACGCACCTCTTATTCTTGGGGAAGAGAAGAAGGTAGGATAGAGTCTACACTTTGGGTGTCCTCAGCTGTTGTTGGGCAGCTTTCAACCCTGCTCAGCCTGTAGCATGGCCCAACGTAAGTTTAAAATATAACTTCATGCTAAAGACAGATGGGGTAACCCTAATATAAAAATACAGAATAAAAGTCATATAGTCCCTTTAGACCCAAAGGATTTTATGGATCTCGATCAATTAAGTTCGATAGAAATATTGTATCAGTTAGCGAGCCTCAAAGATAACACAGAAAGACATAGGTGCTGGAACTGCGGGTGCTGCCGCATCCCCTAACTTGAAGTGCTTTCCATTATATACAGGCTTTACAGTTTGGTTCAATGGCTGTCAGCACCATCACTGTATAAATTGTTCCAGCACCCTTGCAGAAAGACCCCACTTACCGTGTTTTGTCTTCAGAATAGGGATTGCCTCCAAAGGTTCCTTGGTTGCAGCTGGAGCAGAGTCCAGTTCTTCCCTCCCTAGAAATCTTCAGGCTTTCAAAAAATCCAGGGGCAGGCCCAGTTATAAAAATGCAGTTTCCTATTAACAAACTCAGTATGCTATCCAAACAAGATTAGAAAACTCTGGGGGCTAAATATGACTAAACAATTATCTGATTCCAGTGGAGGCAATATACACTCTGATATTAAGAAGACACCGGGGGATTTAAAACCCATTTTATCCAAAAAGAAAATCAGATTTGAAATATATTGGATTCGGGAAAAACTGCACTCAGCCAGTATCGCAAATCATTAATCTAGGTTAGAGATATAAGCCAAACTCATGTTCTTTACTCCATGGGACTATCCAAAATCCCAGTTTCGGGAAATAAATTTTTGCCACTATTGAGCATCATGCTCACTGCCGTGGGATCCAGGCCTCTGAACTCATACCAGTTCCAGATTTCTCTAAATTAAATAAAGTGTGACTACCCTGAGCCCTGGCTCAAACCCTACATTCTAAATGTTAACATGGCTCCTTTGTGGTTCCCCTTGCTGCCTCTGCTTGTGCCCAGTGCTTGCTTACGAGCCAGAAGACTAGCATCAGGGGTATCCAAAGGGTAGAGGTGACCCCATATTGTCTAAAAATCCAACAGTGGAGCCAAACCTCTCACCCAGCAGCGCCTGCCTCCCCTAGAACTGTGACAGGCAGCACTACCCAGCAACAGAGCACCTTGTTTCAATCCTCATTTCCCTGGACAGCAGCTCTCTTTCAAACCACATCCACCTGCAACTCAGCTAACGGGGTGGGTGGGGGGAGCTCATTACAATACCAAGAACCTTGAGACAGTGGCTTTGAATATTAGCTATTCACACCTCAGTTCATTCTGGTCAGTCTGTGTTCCTTACTCTTAAAGTTATTTAAGTGGCTTGCTGAATGGGCCCAGGGCAGATACTATTATCACTCCTTAAGATGCTTTAAAGTAGGCACAAGACTGACTGATGATACACATTAACTCTGTCTCCCTGGAGGACTGAGAATGTTACCTCCTCAATGCTTCTAGAGCCAGCGAGATTGAGGAGACATTTTAGTTCGGTCCATAACTGGACTTCCATATGTCAATATGTTGTAGAGTTTATCGAAATGCCCTTCAGCTGGGGCATATAACAGTGGATGTGTATCTCTTACCACTTACTCCCTGCTAGCAGAGCAGACTACACTATCTATTTTTACAGACTACATCTACAGCGACAGACTGAAAAGTGGTGGTGAACAGGAAAGGAAACCATAATCATTGACACCTCTTCACTAGCACAAATCTGCTCTATCACCTTGGAGATGGTGTTGCACGCTGGAGATATGGGCCCAGGATGTGCTTGGTTATGGTGCTACCAGCACAATGCCCCCCTTTTCAAAGGTGAGAAGCAATGGGCCTGGGGTGGCATTGTGGACAAAAAATGAAGAAGACATTTGGAAAGAGAGCAAAAAAGTTGGGAGAAAATGCAAATAGCGTATAGAAAGGAGAGCGTGGAAGGAGAGACATATTCAGAGCAAATATTGGGGCGGATCCTCTGTGCTTTCAAGGTGGCACTGCTTGGCATGGACAACGACTCAGGTTCCTTTCTCATACAATAGTCTTATTTCTTTCTCTAGACATTGGCATCCAAGTTGTCCTCACGTAACCCAGTTTATCAAGTTGTCTATTTTTCTCAGAAAAATACTAAGTCAAGAAAAAAAAAAAAAAGAAAGAGCGAGAGAGAGAGCGAGAGAGAGAGAGAGAGAGAGAAGAAATTCTATCGGTGCATCAAATGCTTCAGGCACATTTTCATCTGGAAAAATAATAAGGAATGAAAGGGAATGTGTCAGTGAGCGCCTATGACCGACAATACAAAAGCAGTGATGAAAAAGTACCTTTAAAATACATACATCTGAGTCAGCTGCAGAAAGCCCAGCAGCATCAACAAGTTGCTCAGATAGCACAGAAATGTCCAGGCCGACATTTGAATGTCCAGAGACATTTATATCATTCTCCCCACCATCCTACTCTTGGTGATTCTAACAAAACTATATCACATTTTCCATTGAACTAGGAAATGTTTCCTTCGAGCAAATAAGTAAAACAACTAGTATGAAAAAGTTAAAACTCTTAAAGATCTAACAGCTGGTAAAGATCAAAATCTGAGCACAGACTCAGCCAAACATAGTAAGGGCAAATACTGTAGAAATTCCAGAGCCAAATTTAGTGCAGTAATAAAATAATAATACACATAACCATTTTTTGTGGGCCTGATTATCATTGTATCTAAGCACCTCAAATTGATCCTCACAACACCCCTGTGATGTTGTTATTGTCCCTATTTTATAGGTGATGACTGAGGGACAAAGGAATTTGGGGCTCATTCATGAGCCCAGCAGTGTGCCAAGGCAAAGGAGTAAGGGGGATAGAAGAAGTCCCCTTATCCCTCTGTGCAGGGTACCTGCATCACCAAATCCCTTGAGGGTAGGGTGAAGGGCAGATGCTTCCAGCCAACTACACACTTGATGTTCCTCTGGGTGTGGAGTGGGTGGGAAATCTGAGCCAGTGCAGAAAGGAAAAGGCTTGGTGTGGGTTACATGCCCCATGAAGCAAGGGGGCATAGGGTGCAAAATATGACCCTCAGAGTCCCTGCCCCACTCCTGGGCCAGTGCAGCTATGCCCAGTCCCTTATTTGGATTGGGATTGCAAGATGTCATTCAAGCCTAAAATGACTTGCCATGGGTCAAACAGAAAGTCTATGGCAAAGCTGGAACAGACTCAGATCTACCAAGTCCCAGTCCAGTAGCTTAACTATGAGGCCATTCTTCCTTCCCAAGGTTCATACCTTGTATGATTTGCTCAAACAATTGGTGTAAGTGCATAATAGTGGAATATTAATTAGCGGCATCAGTAGTTGAGGAAAATAAATATACCTTACACATCAAAGACCAAACCTACTCTTATCAAAGTCAATGGCAAAACTGCAATTGACTTAAATGGAAACAGGATCAGGTCCCAAGTAACTAGAAGCAGGAGAAGACACTAACAATAAAGTAAAATAAAGCAGGTCCCCTATATATTTTTCCCCAAGCCACATCTTTCTCCAACACAATTGGGGAAAAACACAAAAATCAGTGTTACATTAGCGATCCTCCAGTCATGTGGGTACACAAACTGATTTAAGCAGAGATTACCTACCACAGTCAATAGTCCTGCAATTTCACATTTTAGTTCTTTCAGAACTCTTGGGTGAACACTGTCTTGTCCTGGTGACTTATTACTATTTAATTTACCTATTTGTTCCAAAACCTCCTCTACAGACACCTTAATCTGGGACAGTTCCTCAGATCTGTCACCTAAATAGAATGGTTCAAGTGTGAGAATCTCCCTCCCATCCACTGCAGTGAAGTTGTAACTAGAAAGGAGCAAAGCTGGAACCACAAATCTGGATCCATTTGAATATCAAGGGGGGCTGAGGGAGGATGGTTCAAATTAGAACCCAAACCTATCCTTACCATTTAGTTTTTGAACTAATGTGGTTGGAAGTTTGTGACTGAGGGCAGAATCTAGCTCATTAATTGAAGCATCCATACAGGGGATGTTTTAGAATATAAAATAAGGTGACCAGACAGCAAATATGAAAAATTGGGACAGGGTGTGGGGTAATAGGAGCCTATATAAGAAAAAGATCCCCAAATTGGGACTGTCCCTATAAAATCAGGACATCTGGTCACCCTAGTATAAAGGGACCCAAATAGGGGTGGGGATAAAAGCTATCAAGGGTCTGAACACTAAGGCAGATGTGAAACTTTCTGATGGCTTCATGGGGTTATTGCTGGGTTTTTTAATATTTTTTTTCTTTAGCCTCTCCTCCCCTACTCCCCATTTCTCCACTGTCCTCTCCTTTTCCTGTTCGCACTTGTTATGTGTTCAAGCATAAGAAGCAGGAGACACAAGACAAGGTAACATTCAGGCTCTACTCCTTCTTCCACGTATACTGCACTTTCCCACCAAGCACTTTCTGAAAGTAGAATGCTGACGAAGAAAGTACAACACCCCCACGCCGATTGGGGAAGTTATCTGTTGTAATATAAACTACCTGTCTGTCTCCCCTCCCTTTTCTCCTGCTCCCAATTTCTGTCCTCTTCCTTTCCCCATATTCCTATTTTTAAAAATATCCTGTTCATTTTAAAGGTCAGTCAATGCACTCTGCAGCTGTGCTCTAGCCACTCCAGCTCAGTAGCTTGTGAAGCAAGACTTGCTTGGAAGTATGTCAGACGTACCAACTGTAATTAAACAGGAACACCATTAATAGCATTCAGAGGAGTGCGAACTGCAGCACTGCCTTTGCGTTGACAAGTTGAGGGCAGACAATGCCCAGGAAGAAATACTGAGTGTTGGATGCACAGCCTTTGAAAATGGATCCTCATTTGCAAAGCATGGTCAAATATATTCCAAGCTATTCCGAAATGATCCTATCCTATAGCACAGAAGTCCCTATTTATTGCTCCTAGGGCCTCTAGGACTTTGAAGAATTGTGATAAATGAAATGCAATATGTTTCTCTAGGGTTTTTTAAAATAAACCTAAAGTTCAATTTTAAAATCATTCTGTCTGGTAACCAACATGGAGAGAGACTTTTGCTCCTTCTTCGCATTCTCCACTATGCTGGGTACAGACTAGTTCAATCCATCTTCCTCATTAGGGTAGTACTTAGTGTTTTCTTCACAGCCAATCACCCACAAGCTCTGCCTATATTTCTTCTTCTGGCCCTCAAAGCGAGAAAAATAGCAAAGATAAGAAAAAGTTAGAGGTAATAGATTTACTCCTTGTCCAAGGAAGAGATTTCTATTACAGGGTAGAATTCTTTCCTGTTACAGGCAAGGTCTTTCAGCATTGAGAAAATACCTACCTTGACAAAATATATGGATACTGTCAAAAAAGTTTTCTGTGGGAGAAGAAAGGTTGAAGCAGACTATACAGCCTTTCTTATAGGCAGACCATAGAGAGCATTAACTGTGGGTCACTGATAATGAGCTGTGATTGTGAGTGTGGTGTATGAGGAAAGGGGATGTGTAATGTAGTGATGTGTCATTTCCATCAACAGACAGGGTGTCAGAAAGTTATTTGTCTTCTCCTTTGATAGAGAGAAATCTGTCTCCTGCTGCAGCACAGTCATCATCCCACAGCAGACATATGTTTGAACTGGTAGGTTCTTCTTTTGTTTCTGGGCCTCTCGGGGATTGCCAGAGTCCATCATATCTTTGATCTGCAGCAAAGCCCCATTACAACAACAATAGACAGGACATTTCAATGCAGTGAAATCAAAGCCATCTAGTACATCAGCAATTAAGCAGAGCACTCATGGGAGAGATTGAGGAAGATTTTATCTCCAGATGCCTTTGTCCAAAGAAGGCCTTTTTCATTTTATACTCATAATGTACACAAGACCATTCAGTACATGGTTGTGGGGGAGTACCCTGACCAAAGTTTACTTATCAACTGATTAGAGCTCTGTTATTTAGCAAGCCCTGTTAACATTTTTAGTGCTTCTTTGGGAGATCATCATTCATATGACAATCCTATCAAAGTGTGTTACCTGGAAATCCCAAGATCCTGAGCATTATTTTAAAAATATAAATGAAGATATATGTATGTACATAGGCTATATTTTCAAATAGCAGGGGCTGATAAAGAAATAGGCACACAAATTAGAGTATAAGTGCACTCACTTTTTTGCATGCACAAGACATTCTCTAATATTGGAAAATTTGGACCTAACTGCAAAATAATTTCCGTTAGGTATGAAAAGTCTGTTGTTTTTTTTTCAGGATAGTGGAGTTGAATGACCAAAGGGGCATTGGGAAACTCACTCCTGTGGGTGACCGGACCCAATGGCACAGGCAAGAAATTGAAACTCACTTAATTTTATACAATGAAAACCAACTTGACCTGAGTGGAAGAGGAATTTTACCAGTTTAGGTTTGCAAAAGTGTGCCACTTGATGGAGACCACTGGGTCCTGGGATTGATTAATTTGACTGGAAGTGCCAGGTTTGACAACTTGGAACCTCTGTTTTATTTTTTAAGAAACTTGCTATTCACGTTGCTAAGCTAATTATGATATATTTCTTTTTACAGTTGCGTCCCTACTTGTTTTAAAACAGGATAGGATTCAGAGCACTAAATACAGATGGCAAATCTGATTGAAAAATGTGTGGCCTGATTCACCACTGCTTCACTGTAGTTTTGCAGCAGTGTGACTCAATCATTTTCAGTGGCATTACATCCTGCCAAAATCCGGAGAAATGCAGGGGTGAGTCCAGCTGTGGGTTCCTAGTCTGGTTTTATTTTTTATTCCAATTCTGAAGGTATTCCTCTTTGGAATTTGGTCCCTCCTGCGTGTTAGAACGTGAATCTAGTGACCATCAGGGCAAGATGCACCTATTTATGGCATCTGATTAACTTTTCTGTTTTAACGTTCTTTAATTAAAGGGCATAGCTCCACATCTGTTTTCTTCCATTGTGTAGTCTCCAAAATTTAGGGAGAGTTTTGCATATTTCTGCATTTCTTGCTTTTGGGTTGAATTGGAATTAATAACATACCATGATATAGGCTGTTCTCACTGTCAGGACCTAATTAAAGATTTTTTTGAGGTGCCAAATAGGAGCAGGGCCTTAAGGTGTGGAATAGGGGATTTAGAGGTAATTTATCTTCATATTGGTCTCACTGCCTGAAGGAGCGATGGGGCCAGGCCATGAGTTGCCACATTCATGTAGTTTTGTGGGACCAAAAGAGGTTGCTTGCATTGCTAGTGCTCATTCTGCTAATTTTCTTCTTTGGGCTTTTCTGGCCGTGGAGAACAACTCCACGTGTAGACAAGCCCTTAGTATTTCAGGCACAACACAAATTTCACAAGAGACAGAACTCCTAAGATTTCCAATGTAAAGCGGTTCAGAAGCTAAAAGTATGGCTAAGGATGAACTAAATGTGAATGGGACGTGTGGAACCTTTTGAAGTTTCCCACACTGTTAGCAAGAGTTTCTTTGTTTAATAATAAGCAGGACTCCTCCTTTCTTAACTAGTTTGGTGCTGTATTTTCAACAGAAGCATTAGCCCAATGCATAATCCCGAAGGGATCAGAAAAACAAAATAAATAACCACCCCCCCCAAACCTTTCCGTCTACTTCTGAAATGGAGCTAAAATTTCACAATAAAGCATTCTGATTCTCTATCAATGTTCTAATAAATGATAGGTGATGCTCCTAGTACACTCACAAAATATGGGTAGGTTGATACTGGAAATTGCATGGACTGAGGGCTGTCTATGCCCCATAGAGTGGCATTGAAAACATGATTAGATACAAGGAAAGGAGGAGATTTCTTCATGACATTTCAAAGCCTTTTAAAGAACAGCACCGTCACCTTTAATTGTAGGGCAAAATCTTCCCACAGGCATGGACTGGTCTTTAAAAGTTTTTAAGCATTTTTAATGGTATTATTAAGATATAAAGCACTGTCATTTAAAAGCTTTTAAAAATATGCTCCTTATCTTCTCCTTTTCAGTACCATGGTCTAGCTTAGGCTAGCAGAAAGGCTGTGCATGATTAGTTAATGTCTGATGATACTTTAATTGACACTATATAGAGATGAAAGCACTCTGATTTTTGTGTGTGTATTTTAGTACTCTATAAAGATGCCAAACTGACAGCCTCAGAGACTGATTGTCTTCTCCTTAGCCAGTAAGGGGCAGCATGCGCAGGGTAGTTCAGACTTTGTTCCATTCAATCAGTTCTTGACCTATCTGCTGAAGCTGCCATCGGAGTTTCAGGTTACTGCCATTTGTGGTGGTGATTTCTGTGGACACCTTAGGAATTGGACTGACTGAAATCACTGACACATTTCACCTAGAATACGAAATAGGGGAAAGGCTTTGTCTCATTGACTATGTCTATGCAATAAATTAATTTTCTCCTTTATTTTCTAATCAATATGCTATGGCTGAAAATATTCCTTAAAATTTTCCATAGAAACTGAAGGTGTGCTCAATCAGAGAGGGCAGCTGGTCTGGGACTCAGACAAGTCCCATCTGAGAAGAAGTCAGCCAATTTACATTTAAAAAGACTCTTCCTAAGAAGGGAAGTTTACCTAGATCCTGCAGAGTGGGAATGCCCTTTGAAAAGATACTAAGTGTGCCTTGGTTCAAAAGAAGTCCTTGAAATGCCTCTAATGCAATCATGGTAAGTAGGAGGAAGTTAAAAGCTTGTGTATTGGCAAACATGCAGTTAGCATTTTGACACAACTTCAACTAAGATTCTAAGGATAACTGCCTCTGGTAACAACAAAGAATGTGCTTTCTGTATTCAGGTCTGGAGCTGGGTGGACTAGGAAAGAACATACTTTGAGCCAGATTGACTGTAAATGGAGTTGTGCCATTTTACAGCAGGTGACAATCTAGCACACAGATTTATAGCAGTGTTGCCAACTCTCATGATTTTGTCACGAGTCTCATGATACTTATTCTTTTTCTTAAAGCCCCAGCTCATGGAGTCAAGTGGATACGCGATGATTTCAGCCTTCATTCTTAAAGAAAAAGTGAGTTTCTAGTCCTCGTGGCTATGGAGAAAGCTTCAAAATGCACCCTAAGGCTCAACACGCAAAAGGGAAATTAAAAAAAAACACCAAATTTTTACATAATCTCATGATTTTTGGTGAGCCTGACTCAGGATTTTTGAAATGTTGGGGTTGGCAATACTGTTATAGGCTAGAGTAAACAAGAGACTGCATACTACAGTGAAAGCTTTGTTATCTGGCATGTTGGGGAAATGGGGGGTGCCAGTAAGTCAAAAATTCCAGTTAATTAAGAGGGGGGAGTTTGGGTGCAGGAGGGTGCTCAGGGCTGGGGGTTGGGGCACAGGAGGGGGTGCAGGGTGTGGGGTCTGGGAGGGAGTTTGGGTGCAGGAGGGGTTTTGGGGTGCTGGATTTGGGCGACACTCACTTCGGGTGGCTACCCGCAAATGGTGATGTGTCCCTGCTGCTCCTAGGTGGAGGCGGCTCTGCGTGCTGCCGCCGCCCACAGGCACCACCCCTACAGCTCCCATTGGCCCCAGTTCCTGGCCAATGGGAGTTGCGGAGCAGGGGCAGCGCAGTGGGGCGGGCGGGCGGGGGGCAGGGGCAGCACATGGAGCCCCCATGGCCGTTCCTCCTTCTAGTAGCAGCAGGGACATGTTGCCGCTTCAGAGGAGCCACGTGGACAGGGCCGGCTCCAGGCACCAGCTTAACAAGCAGGTGCTTGGGGCAGCCAAGGGAGAGGGGCGGCACCGGCGGCAATTCGGGGGCGGCAGGTCCCTCACTCCCTCTAGGAGCGAAGGACCTGCCGCTGAACTGCCGCCGCCAATCGCGGTTTTTTTTTTGCTTGGGGTGGCAGAAATGCTGGAGCTGGCCCTGCACGTGGAGCCAGGTAGGGAGCCTGCTGGCCCCACGTCAGCTGGACTTTTAATGGCCCAGTCAGTGGTGCTGACTGGAGCTGCCAGGTCCCTTTTGACCGGGCGTTCCGGTCCAAAACCGGACACCTGGCAACCCTATTGAAGATCAGAAATGCTGGTTTATAGAGCTTTCCGGTTGATAACGTGCTGGATAACACAACTTTTACTGTACCATGTAATATCTATGAGTCCAGGCTATTACAGTGCAGCTGTCACTGTGCTATCTGAGCATGCTACAGATTTATTCAAGAAGATTTGTTTCTCTCTACCTTCTTCAGCCTGAAGGGCTTTTAAAAAAAAAAATTCTGTCTGAGTTATTGAGGGAAGGCCAGGTAGAAGAAGCAGGTGTTTTACATTTTGTTCTGAAGGCACTGAGGTTAATAATCATTCTGATCTCTTCTCAAAGAGAGTTCCACAATAGTCATGGGAGGTCATTTCCAGGAAGAGTGAGGTGTTATCTCAGGTAATTAGGTACAATCACAGAGAGACGTTTAAAGATGAAGCCTGCAGCCCAGTTTAACCTTTGTGAATAATCACATCACTCACAATAGCATACAGCAACTGGCTGAAAGTAAGTTGATATGCCTTCTGTGTTTGTATGGATTACTTCTCTCTGTATTCTTATAAGCAATATTTTAACTTCACCTAAAGAGCTCAATTCTGAGAAATGCTGAGAACCTTCAAGCTGCAGTTCAAGGTGCTCAACATCTTGCATGGTCACACACATAATTTGGATCTGGCTGTAACGTGGAGTTACAGGTGACCTCCTGACTGCACATGAACATCCTGGGAGATGAAAGCTACTGCCCCCTTAGAGGAGGAAGAGGCCAGGTGAGCTTAACCTGTGCCAAGGTTAATAAAGAAAAGGCAGGAGAAGGGCAGCAGTTTTTTCCCATAATGATGCCACCACCATCATATGGGACTCTGGCATAGCATGTCTTCTGACTTCATGGATGCCAAGTCCTGATTGCCCACTTTCATAGTTTCCCATTGCTAATCCCTGAACTATTGAATCCCCACAAAACTAGATGAATTAAAAATGTCAGCTCTTTATAATGTGCTAATGGTGGATGATTTTTAATACCTTTCAAAATTTCAGAGGCAAAACAGAACGGATATCTGGGACACACTTTATTATGGTGCATGTAAGTCAGAGACACACTTGTTTTGCCATGCAAGTTACCGTCTCAATAGATGACGTTATATAACCAAATACGCTGAAAACAACAAACAACATTACAGTGAAATTGAAAAAAGTCTGGATTTCTAGAATCCTCAAGGCAAGAATAGATTGCTTATAGGGTACCTTGCAGCCCAGTGTCCATTGAACAATTTATTTAGAATTGCTGAGGAATTCTGATCATGACCCCTGCCCCAGAAATTAGCCCTGAAGTGCTGTATTGCAGACTTCGAACTCTCTTAGAAGACATTTGACTTACTTTATTTCCAAATCTGTTGTTTCCTCTCAATTTATTCTAACAACCACTGTTTTCCCCTTTCAACTAACCTTTCAGGCATAAGCAGAAGCTATCCTTTAACTCTAGTCTGGTAAGTCACTAATTACTGCTATCAAAACTGATCTCAATAGAATTCAGGTTACTTACAAGATCAAATACAGCAGTTTAACTCAAGACTGAATATCTTTGTGAAACTTGTTGGACAAAACTGCACTTCAAAAGTTGGTTTTAGGTTAATTATTGTTTCAATGTGTATTATTGATCTGAAAAAGTGGTGTAGTGCTTTTTAGGTATGGTGTATCATTGACAAAAATTTTCTAAATGATCCTTAATGTTCAAATACTGTAATATAAATAGATAATTGGAGATTTTTAGATAATTTACAAACATGGACAATTAACTATATTAGAATTTGTTCCAAACAAAAATATTGCACTGGAGTATGTTGAAAATATTTGAGTCATGAGCTGTTAAAAATGTAAGTGAATAACTTCTGATAAGAAAAACAGGATCAAATTTTCAGTAGAAAGAGGCCCAACTTATCCACCTACATTTGCACATAAGATTACCACAGTTGTGCATGCAATTATAGCAATGTGATTTAGATGGTTCATGGGCTGATATCTAATTATGGTTACTGTGCAACCAACTGTAGGTGCACAATTGTGCATGCAAATAGGCCTTAACCAACTCAAAATGTGGCCCCTCTGATCTTTTTCCTTGATGAGCACAGAGAAGAAAATATAGATTTTGATTGCTGTGATTGAAATGTGAAGGTAAGTGAACTCTAAAGTGTACTGTATCTCATCCACTATCAGTTCATATCTCATGCTTATAGATGCGTAGTGCAGAAAAGTGGAACAGTCTAACCATTTAAGGGGCTAATGGCAGCTTCCAACAGAAATGATTGGCCTGCTGGAATATTGCAGTACTCCAAAAAATTGCATTAGACACACTCTAGCAACTTGTTACTGAATAACAAGTTAACTAGCACCAGTAAATCAGAGACTTAGCTTAAACCCTATGCTACTATAACTCACACTTCTTTGCAATGAAGCACATTAGAATATGAGGCTCTCAGTGTAGACTTATGAAAAACTTTCAGCCATTCCAAAAAGTTGTTTGAGCAGAGTGAATACTGCAATTTTTGGTCTCAGACAAATAATCTCTCTAATCCAAGTATTGGTTCTCACTCTGCAGGAGATGAAACAGATCTTTGGTGGAAAAAAAGGACTTCGCCGCTCTTGGTCTGATTGATGACCACCTTTTCAAAATCAAAAGGAACATGATTCTCTTGCATGTTGAACTCTGAGTATTATATAGCCTCTTAGCTTGTGTTTTCAAGGTTCAAAGGCTGCAGAATCTGCTTTGTTTGCAGAGAGAAGATTTAGAAAAGAATAAAAAAGTCATTTTTAGGGGTTTTCAGTCCTTCACCCCATAAATTTGTAAATACCATCTTTGGACTCACTAGAATAGAAAGAGCATATTATGGCCAAAATGCATTACTCGCAGTAGATTCCTTCTTATTCTCAAAGGCTTTTGTTAAATGTACTCCTGAAATGTGTTAAATTGTTAATGTTTTCTGACTTTGTACATTGGGAGCAATTTTATTTGGTATTGGTGCTCCAGAACCTTGACTCTTGCTGAAGAATGGAAGAATTTCCATTAAAAGACTATGCAAAATCCTGTTAACAAAAGCCATTACTCAGAACATTTTTAAAAGTAACAACCAAGGACCCTATCAACACGGACTATTCCTTCACTGAGCCCAGGAAACCTTGTGAGTGTGTACTGGCAGAGTTTTCAAAAGATCCATCTGTGTGGGGGACAGAGTGTTGAAACCAATGGGTTCTGGTCTCTAATGTTTGGGGACAATGATGCAGAGAACATGGCATTCACCCACCAGACCATTAAGATCTGCTGGATCTTAGATGCTTAGAAAAATGAGAATTAATCTATTGCAAGAAGCAATAAAAAGAAACAAAGTTTCTTTTTCCATGATAACTTTTGGTTTGATGCTAAAAAACACAATTATTTTAAGTGGATTACTTCCAAAGAATAACTTAATTTGTTTTATTATCAAACACTACTCCTTTCCTATTTATTCATGAATCAAGCAAGGCAACTGGATTTATTACTTCTGAATCTATGGATAATCCTATTTCCAAATTACTTATGTGTTTGCTCTTCTGGGATCATCAGTAAGTGCAAGTCTGATGCACGATTTAAGTTCTCCAAATGGAGCATAAGTGGGACCTTGGTGCATTGTTCTGCTGGACAGAATGGGTGAAATTGCGACCAGGGGCTGCTAACAGGGAGTTTCGCAAGGGAGTTCTCCAGGTGAAGGAGGAGCAATACAGCACCCTTTTTGGGGTAAGTGACTGTCTGCAGTGTGTGTTTGTTTGTGTTTGGGGGTTACTTGCTGTGTGCTGAGCTTGTGTTTGTCAGTCTGTTTGTTTGTTTGGTTGTTTGAAGGACCGTGTGCTGTGGCTGACAGTTGGAAGCTGTGAGCTTCAAAGGAAGGTTTGAAACCTAGAAGCCTCTGGTAATTGGCTGAGCCTTAATCAGTGGGCGGGGCATTCATACAGGCCAGGGCTTTATAAAGCAGCGCATAAGCGACCAGGGAGCTTTTGCGAACAGGGGCTGCTAACAGGGAGTTTCACAAGGGAGTTGGGAAGGGGAGTGGGAAGGGGCGAGGGTCCCTTGCCGGTTCTATCTGTTTTCCCTTTATTCCCCTTAAAAACTTTAAACTTCTTGCTTAAACAACCCTTTCAGCGGACAGGGGGCTGCAGACGGGAGTTTGACAGAGGGAGGCTTACGATGGTTAGGAAGACCCGCAACACCTGTGCCAGCACTGCTTCTGTCTCCTCCACCTGCGCCTGTAGCCAGACAGAGCACCTGAGCATGGATGCTTCTACCCAGATCCTGGTGTGGTTTTGCAGAGACTGTAACTTGCAATTTCCACTTACTGATATCCAGGCTGGGGGGACCATCCAATGTGAAAGGTGCCTGCTGGTGGAATCTCTCAGGCAGCAGGTGGGAGAGCTACAGGAGGAGGTGGCTAGGTTGAGAAGCATCCGAATCCACGAGCAATTCCTGGACAGTGTCCATGTGGAGACAGCTGAGGTAGCTGTCCCAGGACACAGGACTGCTGATACACCACTGGTGGAGGAGGAGATGGCTCAGGGTGGACACTGGCAGCTGGTTACTTCTGGCAGCAGGCAGTGCTCCACCCCTGCTCCGAACCCTCCCCCTGTGGTAATAGGTAACCGTTATGCTCTTCTTGATACAGGAAAGAATGCATTTCCCCCTACAGTAAAGGAGGAGAAGCCTCGTACCCCTAAGGCTGGGAGGTCTGCTGCCACCACTGCGAATAGGAAACGTAGGGTAGTGGTGGTCGGAGACTCTCTGCTGAGGGGGACGGAGGTGCCCATCTGTCGCCCTGACATTTCATCTCGGGAGGTATGCTGCCTGCCGGGAGCCCGTATCCGAGATGTTACGGAGGCATTGTCGAGGATTATCGAGCCCTCTGACTACTACCCCATGCTACTCATCCATGTGGGCACAAATGATACTGCGCGGTGTGACACTGAGCGGATCAAGAGTGATTACAGGGCTCTGGGAGTACGGGTGAAGGAGTTTGGAGCGCAGGTGGTATTCTCTTCGATTCTTCCTGTCAAAGGTAGGGGCCCGGGCAGAGACAGATGCATCATGGAGGTGAATGCCTGGCTGCGAAGATGGTGTCGCCAGGAGGGCTTTGGCTTCCTAGACCACGGGATGCTATTTGAGGAAGGACTGCTAGGCAGAGATGGTGTTCACCTTTCGAGGAGGGGAAAGACCCTATTTGGACACAGACTGGCTAACCTAGTGAGGAGGGCTTTAAACTAGGTTCGACGGGGACAGGTGAGCAAAGCCCGCAGGTAAGTGGGGAACATGGAGACCTGGGAGATGGGTCGGAGACGAGAGGGAGTGTGGGCTATATTGGCAGAGAGAAAGGAGGGTCAGGACAAAACCGGGAGGAAAGATCAAACCAGTATCTTAGATGCCTATATACAAATGCGAGAAGTATGGGTAATAAGCAGGAAGAACTGGAAGTGCTAATAAATAAATACAACTATGACATTGTTGGCATCACTGAAACTTGGTGGGATAATACACATGATTGGAATGTTGGTGTGGATGGATACAGCTTGCTCAGGAAGGATAGACAGGGGGAAAAGGGAGGAGGTGTTGCCTTATATATTAAAAATGTACACACTTGGACTGAGGTGGAGATGGACATAGGAGACGGAAGTGTTGAGAGTCTCTGGGTTAGGCTAAAAGGGGTAAAAAACAAGGGTGATGTCATGCTAGGAGTCTACTACAGGCCACCTAACCAGGTGGAAGAGGTGGATGAGGCTTTTTTTAAACAACTAACAAAATCATCCAAAGCCCAAGATTTGGTGGTGATGGGGGACTTCAACTATCCGGATATATGTTGGGAAAATAACACAGCGGGGCACAGACTATCCAACAAATTCTTGGACTGCATTGCAGACAACTTTTTATTTCAGAAGGTTGAAAAAGCTACTAGGGGGGAAGCTGTTCTGGACTTGATTTTAACAAATAGGGAGGAACTCGTTGAGAATTTGAAAGTAGAAGGCAGCTTGGGTGAAAGTGATCATGAAATCATAGAGTTTGCAATTCTAAGGAAGGGTAGAAGGGAGAACAGCAAAATAGAGACAATGGATTTCAGGAAGGCGGATTTTGGTAAGCTCAGAGAGCTGATAGGTAAGGTCCCATGGGAATCAAGACTGAGGGGAAAAACAACTGAGGAGAGTTGGCAGTTTTTCAAAGGGAAAACTATTAAGGGCCCAAAAGCAAGCTATTCCGCTGGTTAGGAAAGATAGAAAATGTGGCAAAAGACCACCTTGGCTTAACCACGAGATCTTGCATGATCTCAAAAATAAAAAGGAGTCATATAAAAAATGGAAACTAGGACAGATTACAAAGGATGAATATAGGCAAACAACACAGGAATGCAGGGGCAAGATTAGAAAGGCAAAGGCACAAAATGAGCTCAAACTAGCTAAGGGAATAAAGGGGAACAAGAAGACTTTTTATCAATACATTAGAACCAAGAGGAAGACCAAAGACAGGGTAGGCCCACTGCTTAGTGAAGAGGGAGAAACAGTAACAGGAAACTTGGAAATGGCAGAGATGCTTAATGACTTTTTTGTTTCGGTCTTCACCGAGAAGTCTGAAGGAATGCCTAACCTAGTGAATGTTAATGGGAAGGGGGTAGGTTTAGCAGATAAAATAAAAAAAGAACAAGTTAAAAATCACTTAGAAAAGTTAGATGCCTGCAAGTCACCAGGGCCTGATGAAATGCATCCTAGAATACTCAAGGAGCTAATAGAGGAGGTATCTGAGCCTCTAGCTATTATCTTTGGAAAATCATGGGAGACGGGAGAGATTCCAGAAGACTGGAAAAGGGCGAATATAGTGCCCATCTATAAAAAGGGAAATAAAAACAACCCAGGAAACTACAGACCAGTTAGTTTAACTTCTGTGCCAGGGAAGATAATGGAGCAAGTAATTAAGGAAATCATCTGCAAACGCTTGGAAGGTGGTAAGGTGATAGGGAACAGCCAGCATGGATTTGTAAAGAACAAATCATGTCAAACCAATCTGATAGCTTTCTTCGATAGGATAACGAGTCTTGTGGATAAGGGAGAAGCTGTGGATGTGGTATACCTAGACTTTAGTAAGGCATTTGATACGGTCTCGCATGATATTCTTATCGACAAACTAGGCAAATACAATTTAGATGGGGCTACTATAAGGTGGGTGCATAACTGGCTGGATAACCGTACTCAGAGAGTTGTTATTAATGGTTCCCAATCCTGCTGGAAAGGCATAACGAGTGGGGTTCCGCAGGGGTCTGTTTTGGGACCGGCTCTGTTCAATATCTTCATTAACGACTTAGATATTGGTATAGAAAGTACGCTTATTAAGTTTGCGGATGATACCAAACTGGGAGGGATTGCAACTGCTTTGGAGGACAGGGTCATAATTCAAAATGATCTGGACAAATTGGAGAAATGGTCTGAGTTAAACAGGATGAAATTTAACAAAGACAAATGCAAAGTGCTCCACTTAGGAAGAAAAAATCAGTTTCACACATACAAAATGGGAAGAGACTGTCTAGGAAGGAGTACGGCAGAAAGGGATCTAGGGGTTATAGTGGACCACAAGCTAAATATGAGTCAACAGTGTGATGCTGTTGCAAAAAAAGCAAACGTGATTCTGGGATGTATTAACAGGTGTGTTGTGAGCAAGACACGAGAAGTCATTCTTCCGCTCTACTCTGCTCTGGTTAGGCCTCAGCTGGAGTATTGTGTCCAGTTCTGGGCACCGCATTTCAAGAAAGATGTGGAGAAATTGGAAAGGGTCCAGAGAAGAGCAACAAGAATGATTAAAGGTCTTGAGAACATGACCTATGAAGGAAGGCTGAAAGAATTGGGTTTGTTTAGTTTGGAAAAGAGAAGACTGAGAGGGGACATGATAGCAGTTTTCAGGTATCTAAAAGGGTGTCATAAGGAGGAGGGAGAAAACTTGTTCACCTTAGCCTCTGAGGATAGAACAAGAAGCAATGGGCTTAAACTGCAGCAAGGGAGGTCTAGGTTGGACATTAGGAAAAAGTTCCTAACTGTCAGGGTGGTTAAACACTGGAATAAATTGCCTAGGGAGGTTGTGGAATCTCCATCTCTGGAGATATTTAAGAGTAGGTTAGATAAATGTCTATCGGGGATGGTCTAGACAGTATTTGGTCCTGCCATGCGGGCAGGGGACTGGACTCGATGACCTCTCGAGGTCCCTTCCAGTCCTAGAATCTATGAATCTATAATCTATGAATCTATAAATTCAACCATTCTGAGTAATTAAAACATGTTTTGCTTTTGTATCTATAATGTGCATGGCAGCAGTGGAAAGGGTGTAAGGAATTTTATGGTGCTGCTTTATAGTGCATCATAAAGCAGACAAAGAAGCAGAAGGGCTTATTTCAGCTTGTACCTACAATAAATCTTACCCTGCGAGGCATTCATGTGATGATCCTGTGCAGCTGATTTTGGGAGTGGACTTGCCAAACAGTATCAGTGTTGATGAAAAATGAAAATAAGGAATACCCGTAGGGAGTGGAGCAGCTTCCTGCCCCCCCTTTCCTAGTGCTATACAGCAATTTTAAGCAGACAGAATAATTTAGGGTCAGAGGGTCTTTGTGATATAACATGACCGTAGAAGACATGAGTATCTTGTATATCTGAACTGGTAACTTGTGGCTCTTCAACTGTAATAAATGTATCTTATAATAGTTTGTAGTAATGTAGCACCTTTATCTGAGGACTTCAAAGCAATATACAAACATCAATTAAGCTTCTTAAAATCCTGTACGGATTTTATCCATTTCATAGATGGATATGTGGAGGCAAAGAAAAGTTATGAGACTTATCCAAATTCTGACATTTTGTTTCTCAAAGGAGCAAGGAATCCTTGTGTTCAAACTTTTTTTTTTAAAGTGAGATGCACTGGACAGTTTGCATTACACATCCTCCTCTGTGCCTGATTGACAGATGGTGAAAATCTTTTATAGCCACCAACTACAGAGTCCCCACTTCATATGGTGGTGGTCCTCCTGGCTGACACACCAGGACTAAATTAAAGAGTTTCAGAGCTGAAAGCTTGAGTCACTGTAACAAACACAAATCCTCTGTCGATAGTGTTGCCAGCTCTCATGATTTTGTCATCAATCTTGTGATATTTAGATTGTTTCCAAAAGCTCCAGCTCCTGGAATCAAGACATTGCATAAGAATCTCAGCTTTCATTGAAATATAAGTTTTCTTGCCCTCATGGTTGCCAAGAAATGCATAAAAATGTGACCTAAGCGTTCCCTAAAGGGGCCCCAAACCAGCAAGTAAAAAAAGCCAGCCCACTTCTCCCCCCATGAATTATTTTTCTGAAAAATCTCAATGTTTGTAAGTCAATCTCATGATTGTCAGGCCTGACTCACGACTTTTGAATTCTTGGAGTTAGCAGTACTAAGACAGGGCACAGAGAGGAATGCGTAAAATGCCCTGACCAGTGGATTGCATGTGCATGACACAAACGGAAACATGAACCTACAGAAGGGCTGGAGCCTCCAGCACTCTCACTGTACAGAGAAGAGAGTATGAGCTTGTCTGCCCTCCAAAACTGAGGCTGACTTTTTGAACCCATTCAGTCAGCTCCCATGTGTTTACATAGAACCTGTGTTTACTGTAACAATTAGCTGGAGTTTGTCCACTTGGGTTGAATGAAAGCAGCTGTACTGTGAAAAAAACACTCAATCTACAGAGTGATTGGATTAGCAGTTGAGTTTGTGCTATTATAGCCTGCAGCTGTATCCCCATTGCATTACTAGCTGATGCATCAGCAGCACCCATGTTTCAATTCCAACCCCTCCGACAGGCCAGCTAGCTCAAATTTATAGCATCACTTAACTCTAGCTAGAGATTTGTGTGTGTGGGGATGGGATTCCAGTTAAGGGCAACTCTCAAGTTATAACTTGTGCTAACAGTGCAGTAAAGGAAAGCCTGTAGAAATGTAAACTGCTCAGAATACACAATACGTTAACACCCAGCCTTGGTTCCTAGAACCCTTGACTTGGAATCCTTTGCTGTGATTGCCACCCACTTTTCTTCTTCAGTGATTTCTGCCTTCATAGATAATCTGATGTCCCTTTTCCTACTCTGACTTCCGTTTCTCTATGCAGGTAACAACTTTGCTGTGCTATGTATTGGCTGGAAGGAAGCAGGGTACTGCAGAAAAGGATCTCACATCATTTCCAGCCTATTCCTAGTCTGCAGTGACCAAGCAAGAAGGTTCTAAGTTTGCTTTCAGTCTCAGGTCACCTGTGTCACAACTTAACCTGCCATGTGAGTGCCATTGAGCTGGCTTCAAAATCAGAGCTTTGTCATCAGTGTCTGCTGGGCCAAATTACACATGTTCCAAAGGAATTAGGGTTAAACATAAAACAGACAAAAGGAAACTGTATCACACGTGAATGACAACAATGCATACACCACAGTGTCATCAACTGCACAGCAGGAATGTCCTTCTCCAGCTGTGTTTATATATGATTTCCATTAATGATGGGTGTTGTTGATACTTGGCTACACTGGGGACATTTCCACTAGGCTACTTTTATATTAAGCTATTGTTCTTCCAAACAATTACATTGCTCCCCCCATTAATTGATTTTAGTATTTAAAAAAAACACAAAGCAAAACAAAACCCAACCAGCGTGATACCGTGCGCTTTTTCTCTTTGGCCTATCATTTATGAAAGAACGATTCTTTCCTTGCCTGCCCTCTATGCATTTTAAAAATCACATTTAATCCTTCTTTAAACACCCAACAGTCAAATTCATCCTTGGCGTAACCGCACAGAAATCAGTGTAATTGCACCAATGATGAATCTAGTTTTATGAATTCGGTTAGGCTCTGAAAGCTTTTTGATGCTTTATTTTATTTATCTTCTTTTTAAAAACCAAAGCTGCTTTGGGACTATATTAAATATACAAAGTTACTAACACTGGCTGCAGTAGAACCCCAATAAGGCCATACAATCCTTTGACAAAAAATATACTTAGAGTACCATCTACCAAAATGGTTATTTTCAGCAATATGCCTTTTGAAATCCTTCTGCATCTATTGACTACAGAAAGCTGTTTGAATTCAGACAAATGTGTTGCAGACAAATTCATTTCAGGGCTGATTCATTTTATCTGCGTGTCTTCTGTGCCAAGTGAGAACATTAGGCCTCTTTAAAAAATGATGGGGGATAATAAATGCTCCAGGCATTTGTTTTGCTGAAGTGAAATAATGGCAGAGGAGCATATGGTGAAATATATTTTTAATTACTTTTCAACAATGTTAAATGTTTTTTCCTTATTTTCATATTTAATGTTCTTGATCAAGCTTGCTAAATTGGCTGCTCATAAGGAACACCACTTTGTGCAATAACACATGACTAATTTTATGGGTATCATTATATATCACTATATATCAGCAACATTTTACTGCAGGAGCTTTCGAACTTTGTTTATGATGTTTTATGTCATTGAAGGAAGCTGTCTCCCCATTCCTCCCCCTGAGCACAGCTATCAAAGTCTTCAGTTCAGTTTTGTTTTGTTATATTTTTGTTTGTGCATATCAAGCAGGAAATGTGCCGTTCTAGTAGACTAAGCACAAGGAAATCCACCTGGAATTGACAGGCGACACCATCCTCCATTTTACAGCTTTGCTTCTTGGTCACCCTACCTTACAGCCCCCCGAACTAAACAAACAAAACACAGACACCTGTAGCCGGCCTGTTAACCAAAGAGAACCTGATTACATCTAAAGGCGACTGTTTTTAGAACTGAGACAGTTAAGGCCAAGCTGAAAATATCATAGCTGCAGACGCTGCCTCTGCAGTGGATGGATCTATAAAGGGAAAATATTGGCTTATTGTCCAATACCACAGAAGCAGCAAACTAAAGTCACAGGAGGAGAACAACAGTAACTGAGTGCAAATATCATAGTTATTATTAGGGTGGTGCCTAAGCACTGTGCAAACAGAGTAGCCAAGAGTCCCCACCCCAAAGAGCTTACAACATAAATAGCTCTACTGTGCGTATTTAATTTACTGTGATGTATGCAAAAATTGTAGGAACAAAAAAAAAAAGCTAATTGGCAGTAAAGTCTCAGCAGTCAACAGAAATCACTTAAAATTCCCCTCCTCCTGCAGACCTGACACCGGCCCCCCATCCATCATCAACGGCAGGAGCAAATAGACACATTGTGCCGAATGCCCTGAAGATCAGAAGACTTAGGCTATTACAGACCAATGGAAAGAAGTTGTTCCAGAGCTCGAAGTCCCTGCCATCATCACCTCCTCTTTCAGCTCCAATGCCTCTTCTGACTGCAGCCGTGGCAGGAAGGAGATAGGAGGCCTCTTTCACGTGCCCAGTGCTGCTCTTCTCACTCATTGCCAGAGCTTTTGAGGCACTGAGAGTTAAAATAGCAGGATAACTGGGGATTTTATCCCTCATGCTTTAAAACTGCATTTGAAAATTATCTGATACAAATTATTATAGCAGCAGCCAGTCTGGGAAATGGGAACCGCCCCAGGAGTTAGGGCAGTGGTGGGCAACCTGCAGCCCGTGGGCTGCATGCGGCCCATCAGGGTAATCTGCTTGTGCGCCATGAGACATTTTGCTGATGTTGACTGTCTGTAGGCACGGTTCCCTGCAGCTCTCATTGGCCGCGGTTCACCATTCCCAGCCAATGGGAGCTGCGGGAAGCGGCAGCCAGCATATCCCTGTGGCCCACCGCTTCCCGCAGCTCCTATTGGCCGGGAACGGCGAACTGCGCCCACTGGGAGCTGCGGAGGAGGGGGGGATGTCTGCGGACAGTCAACGTCAGGAAAATGTCTTGCGGCCCACAATCGGATTACCCTGATGGGCCGCATGCGGCCCGTGGGCCACAGGTTGCCCACCACTGAGTTAGAGGATGTCTTTGGTCTGGGTTAGTGGGGGTACCATCTGAAGCCAGTCAGCAAGGAGTGGGAGCCACTTTGATGGCCAAAGGATGTGTTGTCCCTTTCCCCCACCCCTCCTCCCTGAACAGAGCCAATTTGAGGAAGGAGAAATGCCTTGTGGGGCTAAAGGATGCACTCCTCCCACCCCCAACGATTCCCCCTAAGAGATCTAGTCTGGGGGAGTGGAAGCCATGCTAGTTGGGCAGAGTGGCAGTTGCAGTAGAGATGAACTCAAGTACTGTTCCCATGATAAGGCATGGGCAAGGTAGAACTGCAATGCTGGTGCTGGGAACCAACTTCCTTATGTACCTGAGTGAAACTTATTGGTCAAAACATTATTTTTGGCAATTTTTTTTTTTTTTTTTTTGCAGATTTGGCAACACAAATGTTTTGCAAATTCGCTTTGTTTCTGCCAAATTGTTTCAGCTGAAAAAAACTAAAATACTTCAAATACTTCCTTTAATTTTATTTAAAAAAATAAAACAAGGGTAAATATGATCAGCCTCTAAAATGAAATTTTTCAATTGTCATTTCATTTGGCCCAAAATGAATTTATCTGATTTTTTTATTTGTTGAAATATTCTTTTAAAATGCATTTTTGATTTGTCTGGAAACAGTTCCTTCCCCCCTCCCCACCCCTCGATGTTTCAGAATTGCCAGCAAACCAAAAAATCCATTGTTTCCCCAGCTGTACTTCATTATTCTACCCTGAGACTAAATAAAGTAAGAGAGTTGTTTGTGGGGGACACCTGCAAATGGCCTTTCTCCTCACTTCACCTGGGGCCCCAAGGGTGACTGGCCCATCCCAAGGTTAACTGTACTCTGGATTTTTTTAAGCCTTCACTGTGTCAGTCTTTTCACACAGCAGCAGAGGGACAGCTGGGGGCTTCTGCTCCTGATCACTGGCATACCTCATATCACTGCTGGGTAGTGCGTGAGGTACTCTTTCCTTTCCCCTCCCCCTGATTGTCCCTGGCCCTTTGGAAGTGTCCTGTGGATCAGGGGCTGCTGGGCACTTCAGAAGATGCATGTAGGACTTGGGGTCCTGGAGTGTGCTGATCATTAACCTGTCCTGTAAAGAAAGCGAGGCCTAGGGAGGCCTGGAAGGCGGTGCTTGTGTTGCCAGACGTTGGAGGTGTTGGGGAACTGACCCATACATGCTAAGGGTAGGTGCTAGCAAGGTGCCTCACAACCCTGGGCACCCCTGGGAAGTGTCACAGATACCAAGGGAAGGTAGTATCCTGTGGCAATAGGCAGCAGCCATTTTGGTTCTGGGAGTCACATGGAGCTTCTGGAGCTCAGCAGCCACAGAAGATGTTAACAGCTACAGAATCCTTAATTTTAACCTCCAACCATTTGGAACATTTTAAAGAATTAGGTCAGTTTATGCCGCAGCAGACAGCAGTTTCCCTTGGGTTACAGCTTTGTGAAGGGGAGATAACACTTTGTATAAATCAAGACAGGCTGTAAAAAGTTACAAAAGCTGTGAAATTCTGCTTGCCATGTGGTTATGGCAGTGAATGTGTTTTATAAAATGTTTCAAATCCCCATCCTGATTTTTTGGGCCTTTTTGGACCGGTGCTGAGGTTGTGCACGTTGCATAATCCCAGCTGCCTGTCTCGATTTTCCTTTACTCTGCAGAGAATAAAGTTTACGTTGTTTTGATTGCTGCATTTTATTGCTATATCTAGTTGAAGGCCCCTTTAAAAATGCGAGAATCTTCTCCAAACAGAATGGATAAAGTGATTGGTGCTTCTTTTGATCATGCCATTTCCATCTCTGCCCTGTTTAGATGTCAGTGATGGAGAGGACAGCTCCCTGACTGCAGTGGGAGGAACAGATCCTGCCATCTGCAACAGCTGAACCTCATGAGCTTCTGAATGGTTTGAAATTGCAAACATCCCCTTTGCAAAGAATCTGTCAGAATGCTGGGATCATAATATCCACTTTGTACTTACATGTGCTAAGTACATGGTATTTACTAGCAGTATGCGCTGTACAAACTGCTAGTAAATACCATGGCAGCAAATAAGCCGATTTCCTGTTTTGAATTTCATTCCTTTGTCTATACACAGCCTAATCTCCCTGTGCTAGAGTTGTGCCACAAACCCTAAATTATCCACTAATTTTACAAAGTGGGGAAAAAAACTCCATTTAAGCATTTAACATCTCTCTGGAGGAGCTGAACATTTTATACATTATACAACAGTCTCACTTGAATGCATACTCGTCCTAGCCTGATACCTTGGAAAAGAGGAGGCTTATTATGTTGGTGAGGTAAATATATTGTGAATGCACCATTTTGTTCTCCAGCTAAGTGGCAGTGAGGACTTAATTTTGAATAAACTGGGTTTTTTCCATTTTTGGCCTATCGTATTAATGCTTCATCATGAGCATCCATTACGGTCTGAGAACTGGGATAAAACCACTTTTTGGGGAGAGATTTGTAGTGTCACTATAGCTCAAATATAAGTAACCACATACTGAGAAATCAACGCACAAAATCCTGTCACTTTGATACCATATGTTCCTTTATACTGATCCTTCTATATTTTCCCCTGTATGTTACAGTGTACTTTAGATTTTTATATGTTTGAAGAGAAGCCTCAAATGTCCTGCAAAGGTATGTGTACACCTTTCACATATATTATATCCATGTGTAAATGGGGGTTTTATAGGTGTGTTTTTGTGTGTGTGTGTGTGTATGTTTGTGTGTTTGTGTGCGTGCACATGCATGATTCAGTACACATGAACCAGGTAACATCTTATTTGAGATTTTTAAGTGCTGGCATTCATTTTCTTCATGCAGTGTCACTGCTGTCGGTGCAAGAGTCTTCTCCTTTACCAATCCTGTATCTGGAGCAGCCCATTGTTTCTGTGTGTGCCTCATTGACTTTCCCTCTATTTCCAAACCTCAGCTAAATTTTTTACCCTTGCATACACAATGCCTCTTAATTCTATTCCACTTCTGCTATTATTTAATGCTGTAAAACACTTTGTGATCTGTTTGTAAAACAGACTCTAATTTAAGGTCCAAATTATACCTGGACAATATAGGCACACTAGCATAGATGCTAGCATAGGAAGACAGCTGAAAGCCCCTTCCAAGCCCTGCCCTAGCATACCCATGTGGCAGGCAGCCATAATTTGTATGGCTGCACTCCTGAAATACAAGAATGAAGACTGACCCATTCTAAGTCCACATCTCAGAGGTGAGGTGTCCTGAGGCATGGCCAGGCCCCTCATACCTTTGTGCACCATGTTGTGGCTGCAGAGCAGAACTGGAGCTGGGAAAACACAATCCACTGCAATAAAAGAAGCCCAAATTCAACAAGATACTTAGATGCATGTGCCTAACTTTGACTGCATCAGTAGTCCCCTTGAAGTCAGTGGGCCTGCTTATGTGCTTAAGTTAGATGTTAAATACCTTGCTGAATCAGGGCCTGATCCATTAAGCGCATCAACAGGAAAAGCACAGCCCAACATGTGAGACAGCAAATAAAGAAAACAATACACTATGTTCACTCAAACTCATTTTTAGTCTTTTTTTAACTTCTAGCAACAGCAGGGATGGAGCATCAACTGTTACTTTGCCTTTCCTAGATTTTTCCTAACTTTCCCAGTTTGGTTCCAACTATAATATTATTTCACCTAGTGTTATTTTTCTCTTCTTTTCAGCAGATTGCACTGTGACTGCTACTGTGAGTCATTCTCCAGTAAATTGTTTACTACCTGATGTTTGTCAAGTGTTTTCTAACTAAGTTTCTAACTTTAATAATTTCATGATTTTGCTTTGTTTTGTTAAATTTTGCTGTTTAATAAGGCTTTGTGCTTCGTTTCATAATCAGGGGAGTTGCTATGAATGTCTAGTTTTAGTTGACAATACTTTTGTTAAAGTACAAATGAATTAGTACACAACCACATTTCTGTGAGCTAGAACATCTGAACAGACAGCACACTAAAGACAGTCTCACTTTTGAAAAGTAATTTTCAAAATCCAATTAAAGATCTTACCTACAAGATGTCTCATTTTCTATTCAAAATAATCTGCAGTCTACATTATTACTTTATCATCCAGAAAAAAGACCCTGAAATTAAGAGAAACATAATACAATCTCAGTGTGTGTTATGCACTTTTCTGTTTATTGAAGCCTTCCTGTAAAATCTGCTTGTTTCCAGGGAATGAAAATTGCTCATTATCCCAGATAATGAAAGAGAATGATGTCATCTATAATTGTTGGTTCAGGGTACTTACTGTACCCTTCTATTAAAAATGATTTGCATAAAAAAGATTCAGTAAGAGAGTAGCATTTAAAGGATCTTTTAAAAAAACCATACGCTAGCTTTATTTCTCACATGTAATTCAAAATTCTGAGGTAAATGTGTTTTTCTGCATAAAAGAGTGCTTCTAAAGTGACAGATTACTGCTGGCATCTGTGTGATCTGTATGTTGCTTAATTAGTGACACCTAATGTGGATTGTGTGTATATTATAAGCTTCTCTTATATGAATATACATCTTAATATATCTATATGTATATGTGTATATACTATATACATGTTCCATCATTTTGTTTAAATGACAACATTTTTGCAGTATACAGGAGTATTTTCCAAATGTGTGCCTTGTTTTATTTCCTCTGACTAATCACATGTAAGATAATCTTTACTGGGTGAGAAGGTTTGCATTAACAACCTGTGCCTGAATATGACAGTTCTGTAAACAGCAGCTGTACAGGGTCAGTCAGTAGATCTAGAAATCAAAACTATATAGGCCTTAGTCACAGCTCGTGAGACAAACACTATGGGTTGGAAATTGACTGTCAGCCAACCTATATTTGATAAGTTGCACTAGACTACACGTCACACTGTCTACAACAGTAGTATTTGATACACAAAAAAAGCACTGATACATAAAAGTCAACTCCAGACTCCAGTAATAGGATATTAAAATCATTCAACTAGAAGGACGTTCTAAGAGGAACAAATGTTTGTGCCTAAAGGGCTGGAAAACCAGTTTAGACCCAAACTCCCATGAACATCATGTATTCAGAAGTGTTTAGCTTAGGCTCCAACTGGAAAAGTGAGCTTCATATCTGTGACTTCAGTCAGCCAGTTAAAGTTTATCCTTCCACAGAGGAAAGAATCAGCACTGGAACAATGAACCTGAACAGCTACAACTGGAGGGGAAATGGACAAATTTTCAAACAAGGAAAATGAAAATTAACAAAATAATAAAGAGCAATGAAAATATATTCAATGTGTGCTTGTATAATCACTCATTTCTTCTCCATCCTGGTCACTAAAACCCTTGCCCACTTCTGCATCATCTCTCACCTAGACTACAATAACTGACACCTCTGGCCTACTCTCATCCCATCCGTCCTGCATTTCCAACATATCCAAGACACAGTTATCAAGATACTCTTCCTCCCCTGACATTGACTCACCACTCCTTTTGAATTACTTCCCCGCTTCTTCTCACCTTCCATGGTGAAAAGTGCTATGTTATGTTTAAATGCCTCCTGAAAACACATTTCTTCCACTCTCAGCACTGATCTTTCCAAACCGCTTCATCCCAAACTGCCTGTGTAGTTTACAGGAGATGCAGGCTTCCATGCAGTGCTCCAGTGGCATACAGGGGAGAAGTAATTGCTCCACAGAGGACTACAGGTGAGTTCTCCTGGTACAGGAGCAGCTTATGGTAACCAAGAATCTCTTCCTATGTTTCTGAATTGTTTCAACTGTGTCTAAAGGAGACAGCACATTGCTAGGGAGCAATGACCATGTTGTTTTTATTTGCTTGCACAGCATCAGATACACCAATGGTGCTTTATAAATATATAATTTTTGTCTTAATTTCCTGACTTGTAACTCTGGAGGGAAGGCAGAAGGATTCATCCTCTTCTTTCTCCGGCATTTACATGGCCACAGGCTGAAAAGTTTGGATATTCTGCACCAATAGCACCTCCTGTGTTTTTATGAGAGTATTCTCTGTGTCACAGAAATGCCTATCAAATTGTCTCAGGACTCAGATCTTCAGCAAAAAGTCATCTTGGCAGAATTTGTAATAAGTGAATGGGTAATCTTTTCCCAAAGCAGTTTCATATGGAAACCTGGAACTGCACCTGTGATGAAATATAGGGCCATATTTTCAAAATAGCTCATGCATTTCATGTATCCCAGCTAGGAAGTTGTCTATCTAACATGCACATGCAAATACAAGTTTTGCACACTCAGACAATGTACAAGTCTTATGGGTGAAAATCTAGACATTGAGTTGCAGCTACATAGAAAATTTGGATCCAAATTTTCTTTCTTGCCTTTAGGCTCAAATCTTGGGCAGCAGTGCACATCCTGAGCACTGGTCTATATACTGTTCTGATACACAGGGCAGTAGTGAAAGCAGGATTGTCTTCCCAGCCTGTGGACTTGCTGTAGAGCTATTCCGTGGCCACTATGGCAGTCATGAGGAACACCTGCAAATGTTCTGTGGGGCTGACAATAGAAGGGTCCACAAAACAGCCAATCCTCTGGCCTTGCCTCTGATTCTCACATGTACCAGCCAAGTTCTTCGCCCTGCCCTCACACAGCCCCCCAGTGCTGCCTGTGTGCTAGCATGTAGAAGGCACCCCCAGAGTTGAGCTTTATACTTTGCAAAAGGTGTAATTCCTCCTATCCATGATTCCCCAGAAATCCTATCTCCACCCATAGCCCAGAGCAATAGTTTCAGGACGGGGAGAAAGGTTGTGTAAACTACCATTTGTCAGGCTGAGAAAGAAGTGGTACTAAGGAGATCTACTCTCACTCTTTGATCTGAGCAGTTGGCATATAGGTCAGTAGGTCATTGAGAACAAACGAGGATAATTTCTGTCTTAATGAGGCAAAGATGGCTTAGTTACTCCTGACAGATGGCAATGGCTATGAGTCATACATATTTCATATATTTTTTCTAACCAAGTAATTTGGACAACCATTTACATTAGCTTCTTGATCTTCCCTGTGGCGCCAAAGTTTGTATGTACTTTCCTGATTCTAAACTCTTTGTATTATATAGTCAGAGTGATACAGCTGATAAAAGGGGAGGAATACAGGTGTGGTGATAAAAACATTTATCAGCATGAGAGTGGAATAGCCACATTACTTACCACAAATGAATGATGCCCATCCCAAATGAGTACTGGTAGCACCTCTTTACCACCCGACTCCATCTATATTCTGGATACATCACATATTTCAAAGAAAAGACTTGTAGAGAATTTTCTAATTGCTCATTGGGATTATTTTTTATCCTTGGGTCTATAAAAGTGGTTCCTGAGAAATGAGTAGTGCTATTGACTGGGCAGGGGATTGTATAAGTCTGTCTAGGGCAGATGGAAGAAAGAAAAACTAAAATTCAGGCCATGACAGTTTGTGTGTTAAAAAAGCTACCTTGGAATCTTTCGTGCATGGAAGCAGCTGCTTCTCCCCTTCAGAAACCTGGGAATCGCTCCTTCCCATTGGTTTCTAGCTCAGATGCACTGCAAGATACTAGGTTTTAGACATTCAATTTTTTTCTGATTTCAGGTGCTGCTCCTTAGACAAGTTAGGGCTCATTGTTTAAAATAAAGATTCCTTTAAAAAAAAATCTTCCTTGCATTATATCAGACTTGGGTTTTCTTTGAAGCTACCTGGTGTTGACTTCCTTGAGATACTAAGGTTAGTTTGCTATTTGAAGTCACAGTTTAAACAGTTTCCAGCGCTTCAAACATGATAAATTCCAAGCAGTTTTTTACTTTACTGGGTATTACCAGTTTAAATTTTATTTTTTAAATCCAACCTGAAAAAAATCCAACCAAGACAGGCAGAGCAAATGAACAGTTTTTGAAATTTGACTAATATTGTCATGAAAATATTGTGTTGCTTTTCAACCAGCTCTAAAAAGAGGGCAGTAACAGTCAATCAAGATTTCAGTACATATTTGGGAAGGTCTTTTATATACATTTTTCTTCCATGTATTAAAAGTATTTAAAGTACAGTACCATTCTCTATTATCCTATTTACGAATACAGATTTTTTTTGTTCCAGATGCCCACTCACAGCATGCAGCACCAATCAAGAATATTGGCTTCTATTTTTAATACAGATGGCTAGATGTTGTCTCCCTTCCACCTACCACATCCCTTTGGTTTCCTTTGACTGGATATGTTTTACAGCCTATAGAAAGGACAGGTATTTGTATAGTTATCAATAGATGTCTGATATTTGTGCCACTAGTTTCTGCCAGGCTTTGATGTCACTACCACAGGCATCACATTTAAAAGCAGATCTCCTTGGAATGATATTACAGCAACATTGATTGTCTCCTGATGTGACATCACTCCTGCAGGTACTAGGTATTTTCTTGGCAGCATATCTCTAGGTTACACAGAATGACACAGCTGATGCAGGGCGAAAAAGGACTGAAGTGCATTGGCAGTTCTGAGTGGGCCATGTCTGCATAGCACCTGTCTGCAGCTGTATCCAGTTCTGTAATCAAGACATTAATAGACTACTGAGCACTTCCAACCATTTTAAGAACCCTAATTTATTCTCATTACACAGCTGTGAGATAGGTCAGTATTGCCATTCCTTTTGTAAAGATGGGGAAACCGAGGCTGCCTAACTTGCCTAAGGCCACAGTGTCAGATCTGGGATTAGATTTTACTTGTACCTGACTCCCAACCCAATGCTCTGGATGCACCTTTCTACCTGCCCAACTGTTTTCATTAGCACTAAAATTCAGCAGATTCATTAACAAAATTGGTAGATGGTGTGGTAAGATGAGGCCCTGAAACATAAACCCTTGTATCAGAGGCCCAATATGAGGCCTAAGGCCTGAACTAAAGTAATGGTCAAGACTTTGTTAACATAAAGTAAAGTTAAGTGTGAGCCAGAGGCAGGCCCTGCTCACAGAAGCTGGCAAGGAAAGGGCTGATTTTGCAAAAATATACATACCTAAAAGTACTGGACACTAGACGCAAAAGGGTAATATGATAGATAGAGTTATTTTATTCGAAACAACATGTACAAGGTGAGAGGTGGTACCTTACTGCGTAGAGGGGTTGCATCTTGCTGAGTAGAGGGGTTGCACCTCAATACATCAGGAGTGATGTGTAACTTGTTTGTACCTATGTATAAGAATGCATCCCTGCGGGGTTGTCTGTCTGGCCTAGGGAGCAGTGTAGAGTTCCACCACTGACTGAGCCGGTCCATTATCAGGGGGCACATATTCATAGTACGTCCCATAGAGTCTGCGGGAAACTATTACTGTGCTTCGTTTGGCAATAAACCTGGCCGGGTGCCTTCATACCTTATCGGAGTCTGTGGTCATTGGGGGTTCTCTCGGGGTCTGCTGTGCCAGCGATCTGCAGAGCCGGGGCAGCACACAGGGGGAACAAACTTACGCAGCCGACTGTTATCAACATTGAACAAAGCAGAGCACCACACCGGTGATGTCTGATGACAGATGGGTCAGTGATAGCCAGTAAACATCAGCTTAATTAGGACTCAGTTGTGATCCAAGAAGCTCTTAATGCCAACTGACAAGGAGGTATGGAGAGGTACACGTATATTATGATTCTGCATGTACAGTCAGGTTCGCCAAGGAATGTCATGCGAGGTCTTCAATGAAATCCTGGGTCTCCTTGGTTATTAATATCATTGGGAAATGGATGCACTGTTATTTATATATACTGAAAACATGCTCTTGTAGTGTTTATCAAGATGTTAGTCACCAGGAGAGGTGAAAAAACAGACAAGAGATGTTCTGTCAGACAAGAGATGTTTATTCATCTGTCTGTCAGGATGTAATTTAAGCACTGTCAGTTAACACAATGGGTGCCCATTTACATGTGAAATCAAATGTTAAGTTATCAAAGAGATGTGAAGTTAACACGGGAGCAGCACACAGAAGACCAAGCCTTGGGTAGTTAGCCTCTCTGTGAGCGAGGATAATGAACTCGGGGGTATATCTGGGAGGCAAAAATAAGACACTTCCCTCATCCTGCACCTAAGAAGTAAACAAACATTCATGAAAACAGGATCCCAGCCAACCTTGATTGAAAATGCTGCAAAGGACTTTGGTGAGATAAGCTTCTTTAAACACAAGATTAACCTGTTAGTTAAGATTAGTCTCTAGAAAGCATGTTATGATTTTTGTTTTGCATGTTTCCAATATTCTTATACACTATCACCTGAATCTAAACTTATTCCAGTTTTCAATATAACTACAGCTAAGTGTGGCAATATTAAGCAAAGTGCTGATCCTGAGTTGAAGCTTACAGACTGGTATGTGCTATTCCTTTGGAAACAGAGGCCTTGGTAATTCTGTGAGTAGCCAGTGTCAGGGGCTGGATATCACAGAGAAATGTGTCAAAGTGACTCAGGGACTGGTTGCATCTATTGTTAATCTGCAAGGCAAAGTGGCATAACCTGGAGGAGAATGCATAAGTGGCTAACGGGCTGGTGGTGTTAGAGAGCTGACACCCAGCTAAGCAAAAGTAAGACTCCTTCACCCTGGAGACAGGGGGTAACAAGGTGTCTCACAGTCCTGGGTACCCTGAGAAATGTCACACCCATCCTGAAATGTTTTTACATACAAAACTCCCATTAACGACAGTGGTAGTTATTTGCAGAGAGCCTGCAAGGTCTGGTATTAGCCATTAACATCCATTTCTTGGTGAGGAAAATGAGCTGCATGCTTTACTTACTGGCTATTGAGAAGTCCTCAGAGCTGAGTACATTCTTGATATGGCTGCTTCTCTTCCTGTTACATCACATGTGGGCTTTAATCTGACAATACACAGCATATGCATGTAACAGTGCATCAGTAATGTCAACAAAGTTCTTAAATTACTCACAAGAAGCACCATATGCTTTTTCACATGGTGGTAATTTTTCATCGCTGCTCCCCATCCCCACCTAAATTGTGCTTTTCAGACTGATGCATTATGTTGCAACATGTCAGGTCACTTTGCATAAATCACCTTCCATGATGTTACATAGTCACAATGCAAAGTGACTAATGTAATCTACACTCGTGCATCACCGTGGGATGCACCACAGAGGGAAGGTGGCTAAAAAGGTGCTTACCAAGGCATTGCATTGAAGGAAAGATTAGTTTGATAAATAAAGCTGTTGTAGAACTTAAACAAATGTGCTGCATTATCACCCGCAGCAGCAAAAACCAACAACAAAAGAAACCCTAGTACCTGAATGTTTCCTCAGGCATTGCACAGTAATTATCTGTCCTTTTTCTGAGGCCAGCAAATACTGCATACTTGAATGTTTCCCTATTTAAGATAGCAATAATTATTTAACATATGAAGGGTGACATGTTCTTTTTAGTGGTAACTTCAAATAGGAGAGTAGGAGTGAATACTATTCCATGCTATATGAAAAACTGGGTTATCCTCTCTCCACCCAAAATATCTAATGCTATGTAGTGTTAAGATTTTGTTTAACTTTTGTCTTAAAGTCTTACACAGTTTCCTTCTCTCAACTATCAAGGCTGCAGAATGAACACAACAGTAGATCTGCCAGACATCATCTGTAGGGGGATAACCTCCTCCCCCCATAGTACCTACTGTAAGCTCGACAATTTTGAAGTTACTGGGATCTGTTCCAATCCTTTCTAAATGTTATTGCCTGAGCAACAGGAGAGGAGGTGCTCTTTGGCCAAATTTAATCACTAAATTTAATCTTCCAAATATAATCATCTGAAAACATCAGCTATTGTAGGATTTTGGCTTGGGAGCCTTTGGATGCTAACTACCAACGTGTCAGCTCAGGATGCTATCATTTTCTGGAGTCTAAAACAATAAAAAACCAGACTGGATGACCTTACCTACAAAGAAGCCTCTGCAAAAAAAAGCTAGCTGCCTGTTATGATAGAATATGCAAGTGGGTGGGAGATTTTCCCTCCTGAATTTCTAAGACCTACATATCAGGTTGCTTCCATATCACATCTTGCATGAGGTAACACCAAGTGGCTGCATATGATCTGTCATAACCAGGTATAATTTCACCCATGCCTCTTGACAAGCAAAAAAACTCCTTGCGACCACAGGAAGAGACACCTAGTTTACACGAGGAAAAAAAGTGTGTTCACTCACTCATGTTTAAATCCTAGTGTAAGAAAGTCAGTTGTAGTTTTAACATGTATTTAGCTGGTTAAGGTCAACACGCTCATTAAAACATGTTCTACCATGGTACTTTCCCCCATCTATTCATGGCTTTTTGACTTGTTGGGAGTGTTGAGTGCTCGCATGCCAAGATGACAGTCTTCTTAGAAGAGCCACAGATGATTGATATAGGTAGTAGAATGCACTCAGTTTTATTTATTTATTTATTTATTTATTTGAAGTCTTATAGTTGAAACAAACTGAAAAGCTTGTCCACCACCCACTACCACAGTAACTACAAAAAACACATTAGTTCTGAATGCAGGCGTAGGCCATACGATGCTTGCTCTAGCTAAGAAGTGTTAACTAAACTTCTGTGGCTGACAGGATAGTTTCAAAACATCAAGTCACTCCATACTGGAGGAAATATTTACATATAACAAAATTGATGCATGATAGATTTAATATATGTAGACATGGAGCAAATAAATAAAAATAAATCCTTTAAATTTTAAACTTTTTAGAACAGTAGCATCGTCGTTTAAAAGTAAGATCTATTTATACAGTCATTTACACATTTCAAGGTGGGACAACTCCCACTCAGTGTGGAAAAAGGTGACTGTGGGTGTTAAAAAAAAAAGAGAGACCTGTCTCCTAATTAGAAGTTTTCAGCAATATATCTTGCTGTGAATAGAATAACCTTTCTTGAGGAAAAAATAGAGCCATTATGCACACATCTGTGCACACTAGAATAATAGATGTTTAAGAACAAGGCTTTGGATTGCTTTGATAAAATTCTGCATTAAATCGAGTTGTTTCAGCAGTTGAATTCATCACAAAGGGACCACTTCCCCATGCACATTATCTTTTCATATGCCATTTCTCACCAGACTAATTTCTGATAATTTTGTCAGGAAATGCTCTTTTTTAAAGTAATCTTTTCTAAGACTGGTACATACATGCCAAAGCAGAAGTAGAAGGGATAGACAGTTTACGTAAAATCTGAACTGTGGAAGAATAGATATTTTAGAGATTGCATGTCAATCTAAGAATTCTAGGTAGGAATACATGTAAGAGAAATATAATTAACGTTTAATGACAACTTTCTCTATTGCAAGCAGACAAATAGATGACCTCTGTCTGTCTTTCTCTCTCACATATATAAATATATATTCTGGGTTTTTTCAGACAGACTAAATGGCCTTCCATTTGATAAGTCACATACTGTACAATATACTGAAATTCGTGACGACTCAAAAATTATCCTTCCAAGTTTGTACATATTGATTGTCACAGTGTAGCCAAATCAAAAAGAGCATTAATAATTATATCAATGTAGGATCACAATTATTTATATAGCTTTGTAATCGTAAAAAGGAGTTTCACAAACATCCAGAAAATAAAGGACCCAACCTTGCTCCCCAGTGAAGTTAATATAAAAAATGCCAGTTAATTCATGTATCTGTACAGAGAAGTTTGTATTCAAGGAGCCATTCTGGCTCCCAGTGAAGTTCTGTCAATGAGAGTGGGTGGTTGAAGTAGTAAGAGGAGTATTGTGAATCTGCTAAGGAGGAGTCACCAGGCCTAATAAGTTGTCAGTCTCAAGTAGGGTCGGCTCCCCATCCTCTTCCTCGTGTTCATACAACAGTTTCAAGTTTGATAGGGATGTCCTGTAATTTGAAGGCAGGTCTCATAAAGCATTTCTATAGTCCCAAAATATATTTTGAACTGTGATACAATGTGATGCACTATCAGGAAGCAGAGGTGAAAGTAAGCCGGTACGCCCCAGTACGGTGTACCGGCAAGAGCCGGTGCACCATACCGGGGCGGCCCGGCTTCCCCGGGGGCAATTTAAAGGGCCTGGGGCTCCCAGCAGGGGCTGGAGCCCCAGGCCCTTTAAATTGCCACCAGAGCCCCATGTCTGGAGTCCTGGGGTAGGGCTGCGGGGCTCTGGGGGCTATTTAAAAAGTCCGGGACTCCCGCTGCTTCTACCGCCCCGTCCTTTTAAATAGCCACTGGAGCCCCGCCACCACTACTCCAGGGCTCCAGTGGCTATTTAAAGGGCTGGGGCGGTAGAAGCAGGGGAGCCCCGGGCCCTTTAAATAGCCCCTGGAGCCCCAGGCTGCTGCTGCTACCCCTGCGGGGGGAGACTTACCTGACACGGTGGGCTGGGGCTGGCTCTGACGCCCACAGCCACGTCCCTTCCGCCCTAGGCCCCGCCCCTTCCGGAGGCCAGAGCTGGCCCCAGTGTACCGGTAAGTCACTGGACTTACTTTCACTCCTGTCAGGAAGTGACAATGTGATGTCTTGTGTCCGAAACATACCATGCTAATGTAGCAACTTGCACCACGGCACAAACTTTAGGCCATCACAATGGAACTACTTTGTCTTCAGAGGGCAAAGTCTAAAGGTAAAGAAGGGTCTGATCCACAGGGTTTGGATCCAGATTCAGATCAGAATTTAAACATCTTCAAATCTTGGAAGTCAGCATAGCTCCATTTACAGCAGCTGAGGATCTGACTCAGTGCGTTCGACTGTGGCCAGCTGAAGACACAGATCCAACTTGTGAAGTGAATCTTTGATCTGAAGGGCCAAAATTTGAGTGAAGGAATGTTGGATCTGTGGTTCCAGTTTGGGTCCCTTGGTGGATTTTTCTATAAGTCCTCAGTTAACTGCAGCTCGGGTTCATAATAGTATGAACTCTAAGCCTGGCCTCAGACCTACACTGGATTCAGACAAAGCATATTTTTTTCTATATTTTTTTAATTAGACATAATCCTTCCTGTGTAATTGCAAATAATTTTAGCCAATTATACATAATACGTATGTCATTCCATATTGGGGTTTTGATTACATTGATATGTTACTTTCATGGTTTATGACGTCTACAGGGCTTTTTCTGTGCATCTGCACCAGGAAACGTCTTACCCGTTTCTCAGGAACAATGCAGCTACTGATGCAGTATCGGCCCAATTCGTCAGTTATGTCTGAAGAGCCTGCAGAGCGGGGAGGGAGGCTGTCAAGGTGACACAGTTCATATTTGTGTGACGGGTTCCCCCAGGGTGCCACCTGGAACTGGGATACCACTGAGCCCTCTAACTCACCATCCCGGGCTCCCTCTCAGCGCTGTGCTGCTGTGGCAGGTTATAGATGGCTCCCACTAGCATTCACACAGGCAGTGAGTGGGACACACCCAGTTGCAGTTACCTGCAGGCATTGACCAGCCACTACATGAACCAACAATAGAGAGGCTAGAGCCAAAATAATCCCCAGTCCCCAGACTAGGACCCCAGAGCTGTACTGCCCTGCCCTGATTGAAACCCCGACCAGTATGAATTTATTACCCAATTCACCTATCCCTCAATGTGGAGAGGAATATGCACACTTGTGGTAATCAAGCTGAGATTTTCCCCTGACACTTCAGTCAAAGGCACTCTGGTTTAGATTAAAACACAAAACAAGTTTATTAACTACAAAAAAGATAGATTTTAAGTGATTATAAGTAAGCAGACTTGTAGATTCTCAAGGCACAAGCTGCATTTGCTTTGCAGCTTGGGCTCCCCATCCCCATTCCAAGTCCTTTTCCTTAGGAGCTTCTCTTAGGTGCTAAGTTGTGGGGGAGTGAAGAACAACAGATGATGTCACTTCCGCCTTACATAGCTTTGTTCCAACTCAGTTCCCAGACCAGCTTGTGGAAAAACACAGGTACCCAAAATGGAGTCCAGAGTCATGTGGGCTGGTCACATGCCCTTGCAGAGTCAGAGCAGCCATTACTTACAGGCTGTCTGGAGCATTCCCAGGATGGCTCACCAGGTGGGGGATAAGCTTCTCCTAGGGCCTATTGTTTTTCCTAATGGACCATTACCCTGAATGGGCCCTTCACAACCAGCTATTTAGACTGGAAGAATCTTGCCTAGTGGGTGTCACCCAGGTCTGACTACATGTGAAATACAGATACATAGTCAATATGTATAACTTCAGATACAAAAATGATATATGCATACGAACAGGATAATCATATTCAGTAAATCATAACTTTTCCAATGACACCTTACATGACCTGTCTTGTATAAAATACATCATAATCATCCCATAATCATATCATAATAATACCACTATTAAGAATATGGGGTGCAGTGTCACAACTTGCACCCCCTCATCCCTGGGCTGACTGTATGGAGAACTACTCCTCTGGCATAAGTTAGAGCAGAAAAAAGCATCTCAGACCTAACCTGTAACACCACTGCTATTCTCAACCTCAGCCTCTCAAGCAGAGATTTCAAGCAAGCTGAATGATGCCATTTTTACCTTCAAAAGGAGACCCGCGTTTTAAAAAATGCACTCTATATAGTAATATACTATTAGTAATAGTTATATGTTGAATTCTCAAAATAGCAAGAGTAGATTCTGAAGATATGGATAGCAATGTATTTTTAGTACGTGGCATGATTTTGCAAAGTTTGGAAATTCTTTTATTTCCAAGGGGAACTTGAAAAAATATGCTAGGCTTTGGGGCAGTCAGAATAGCTGATATTTATATATGACCAAACTGTTGATAACTCTATTTACAGTCCGGGGGGTGGGGAGGAGGGCTCTTTCAGGTGTAAGGACTATTTGAAGTGAGTAAGGGTATCAAACTCTGTCCCACAATAGAAAACTTTAAAATACCCTTCTGTATATTTATATATAACCTTTTATAGTGGTTATGGTGCATCTCTCCCACTCTCTTTTCTGATACTTGTCTTTTAATATGTAAGCTTTCCAGGACAGGGACTCTGTTTTCCTTTGTGCAATGGGGGTCCCAATTGGGGCCTATGGAAATTACCATAATATTTTTTTCCCTAGGGTGACTCCATGTTCCCATGGGATTTATAACAATTCAAAGCTCAAACCATTTGCCAGTGACTCCACAATGCCTAACACAAGAACAGAGGCAGTTCAGACTCACCCAGGTGCTGCTGAATGGCACTCCTACTTTTACTAGGGTGTCTGGGATGGTTGGTACAGAACACTACTATTTGCTCATTTAAAAAAAAAAACACACTTGCTGATTACTATTAGTAATTTGGTTGCCATGTCGATGGCTTAATGCCAATTGCCTGCTTCAGTGAATACTCTCTCATCTTACCTTGGGGAATTCTCATCCCCTGCTCTGGCAGAGCACAGCGGTTGGGCACCTGGCTTAACCAGCTCTCTTGAGATTCCCTGGCTGGAGGTGTGGCCGGGAGAAGAGCATCATGGCCAGAGTGCAGCTGCTGAATTGATCCCTGGCCCTGAGGGGCCATAACAAGGTGACAGAGCAGGAGGGCTGCTCTAAATTGCATCAGGCTGCCATAGAATCAGTCTCAGGAAACTACAAACAACTCCTTTGCATCCCCCCTCCCTTTCAGCTGCATACAGCAAATACTGGGCACAGCAGAGAATCAGAATGCAAACGTGTTTTAGGAGATGCAGCAGATTTTAGCAAAAGAAAAACTGCAGAGATAGGACAGAAAACCGTAGGAGCCTTAACATAAGGTTACACAACAGTAGTTGAACCATGACTTCCCTGTTATGGTAGAAAACCTTGGCCAATCTTCTTGTCCACATTAGGTGTAGAAGGAAAGAATAGAAGCAATATACTGTTAACTGTAGCCTTGCCACATATATGCAGTAGACTCTACATCACCATTTCTGCCATGAAGCTAATTATATAGTCATTTTCATACCACTTACATGCTGGCAGCACCAGTACAGACTCACATACCGTCATGGCCGGGTGAGCCTCTGGCAGGAAGGTCATTGCTTAGCACTGTAAACACTGACCATTGCTCCAACTGATCCCCCCCGTCTCCCTGCCTCAGGTAACAGAAATAATTAACACGTGTAGATTTTTTTTTTGTAATGAGAATAAATTTACAGCAAATGTATGCTTTATCCTATTTATTGTGTCTCTCTATTGCGAATGTGTTTGCACTGAAATATTTTTAATTAAAGTTCTCTTAAAGTGGACAATGAAGTGACTACTAAAACAACCATAATGCAAAAGATAACTGATGCGTTCAGCTAAAGAAATACCTTTTTTGCACCTTAATTTGTTACTGCTATCTAAATTTCCTTTCGAACAGAGCATCTAACAGTGGAATAAGCTTGTTCTGGTCTGCTGTTCCTCTACTACTCTGTACATTATGAGCTAAAGTTTCAACCAGCTTCAAACTTAAACATGCAAATTTTGCATGCACAATCAATGTGTTTGCCAAACTCATGTATGCAAACGCCAGTCAAGTAAATAGGCCCACAGTTAAGTAATTGGAGCATTTGAAATTTGACCCTCTCCTTTTTTGAACTCTGTCCATCATCAGGGGGAAAAAAAGCATGATTTATTAAACCACCAGGGTGACAAACTCAGTGTATCTCAGATTCCATCACAAAATACTTAGCTGATCTTTGTGATAGCCTCACTTACTCAGTCATGCTTTTTGATGTTAGAATATGTACAGAGTGTTTTGTCCTACGTGCTCTTTGGCTGCTGATAGTGAAAGCGGATATTGTGCTTCCTATTCATAACATGCACTTGGAGGTGAACCAGTTATATACTAGTCGTTCAGCATTTGAGGCAAAGTTTTGCAGCCAAAAGTTCATTTAAACAAAAACTACTCATCTTGGAGTTGAGTTCAATGGGGAAAGGCCAAGGATACAGAGAAATCTGCTCTTTAACTATCCTTGTCCATTATCTAGCACACTTTAAAAGGTATGGATTTATCTCTTTGAAAATCTGACAGTTAAAAAGGACAGTGTCAAGGTATTAGAAATCTATGGCCAGGTTCACCAGTTCGCTCCGGTTGCTTTGCGCTGCTCCAGTGACGCAAAACAGCAATAAACCCCATTAAGCCATATTTATAACTGCTTTGTTTGCAGGAGCAGTGCTGAACAGCCAGAGCATACTGATGATGTTGGTCTACATACTGTGGCCAAGATTTTCAACAGGAGCCTAGAGTTTGACTCCTAAATAAGTGTCCTGATTTTCAGAAATACTGAGCACCCACGAGGTCCCGCTTATTTCCATCCAGGCAGGTCCAGACACTTATGTAGTTGCCTAAATATAGATTTTGGTGCCTAATTTCAGTCTCCTAAGTTAGAAAATATTCACACACATGGATGTAGATGCTGAACTGCCATTCTCTGTAACTTCTTGGAAGTTGGAAATTGAAAAGTATTTCCATGCCAAAATGATTTTGTGCTTCTATTGTCCCCTGAGCACTCTTTCCCATAGTAGGGTTACTCATTGTGATGAGTATTGTGCAGTGGGCAATGATTCTTTTTCATTCTAGTAAAAGAGCGTGGAAGCATTTGCTTATAAAAATAAACACCCGGACACTGGAAACAGCCTAGAAACAAAGGAACGCCAGATCTGGGGCCTCTGCCAGCTTTGCGAGTTAACCTTTAGGCAAGGTCTCTGGAAAAATAATAAAAGTAGTAATGGATTGGACAACCTGGTCCTTTTCAAGCAATTAATGATAGTTAAGCCCTTGGCTCAATGCAATGGTTGCCTTTTTCCACAGGCAGGAAGTCAAGCTAATTGTGGAATTAGCTTTTCATGCCAAAGTAGAGAGAATCGTCTCTGTTTTCTACGGAAGCAGAATAGTCCTCACAGCCAAGAGAGCTGACATGTTTGTTGCATTGTGAGCTTCTTGCACTATTTGCCTTTCCCTCCTATATGTATTATGGACCAGATCCTTAGCTGGTGGAAGTTGCCATAGAATAATTGACTTCAGTTGAGATAAGCTGATTTACACCACCTGAAGATCTGGCCCGTAGAGGTAACCTTTCAAGTTAATGTTTTGTCCTGAAAGAAATCCCTGGTCTGAACAGCCCAACATTACTGAAGTTCAAGAACTTGAACCCAGATCTGGATCAGAGTTTTGCAGTTGTCCTTTAGTAGTTCTATTATACGCTGCAAGAGAACCATAGGTCCAAACATGTCAAGCTTCCCCAGGGTTTGAAATCTGAGTCAGAATTTTACGGCTCATGCCCCTCTCTAATCTTCCCTAAAATAGCAGCATTTCAACTCAAACAGGAATGAGATCTCTAGGGCCATCAATATGTAAGGAACATTTGCAGTGTCTGTAGGGAGAAGATACAAAGATATTTCCAGGACTTTGGGCAGTTTGCCATGCCAATTGCAGAGCCTTCAGCAGTGGAATTCAAGGCATTTAGCACCATTAATGGATGCAGAAGGAAGGAGGAGTTGAATTATTTTTCACTGGTTGTCAGGTAAGGGAGAGTTTCTGGAATTAAGCTAATTGGTGGGTTGGATCATTACTGGGAAGTGCAGCACTGTTTTGACAGCTGCAGAGTCATGCTGGGGATGGAAAGTGGGGGGAAACTGGGAAGGCAAGGGATAACTTGGTGCTTGTCACTTGGAACTGTGGGAGGCCGTGGCAATTGACAGGGATGAATAGAAGTAGAGCTGGCTGGAGACACATAGATGGAACCATTTCCACCAGTATATATGGTTTCAGGGAAATCCAAATGCTTGGGAAATTTGGGTAGATTTCACTGGAATTTCGTTATGTGAGAAAACCAGAAAATAAAAGTTCCAACACTGTTGAAACATCCTCTTTCAATATTTTCAGAACAAACTACTTGATTATTCATTTTGAAACACTTTTTGTTTTGAATATTTTGACTTACAATACAATACAAAATAAAAGTCAAAATGAAGCAAAATATGTCAATCAACTTGAAATGTTTTTGTTTTCCCCCTCCGGAGTTTTCCTTTATGGAGAAATTCAAAATTTTCAGTTTTGGGTTCAAGTCAGAACAAAGTCCAATTTCAAAATCCTTCTCAAAATAGAGCTTCTGTACTGCGCCTGTCTCTAGAGGGAGGGTCAGGTTAATTGTCACTGAGGAGGAAGTGGCACTGAGAGGGGGAAATTCCGGCTTCTCTGAGCTAGAGGTGTTGAGAAGTAGCCCCTCTTCCTCACATTTTATAGGAGGATTCCCAGACCAGAGTGTTCCGAGCTGGCTGCATGGGAAAATGGACTGCCTACACCCTGCCACACTCCAGAGATGGAATCCTAGTATGTGAGCATGAGCTCTTCCTCATGCAAGCATCCACCATTTACAGTGGTCTAGTTCAGGAGGGGGAATCAGATCCTTATCAAGGAAGAGGTGGAATGATACTATTCCTGCCCATGCCAACTTAATTTAACCATTGGAGGGCTCTGACTATGGCGCTACATTTATCACGTCTGGGTCCTGCATCTGCAAAACCCTCTCTAGAGGGAAAACCATATGCACAGCATTTCCTTGAACTCCCCATGTGATTAGCTAAGAAGTCACAAAATGGAGTGGACAGGAAGCATCTTGTGATTTTCTAACTTTAGCGGAGAAGAGAGTAGCTGATCCTAAACATATTCCACCTCTACCTCGATATAACGCGACCCGATATAACACGAATTCGGATATAACGCGGTAAAGCAGTGCACCCGGGGGGGGGGAGGGGGGGCGGACAGGGCTGCGAACTCCGGTGGATCGAAGCAAGTTCAATATAACGCGGTAAGATTTTTTGGCTCCCGAGGACAGCGTTATATCGAGGTTGAGGTGTATATATATATATATATATATATATATATATGTTTTGTTAATTAAATCTGCCTTTCAAGGCATTTTAAATGAATAGTCTGTCAGCAGCTAATTCTAAAGTACTTCCCTTAAAAAAATAAAAATAAAAAAAATAAAAAAGCTGGTCCTGAGAGTACGGCACTAATATTGTGTCAGCTTTCTGCTATAGTCAAGAATTCTATTAGTACCTGTGCTTTTAAATTAAAGCCAAATCACAGTGAGAGGCATGGAAGGCAACGCTGCTGCTGTTCTGTATCATCTCAGTCCCTTACAGTGTATTCTCAAGGGGTCTCTTTCACAAAGTTCCTAACCTTAAGACAGACTTTCCAAAGGCTTTCATCTGCAGCAGAATGGAGTATCGTGAAACCTATGTACATCCTCAGGAGACATGGCAAAGGTTACTAGGCATTATTGACCTGAAATGTAATAATGTCCCTCAAGACTAACCTTGAAAGCTTTATGCTCTGAGCAAGTAACACTATCTAGATCATCCCTCGGTCTCTGGGAATATTATAACTTTCCAGAATGCTGAAAAAGGGCAAAAGGAAATTACCTCCTTTTCTGCAACAGGCCTGCAAGGCACTCATACTTTGGCCGCACAAATCACTTCTTTCTGTTAAGTAGGCTGTTATACTGGTATTGTTAATATACTATCATGGAGGGTGCAATCCAAATGCCTTCATTTCCAAAGAAAATAAATATGAGGATTAAATACAGACTTGATGAGTTTTAGGGCCCAGATTCTCAGATGATGTAAACTGACTGAGTTCTCCTGACTTAATTGGAGCTACACTGACTTTATACTAGCTAAGCATGTAGTTTACATCACAGAATAAGGTACAATTTGCTACATGAAATAAATTTTTTTAAAGACAAGGTTATCTAAATTTTGTCCCGCTAGAGGCATAGACAGTTTGCATACAGAGCAGCAGGTGACAGCTGCCATCACCTTTGGTCTGGAGCGGTTCCATCTAAATCCCCTGTACTTCTGTTAAAGAAAAGAAAGAAAGAAAGTGACCATGGGCCACATTTTAAATGGGACCTATACTTCAGGCACATTGGGTGGGATTTTTCAAAAGCATCTAAGTGACCTAGAAGCACAACTCCCATTGACTTTCAATAGAACTTTCCATTTTGCATTTCCCACCGTTCTGGCTTAAGAGACCCAGCAGGCTACTATGGCAGAAAAGTGGTGCTTCACTATTCTCCTTGGTATGACATGAGCGTGGGGTTCATTTATTTATAGGAGGGGCTCCAAATTGCAGTTTCATCCTCTGGTGCCTTTACATAACATAATAAAACTGCTCCTCACATCAATAATCAGCTGCCCCATAACTTAAAACACCAACTCAGGACAGCCGTCAAAGTGAAGTCATTTAGAGTTATAGAAGTGCTATGAAGGCACCTACCCATATGCTGCAGGTGCCCTTGACATGGCGTAACACTATCCAAAGTGCAGCAGTGTAAGAGAACCCACAACACTCCTTCCTCCCCCGCAACCCATTTTCAAAAGCCTGTGTGTATGTGTGTGTGAGAGAAAGTCATTAGATTCTGGCTATTTGGGACCAAAGTGGGGAACAATAATGAAAATAATACTCAACACTCTCCCCATCCCTCAGCACACCTCTTTCCCAAATGCTCGCGGGGAGAGGGCCTTGTAGCATATTCAGAAGTTACTTCTGGCTCTGAAGGACCAAGGGAAGAAGGAAGCTATGGAATCAGAGCCTTCCTGGAGAACATTCACCAGCAGGTCTCTTGTTTGTCACTAGAAGGCTCAACCTTGAGCATCTTGAACTTTCTGATTTTCAAAGGGAGACATTCCTAACTTTAGCTACTATACGTGTGACATGAGCTAGTAATTTCAGTCAAGTTCCTGGTGGACAGGGATCTGCATTACAAAACCATCTTGGTAGCAGTCTTAGTCGAGGTGCCAAGGACTGACAAAGCTTGAAAAAATGAATTCACATTTCACCCCCAAGAGGCTGTCCCTACCAGACCAGCTGAAGCTAATCTGGCCCTCCTGCCATTCTCAGTGGCATGCCATACCATTGTGGAATGTTCTCCCTGCCCCATACTCCTGTGGCATGCCAGCTGGTAAGGAGAGGAGGAGGTCTGTCCACCGAGATGGAAAATGGGAATGTGCCCAGGACTGATGGAAGGAGTTAGGAGAATAGTCAGTGGAGGTTTTATATGTATAAAAGGTGTGTATGTGTATCTGCAAGAGGGTGTGGAGGGACTGGGAGATTAATGGGGGGATATAAACTAAAATGCCCCAACAAGGGCTGTGCTAAAGGGGAGACATTTTGATTCTCCAGAGTTTCAAATGATCACCACGGAGATCTGTCAGCAAAGAACAGCTTGTACTTTACATTACATAGCATAGGGGCATGAGTTCTAAAGCACACGAGTGTTTCAAGCTGTCCCTGATGTGTAGAATCCCCCTGCAGCTGCAGGTTTGGCAGCACGACTTAAACCAGCCTTGGTTCTTATGAGTCAAGGACAGGGTTGAGGTGCATGTGTGGGGGAAATCTGAACTCTCCCTGCCCTTGCTGTACCTCCTCTATTGATAAATACACTCTTCCACTCAACAGGACTGGGACCCCTACAGAGATCTTTCAGAGTGGCCACCATGGTGTCAGGGTGAAGGGGAAGCACACCACAGAAGCAGAGCTCGGTGCTTCATGGCTGTGGAAAGGAGCACAGGGTGTATATTGATTGAGTGACTCCTTGATAACACAGTAGTTTAACGTTATTAAAAAATGTCACAATTCCACACGTGCACATACCTTGATAGCTGTATTTCTTTTTCTCCATTTTCTAGACATTTAGCATTTTTCTAGCCATGTGTCATTTAAGCAGACAGAGACAAGGAATTTATGGTTCTTAAACCATTCTAATCTATATCACCATAGTATTTCTTCCTTTACTTGTGGTTAATATATGCTACCAAAACACCTCTTTGCTCAGAGCAAAACCTCTTTATCCAGGTATTTCCTGCTCCGATTTGAGTGAGTAGCTTTTTGGGGAAAGCAAACATTGTAAACCACAAATCTTCTGGAGCAGGGGTTCTCAACCTTTTTCTTTCTGGGGCCCCCACCAACTTGCTATAAAAACTCCATGGCCCACATGTGCCCATAATTGGTTTTCTGCATATAGAAGCCAGGGCCGGTGTTAGGGAGTAGCAAGCAGGGCAACTGCCTGGGGTCCCATGCTGCTGAACCTCACCAGTGCAATTTCCATAAGAATTTGTATTGAAAATCTTTTGCTTTGTGTACACTAGACAGGTAATTTCCAGCAGGGTAGCAACTAGATTACCCATGTAAGTGACTATAGGTTATTACATAAGGAGGGTCAATTATGTCAGTTTCCTTGCATGATGCATGATCATCGAACGTGTTGCTCCTCAAGCCCTTTTAACACAGTTAAGAAAATGGCTGTCTTTTTCCTGTTACCAAAATGCAGCATTCACACCTAATGCTGCACCAACACTAAACTCTCCCCACTTTCCGTAAGTATTCTGGCTCCTGTAACTGCGCTTCTAGTAATGATATCAGTCAGTGTCAGGAATGAACCCACATCCTCTTGTTAACTCCCACATCATGTTTATACAAACTCCAGGCTCAGCCCTTCATCTGTCAACTTGTGAATGGAGAATTTGCAGTGGGAACTGATAGCACCCTTTAACATAGAAATCAGGAAATACGCCTGTGCATTTCTCGTAAGGAAGCAGCAATCTGCACTCAGTTCCTTGGGGACTTTTCAGTGACTGGTCATGTCTTGTGAAGCATTTACTCATCCCTTTTGAGACTGAAAGCATGACCTACATATTCCTTATAGTCAGCTGCCAGTATAATAATCCATGATCACCCTAGAACCAACATCTCCTGCATGTAGTGTGTTGCTCGCTTCTATTGTTAATTCACTTTTATTTTAAACCTTACAGTGATCCTGGGACTTCACCCACCCGCACTCCCAAATCAAAGGATATGCAGGATAGTGACATTCTCAAAAAATGGAAAGAAGGACATGGCTTTTACTAAATCTTTATTAGTCTTCCTGTTGGCCAGAGGGGGGGGGGGGGTCACTCGTGAGAGACTGAAGATTCCTAATTCTCCAGGGATGAGTGCCTTGTTTTCATAGCACTTCCAGACCTTAGACACATTTTTCACAAGTGCCTAAGTGACTGAAGAGTCTAATTGGCATTTCCAAAATGTGATCTAGACATTTAGAAGCATTTGTCTCATCGACATCAGGGGACTTAGGCTCCCAAGTCACCTATGCACATTTTGTTCAGAGTTTGTACCCTGACCAAGCTCTGAACCCAAATGCTGCTCCCAGTCCTGCTGCCATTGAGTCAAACCTCTGTAAATAATCTTTTAAAGACTTTGTCCAAAAATGACTCACAAGGAAACGTTTTGAGGAGAACTTGCATTTTTTTCTAGCAGCACGGAGTTTAGAATAAAACTAGTGTGTGAGAAGCACACTTACTTGAATAGAATGCTGTGGGTGACACTTCTGGGTGTGAAAATAGATAATGAGCCAATTACTTTTTTGAAGCACTCAGTTTATAGAAAGTTGTGCCTTTTTTCTCTCGCATCATATTGCCTGTAACTAGGCAGATAGGCAAATGGCCTTCTGATGAACGCTCCCTTTCGGCCTGCTTGAAGGAGGTTGGTGTTGTGATGTCTGTCATATGAGCTAGTGAAGGTTCCAGGAACCCAGGGCTGGCCTTACCATGAGGCAAACTGAGGTGGCCGCCTCAGGTGCCAGACTGTGGGGGGTGGGGGTGGAGGGGGTGTGCCACTAGGACCCAAAGTGTAGAAAACTGTGTCTGCTGCTGTTGCATATGTATTCTCTCTGCTCTAGATGCACAGAGATGGTGGAGTGATGTGCTGGAGGAAGGAGGGCACAAGAGACATAACAGGCAGGAAGGAGAAAAGGTGAGAGGGAATAACAGAAAGCAGCAGGAGCTCCAGGGAGAGAGAGGAGGAGGAGCCTCTTATGTACCTCTCTAGCACCCCCAGGAGCCTGGACTGATTCACACCAGCTTCTCAGGGAGCTTTCTGTTTCCCGCTGCTTCCCTGAACCCACTTGAGGAGAACAGGCAGTCAACTGAAGTAGTAGGATCCAGTTAGGCCCTTAAGACGCTGATATCTTCCCTCACTCAGGCCCTGCTTATTTGTCCCCTTCAATTATTGAGTGTTGAGAGCCACTATTGCTGGCACAGAACAGCAGACATGAGTGAAAGAAGAAAGCGCCCCTCTGGGGCAGCATTCAGAAAAAGAAAGAAAGCAAAGGAAACTTTTCTATCTAAGCTGGAAGGAGCTCTCCTGAGATACATAGACACAAATGTTCATGGTGAGCCTTCTGGCCCCAGTGAGGATGTGAGTGGTGAGTAGATGCCTGATCTTCCAGTTGGGCAGAGTGCAGGTGACCTGGCAGCTACTGCAGCATCCATATGTCCATCTCAAATGGATGTAACCATGCACATTCCCGAAGAAAAGTGTAGATCAGAGAAGAGTGTGGTGGAGGCGCAAGAAACAGCTGCTGCTGAGTTTAGTTCCTTAAGTCTAGATGATCCAGGACTGTGGACCCACTTGAGCAGTAGCCTGAGGGACTTCCTCGTACTGCGTGGGCCACAGCAAGTGAAAAACTTCATGTTCCCCAAAGACAATGAAAATAGAAGTTTCCATCCAATACATTTCTGGTGTGAAATCTCCAATGGTGACAAAGTGGAGAGGCCATGGCTTATGTACTCAAAAACCCAGAATTCTGCATACCGTTTTTGTTGCAAATTCTTCCAGTCTAATATTCCAGCCACAATGGGTTCTACAGGAACAAAGGACTGGAAAAATCTGGCTAGAAATCTGGCATGCCATGAGAAGGCAGCAAATCACCAGAGAGCATTCCATAGGTGGAAAGAGCTTGAGATGAGACTAAGGTTAAAGGCCACCACAGATGATCAGCATCAAGAGAAGATTGCATCAGAGTCTCTTTACTAGCAAAATGTTCTGAAAAGGCTCATTGCCATTGTGAGAATGCTTGCTACCCAAAACCTAGCACTGCGTGGCACTTCAGATCAGCTGTATGTGCCAAACAATGGAAACTTCCTTAAAATTGTGAAGCTGATGGCTCAGTTTGATGCTGTACTCCAGGATCATCTAAGAAGAGTCACCACCCAAGAAATGTACACACACCACTACCTTGGAAAAACAATTCAAAATGAGATCATACAGTTACTGGCAACAAAAGTCAAACAGAAGATTGTGGCAGATCTGAAGTCAGCAAAATATTACTCTGTTATTCTGGACTGCACACCTGACATCAGCCATATGGAACAAATGACTTGAATGGTGCGTTTTGTAACAATAACAGAACCTAGTGAAAATGTCCCTGCAATGGTGACTGTCAGAGAGCATTTTCTAGAATTTATTGACATTGATGATACTACAGGAGCTGATATGAAAAATGTGCTTCTTAAAAAGCTGGAAGATACGGGAATTGCGATAGCTGACATGAGAGGTCAGGGCTACGATAATGGTGCCAACATGAGAGGAAAGAACAGAGGAGTGCAGACACGGATCCGAGAGTTAAACCTTCGAGCTTTTTTTGTCCCAGGCAGTTCTAATTCATTGAACTTGGTGGTTAGTGATGCAGCATCAGCTTCTAGTAAAGCTGCTGAATTTTTTAATGTAATTCAAAGCATCTATGTATTTTTCTCTGCATCAATTAATCGATGGCAAATTTTGAAGCAACATCTGGGAACATCCTCTCTGACACTGAAATCACTGAGTGCCACATGATGGGAAAGTCAAGTGGAGGCGATAAAGCCTATCAAACACCAAACTGGGAAGATAGATGATGCCATAGTTGCCATTATGGAGGATAATGCTATGACAGGAACTGTTCGTGGGAGAACAGTGGCAGAGGGAAATGGAATCACCAGAAACATACATAACTTCAAATTTCTGTGTGGCTTAGTGTTGTGTCATGACATACGGTTTGAAATAAATGTTGTAAGCAAGAGACTCCAAGTTGTTGACCTTGATATATCTGGAGCAATGGAACAACTGGACAAAGCAACGTCATACCTACAGTCTTACCGGTCAGATGAGGGATTTCAAAACGTTCTGAAGAATGCACAGAAGTTGGCAGAGGAACTTCACACTGAAGCTATTTTCCCACCCATTCAAGAATACAAGAGAGTCACCAAAGAAGAAGACGACATTTTGATTACGAGGCATGGGATAATCCCATAAGACAGTGGTTCTAAAAGCAGGTCCGCCGCTTGTTCAAGGAAAGCCCCTGGCGGGCGGTTTGTTTACCTGCTGCATCCACAGGTTCGGCCAATAGCGGCTTCCACTGGCCGTGGTTTGCCGCTCCAGGCCAATGGGGGCTGCGGGAAGGGCGGCCAGCACATCCCTCGGCCCGCGCTGCTTCCCGCAGCCCCCATTGGCCTGGAGCGGCAAACCACAGCCAGTGGAAGCCGCGATCGGCCGAACCTGCGGACGCGGTAGGTAAACAAACCAGCCCGGCCCGCCAGGGGCTTTCCCTGAACAAGCAGCAGACCAGCTTTGAGAACCACTGCCATAAGAGATCCCAAACAACAATTCAAAGTTGAATTATTTAACCAGGTGCTAGATTGTGCAACACAGTCAGCTGAAGAACGTTTCATGTAGCTCAAGGAACAAAGTAGTATATTTGTATATTTGGGATATTCCAAAACTCTTCACTATACCTGAAGACCACCTACACCAGCAATGCAGGGCGCTAGAGACAGTGTTGACACATGATGACATGTGCAATATTGATGCGAGTGATTTAGGTGATGAACTGAAAGCCCTTTCAAGATACATTTCAGCAGGATCAACTCCAAAGGCTGTTCTGGAATATATGTGCACAAATAAGATGACCACCCTCTTTCCAAATGCTTTTGTTGCTCTGCTCACACTTTTAACACATCCTGTAACAGTTGCCAGTGGAGAACGCAGCTTCTCCAAGCTGAAGTTAATAAAAACACATCTACGCTCCACAATGACACAGGAGAGGCTGGTCGGCCTTGCAACTATCTCAATAGAGCATGAGCTGGCCCAGACTGTGGACCTTCAGCAGGAAGCAGTTCAAATCTTTGCAACCAAGAAGGCATGGAAAACACCATTTTGATTGTTCAGACAGAAAAATGCCAGTGTTTACTATGCAGACAAGAAAAGTTAACTTTCAAACGCCTGAACAGCAAATGTAAGTGTTACTTAACATTTTTGAACAAGGCATTTTAAGTTGTTAGTTCTCCTTTATTGGGGTGGTGGCAGAGCAGTACCATGAGAGGAGTAGAACAGGAAGAAGGCAGAATTGAGACCTTTCAAAGTTTTGGCCCAAGCGTGGGGGCATGGGGGCGTCATTTGAGCTCCCCGCATCAGGTGCCAACATGTTGTGGACCGGCCCTGCAGGAACAACACCATGGACCCCAGTAATATGGCCTACTCTTCCCAACGTTTCTCGGGCTATTATGCAATGTTTCTGTCCTCTGTTAAACTGTTTCTATGTTTCAACACCAGACATGGCTGTACTTCAGCTTCAGTGTTAGACAAAGCAATCACTAAACAGTATACCAGAAGGGGTAGTTGCAATACAGAGCTAACCTGTTCCACATCATTAGAAGCAATGAGTCATGGCACAAGTTCTTTACGCTTGTGCCGTGAATCCACCTGGAGTTTACCTCATTCCATGCAATGAACGCAAACTTCTGAGGACCATCCTTAGATAAAAGGGATTTAACCCTTTCACCTCTCAAAGGGCATTGTCCATGCAACTCCTTGCCAGCGTGTGGCATTCACAATGAATTTGTAATGTGCTTTGGGATCGATTTTGGCTAAGAGGAATACATAAAGGCAAGGCTATTATTATAAATAAAATATATTTTAAGCTAAATATATTTTTAAACAAGTACTGTTGCCATCAATATCAATTATTGATTAAAGGAACCCATTTTTATCAAATAAAAGAAATGTCATTTTAGGTATAATTTGTCACATTGTAACAGCTTTAAGTATTCTGTATTATATCAACAGAGGGTCCTGTGGCACCTTTAAGACTAACAGAAGTTATCAGACATTAGCACTAACCCAGGGGCAATTTTATGCCAAGTAATTAGAGGACTATCCAAACCTGAAGAGATTCAGAAGGAAAAGAAAGAAAAATAATTCTCAGAATGCAGAACCCAGCTTCTTCTAAAGAGAAAGACTGAAATGGAAACAAGCAGTCTTCATCTCTCCTCCATAATGGAGAGCAGTAACATCACATGATAAGGACCCAGATACTAAGGACTAAATTATAAAGAGCTCTCAGATTGACCTGCCCGTATTCTGGAAGATAGCTCACTGTGTAATGAGGGAGTAAGAAAAGACAACATTTTTGCATATGCCTGTGGTGCCTTCAGGAAATCTGACTGAATATGCTGGGTAAAAGACACAATGGAATTATACTGGTAGTTTCTCCCCTGCCACATGTTTAAATTATGCAACAGAGTTTGATTGGTGGCTTCTTTGTGCTGAGAAGTGCCTAATCATTTCATCCCCGGGTAAAAGAGAACATTATTTAAAAGGGAAGTGAGGTTAGAAAATAAAGCAGTAGCAGACACACACAAAATATTGGCAGCAAAATTGAGGGACTGAAGCATCCTCCTTAATACACTCAGGCAACCTTGAGAATCAGAAGCAAAAAATTTCAGATGGCTTGGGAATTTGGCTGCCTCTGCAGCAGATACAGAAATAATTGTACATTTCAGCTAATCACTTAGCCTATAAGATAAGTTAACAGCTAAGTTGCCATCTTGTGAGCAAGAAGTGAAACTGCTTACTCATGTTGCTCAGAGTTTCTGTTACTTTTTGCAAAAAGTAACGGTCAGCAGTGTACTGTGGTATTACAGCACTTTGGCAAAAAGACAGGCTGTGGACTTGTGGCCCCGGACAAAAGCTCTTCCTGAAATTGTTTCATGTATTAGAATGATAAATGTAACTATCTTTGCAGTGCATCATCTGTTAAAAAAAAGACTAATGGGAAATGCAAAGAGTGCAAGAAATCTGATAGTCAGGTTCTTTACTTTTTTTTAACTCAGGAAATATGCAGTACACAGTGCTTGCTCTTCAGTTTGCTTTCCTGTAAAGCTCTCAGGCATAGTGGAATTGACATATGTTGAATGTTAAATTACAAGCAATACAAACCAAATTATTTACTGTAGATGACACGGCAATTCAGAATAAATGCTATATATGATCCTTAAAGTAATAGTTCTTCACTCATTAAAATTACAAGCTATGCATTGATGGTGCAGAGAATCCTTTACAATTTACTCTCAGCTATATAAATTAACTCCCAGAGAGATGGAATGTTCTTATTTCAGACTCTTGGTCTAGAATTTTCAGGTGATGATTTCTTTCTGTTTGTGTCGCTCACTCCCTCTTTAGTAACAAATAGGTTGCAAGTTCATCACTTTAGGGATGTATCGCTTATCCTATCACATTTTATTTTAAAACTGTTTCTAATGGATATTAGGAGATTTATTTATATAGCATCCCTCACAAGTATCAATTTGCTTTATATAAAGGAGGTCAAATGTTCAAAAGTGACTTCTTAAAGCCCACATTTATGCATGCAGACGGGCATTAGCAATGCACAAAGGTGTTCCACAGGTGCAAATGTGAGATGTTGTAACTAGTGGCCATATTTGAATATGTGGCCCTGTATAAACAAGGTTCACTTCACCTACCATTGAAATGTTACCACCTCTGAGGTGGAACTCAGCAGCCCTTCTGCACAAGCAGCTCTAAACCATAAATTTTAGGGAGAATGCTAGAGTGAAATCCAGACCCTATTGAAGTTTGGCCATTGACTTCAATGCAGCCAGGATTTCACTCCTGAAATCTTATACAATAGTTTCATCAGTGACTCGGAAAGGGGGCAAATAGCATAGAAAAAAAAATACACAAACGATATTGAATTGAAAGGTGTTGAGAAGGCAGAGAAATAATACATGGGGACCCAGAAGTGTAATAAATAAACAGTGTGTGTGTGGAAGGAGGGCGGAGGGGCATGTTTCCCCAGGAACTGCGAGGAAAGAGTCTTGTCATTATTCAAATCTCTCTCATAACAAGTGGAATGGGGTCAGCTACTTCCGTAGCATAATCCATCACACTGCCTTGCTTAGGACCCAACACAGGACAAGGTGAGGAAGGATGGGATAATAGGGTCAAGGCAGGAGTAGATACTAGCAGCAGTAAAGCAATGCAAAACTTAATGCACTGTTCCCCTTTAAGATGTATAAGCAGAGGCAGATTAAGGTTTGGTGGGGCCCTGGGCCAGAACAAGTGACTTCCACCTATGGTCCCGCCCCGATTCTGCCGCTTCCCCCCATGATCCCACCCCATTCTGCCCCCCCACCCGTTTGCTCCTTTCTGCTCCCCCAAGACAGGAGAAGCTCTGTTCTCCCCCCCCCACACACACAGCATGCCCTGGGGCACAGTGGGGAGTGAAAGCTCCCCCAACCTTGAGGCTGCGGTAGGGAGTGAGAGCTCCTCCAGTCCTAGGGCCACAGCCGGGTACAGGTGCTGGGGCTTTGTCCAGTGCTTCTGCCGGGCAGTGGGGTCCGGATGAAGGGGCTTCCCCCACCCTGCCCCGGCCGCTGCTACTGGGGTCAGGGTGCTGGGGCTTCCCCTGCCCCATTCACCTGCCCACCTGGCGCTTCTGCTGGAGAGCAGGGTCAGGATGCAGGAGCTTCCCCTACCCCACCTGCCACTTCTGCCGGGGGGAACAGGGTTGGGGTGAGGGGGCTAATCTGCCACTGTGTATAAGTGTAAGTGTAAAGTGCTGAGGGGTACAGGAGGCTTCAGAATCAGGATTGCTGGCTCTGTGTCTCCTGCTGATTCCCTGGAATTGTGTGGCTTGAGGCTAAAAACCTGTTCTTCTACAGAATAGTGGGAGAGAAAGTAAATATCTCCCAAACAGAAGAATTCAGCAGAAACACCATAAGTTTTCTACCCCCACAGTTCTGGGCAGTGTGTTTCCCCTTGTGATGGGATAATCTTGGCCAATGTTCAATCAGAAAAAAAAAATCCAAGGTCTAGGAAACAAAAACGTTTTCAGAAACCAGATATTCAATGGAGAAGGATACTTGTTAAGCAGTCATCCTGAAAGAGATCCAGGGATAATAGTAGTCAGTAAACTAGATAGAAGTAGGTAATGAAATATGGTAGCAAAAAAGCCAGTGTGATTTTGCTGTGTATTCAAAGGCATAACTCCTCAGACTAGGAAAAATATTCCTGTCTGTACATCTCTGGTGATTAGAACGGATTGGGAATTTTCTGATGAAATCAGTTTTCATCAGAAAATGCCAATTAGCAGATTGAAAAATATTTCATGGGAACATGTTGGGTATGATGAAATTTTGTCAAGATACAGGCAGGTTTCACTCAGAAACCTGCCTGATTTCCTGCCAGGTAGCTGATGGACTGCTGGGGATTTATGGCTTCTGGGCTCTCTGGTTGAGGGCAGCTCTATCATGCAGACTGCTCTTGGGCTGGGGACCCTAAGGTCTTCTAGATTCCTTGATGTGGATCCAAGAAACCATAGGACCTCCAGCTCTAAATCGGGCTCAGATCCCAGCGTGGAGACAAGCTTCCAGGGCTTGGCTCTTGGGCAGTCCCGCCATGTGGACTATCCTGGGTTGGGGCTTCCGGACTCCAAGGCCAGCTGCTTACATTGCCCAACTCCTGAAGCCTGCAGAGGCAGCTGTCCAAAGAGTTGGACAGTCCAGGGAGCCAGCTGGCCTGAGAGTCTGAAAGCCATGGAACAGTTGCATGGCAGGTGTGCCTCAGAATGGTAGAACCTAGAAGCCCTGGCAGTGGTTGAGTTAAATGGATGTGATTCCTGTCAGTTTCACGGCTGCTCACCACTGACTAGCAGTAGTGAAACTGACAAGAATCATGTCCATTTCACTCAGCCACTTCCAGGTCCATGGTGTTTTCAAAACAAAGTATGTTCCCTGTGTTGGTGCTTCCAAAGTGAAAGTCTTTGAAAAGTTACAGTTAGTAATTTAGAAAAAAAAAGGTTTTGTTCCAAAAAGGGAAGAACCCAGATTTCAAACTGTTGATATTTTCCCATGAACTGGAAATTGTGAGTTTCAACTTAATCTACTGTGAGACTACACCTGGGGTTGATTTACAGCAGGGGTAGGCAACCTATGGCATGCGTGCCAAAGGCGGCACGCGAGCTGATTTCCAGTGGCACTCACACTGCCTGGGTCCTGGCCACCGGTCCAGGGGGCTCTGCATTTTAATTTAATTTTAAATGAAGCTTCTTAAATATTTTAAAAAACCTTATTTACTTTAAATACAACAATAGTTTAGTTATATATTATAGACTTATAGAAATGTTAAAATGTATTACTGGCATGCGAAACCTTAAATTAGAGTGAATAAATGAAGACTCGGCACACCACTTCTGAAAGGTTGCTGACCCCTGATTTACAGGATGACTTGGCCAAATAGGGAGTAAGGGAATAGTCTACAATATGTACAATAATAGTTTACAAATATGTAGAAAGTATAATTATCAAGGAGGGTTAGGAATTGTTGAGGATGATCATGGGGTATAACAAGAAATAATGGGCTAATATCAAAGCTAGGAAAATATAGGCTTTATAAAGTGAAGACAAATTTTCTAATTGATTTTTTCCTTCAGGAGCTGTGTTACTTTTTAAATCAGACGGGCAACATACTGGAGAAAATACTGTAGATTATAATCTTCCCCTAGCAGTCAAAAGGACTAAATGACCCAGTAGGTCTTTCATCACTAATTGCTGTTATTGTATGAGCAAAATTCAACTGAAAATGAGCGGGGCAGAGGTGGAGAATTTAATCATATGGGAGTTGCCCTCCAGCAGATCTTAAAATGACCTTGTGAGATATTTCTCATCTCAATCTGGAGTAAAGAGAAAAATATGTAGCATAAAAGCCATGACTAGTGAGAAGTCCTCTTGACTGCCTAGAATTCTGGCATAAGGATCATGAAAGCTTCATGGTGAGATTGAAACCAGCATCCCTGGAAGTTAAGGAACTATTTCCAGAAAAAGTGAGTTGAGACATGTTCCCCACAGTTTACAATCCTCCAAACCCCATAAAACTGTTGAGATTTCTTACTGAGTTCATTTCCCAAGCAGATGTCTTATTTTTAAGGAAAAAAAAAAACCCTCTTGTTATATTAAAAATTAGAGAAGGTGGAGTGGTGAGAACAGATGCACACAGAGGTGAGAAGGTCTAGCTTGGAACTTCATACAAGTCAAATGTGGAATTAATATGGTGCCATAGAAACCTGTTGAAGTGCCAGATTCATAGGGTTTTTGTCCCCCTCCCCTCCTTGGTTGATTTTTACCATTTACATATTTGTGAAATATAGCAATTGCTGGCCTTGTTAAAACTGGTGTCTTGGTAATAGTTGAAGGATACAGCCTCACGCCCCATTTTCTTCTATAATTATTGTTCTACTGGAAGCTTACAATAGGATCTTGAAAATGATAACACTTTGCTGTATCCCAGAAAGTCAGTCAGGTAAGAAGTCAAGAAATAAGCCAGTAAAAGAGATTCACATTATTCTTACTGATTACACTAACTGGTTTAAATAAAAATGACACAGTTATGTTTCCTTCAGTGGCATTGTAGTTCCTTTCCTAGTTTTCTATAAGCTTGTTATAAGAGAGAGAATTGAAAGATCATAGATCACTACCAATGGGAAAAGAAGCTTCCTGGAAAAAAATGTCTAAAGTCTTGTTTGATTCTCATATTCATTTTGCAAACAGTTCATTCATTGAGACTTGGCATGACAAAGTATTCAAGTGTTCACAGAGTGTGAAAGAGACAGACTCCCACGTATCTGTGAATGATAAATAAGATGCATCCAGGATAGACCTACATTTTGGGGGGTTTGTTCCCTTGTGTCCATTCCTGATTCAGTAGCTAGATTCGGTTGCTAACTAGTGTGATACCATCTCTGCATCTCACAGTTTTTCCTTAATCCTTGAATGGAAGATATAGAGTAGAGGGGGAACAAAATGAGGGGTTTCCTGTCAGTTTTGGTGACACCAGTAACAGATGACCAAAAAAACCCAACAAACAAACAAACAAAAAAAAACAGCACACCCTGGATTTATACTAAAACTATATATAATGTTGACCAAGACACTCTGGAGACATAATGTGTATGTGGCACTGAAGTTTCATTGTATCAACTGTCATTTATCCAAAGGAAATCACAATGAGAACTCAAAAAAAAGTTCTTTGTAGAAGTAAATCCACCTGCACCAAAGAATCATGAATATATCATAACAAATATTCTTTGCCATCTTCTATAGATGTTAAGGGCTAAACCAATGAAGCTATACCAATTCATACCAGCTGAGGAGCTGGCAAATGTTGCTAAATACGTTCTAGCAAATATCAAACTGAAAATTCCTACTAGAATAAATAGAATAGTAAAGCGAAGCTGAAATGCTTTAGCTAAAACAAATTTTAGAATGTTTTAAGATCCCAAAGCAGGAACAGAATGTTTAAACACACAAATAAATTCCATTTTAAAAGATCAGATTATCTTTTAAAACCATTTTATACCCTCCACTGACCTCAGTGGTATTAGTCTTGATTTTTACACAATTGTAAGTGAGAAAACACAGGCCTCAAATATTTTGAACAGCTTCTCTTTTGCTTATCGGCCAAGATGTCAGTACAGGTTTCTGTGCTTGATATGGACACAGCGGCAAAATGAGGACAGACACATCCATGGATTGGGCTGCAACTTTTATTAAACTTTAACACAGGGGAGGGGCACTACCCACCCATCACCTAATCTCCTATACCAGGCATTTAATTTGCTCCAGTGCAGGGCTTACGTGGTTCCTTACTATATAACCTGTACCTTGGCATAGACTCTCCTCAGCCTACCCCCCAGGACTCAGCTTTCTCTCTGAGACCTAGCACCCTCCCTCCGATGCGGATGCAGAAGGGTGGGGACCTCGGCCCCCAAAGGACTGGTTAGTTACCATGCTTTGCTCTCAGGAACACCTCTTTTAGTTCAGCTCTCTCCCCACATTGGCTAGCCCCAGAGGGGTACAATGGAGAGTGAAACTGTTGTGCAGAGCTTAAGCTGGTATCCATGAATCTACGCAATAAATCCTGAATAAATTCTGTGTACAACACACAACACTACGGTTGAAGTGGTGCTAGTGACAACAGTTGAAATATGAAAGTTAATAGCTGGTTTCAATCAAGTCAGCAAGGACTTTGAATTCAATACACTTTTAAGGGCTAAGAGGTCATGCTCAATGTGTGTACATTCATTATGATTGGTATCTCACTTAGGGCCTGATCCAAAGATCATTGGGTAATGCTATATTTTGATCCTAGTTGTGACGAGAGAGTGAGGAACTATTGGTTCATGAGTCAGAGAATACCCAGTGACTTCAAAGAGCTTTGAATCCAAAAGCCCCCATGGACTTCACTGAGCTTTGGACCAGGCCCTTACTTCTGATTTACATTGATCTAACTCCACTGAAGTCACTGGGGTTACAGCAGTGCAAAATCATCCTGTTCATAGCCAGATAATTTGTATATGGAAGTTCCTGCACATCACTTTGCCTATATGTTGTGCAGTCATGACAATTTAAGAAAGATTTCTTCTAATTCACTTTGACATCAAACGCATTCAATATGTTGATATAGTTATTGAAGCTGGTTAGTTCAGCATCAATTAATTAGACGCATTTAACTGGAATGCTAATTATTACTCAGCTGGGCAACAATGTCTCTGTCACAAACTTTAGAACTAATTTTAATTTGAACTTGACATCAATATAAACACGACAATAGCATTTTGCCATTACATATTGCCATCAGGTATTTTTATTTTCTCATGGGAGCTGACAGAATATGATTCATTATGACAATATGAATATAAATCCATGCATAACAATAGGGATTTATAATAATATTAACATAAATACCATCATCTATACTGAATCTGTCAACTTTAATACCCAAGATTTTTTCCTTACATGGAGTACATTTTCCTGTGTCTATAAATGTCTTCTTTAATATACATTTATGATTATTATTAAGCTTATGCACTGAGTCTTATTATGCAAATGAGGGTTATAGCACACGCTCAAAGGCAGTGACTCTCCATACATCACTTTTATCTTTTAATAAGTCTTATATAAAGCAAGTAGTTTAAAAACTCAGCCCTATTAATTAAAGTTGGTCCGCATTCTTCAATTAAAAATGATCACAGTATAGGATGTGTATGAAGTCACTAATCACCTATTTCCTGATTTATCTATATAATATCACACAAAAACCACACTGAAAGAATATTACAGACTCTGACAGAAAATAATGAAATGAACTGAATTTGCAGCTTAGGGTGAAACTTACTCTTATCTCCTCTGACATATAGGTACAACTGAAGACAACATTAAGATAGTCATAAAGGTGGTTCTACATGATGCCTAGATATTGGAGGGCATATGGTACATTTCACTCCTAACTAAGATCTTCGTCTTGCTTTTAGTGTTTTAGCTTAGAAACGTAAACTTTTTTTTTTAATCTAGTTTGGTTTTTTTTTAGTGTAGTTAAAAGAAGCAAAGGAAGAAAAAACAGTGTCACAGACGTCTGTGAAAAGCTCCACAGCAATAAAGGTACTGAATTGTGATGAGATCTAAACCAATAACAGAGGTCTCTAGGGAAATCTTCATATGCTGTGGATCTTTGATTGAACTGGACCACCAAAAACATCACATGGGAGTAAAATCTTCTCTCTAGCCACTTCACCCCCCGTTTTAAATAGAAAATTACAGCTGAACACATTAGGACAAATCCTCTTGAACTGAAATTGTGAATACTATCTTTTAGCCCAGAAGATTTTGTAAATCCTCAGGGAGATCCTGGGAGATAACTAAATATTATTTTCCTAATTTTACAGGTAGAGAAATATAGTCATATCTATTAAGGCCTTGATTTACCAAGTTACTTAAGCACATGCCTAATTTTAAGCATGTAAGCAGACCCATTGATGACCTCAATGGGACTACTCATATGCTTAAAGTTAACATGGGCTTAAGTGCTTTGCCCACTAAAAAGTTTGCCCAAGTCCACTCATGTTGGTAATGGAATCAGGATTAAAACTTAGGAATCCTGAGGCTTGGCCCATGTCCACACTGGGGGCATTTTACCGGTATTGGAATACCAATATACTATACCAGTGAACTGCTCCCTGGTGTGGATGAAACTATACTGACAAAGCTATGCTCTGTACCAGGATAATAAAACCACCCCAGACAAGTAAAACAGGCTATACAAGAAGGGCACAGCTTTGCAAATATAGCTACATCTACACTAGGGACTTCTGTTGGCTACCTATGTCAGTCAGAGAGTGCACCTCATCACATCCTGACTGACAAAACCATAGCTGCAGAAGCTCCTAGTGTAGACCTGGCCTCAGTATGGTGCTCATCTATCCAGACCATGCTGTCTCTCAGATATATCTTGTCATGTATGAATTAAAAATGTATTCATTAAAGCTATTGAGTCAAAAGGTTAACTATATGATTTATGCTGCCTGATTGTATCTGCCTAGAGAGAAATATTAGGCTGAATGTCTATTTACCGCAGAAGACATGTTTCCTTTTAACTCAGAAATATTTGTTTTACCCTGGGAAGTGGTTAAAGATTCATGGTATCTTTACAACATTTAGGTTAACTCAGGCTAAATGATTTGCAACATTATTGTTTTGACTCCAGAATAAAAGTGTACATGAATGCAATTAGATTGCACAGGAAACAGTATGAGTGACTAGCAACAAGGAAGGCTGCGGTCACTGCTGTGGATACTGTGCAAATAAATTCTGCCATAAGATAAATAGATTAAATCTGGTAACTGTTTTTCAAAAATTTGGCAGAAAATGGCACAAAAGTTGTGTCGAAGTTTTTCACAATTTTGGGGGGGAGGGTTTTTTGTTTTTTGTTTTTTTACTAGCTGTAAAGTAATTTGTTAGTTTGTGCATAAATGATGCACCTGGTTTGGGTTGTAGTCTGCCATATTTCCTTAGATGAATTGAGATTTATCCTGTGCAATTTGCTTAAGTACATGTTTAACTGACTTCACTGGGAATTGTGCTGGAGTAAAGCTGGTAAGATCAGGCTCTTGGCACGGCGCAGGAGTTCTTTCAACAAGGAGCCAGCATCAGCGTTAAACTGACTAGAGTTGCGATTAGGCTGCTGCTGGCCAGATTCAAATCATTGCAGGATGAATGTTTCTTTGCACAAGAGTTTGGGGTCTGATTCACTCTGGGCCCAAACTTGGAGCCTGTCTACCCCGGGTACCCTCAGAAGTCCTGAACAGTTCTGTGCATAGAGGGCTTTTCTTATTTTCATTGTTGTTGGCCCCCTATATAAATATAAGAGGGGGAAAAAAGAGAGAAGAAAGGTGAAGAGAGACAAGAAAGGAAAGGAGACTGAGACAGTAGTGTTGACTGAAAGATTTTTTGATGAACCTACAATGTTAAGGAGACATGTTTTAAGCTGCATCTCTGAGCTGCAGTTTTTGCCATCGGTATTGTTAGGCATTGTTCATTGGAACAGAGGACCTTCTTCAGAAATCTAGCTATTGGATCTACCACTGAAGAGGTGGCAGGGTTTAACAATTAAGGGGGAAAATCTATTCTTATCCTGCTTGAAACATCTCAAGTAAACCTGTCTGGAAATACATTGATCTGTGGTATTCAGTTTAAATATTAAGCCACAAAAAAGCTGTATCAGAATACAGTTAAAGGTCTGATTTAAATCAGCAAAAAAGACTAAAAACCTGGACAGAGACACTGTTCTCAAAAAAACCCAACAAAAAACTTCAGCACAATACAGTGAGTTAAGAATAGAGGGAAGCACAGCATTTTATACTTTACTCTCAATTTCCTTGTGTTAGTGTTTTACCCAATTGATTACAATCAGACTTTAAAATGGTTACTTGTTAGCTTGGTATAGCTAGTGGGGATCAGTTAAATCATTATTATATACTAATAGTGTAAATACATACAAGGACATTTTATACAGTGTATATTATTTATTCTGTTGCCCTAAGAGCCACATCAGACTCGCCATACTCTGTTGTATCAGGGCATACAAGACAAAAATGTTAGGATAGGTAGAAAAAATTACTAATCATGTTCAGCGCTTGAGTATCCTTGCTTTTTATACAGTAATACTCTGCACTTTTTCATTGCCTTTAAAACCCATTGAGCATCTTTCCATGGACTTCAACGGGCTTTGCATCAGGGCCTTAATCTGAAAAAAACAAAGCCCAGAACAAACAGTAAATTAATTAAGTCTCACGGCACTCTTGAGGGATAAGTCAGCACTACTTTAACGTAATTAGTGATTGCTAAATTGAGGTGCATAGCGGTTAAGTTGTCCAAGGTCACCCAATAATCCAGTGGAGCACCTTAGGAACACAACCCAGCAGCCCCCTACTCCAGCTAATATCTGACACTGCTTCAAATTACCCCAGAGTAGCAGGCCATGTTCTAGCAAGATTTCATTTTTGAAATTGAGGTTTTGGAATTACAAAAGCTTAAAACAGCATGTGACATTCCCCAAGGTACAATCTGGACTAATGGACAGCTGTGTCTCCTCAACTCTCCAATCTGGGGTGCTTTTTACTCTGCTTCGCTATGAGAACAACTGCTCCTGATCCGTTCACACACAGCCTTTAGCATGCAGAATCACTCTTAGCTGAGTGACTATATGAGTCTTTCTAGCCAGCCACTCCTGAATTATATTTCAGAGTGACACTCAATCTCAGACTTGTCCCCAGAAATGTACGTCTTGTACTGCCCAGCTCTTTCATTCTGGACAGTACAAGCACACAGAAAGTCCATCATTTCATTAATAGAAAATGATATGCATAAACCCTGTTATCTCAAATGGGAGGTTCCCAATTACTTTCATCCAAACACACTGGCTCAGATAAATTATAAAACAAGTTTATTAACTATAGAAAGCTCGATTTTAAGTGATTACAAGTAATGAGGCATAAAAGTGAGAATTGGTTACAAAGAAATAAAAGGTAAAACGCAAACTCATCCCTCACTTAACAAGCTAAGTGAACTTAAAGCAAATGGATTTCTCTCACAATATATTCACAGCAGTCTGGCTGGATTCCTTGAGCCAGGAACACTCCTGCAGTTCACTGATGCTTCTTTCATCTTCCAAATGTTGTTGACACTGAATGGAGACAAGGGTAGAGAGGTGATTTGTGTCCTTTGTTCCTCATTTTTGTATCTTGTCTTCCTCTTTGAGGAATCATCTTCAGTGGCATCTCAAGTGACAGCAAGTCTGTCTGCCAAGATGTAAATTTCTTGCTCACACCCTTCTTCCTGCCAAAGAATAGCTGCTTATCCAGGTGATACCTGGCCGAGGTGTTAACTAGCCTTTTGTTTTTAAGGAACTGGCTTGGGCAGTTTCCCCAGATTTGGAATATGCCTTAGGGCTTGTCTACACTGGCAAGTTTCTGCACACTAAAGCAGCTTTTTGCTCTCAAACTGCAGACATGTACACACTGCCAAGGCACTTTGTGCACAGAAACTCCTCAGTTGCAGCGCTGCAAAAAACTCACCTCGACGAGAGTTGTAAGGCTATTTGCACAGAGGCTCCAGCACTCTATTGCCAGTGTAGACACTAGATTGCTTTCTACGCTGTAATTGGCCTCCGGAGCTGTCCCATGATGCCTCAAGAGACCGCTCTGCTCATTGTTTTGAACTTGGCTGCCTTGGAGACATGCGCCCCTCCCCTTTCAAAGCACCGTTTCTGACAGCCATTGAGTGCTATGCTGATCTGCTCTGGGGCACAAAGCAAACTATTAATGCGGAATGCTC
>NW_020664409.1:38465060-38482742 GCF_002925995.2 Terrapene triunguis
AAAGTAATGTTAGAGCTCTGATTTAAAACACAGCAAATGAGGAGACTTAAGAGTAGTGAATAAATATCAAATATGACATTTCATTTATAAATCCATTTCAGTCCATTGGAGTCCAGTCTAATTTTAATGAGAAAGCAGTCACACTAGAGCTAGATGGGAGTTTCCTGCAGACTTCTGAAGAAATCAATATTGGAGATCAATACCAAAGATCAATATAGGTTTAGGACTCAATTTCATATTTGGGCTGGTTTCTTGTGAAAAATAATAATAACCTAAAATATTAATACTTTCCACTTATACATTGACATTCCCTGTCATCTTGGTCTAGGAGCTCTCTGCTTGTTTATAACTAACCCACTGAGAGTTTCTAGTCATGGGTTAGGCTGTGCTATCTCTGTGCCAGGGTGAGGAATGGCACAAGAAGATCCTCCCCTTTGCACTTCCTCCTTAGGGACAGGGCAGAGTCAGAGTCCATTACTTGGGGAAAAACAGGGGTTGATCCCTCTTACCATCTCCTGTGGATCAAGCCACCCCAAAGAGAAAGGAATGAGAATGAGTCTCCACCTGGCCCTCCACACCAGCGGGTGGAGTTGGTTTTGGGGGAAAAGACTACATCATCCAAATGCTCGGGGCAGCGTACATAGCGTGCCTGCACACTGAGCAACTGGAGCAGTAGATCATACAACATGGCCTTACAGGAGAGTCACAAATAATCCAACATAAGGAGGGTTTGTGTTTATTATTATAGAAGCACATACGGATAAGGAAGAATTTGGCCCATTGGTTTTACAAAGCTGGGTTATGAAGACAGAAGTGCAGTGACAGCTATTAAAGATTTATTGCATATGTAATCTTATTTTTTGCATGTCCCTGTTTCAAGTCCTAAATGTATCTAATGATATTACCATAAATATGAGATGGGTAAATGTTCAAAAGAATTTCCAATCTATGTCATTCAGAGAAATACGTCTGTGTTTCCTATTAGAGTCTGAATGTGAATACATACACTGGGAAACTAGATTCTTTGCATACATAAATTAGAATAGGAATACTGGGTCTTACTCACATTTGGACCTAAATAGAATTTTAAAAAGCCACGTTCTCTGCTCCAAGAGCTGCAACAGACCTAGTGTCTTTTGTAGGCCATTATTTTCACCAAAAATAAGTAGAAAATAAACCTTTTCTAGCACACAAGAATGGAATAGCCCCTTGAGTCAAACTTCTTATTAATATGATGGGGCTACTCCCCTATTTCCACAGCAACAGGTGGAAGATACATGGGACCTAAGACTCCTACCCCTCCTTCCCACAGTAACAAAGGGATCCCAGGATTTACAGTGTGAACACAACCTTGCCCATACTAGGATATGTAGGGATGTGCAGAAGGTCCTTTTACAGTAGAATCAGGAGCACAGGATCTGAGTATCTTGACTGTCTTCTCAATATTTTCTGCATCTGCCCCCAACTGCTTTGTTCTGCCTCAGCTTCTTTTGTCTTTCCATTATTCCCTCTTTGGCGGCATCTCTCTACCAGAAACACTTATATGGCCCCTATCACTCTAGTATTCAGGCAGTTCACAATCTTTAATAGATTTATCCTCATAAAATACATTTTACAAATGGGGAACTGGGGCACAAAGAGACTTACCCTAGGTCAGTCAGGAAGTCTGAGTTAGAACAGGGAACTCCACCTAGGGTCTCCAAATCTTAGTCTAGTGCCCCGACCGCTAGACCATTCTCTCTCTCTCTCTCATCCTCCTTCCCATATCCCAGCTGATTGCACCTGCCCACCATGCTCAATATCCCAAAGGGGTCTGTTTCTCCCCAAGCTGGTTTTACATTCCTATTATGCTCCATCTCAATAGATTATCCTGGTCTCTTTCTTTCATGCCAGGGGCTCCCTCCTTTTCGATAGGGAGTAGGGAGAGCAGTCAGAGCAGAGGACGACAGGCTGCTGAGATTGGTGTTGGGCAGTCGGTTTCCTGGAGCCTTAAAGAGTTCTGTGCTGGTTGAAATTTTGACCCCCCCCCCCCCCCCAAAAAAACGAATCCTGCAAAGTTTTAAAATTCAAAAACTAAAGAAATATATTTCAAAAACCAAGGAAGTTTCTACTGCATTTTTCAACTGTGCATGGAGCTGCTCATGGTTGTTCAAGTTGTGAGTTTCAGGGAAGAAAGACAGGAGTGAAAGAAATGAATGAAAACATGATTTCCCCCCTCCCTTGTTTTCCCAGCCAGCTCTACTATGCAGGCCAGTGACATGGTGAGTTAGTGTGGGAAGGCAGTTGGCCGGCAAGTTCTATCAGCTTGGTGGGGCCCCATTCTTACACTCATAGCATGGGACACCCTCTCTCGAAAATGAATAGAGCTTGAGGAGAACAGGACTGATGCTTGGGTGGAATGAGGATAAATATGTCAGTACAAAGGGGGAAATCTTGGCCCCACCTAAGTAAAAGGCAAAACTCCCCTTGACTTCAATGGGGCCAAGATTTCCCCCTGAACACTTAGTGTCCTGAGAGTTAATGGCTTCACAGATTCTGGCTTTTAAAAAAAGTGAGTACCGGAAAGAACAGGCTGCTCAATAGCCTCCTCTGCATCAAGCCGGGGCTGCCCATCCCTTTTGACTGCATGTGGAGGGGTCTTTCAATGGCTGGTGCACCCCCCATGGCCAAGCATGGCATAGCAGCCTCTTCAGTTCTAGCACCTGTTACGTTCATGGCATACCCATAGAAGTTAGAAAAAAATCAAATGCTCTTGCTGGATGGTTGCAATGTAACTCTACTTTATGTCTTAGAATTCAGAACAATGAACACATAGTTCCCAGAAACAGAAACACAGCACGCCACTTCCTAAGGCACAGGGGCACACCCCACGCCACATTGTTCTAGACTGGCTTTTTCCAGATGGACGCTACCTGCATGCTTACCTCTAGAGCTGTCTCCCACCCTCATCCCCCTCCTCACTTTGAAAAGGGTACCTTGTAATTCCAACACAGTTCTCAATACACCACAGCATCCTCAGTACATCCACACACCTGGGGTGGCTTACTCCTTTTCACAACCTAGCCTTCCAGCCAGGTCATTTATACTCCCTCCCCTTCTGGGGTAATAAAAAGTCCAGTAAGGCAGAAGTCTAACAACCCTGCCTCAGGCCTTCAGCCCAACCTCAGGCTTAATGATCTTTACCTTCCGTTATGTCAGGATTTTTTTATCTCCCTTTCCTTGTGAGTCAGTAGGGGAACTCAGGTCCGCTCTCCCCTCTGGGATCCAGCCCAGGGACCCTGTATTAAGCAGCTAGGGTCTGCTTCCATAGGCTTGCTTCTGTTCTCCTGGGTCAATTCCTACCTCCAGGCTGATACAGAGTCACCTCAGGCTCCCTGGAAGTATATAGTTCCCCTCCAGCTGTCTGGGAGATCTTGCCCTAAGTTCCTTTTCCTTGGAGTGCTCCTCCCTATTCCCTGGGAGCAGCTCTCCCTCTCCTCTGTAGTCTCCTCTCTCTTGCAAGCTTCTCTTTCTAGGAGTCATCCTTTTATCTCAGCTGTCGCTGGTCAGCCGCTTAGTCACAGCTGGGGGAAGTGACTGTTTTGCCCATTAACCCATTTATGGCTGCTACAGTGTAAGGTTTATACACCCCATCACAGTGCCCAAGAAAGCTTTTATATCATTCCCCATCAACCTCCAGATAGCCTTTCACCAAAATATCTTCATTTAAACATCCAAAATTTTAGCAGTCATAAAATACCTAAATAAGAACTTTTGCAGTTAACCAAGTCTGACTTTCAAAGGTGCAGGGTTTTTGATCTCATAAAGATCTGAGAGCATTTTGTAGTTTACACTCGCACAGAGGTACTTCAAAAAGATTTGATCATGGAAAACATAGTGAGTTATTCTTAATTATTTTTTAATCTCAACAACATTTATTTTTGTGTGATTTTCCAGTAAAAAGAGGTTTATTAGAAGATGCAGAGAGCACACACAAACATGCATATAAATTATATACCCATCTTGTTCCTTCCTCACATAAAAACATTGAGCAGAAAAAATCTGGTTTGTTTCCCTCTAGAGGGTGCACTGTATTCTCTCCTCTTTGGTGGGAGGAAATAGGTGTAGGGCACATGGGACAGAGAATGACCAATCAGAGAGATTGCAGATCTACAGGAAACCCAGAGAAAATTCTACAGATCTCTCCTCTCTGTGTGACATATTGTATGAAAGCTGTGATGTAGAAATAATGTGCATACTGTGTAAAAATGGGAGAACATTATCAGAAGGACAGCAATGGACTGAGACCATTTTATAGGTTAGGACTTTTTTTCTATGTCATGTATAGTTTGTTCATATGAATAATCTAAATTACCTGAACCTATCAGCAGAGGTTAGGATACCCACATCTGGAAGTAACTGAACTTTACTGAACCAGCAAAGCATATTTTTTTCCACTTAAATAATTGTTTTCATTGATTTTATTTTTTCAAGAGACTAGGTGGAAGATTGTAGGTTATATATGGGCGATACGGTATCAGAAGAAGAATCCTTGCCCTTTGAGCTTCCATATTTTCGACATACGTTATCTTTTCTTTCACAACTAAATTAACCCAAGACTTTTAAAAGTAGACATCTAAATGGTCTAGCAGTTAACTTAACTTGTATGTAGTTTGGTGAATGTAGGAAATGCTGCAAATTCAGCAATAATATTTTACAATTTTTGCAGGAAGGGGTGTAAACCATAATTACAAATAAGATTAATACTGGGGTGTATTTTAGAGGTGGTACTCATGTGCTCTGCAATATAGTGTTGTTGTCTTCATCCCCACAGGCATTTCCACTGGGATCAAGAGTAGCTAGGTACCAATTACAACTTTTTGGTTCTTCCTTTGCAGGCATATTGTGTGGATTCCTTTGCCATGTATAGTGTTATTCTCTCAGAGTATGAATGCACCAAAAAGTAAAGGCTTTGAACACTTCTGGACAATTATTTCAAAAAAAGCTCTCCAGCTCCCTTGTCTCATTACTATACCTGACAGCTTTGTCCAGCATTTCCCCCATCTCTCTTCAGAGCACTGGAAATGACCAAATTGGCCAGTGTGTACAATATCTCTGGCCATAATGGAGGACAAAATATGGATTGAACTGAATGGGATTTGTCTGAGTAGCCACTTTTTCTCTACAACAAATGACTGCTTGCTTTAACACATCTGATATAAGTGGAGAGCCTGGTAATTTGCTGAATGTTACAAAGATGTAACATAAAAGCTCCTCCTCCTCTTCCTCCTATTGAGGCCTGTAAGTTGTACTTTTGGAGTAGAAGGTGCCAGTCCAAACCCTGAGAGATTAGCCCCAAGATCTTGGGGTCTGAACCTGTAAGCCTGAAACCAAAGGGTGCTCAGTCTGGAGAGCTTGTGGGCTCAGGCCTCCTAGGCAGCCAACCTTGCAATACTAAAACATCCCAAACTCCCAGAGCCATACTGTGATTCTTGCCTGCGTAAGGAGTGCCGAGTCATTTCAAAAGACTCTTCATCTTGGGTATGTCGGTGGGCTGGATCCATTGGTTCTTCTGCAGAGCAGACAAATTGCTCCCTCTTCCCCCGTGCCCCCACTTCTTCCCCATACTCTGATGGAAGACTCAGGAGGCTATTCTATAAGCAGACCCTCATGGGATGTTTCTCCCTATCAGTCCTCAGCTGCACACTTTCCACCAGGAAATGTGTGATCTTGCTTTCATTTTTTTTTCTCAGTCTGTGTTGAGGCAAAACTCCCATTTGACTATGAAGTCCTGGTTTAATGAGGCAGACTGAGTGAAAACTGACTTCATGATTTAGCCCCAAGCTTTTAATCAAATATCATTTTCACCTATTCTGCTCAGTTTTAATTTATACAGTCATTGCGTTAGTTTTACAAATCTAGACATTTCTCCCTGGAGACTGTCTCAGCTTTAACAATCTTCCCCAGTAGCTTTTGCCAATGTAACCCTGGCAAACCCCAGTTGTCAGTGGGCAGGATCGAATCTGGGACCTCTGGAGCTAAATGCATGAGTCTCTACTGCATGAGCTAAAAGCCAACTGCCTGCTAGCTAAGGCTGTAGAGCAAACTCCTCTCTCTCTCTCTCCCTCCCTCCCTAAGGGACAGAACACCACCCCCTGGAGGTGTCTGGGTTACACAAACACCAGGAAAACAGCTCTTTATTATTTTTTTTTCTGAGGGGCAAAAAAAATCCCTCCCCTTCTGCTAAAGGAGTCATGTGGGAGCTTACTGCTATTCACCGAAAGGATGTGTTCACTCAGAATTAATATAATTTATTTAATTTATGACATCACATAACTTGATAAATTATGAATTAAAATATCATTATTCGGTGTGTGAATGCTTGTCATCCATTTTGATAGCAAATTAATCCTGAAGCTTTTGGAAAAAAAAGCTTCAAGCAGCATACAACAACATCATTAACAGCAGCAGCACAGAAACGTCCCTGCTGTTTGCAAATAGGCGACCCTACATAGCACACTGTTCTGCTTTGTCTGGCTTTGGTGATTTACTAGATTTTGGTACACACGTTCCAGATTCTAATTCAATACTAAATAGAATAAATTGTTTTACACTTTGAGTAATAACTATTCTGTATGTATAAGGGTTTAAATATGCCACATGTACATTGCCAATAATTACAGTTGCTGATTTTATATACCAGCACTAGACAAAGAAGCCCATTTCCAAATAACTAATATGCACATCTATCCTAGAATGCAGTTTTAAATCTTGTCTAAGTGAATTGTTCTTCGATCCCTTATTGAGTATGTATTTAAATGTGTATGTGTCTATAGATGTCTGCTTGCAATGCAGCAGGGCTTGTAGGGATATGCTTTGTGCACCTCAAAAAGTTTGCAAGTTCTCCATTGAAATCTGTTGAGCTGCATCAGTTTACAGCAGCAGATCATCATATGGGTCAATATTTTGACTTCATTGGCACTAGGCACATATTTAAAGTTACACATTTGCTTAAGTGCTTGGGTTCAGATAAGCATCTACAAGATTAGATCCTCCTCCAACTCCATCCCTTTTGTTCTGGTAAAAGGGTTGGAGTGGCATAAATAGGCACTACAAGCCACGGATCTGGTTGGGGGATGTCACGTTATTGACTTGAACTGGGACCGTATAGAACATGGTTGCAACCAAGGTCCTGTAGTGGCACCAAATCTTGTATAAAGGGGGTCAAATGAGGTGTCTAAGACAAGGTTATGGTTTGCTAGTTATGATTATGCTGTCTATAGGTGTGTATCAATTTTGTAGTTGAAGTTCTGAATATTGGCTCTATACTGTCTGTATTTCAAACTTATGCTATGCTTCTGGGTGACATCCCAGACAAGTTGGTGTTAGCTCTGCCTAGCCTGCTTGATGGCCCATTAAGGACCATCAGCTATACAATTGACCCATTGAGAGAAGGCAGATACGCCTTGTAACTCAGCAAAGTACGCAGGAACTTGCCCATGTGACTCCAGACTCCATTTTGCTGTAATTTTCCACAGTAAGAACAAAGAGGTGTTCTTACACCTGGAAAAGACTATAAAAGGCTCCATCTTGTCTTCAATCCTGCTTCTTACCTCTGGAGGGACTTTGCTACAAACTGAAGCTCTGAACAAAGGACTGAGGACCCATCCTAGCTGTGGATGTACTCCAGAGACTTGATTTGAACCTGCAGTTTATTCTATCACTGCTACAAGCCTGAACCAAGACTTTGCCATTACTGTATGTAATTGATTCCATTTAACCAATTCTAGCTCTCATCTCTATCTTTTTCCTTTTATGAATAAACCTTTGGATTTTAGAGTCTAAAGGATTGGCAACAGTGTGATTTGTGGGTAAGATTTGATTTGTATATTGACCTGGGTCTGGGGCTTGGTCCTTTGGGATCAGGAGAACCTTTTTTCTTTTACTGGGGTATTGGTTTTCATAACCATTCATCCCCATAACGAGTGGCACTGGTGGTGATACTGGGATACTGGAGTGTCTAAGGGAATTGCTTGTGTGACTTGTGGTTAGCCAGTGGGGCAAAACCAAAGTCCCCTCTGTCTGGCTGGTTTGGTTTGCCTTAGAGGTGGAAAAACCCCAGCCTTGGGCTGTAACTGCCCTGCTTTAAGCAATTTGTCCTGAATTGGTACTCTCAGTTGGGTCCCGCCAGAACCAGTATCGTTACAGGGGAGGATTTCCCTACCACAGAAGCTAGTGAAGATCACCATTCTTAGGACTTCCTAGCAAGCCCTGGCACAGAAGGTGTGCTGAGAACCTGGGGTGATGGTGTCACAGACAGTGCTGCAGAGAATCTGAGTGGTCCTGCTGCCTGTAGGGTAGGCCAGGGAGGCTGCTGTAACTTAAAGAGCTCCTCAGGGCTATCTAAATTACCTAGAGGGCTGCTCCAGCCTCTTCAGGAGGGTACAAAGAAGGTGTAAAGCCACCTTAGCTCCCTTACCCTTTGGGCTGTAAGTTTATGAGCATACCAGTATTGCACCCCAGTTTGCCAGATCACTAGCCGTTGCCCCTAACTTCCATATCACAACAACATGCTGAACCAACACTCCTGACCAACAGCCTTAGTGCTCAAGGCCTGGGGCTCCTGACTGGCTGGACAGATAGAATCTCATTAGATATGAAAAGAACAGGTTTTAATGATTAATTTCCAGTACATTCTGGCAGGGTCAGAAGGTGAAATGGCAGAACCCCAAAAGGCTCCAAATCCCACAGAAGTGTTGATCTGGTACTCCACCCAAAACTGGCTCAGTCTAACCTCTCACCCTCTGGTCTGAGCTGTTGTAAATATCATGAGAAAAGTTTTCCTGCAGCACTTTAGTATTTCAACTTCTGGTTCTACTAGAAGCTATGAAGTGCTGAGAAGCATGAGTACCACACAGCTAACTAAACTTTTCTGAACCTCAAATCATTTTATCTGTGCTTGGCTCAAGCTTCAGGTCAAAGATTTGTGCTGTGTTTTGTTTAATCTAAACTGATTTGCCCATTCCTAACAATGACCTCAGTGAATCCAAGAATAGTCTTTTTTCTCTCTTTGTATGATTCTAACTACTTGACAGCCTATAACAAAAGGAGATGAAAAATGACTTTTGCTTTTAATGTGCAACAATACTTGGCTGAAATTCTTTATTTGGTACTTAATTTTTAAATGAAGAATATTGAGAATAGCTCCCAGGCTTGTTCAGCATTAAACATTAAATAAGTCAGCAGCACCTCCGGGTTGAATTTTCAGCTGTGCTGCCTGACTCTAGTATCTCATGCTGCATCCCAGTTTTTCTTCACCCATCATTATAGCTCTTATGCTGTGTTTAAATTAAGGCTGGGTGAATTGTTCCCAAGGAAAACAAATCCAGCACTACACCGGCATCGCACAAGTTCTGTAATAAGATGTGAACCAAATTAGTTTGGCTCAAAAGAACACAGTGCAAATTCATTGGTGCTTTTTTTGCTTTTAATATACTTCGGAGGACCTAATGGTAGCCAATTTCTGTTGTCGTGGTACATTTCAGACATGAAAGGTGAAGTGAAATTGGAACAGCAGCGCATTTGGGTGGTCTAAAGTGTAGGTACAAGTCTGTGTCTGCCTACCTTATTTACAGCAAGAAGGCAAAGCTGTTTGTGGAGCGTGCTGTACATTAGTCAGAGGCTGAAAGGTAGCTGCAAACAAAGCTATAGCAGTGATAAGGGGGAAAAACATGTTTAAGAGTTCTTCCTGTGGAAAAAATATAAGCAAAGAAAACAGGCAGTGTTTATTTTGTTGGTAGAGAAGTTTCTCTGGGGAACCATCTGAGATAAATACATGCATTCTTTACATTATACACTTAATTCTCCTATCATTTAAAACAGTTTAAAGCCAGTGTAAACATGAGGACTCTCAGCTCATAGAAACTGATAGGTTTGAAGAAGTATGGAGAATGAAAACAGCATGGGAGTTAAAGATTGAAAAAATTGTTTTGAGAAGTGGAGATATGGTGTTTGTGTGTGGGGGCATGTCTGATTGTATGTAGAAGATCGATGGTGAAGTTCAGAGTTTGAGTTTAGGAAACTTGTATCATTTTCCCAACTGTGGCTCAGATTCAGCAATAACTTTAAGAACATGAGTAGTCCCGTACAAGTCAAGGGGACTACTTGCATGCTCAAGTTATGCAGGCGCTTAAATTCTTTGCTGAATCAGGGTCTGTGTGAAGTTCAGCTGACCTCAGATTTGAATCCCTACTTTCTGTCTGCCCTGAACTCATGTAAACTCTGGACTTTATGGATATGTCTACACTGCATACTAAGGCCAGTGTCTGACTCAGGTTTGAGCCCAAGCCCCACTTCTGTCCACACACAAATAAATCAGACTCAGGTCAGCAAACACTCAGAACCCTGGACCTAGAATCTGCTATGAGAGTGGGTCTGAGCCAGAGTCTCACTGCGACTTGGGTTCAAGCCTTGTCACTTTGCAATGTGGACACAGTTCAAACAGCAGACTGGAGTGAGAAAGTCTGGTTGGTGCAGTATGGATGAGTTAGTGGGGCTGTGAGAGCTGGGTCCTGCAATTGTAGACATAGGTTTACAAGGGAGTGTGGATGCTCAAGCATGGGCTTGGAAACACCAAGTCCACCAACCCAGGTCCCACAAACATGGCCTCTGTGTGCCATATAAACATACCCTCTAATGCAGTGGTGCTCAACCTTTTTCAGTCATGCCCTCCCCCACCCAGTAATAGAATATGGCTCTGTCCCCTCTCCATTACTGCACAGCCAAGGCTTCCTCTACAGCAGGGTTTGGGCTGAAGGCTGAGCTGGGGGAGGAATGTGGAATGGGAGGGGAGCTGGGGCTAGAGGCAGAATTCGTCTGGGGGTGGAGGGGGAATGAGAGCAGATCTGGGCTTGGAGGTTGAGCAGGACTAGGGGTTGAAAAGAGTTGGGGGAGGAGTGAGGCTGGGGGCAGACCTGGTTTGGGGGCGGAGTGGAGCTGGAAGCATGGTGCTCCCCCGCACCCCATGGTGGCTGGCCCCAGCCCTGCCTCCCCACAAATGTTCCTATGTGCCCCCTTGGGGGCATGTCACACAGTTTGGGGACCACTGCTCTAGTGGTAGTGGATTTAATATGCTTAATAAAGTTCACAGAAGTAAAAAGGAAGAAGCTGAGCAAAACAGGACACAAATGTTCTCTATTATTGGACACTAGAGCAAGCTAAGTATAGTGCCTTCAGAGCAAGAGAAGAAACAGATTACAACGCAACTGTAGGGTCAAACATAATTCATTTAGTAAAACATTGATATTTGTTATATTCGTTTTTGTTGTTGATTCATCTTAATTGGATTAGCAGGGAAGAACATTCAGTATTCTATTAAATTGTAAACTGTGTTTAAAGAAAAGGCTCATAAATTGAGCCCTGAGTACTTGCTAGACAATAGGTTACATTTTTGTTTGCAGTATTGCTGCAGAGACAAGGTGGCGAGGTAATATCATTGGACCAACTTCTGTTAATGAGAGAGACAAGCTTTTGAGCTTTGTTTGTTTCAACATTTCTGCTTTAGCTGACAAGTCTGCAGGGGGACCAAACAGTCCTGATACTTCCTATAAAGACAAATGTCAGACAAATCTTTTATCAGGAAAGAGTTCTGACTGTAAATATAGCTCCCTTACACAAAAACTTAAATACAATGGGGAAAGAAATCAAATCCTGAAATATTAGAAAGCAAGGAAATTCAGTATGGAAGTTCTAACAACAGCCTTAACTCTGTCTTTGTATCATTAGCCATCTTCTAACCATGGGCACCAGACCATCTCTAAGCAAAACATACTTTCTCATTTATAGGTATAGAACACTGAGTATCTCACCCCATGTGACCAATGACATGTTTGAAAATGATACAAACTATTATGAAGAAATTAGAAGGGGGTTAAAAATGGAAACTGGTTAATGGACTTGATTCACTCTGTTGCTCTATTATGTATGTGAAAATTCGGACAGGTCAAACAACACAACACATGGACTTTTAACTAAGGCTCCCTTACTTCCATGCTTATGGGTTGTCCCTTTTTGTTGCCAACTAAAGTTTTAGGACTAGATTGAGTCTTAAGATTCAGCCCTGAGTAAGGGTTGGCATGTAACTCTCCCACCTCAGGAGCAGCCCTGGGAAGGAATTGTGACTCATAGTCTCAACTCTCCTCTTGCTCAAGGGGGAACTAAATTATTGTAGTTCTTGAAAGTATGCAGCTTGCTTTCCCCAGGATGCCTGATCAGTGAGTGGGGACAAAGCCAAGTCTCCATTAACTCTCCATCTCTGTCTGCCCATTCCCCTCTGAATTGACTAGGGGGAGGATCTAGAGGGCAGGGACTGTGGTCTGAACCAGACCCAATATCGGGGCGGGGAGGTTGCAAAGATCTAGTCTTTGCTGCTTAGCTGAGTTAGGTAACTGCATAATCTATCCTATAGCAAACACTTTAAAATGAACAGCTACCGTTATTCTGGCTAATCTGACAGATTCTCCACATGTGGAAATCCCATTGACTCCAATGCTAGGGCCACACACAAGAGGCATGAAGAATCAAGCCCATTGTTAGCACTACGCTACTGAAGTGGTGTTATAATCAGAAAAGTGCAAAAATGACACCTTCTTTATTTGCCTCACATGTGTACAGCTGCTATCTGTTTAATTAGAACAGAAGAAATGTTTACCACAGTTAGCATTACAGAGCAGAGCTGGAAAGTATTGTACGCTGCCTTGTGCATCATCAGCTAAATTAGCAGCTAAGTTTTGATTCTAAAATCTTTATTATTGGCACTGATGCATAAGGAACACTGCCTGGCTTCCAGTGATCCTGTAGTGCTGGCTGTTGGAAGCATTCTGTTTTGACTTGAAAACTGAGCATGATTTGATAAGGAAGTCGCTGGGAGAGAATAAATATGAAAAACCAAGATATCATTTTTATAGAATCCCTTTTGTGATTGTAATAACTCCACTTCAAATAAAGGTTTATACACACACACACACACACACACACACACACAGACCTTTATTTACTGTCTGTACTCACTTTGACTAAAGCTGAGACATGAAGACTATAAACACAGTAAATGTAACCACATAACATTTCTGGAGAATATGAGAAAATCTACCATTATGTTTTGTTTCTGTTGACCCAATACAAACAATAATGTCAGACCCTGTATTCCTCATAAGTACATGTGACATGTATTTTTTTAAATTTTACTTCTTTAAAATGTACTACACACTGAAAATGGGAAAAGTGTACATTAAAACATCTTGAGGTAAATATAAAAATTGAATTAAAAAATTGGCATTTGCATTGAGATTGGTTGGTGCTTAGAGACTTGAAGAGATGAAAATAACAGAAAAACAGAGCTGGGGATAGTGCAAAAATCAGAGTAATTTTGCCTTCTGGCCTTTTCAGTAGTGGAGAAGACTTAGTGGCTAAATTGGAACAACATGGCAAAATCCCATCCAAACAGAAAAGCAAAACCAACCACCAATGTAGTAAGGTTTGATTGAAAGTTTCATTCAGTACATTATTCAAGCAACAGATGACATTTCAGTAACTACCAGAATAGCCAGTCTTCCTCTTGTTATCTTCATCACACTTCTATGGATTGCTAAAGTTTTGACTCCTACTCAGCCACCACAGAACAGTCCAAATTAACCTCCCTTTCTTAAAAAAACACCCCTCCAAATTCAGGTCCAACAGATAGACGGCTCCTGAAAACAACACCGCTGTATTATAAAGCAAAACAAAAGAAAACAAAAGGTGGACATAATTTAAAGGCAAAAGGTAAAGTTGAATTTTGGCTTGGTCTGTGACAGTGATGTGGATTTCCCTGTATTCTCCTGTCAACCTAACACTCATCGACATCCCTCCAAGTCAGTCACATAAACAAGCAGATTAAAACCGTTCACTTCTGATATATTTCCTAACCATTTATGCAGACACATTCTGCCTCATTCACACCCCTCCATCCCCATCAAAGTCCAGGGTGTTGCATGATCAATATCAGCCTTCATTTACCAAATTCTGCTAATACTGGGGAAATCCTTCCACATTTCTGGCTTATGAAGCACTCAGAGAAGAACTGGATGCCCACACAATCAGTTCCATGCCTACTGGTTTATTTCCAGAACTCAGACACAAGCCCTGCTGTAAGAGGAATGAGAAGACCAGTCATAGCTCAGTATTTAGACAAGGCAGCACAATCATCCCTCATTGCTTCAGAATTCTTACGTCCAGCACTAGCTTTACCTCAAATAAACACAGGTGATCAAGGGGCGGAGGGCTCATGGAGCTTAGCCCTTAGGCCTGGTCCCCACTAAGCCCCCACTTTGGACTAAGGTACGCAAATTCAGCTACGTTAATAACGTAGCTGAATTCGAAGTACCTTAGTCCGAACTTACCGCGGGTCCAGACGCGGCAGGCAGGCTCCCCCGTCGATGCTGCGTACTCCTCTCGCCGAGCTGGAGTACCGGCGTCGACGGCGAGCACTTCCGGGATCGATTTTAAACCAGAAGCGATAAATCGATCCCAGAACATCGATTGCCTGCCGCCGGACCCTCCGGTAACTGTAGACGTACCCTTAGTTAACTCCATGCAGCTAATAACTTGTGTAGTCTCAGCTCTCTGCTAGTGCAGGAGGGAGCAACCTTCCTGCAGCACAGTGGAGTGGGGAGGTGAGGAGGCAGGGCTACAACCTGACCTCTCCTCCACGCCAGCCCGAGGAGCTGGTCTTCTGCATTGCAAAGCAACATGTTACATTGCTTCTCATGCTTATGGGTCTTGAGATAGTGTGCTAAAAATAGTACACCTCTACCTCGATATAACGCTGTCCTTGGGAGCCAACAAATCTTACCGTGTTATAGGTGAAACCGCGTTATATCGAACTTGCTTTGATCCGCCAGAGTGCGCAGCCCTCCCCCTGCCCCGGAGCGCTGCTTTACCACGTTATATCAGAATTCGTGTTATATCGGGTCGCGTTATATCGGGGTAGAGGTGTAGTTTGGACTGAAGTTCTCAAGCCTAACCAGCCAGCTATGCTTAAGAGCCCGAGCTCCAGCCCAAACAGCACTGTCCACACTACTATTTTTAGTGTGCTAGCTCGAGCCTGCAAGCATGAGTCTGGCTACCAGGGCTGGGAGGCTCGCTTCCAGCTGCAGTTTAGATATACCCCAAGTGCTCCCATAGACAATGTGGATCTGCACTGCCCCCAATGTACTGAAATAATTAACTGCTACAGATAGAGCTGGTTGGGAAATGGTCGATTTTTTTGCAAAAAAATAATTAGAAAGAAATGAAACAATTTTATTTTTTTTCAAAGCTTTTCATGGAAATTTCCCCTTTTTTTGGATGCAAAACAAAAAAATGGTTGGTATCATTTTGAAGTTTCTGAAAACTTAAAAATAACACCAGAACAATGTTCAGCTTTTGGTAAAGAAAAATCAGTTTTTGTGTTTGCGTTTAACCCCCCCCCCCCCACAAATTTTTGAAAAAAAAAAAAATTTTCTCCAAAAAAAAAAAAAAATTCATTAGAAAAAGACATTTCTCATCAAAGAAAAGTTTTGATGGAAAATTGTCAGTCAGCTTACTTACAAACTAGATCTGTATAATTATTACAATTCAAATAGCTGATATATCACCTATTACATTGGGTTTAAGTAAAATATACCACGGCAACTCACAAACACCCATGAGTCAACTTGCGCAACCCTGACCCAGGGCAAAAGATAGATATTGGCTCTGAGCTGCCACTGACATCAAAAGGAGCCACACATCCCTATTCAAGGGTGCCAAATTGACATGGCCTTCAGTGGCACTTTTCACTGAATAAATACTAAATGATGAGTGCAGGATTTATCCTAATATTAAATATCACATAAAACAAGTGGTTAAACTGGTCAGAAAGCAACTTTTTTGTCTTGCAAAAAATTTTGAGATTTTGAAATAAATTCATCCTGGCTTGGGACAAAAAGCTGACATTTCGAAATTTGCTTGTGGAATGAAATTAAAAAAACAAACACTATTTTAGGTGAACTGAAATGTTTCATTTTGATAAATTTGAAATGTTTCATTTCAATTTCAATCCTTTTTGTTTTCTAATTTTTAAAATATAAAATAAAGTAAATTGCAAAACAAAATGTCGCTTAAAATGAAAAAGGAGTCATTTTTCCAATGTTTTTTCAAAATAGATATGATTTCATGAAAAAATTCAGTTGAATCAAAATAGTATTTTCCAAAGGAAAATTTCAACCACAATTTTGCAATTAGCTCTACCTAAATATAATTAATGAATGGAATTGGTAGATGATGACTGAGAATAACCTTTTTATACTCTAAAGATAGTCACACAAAGGGGAAATCCATTCTAGACAATCAGATTTCAGGATGAATTACAATGCTTAACTGAACAGAAGTTAAAATAATAAAGCTTCAGCCAGTCAGAAACTATCGTAATTAACAATTAACTATGGAGCCTTTTTTAGCTACTGTGCTAGGGATTATGGGATCTCTTTCCTGTTGAACTCTGTAGAAAGCCAGCTGGCATCAGAAATGTGTTTCCCAGTGTAGCAGCCCAGAATATGCATGCTTCTTGCCTGCCAAAGGCCTTGAACGAATTAGGGAGCAGTTATACTAGGCAGCCTCTAAAGGGTCTGCTGCAAGGATGGGATGGAGTGGTCTCTGTGCCTCATGAAACCTGGAGAGAAAGGAACTGAGGGACCAATGTGGCCCCAGAATGTAACAAATAGGGAAGCAGGCTTCAAGGCCACACTGAAGACAGCAGAGGTAATGTAGGGAGTCTGGGAACTTTGATGGAGACAGCATTGAGAACTTTGGGAGGAGGTGGGTTAATATAAGTTCTATTTCCAAGTAAACCTGCTTGGTGTGGTCTGCTGCAAGCCCCTGAGAATAGAACATGCAGGGTTTGACTACCCCACATGTACTGTTTGTTCAGTTCTTTCTCTCATTGCTTTGTGGAATTATTACGACAGCTAGATTTTTTGCAAGGTACAGAACACTTAATCCTCCTTTAACACTTTTCTATCATCAAACAAAAGAGCAGGTATAGGTGCCAACACTCCATTTACTGCCCAGATCATGTGCATTAATCTTCTTTAACTGTCTCCTGCTTGTCTCCCAGATATAAAGCCTACCGACCATCCTTAATTAATTTTAACAACTTTTATTCTGTTTATTCATAATTATTTTTCTAAGTATTTTAGGGTCCATATTCCAAAGAGAAATATATCTACAATCAACATATATGGATTGCCCTTGGTAACTATGGAATATAACTGGACTTTGGAGTACTTATTTTGATTTTGGAATCTAATTCCAGTTTTCCCAGTAGGTAGAAATAATACATTTTATCATACAGATTCAGGGCTAAGTAGTAAGCCCCTTACTAATATTGGTGAGCAATTACTCGTTCCTTGAAAAAATCTGAATGTAGAAAATATGATCAAAACAAGGATGAGTAGTTGCTCACAAAAATAATTCAATTGGATCACTAACGGGAGTAAGGAGTTCCCAGTCTTTCCTGAGTAAACATGGATCTTTTGAAATGTCTTCTTATAACTAGGCTTGACAAAATTCAATTTTTGTTTATAATTTTGATGGATAATTGTGGGGAGCGGATAAAGCACACGACCAATGTGGTTGCAAGTTGAA
>NW_020664409.1:38482752-38508748 GCF_002925995.2 Terrapene triunguis
TTATATAACCACCAGGGGGGGCTTACATAAGGCCCCATCTTATATAACCACTAGGGGGCCTTACATAAGGCTTCATCTTATATAACCACCAGGGGGCCTTACATAAGGCCATGATTTATTGTCAGGCAAGTGTCCCACCGTGACCCTTACCCTCTCATGGAACTTTGCATCCCCACAGATAATTGTTCATTTTAAGCATTTTTTATTTTTTATCAATTTAAATTTTCACAGTTGCTGGAAATTATGGTGATGGTGGGGAAAGACAAATGAGGGAGGTCAGACAATTATTTCTTGACAGTAGACATTGAGAGTCAAAAAGTTAAAGCTTTATAACCATCAAAACACAAATTGTCAACATCACATCTCAGATTAACAAAGTAAATATCCTTAAATCAAACTCTAATAAGTTCTCAAGCAGCATTTTGCCTGCTTTGCCTATCTGTAAATTTTGATTATTATCAATGGAAATATTGTCAGTTTGTGTGTGTACAGGGAACTTGATGTTTACTGACATTTACCAATAAAAATCCTGTCCTTCCAAGACTAATTATAACACTAATTTTGCAGTACATCAATACCTGATGTGTTACCATACAGTATTTTAAATTATCTGTTAACTAGATAATTTCTTTTAACCTTCATCATCTCCCTTCTCCCCTGGCCCCTTGTCCCATTTGGGATTTATCTGTTTCAGACAGAACCCCTCCAAAATATGTCATAATTTTTAGTGATGAAACCAAGGCAAAAATATAAATATATTCTCAGATTAGTTCGTAGTTTTGCATGAATTAGCACATTTGTGTAATTTTTCTCTTCACTTGAGGGGAACATCCATGAATTGAACTCTGCTGGCACAAATGTTCATGGAAAATTAATCACAAAGTCACATGTACAAGTATTAGAGGAAATGAAATTTTAAGTTTGTCCTCAAGAGTACTCATACACAAATGCTTGTATGCTCATTCTGTTAGGGAACAGAAATAATACCATGTGATTTATTTGAACAGTAACAATTAGGCAACATAAGTCAAATGTTGACAATCTATACGTCTATAGTAAAACATTTAAAAATGTATTTCTTATACTATTTCAAATAATGAATAAATATAGTTTATAAAATCATGACTTTCTCACAGATATTCATTAACAGAAAAAAGAGGCTAATTTCATCAAGTAAGTTATTTGGCTTTGTTGACTCAGATTTAAATATATCCTCATATAAATGTTTGAGGTTTTAGTTTAAACCTATGAGCTCTAAGCAAATTTTATGCCACTGCATCATCCTCATGATGACCGGGGCCAAAGCAGTACCTGAGGTCAGAGCAATCTAATAGCTCCTCTAAGTTGTGCCAGGAAGAACTCCATCCATTAAGGGATGACTCCACCAACCACTGCTGAATCTTACCACCTCCCTGCCCTTTCCCCTCCTTGCCCCAAACCCCCTCTTGGGTCAAAGCTAGGGTGGGGTAGGGGGGATGCTGAAAGAAGCCTTGGTTGTCAGCTGAAGGCAACAGCACAAAGGGAACATAGTAAGTGCTGAGGATCTGGTTCTCTTATTGATTTGTAGTGTTGATATGAGGGTGTTTCCAATGCTGGAAGCAGTGGGTGATCAAATACTTAACACAGGTCTTGATTTGTCCATTTGCTTAAATTGGCTTGACAATGATTTGCCAGCCTTGTTGCTTGACTCCTAATTCTCCTTTAGTGGATATTCTACTTTTTCTAGAAAACACTGATTTATTTCACATTTTTTTCCTGTAGTTATCTAAGCATTGTCAGGAGGTTGTCCACCTGTTCTGATAAAAATGTATCTATTGCTTCTTTAAATCTGAAGTATTTTTCTTATTCTTGGCTGAGATTTTAATTACTGATGTAACCCTTCCTAGTTTCCTAGCACCCTAGGTTTACTTATCAATAAGCCACTCTCACTAAAGAAAAAAAAGAAAAGACCTTTAATCCATTTGTTATGTCTTGCACAGGCTTCCTGTCTTCAAAAATTAAAACACTTAATTTCTCTCACATCCATTTCAGTCTAATTATATCCACTCTGACTCTTAATTCCTCCACAGCATGATCACCAGTTGTGATTGACCCAGTTTCCTTTTGTTTCATACCCTGTACCAGAGGTCCTGAGATTAGGGTGTAGTTAGTCTTGAGAATGTAGAATATAGGCTGACTGGGAGTGTAATCTTTTGATATAGGGTTCATCTCTACAAGGCAAATTCATCACTGGAGTAACTGAACTGAAGTTTGTGAAGTTGCTCTAGTGAATAATTCACCCCCCCCCCATGTCAATTAAACCTCTTACATTTGCCCAACACAGACTCAATCACTTGATTTTGGTCAACCCGTTATAATTCATTCATGACCCATTTCTGTTAGTTTAATTACTCAGGGGCAAAAAGGTTGTATTATTTATATAGCATCACAGATGCCCATCATGCTTCACAAAATGAATATGGGTGGAGTGCCGGCCCTGTTCTTACATTCTGTGACAAGAACAACAGGAGGAAATGACAGACGCCATGAGGAGTTGCAGGGGAGAAATGAGGTTGCGGACAGTAAGACCATGCCTTTGCTTGGGGAAGAATGCGCAGATCTTGAGGGTTACACACATTTCCTCTTTTATTTACACTGATGTGTCATCGTGGCTTTGGATAAATTAGGCAGTCTCAAGGCTATGACCATTCTGTGCTGAAGTGTTTATTTTATGGCAAAGAAAAAAGTGACAAGTTGTACAACATTAAAATATACTTTCAAAACTCATCAAAACCAAGTCCCTGCTCTACAGAGAAAAACTAACTCAGGGGAATGCCTCTCTAGCCAAAAGCCCTGCAAAGGAAAAATGCTTTGGATAAACTGTTTCCAGGGCACATCTCCCCAGACAAACCCCTACTAGCTCTGTCTCTGCCTCACCTCCCAAAGTGAGGCTGGCTTTTACATGTACAGACAAGTGATCTGAACCCTCTTATTACTCCTCCCAAATTAGGCCCCACAAATTCTCTTACAAAACTGAAGCCAGCATCTCTGTCTCTAACTCAACCCAGTTACTAGACTGTAAAGCCTATATCCTAAGCTCTTTGGGAGGGCAGGGCAAGGATTATCTTTATTATGTGTTTGTACAGCACTTCCTGGTCCATGATTAGGACTCCTTGGTACGATGGTAATACAAATAATAAATTATACTGAGTTAATAATATGGCTAATCCTATAGTTTAAGGGTCCGATGAGGATCTGGTCCTCTAAATAATCTTGAGGAAGAAAGTTTTGAACAGGTATTTAAAGTAGAATAAGAGAAAAGGGTGGTGGTTGTGGTTAGTCAGGGGCTTTAAAGTATAGTGGGAAGCCAGGCAGGTTGATGTAAGATGTGGGAGTGTAAAATGAATCGCTGGCCTTGAGCGGAGAGAGTATGAGTCAGTGCATATCTGGCTATGATTAACAACTGTTCCTGGATCTAGAATTGTGAGAAAGTTATAACTCTTAACATTCTATGCCTATGGCAGGATATGGCAAAGAAAAAGAGAAAAAAAATACATTTGTATTTTTCCTTTAAAAGAAAAAGGGCATTGAAGGGTGGGACAAAAGCTGTGTCCATAGACCCATACAGATCATCCATATGGACAGTGGTATATTCGTATAATGCTGAAAGGGAACTGTGGTACCGGAAGTGACAGCACCCATTTGTGACTTTGTATTTGCTTGTACTACTAACCACTCAGAACAACTGTGTTTAAGAAAGTGTTGGTCCAACCCCTTTCCCCCCTCCCAAACTCAGACTGAATGGTTGCTACCAGAATTGAGAGCTTGATTAGGAAAAATATAGTTTCCCCAGTGCTTGATGCGGAGTGCCATATCACATCATGATATAACATGACTACATGTGTCATTTTGACAAGTTGTTGAGTTACATGTTTGTCAAAAGTTAAATGAATTAAGAAAAACAGAAGCCAGCAGATGTAGCTGCCTTGTCTCCTACTGTCCAACCTCTTGTCCTGAGGCGGTTTGTCACTTCTTGGAGCAGACGAGCTGAATTTACATAACTATAGAGCAGCAGGTACAAGAAAGGCCTCCAAAACTTCTGTACAGTTAGCATCATTGGAAAATAGGGAGCTGCGAGCTCAATTACATGGTAAGAACAATAAATGCCCCACTCCCTCCCCTACTGAAAACTGAATGTGCCATATTTTAATTAGCTCCTTAGAACTGATGGAAGGTCATTCATATTCCCATATTCAAATAGGTCCCTCTCACATTGTTCCATTTGCTGTTTCTGGTTTGGATGTAATGGAAATCTTGCAAGAACACTCTGTATCTCTTCCTCACTACTTATTTTTCATGGTGTCTGTTTTTCACTTTGGTACATTGTACTGCATTCTTACTCTATGGACCAGATCCACAAAGGTACTCAGGGGCCTAAAGCCCAGATAAAGGTGCTTAGGGCCCAGTTTTAGGCACCACTTTGAGCCAGAAAACCCCTGCTTGGCTACTGTAGGCACTTAAACTCACTTGGCACCTACATTTTTGCTGTTAAATTTCTCTCTGTGCCCAAGTTTCTGCCTCTGCATAGGCACACTGTGGCCTCAGGATGTCACTCTCATGTCTAAACCCTTGCACAATCTCAGAACAAGTGAGCTCTACCTTGTCACCTGCAGAGCCCAATCTGGTAGGCATGCCTAACTCCACACAAGATGGCCAAAGGGATGCTCTCATAACCTTGAACCCAGTGGTTAGTGCACTCACTCAGGATGTGGAAGGCCCAAGTTCAATTCTTCCTTGTGCCTGACGTGCAGAGGTGATTTGAACTGGGGTCTCCCAGCTCACACTTGAGTGGGATATGGATTATTCTGCTATGGAGGGATTTCTCAATCTCTATTGTTGAAACCATTCCACTTTAATGAAATATTAATTGGGCCAGAGAGAGAATCACTCTATAGTCCAGTGGTTGGAGATGGGAGACCTCTCTCCAAATCTCTTCTTTTTATCAGGCAAAGAGAGGAATTGAACTGGTGTCTCCCACATCCTGGGTGAGTGCATTATAAAAGTCTCCATCATCATCATAAACTCCTCCTTCTCCCCAGCCCATCAGGTGTTCTATAAGGAGTTATGGAGGTACCTAAGTCCTTTCTTGCAAGAATGCCTTAGGTGCTGAAACAACCTGACTCCAGCTGTGGATCACAGTCAGCGGAAGGTGGCTCCCCGAAGGCTGAACTTAGGTGCTAAACTTAGTGAGAAAGGTGGGGCTTAGGACACACCTTCTCATCAGCATGTCCCATTGGCTTGCTTAAGTGGCTCCCTGCCTAACATGCTGGCTTTTGTGAATTCCATTCTCCGGCCCCTCTCTCTCCCCTTATTTGTATAGGGAGCCTGGGCACCTAACTCGAGCTATGTGGATCCCGGTGATTTTCAAGGCACCTAAAACTTATGTGTTGCAATGCTCAGCTAAGACCCTTTGTGGATCCGAGCTTACTATTCATGTAAATAAAGTTATGCATGTGCTAAAGAGTTTGCAGGAATGGGGCCTAAATTTTCAAAGACTTTAAAAATCCATCACATAATCCTAAAATATCCTTTTGACAATTTGGCCCACAGAGTTTATGAACTGTGGAAATAGTAGAATATAGATGTAAAGTAGATAGTACTGCACTATTCTGACATGGGTACATGGAACTTCTGACAAATATACACAGACTAAGGACTTGCAGTTTTAAGAACTATCTTGATTTATTGTAAACAAATCAAATCCAGTTTCAAAAGTAGGCTTTGGGCCCTGCTCTCACTGCAGATGTCGCTGGATTTCACCTTCAGAGATGGTTTCTGAGATGCTTTCTGCTTAAGAGTAACTTGTCTCTTACCTTCATAGAGGGAGCAGGCTTAAGCATTTCTCCTTTCCTCGTGGTGGCCCTGTTTTAAGTAACAAAAGAGTTGCCAGAAGGAACAGTAGGGGCTTATTCTTGGTACTTTGTCTACCTGATCATTATTTCTGCTCTCTGGCCAGCGCTAAATTGGCAGGTACAAAGAAATCCTCAGGGTTTAAAACCTTGCTAGAACAAGCTGTTTTCTCCAGTCACCTGTCACTTTTTTCCCCCCCGTGAGTAGGCCGTGCTTTCCTGTGAAAGCAGACCAGGCTATTGACAGCTAGATACTACCTTTAAGTCCCTCTTTGACTGTCCTTTCTGAAAGCATATCCTGGTGTTGTACTGACAGACGATGAGGAACAGCTTGGAAATAAAAAGAAGGGATGTATACTGGCCTACATTTTTGAGATCACAGGGAAAAAAAGAAAAGAATAGCAAAAAAGTGGTTACTTCTGTGCCCACCTTTCTTATTGCAGTGACAGTAAAAAGGCAACAGTGCTTATCAGTGTTCCACAATATTAAAAGAACATATGACACATGCAAGCATCATGCCTAACTTCAGACACTTTTACATATTCTAGACCTAGGGTTGCCAACTCTGACTGAAGCTATTCCGGGAGATTTCTTTTTCCAACATGACGTAATGTCATTTTCTTAAAATATCCTATTAAATTCTCCTGGATTGCTTTCAATAGTCACCAGGAGATCGATGCTGATTCCGGGAGACTCCAGGCCAATCTTGGAGGGTTGGCAACCCTATCTAGACCAAATCCACAGCTAGTAGAAATCAGCATAGCCCCATGGAAATCAATGCACTCTTGCCAGAATAAGCACTAAGGTCCATGGGAGTTGTACATGCATCAGGGGGCAGATTTTGTATGTTTCAGTAAAGACTTACCATTATGTTACTGTTTAATGCTACTATAGTTATCCTTTTGTGTGTATTAAAATATTGGAATAGGGGAAATAAAAATTTTCCACCTCAATGTGCAGTACATTCTCTCAAGCATTCATGTATCTGAGATCTGATTTTGGCCCGCACTGTTCTGTTGCTACATGGCTCTGTATCAGCAAAGTACATTTTTCAAGTTTCTTAGATAAGGAATATTGGAATATTCAGCTGTCCATTACTCATCTCTTATATACATTGAACATGCATCATTATGTCAGATGTACAGAACTTCACAGAAGGTGATTATAAGTAATCACTGCATGTCTGTAGAAAGCCCTCATAAGAGTGATTTTCCTGGACACATTTTGTATCTTCCAAAACAAGTATGTATATAAAATATTATAACTTTGAAATGACAAATATTAATTGAAATTAATGAGTGATATAGTTTGTAGTTGAAAGAAACAACACTTATTAAATCCAATCCAATCATATAAACAAGAAAAATCTTGAGTTCTCACAAGTAGACAATGGCAGTTAAGAAAAATACTAAAAATGAGGGTCAGTTTTCATCAGAAATATGGAGAGGCAGAATTACTCAGTTGGTGTAAATGGATTTTGGTTAGTTCATTATTATTTGGAAGGTTTTGTTATTCATAATTATTCAGACATGAATATTATTTATACTCATCCAAAGCTGCATACTGGAAATGCTGTTTTATAATTTATTTGTTGTTCACCATTCATTATTCTCTAGTTTTAAAAGTTTTAATAATCCAATCAGAGAGAAGAAACAGTGCCATGTGACCAGTTACATACCATAAAGAAAGAATAGCAAATAATCAAAGTGAACACTTCTTGAACAACCCATAAGCTGAAAAATGTTTGTTTTAAGTGTTTCACGAATACATCTAAAAAACAAATGTATTTGTAGAAATCAGGACTGGCTCAATCAACAATTTGCAAGCAGAAAAAAGGCTACATTTGCCATGATTATTTTTTGCAATTAACCATTTGACTGGCCTTAATAGTTTGTTCATAAAGAAGTGAGATACTAGAGAAGAGTTTCATAATTATGGCAGGCAAGGAGTTAGATACCAACACTCCCATTGTATAGTTTAATTCTCTGAAGGTTTACTCAGTAGTATTTTACGGGAACACACATCTCACAATGAGCAAATTCTCCCACATGTAAACATTCTAATGACTTAGCTGACCACTTCCGGAAAACTTGGCGTTTCCCTTTTAGTCTGGGTCAAATGAAAGTTCTGTGCATTAAACTGTCAGTTCAAGCAAAACCATTCCAGATCTCACCTACTGTAGCTTTCTTGAAGTGTCACCTTCATGGCTGTCTGTTTTAAAGCTTAAGATTGTGTGCTTGGGAGGAAAAAAATGGCTCAGAGCTTGCAAAAAAAGAATGTAGGACTCTCTCTGCAACGGTGTTTTTTGGAGAGCTGTCAGCTGCCTTTCAAAACTGAGAGAGTTTGGAAAAACCTGGCTGATGTGAACGTATACTTTTTTCTTATTTTAAAAAGCTTGCCAGCCTTATGGGCCCTGGGAAAACCTAACTGAAGTAAATGGGGAAAATTGTCTAGCTGAAAAAAAGAAGAAATTTACCATTTGATTGCTGCACAGCAGACCATTTATGTTCAGCTATAAAACACCTGGCATGCTGCTGAGTGTTCAAAATATGTCCTAATGTTCCACTGGAGTATCAGTCAATGTGGGTAGGAGGAGGACCAGCCACAAAAAAATTAAACACCTATAGGTGATGTTCTCATTTTGGGTTCACATAATTCATCTCTGCCTCCTCTCTAGCCCAGTTGATTTCACACTTGGTAGGAAGAGCCCAATCCTGTGCTGAGCTAGACTCAATCAAATCCAATTGGACTCAGTGAGGTTGATGATGTTTGGCAGCATAGAATTTGGGCCAGTGTTTTTACTATCCCAGTATTATTACTGATGTATGTCAGGTGTGCTTAAGAATGGCCTAGATGAGTATCAGTATGTTTGCAAACGTTATTAGTTACTAACTGAGAGGAGTTCTCTCACCCCATACTGAGTTATGCCTATAATCCAAAATTCCCCCAGTTCTCCCTTGTTTCCCCTGCAGCGTAACCTTTAGGCTTGTGTCTGAGGCCAACAGCAGCAACAACATTAAAAGATGCCAGCCACTCACATGCTGCTAGGTTAGGCTAAAGTTTTGAAATAAATTCAGAGAAGAACAAAGTAAAGAGGAGGGCAATGGGGTCAAAGGAAACTCCAACAGTTTTGCTTTGAATTGTAGTAAAATGTAGAAGTATTCTAAAGAACAGTTGCCCAGCAATGTTCTTTTACTAGAAGTTGCTATTCAACAGCCCAAGACTGCTGTTCAAAACAGTAGTGGGAGCCCTGGAGAGGAGTGACTCTTCATAAAAGCAAAACACAGGGGAGGTTTATCCTGAAGTTAAAAATTAATATGATATTGCCATAGGGCTGCCCTTTTCCTACCTTGTGAGTGCCACTGCCTAGCCTGTTCTTGTGGTCTCCTGACCACAGACACACACAGTTTGTTTCCCTTTCACCACATATGAATTTATTCTTCAGTTCCATCGCAAAACAGAGCATACCACAGGTGTACAGCAGGATGAGGTGACCTACACACAACTCTCTCTTTTTCCCAGGCTCATCTCTTAGCTCCCTTTTTGTTCCTTTTCCTCACAAGTACTGAGTCAATTGCCTCATCTGCCCAGCAATTGCCACCCAAGTGTCAGTAATCAACAGAAACAGGTTAATCGGCTTCTTCAATTAAGCCTGCAGTTTTTGCAGTGCTGCAGCAACCTCAGTTATCAAGGTGCTACAGCTTGTGCCCTGTCACACATATAAAATCCTTTTAAAGAGGCCCCATCTTGTTTTCCCTTCCTTAAAAGTAGTATCTTTGCTTTTGGCGCCAGATCTTCAGCTGATTTACACCAGCTGAGGATCTGTCCCTATTTTTTTTTCCCCTCCCAAATTAGTACTACCCTAGGCCAGACGTACATCACTCCGCCTGACACCATTCTTGATTATGCAACCTAATTTTACTCATGTATTGACTGGAAGATCCCCTGCTGAGTCTTAGAGTGTTAGCAAAATATAATTTATTTATTTTTACCTTTGCAGTGGGACAACTCTGGAACTTTTCAGTACATCAGTGGTGAAGAGGATGCAGGGTGGGGATACAGCACATGACTACATGTGACCATCTGGGCTGTCTTTTAGTCTCTTCTACTTTTTAACATTGTCCATCTCAGTCTATGTTGTTCTTATGTAAATATCAAATAAAGTCCCAGCAAGGCAATCATGTTGTGGAATATAGAAAAACCAGGTCTCCTGACATTCTGTAGATAGGCTTTGATTCTATGAATGTAGAACTGTGCACAATTGCATGTTTTTTACATCTTACATTCCTGCCACTGAAACTGGCCCTGAAAAGCCCCAGAGTTGCAGGAGCCAGGATGACATGCCACTGAAAGACCCACAGTGATGGCTAACTCCTCCAGAAAGTCATAACCTTTGGATTTGGATGCCATTTGAACTAGAAGGGTGACAATGACTGAATGTGGACTGGTGTCAGCCCCCATTAAATGGTTACCTGGGAAGACAAGTGTCCCTGCGAAAATGAGATGACAGCTGAGCTTTCCTTCAGTGTGCTAGAATTATTACTCCATTCAGAGTCAGTGAGTGTGCAATGTGTAGGTAGTGAAAGAACTCACTGTAGCGTGGTACACAGTACATGGAGCTGCAAATAGGGTCATTCTTCTGTTCAGAGCCCCAATGCCCAGAGTAATTAACTTCACATGCCATAGCTGAGTGCTGAGGCTGAGTTCAAGTGAAGTGATGAGGAGCCCAGCCCTGAAGGGTATGGTTGCTTGAGTTCTTTATTACAAACACAATGAAAAAAGTAATAGTTTTTGCTATACAATGTTGCAGTGCTTCTGCTCAGGAGATGAATTTTGTGTGTTTTGTATCTCATGAATTCTGCATATCTTATTCCCTAGAGTTTGGTGTAAAATGCACTTTTTTGTATTGCTAAGTAACATGACTAATTGCACAAACAAAACAGACTGCAGCAACTGGCCCTCATTTGTATGTTACAAAATTTATATGTCAGGAGCCATCAGGGGGTCTTTGGGAATCAGTGCCTATGTCATTTTAAATGGCCTTTATGCTCTAAATTTACACGGCATTATCTTGGGGCAAACAGAATGTTTTAATCACTTTGTGTTATAAGATTAATGAGGGCAAAGGTTGTTTGGGCTTAAATTTATTTTTTGAACTGTCCTAGATAAAGATTTGCAGTTCTGCAGGTGCAAGCTTTTCATGTAACAATTTGTGAATACCTCATCTGGATATAAATAACATTTTAAGGAAACAATATGTGTTGAATAGCTCCCTTGTTTAAAAACAACAACAACATGGTCTTTAGTGAACTAAATTACCCAAGTCTGGACTGGATACTACACTATAATCCTTTCTCTCCTCTCTATTTATGGTAAGGACAGTCACCAATTGCATTTTAATTTTTGAATCATGCATGGAACAGACAATTCAGATGGGAGACAAAGGGAAATTATTTGCCACTAATTGGCATTTGCCATAGTTGTTTCATCTTTCCCTTCTTATGCTAAGCTGTTATAAGTCTGCCTACAAAGACAGGGTAATATTCATATCCTTACTCAAACTGTACTCAGCTATCTGTACTCAGATAAAATGCTCACAGAAGACATTGACAGCTTTCCCTTAGTAAAAACTGAACAAGGAGTTCAAGATGTGATCCAGGAATCTGGAGGGAAAAGGACTATCTATTATCCCTGTAACATAAGTTCTTCCCTTCTTCTCTTTTCCTCTAATCTAGAGGCTTCATTAACATTGCATATGTACAGGAGAAGACTATGAGGGGAGGTAAATGAGAAACAGGAGGGAGGTAAAGGAGACTACTACTTCTTGTAAGTAATTTTCCTTGACTATACATTTCCACAGATTTCTGTCAATAAGGAAGTAAACATACCTGTTATTTAGGGGCTTGCTAATGTTTCTTTCTGAAATAAGTGGGAATGGCTGACATCAGAACTCATCTACAACAGGTGGTAAAAGTGCTTGAGGTTTTCTTACAGATGCCTTAAAGAGGCATCATCCTTATGGCTGGATGTCCTTGTGGTCTGGCAATGTCTTCCAGCTTGAGAGGAAGCTGTCCAAAGAGTATTTTGAGGCTCACTTCACATTGAGTTAGTGAAGACATAACTGGTTTAGAATAAAAAAGCCAGAAGAAGAACTGCATGGTCTCTGTGCAATGGGGAGTTTAACGTGAGGCCAAATGAAAAGCACTGCATTGGCAAAGATCAGTTGAAGTATAAAGCACCCAACATCCTCAGACTCCTGGCCGAAGCAACAGCCACTAAGTGGAAGATCTTGACTATCAGAAACTTCAAGAGAATCCCCTTCACCAGTTCATAGGGAAGGTTTCATCATTACCTTCCGCACTACTGGTAAGCTCCCCTCTTGGGTTCTGAGTGTGTGCACTGGTCTCTGGAGGCTGAATGCCCAAAGTAAAGGAACAGCACACAGGTGTGAGCCAAACTCCAACTGCTCTACGAGGGGTCCTTGCACAGCAAAGATTACGAATGCATTCAGAGAATAAATCTGCAACCCCTCCTAAAAATTACCAATGATGAATTCTAAGATTACTTAGAAGTTCTGGGGTTCTCACTAAGGGCAGAAATTCTCCCATATTCTACTGTAAACTATAGAAATGGACGGTTTGCTGCTGCCATCTGGGTGCTCCAGTATCCTCTACAAGAACCCTTTGGCTGTTCACTTCATCCTCCAGGCTACAAAGACAATATAGTTCTGCTCTGCAAATGGGATCAGACACTGACAAAGGGTGTCTATGATCAGTGGAAGCAAAAAGATAGAGTTGGACTGCCAAGGAAGAATGTCTGAGAAGGGAAGCATCATAACAATAAGAAGAACATCAAACACAACTCTGCCCTGTCTGTCTAGTTGGATTATGTTCTGAGATTTTGGGATCTAAAGGGAAAGGGAAGATCTAGAGTAAGCCCGCTCAGAGGCCCAATCCTTAGAGAAACAAATCCATTCTTATTGACATTGGGTTAGTGTTTGGGAACAGGTTTATTGACTCCTGGGTTCCGAACCAATTAACACAACTCATGCACATAAGCCAGAGTAGCTGGCTCCAGAGGGCTCAGATTACATGCTGCTGAGCCAGTCTCGTGTGTTTGACAAGCTTCTTTGTGGGTAGTCTATCTGCAAAGGAAGTCATAACTCCACCTAGGATTAGACTGATGTGGCCTCTGCTGACAATGAATCACTCCTGATTTGTATTGTGACAGTGTCCAGAGGCCCTCATCAGGGGTTGAGTGCAGTTCAAAAACATAGAAAGACATAGTAACTTTCACAAGGGGTTTACAATCTAAGAAGGCCTGTGAGATGTGGGGGAAAGGATACAATCAAATATGTAAAATTTTTATATGTACATACAACTGCTCCTCAACCTATTTTTTCTTCTAGGCATCATGGAAGAAGGGAATCTTGAGGTGAGATCAGAAGGAGATAAGGAAAGTAGCATTGCAGAGGCTGTTCCATGCATGGAGAACAGTGTGGAAGAAGAGACAAAGTTAGCATTGGAAGAAGTGGACAAACAGTAGTCAAGGCTATCATCAGTTGAGGAGTAGAGGTACAATGAGTGATGTGATAGGATACAAGAGTAGCTAAATATGGAAGGGTAGAGTTATGAAGGACCTTGAAGGTGAAGACACAAGGCTTGAACTTGATGCCAGAGCAAAGGTAGAACTAGTGGTGGATTCAAAGAGAGGATGATGCTTTCAGAATGATAGGTAAGGAAGCTGATTTTAGCTGTGTTTTGAATGCAAAATAATTGAATAAGCTCTACCAATATGTTCATTAAAAAACTTACTGACCCTCTTTTTTGTCTGCCTATTTATGGCCAAAGTGGTGCTGTGAATAATTTACAATATACAAAGCACCACTCCCCAGAATGTAAGCGATATATGTACTCCCAAGATCAGCTGCAAACCTGGGCTATATCTAAAAGTTGGGGGAAGCGACTACTGTATGAATGAGCTCACTAATGGTGCAGCTCTGATTTGAAATTCTTTGATAGGCTAAGTATGTGAAGATAAGCCAAATTACGGCTCCTCTGCCAGTCTGGGTTTTGTCTTCTGGATAAGTGGCAGCCTTTCTGAGGAGTAATACAGATAGTGCAGCACTTCCTAAAATGTTAGATACTTATTAGCTAACTTATAAGGAGAAGGGAATTCCATCAAATCATGACTCTGTTCATTAAATGACTTCTAAAATGATGGGTAACAGAAAGAAGAGGTTCTTAGAATATAAAGAAATGTCTCTCTGTATTTTAATTTAGAAAAAGAACAGACACTGCATGTGATGTCAGACTTGTAAATCTAAAAGGGTAATGCATAGTTTATTATCTTACGTACATTTTTAGTGGATGATAAGAGTTACCCACAGTACAACTTTCAACGGCTGAACTATGCCTAATGGCAGACACAGTACAATATATCTTTTTGTGATTTATGACCCAATGTTGAGAGTGATGGGCTGGAGCCCAATCCTGCAACTCTTCCTGATTCAGCTAGACCTATTCAAGTCAATAAGATTACAGTAGGGTATTAATTGTTTTCTGTTATCATTGCTGTGCTAAAAGTGGGAGAGTATTTTCTTTTTTTACAGCTGAAGGATGGGAGACTAATTTATTTGTTTTATGTGGCTTGTATTAAGGCATAACAGAGTCTCAATGGATTGCATTCTGTAAATTTCCCAATCTGAATTTATTGGAGGCTGTTGCCAAGACTAATTCAGTTGCTTCTTTTTCATATTCATATATTTCTTTAAAAGTACATTTTATATTTTTCTCAGGGCCTTTCTACCTACTGGGATTCAGAGCATGTGTGATGTAGGTGCCAAGATTGATACAAAAAAATGTAGGAGAATTCATAAATTTAACAACTGAAACAACTATATTTGGAGAGCATAATAATGGCTCTTAAGAGACAACACGGTTGTACACTTTTATGCTAATCAGCCAATTTGCTATTGCTTTTCTTAATGGCAAAAGGTGGTTTTAGTGCACAGAGTTCTGCTCTATGAATGATAGATTGAACATTAGGACATTAACTCATGTCAACTCTTTCTCTAAAATTGGGATTGTGCTGTCTGCACAAGTACATTCGTATTACAGAAGGCAAGAAACTGATCATGCTATTTAGTTACTGCAGGGTAGCATTTTAAAAGACAGTCTAAAGCAACGGCTGGCTTTTGTGCCATTTCCAATGCTTCCCATTATTTTTGTTACAGACAATAGCTGCGTTATTGTTACCTTGTTCACACCAAAAAGAGGGCTTTGATTTTAATAACTATCATATTCTGTGAATTATGGTAGCATGATGCAGTAGCAATTTGACAATATTTCGATAAGCTAGCCAGTGGCTATCTCACAGTTTTTTAGAATTTTGATAAGTTTACAGTAAACAAGAAGGCAGCACCTTAGAAAGTAGGTAATGGTAAAGATGAACCATAGATGGGCTGAGCTGGACCAGTTTTTGTTCTGAGCTCAGATGAAATGAGAGTGTTTCCAATTTTGGAAGGTTTTTAGGTCTGTCTTCAGGGGGCTTGTGCCTGGTGAAATTCCCAAATGAAAAGGCAGTTTCGTGTCTCAGATGAAGGTTATTCTTCTATCTTTAAGAATGATTGGAGTTTCAGGTTAAGTAGATGCTGAACAAAAGGGTGGACAACTAGTAGCAGTGAGTTATCCCAACTATTTTACTGACCAGAAGGCACTCTAAACCGGTGGCCACTACCAGGTTGTTCTTTTTTGCATCAATTCTACACATACTTCATCTAAAAGGGGAGAAAGATTAGAATGACAAATTAATGCTGATAGGAAGCTCTTGTGGTCTATGCTAGGAGGCAGGCAGTCTGACCACATTAGTATTGACTGGCCTGTGTCACATTATCACTAACAAAACACCTACCTTTGTTGCAAGCATACCTGCTGCTTCTTTCTGCTCCTTACTCCAACCTGCACTACAGCTCAACAATGGTAGTCATGGAGTACTGGTTAGAGGGGCCAGCTGGAGATAAACATATAAGATAACAGTGGTCACAGGAGAGGAAGTAGGCTTGGTTCTCACCAATAATTCAAGTATTCATTTTCAGGATGAACTAATTCAACTCATCTCCCATTTATAGATGTCATTAAACTACACGGATATGTTAAAGGGAAGGTCTTGTGATTTTTATGAGAGAAATATACTGTAGTAAATACTCATTGCAAATTTGAGAAGTGTCTTTGCTATGGCTTGCATTGGTGCAAGTTTACAGTGTGACTACAGTCTAATACCTTGGAAATATATCTTCTAGGCTCAGCCATACTGGGGAAGAGAAAAAAAGTGATCATTCATTTAATGTGGCTTGCTTACTGACATGCCTAGTATATTTCTTTTGTGAAAATAATCAGCTCTTCCTCCCCTTTCTGGAGCCCCTGCGCCAATGTTCCATATATGCGGGGAGTAAAGACCAGAGTTGTTCCCAAATCCAGATGTTCTGTCACACAGCACACCAAGAACTTGAACTTGTGAGGTGCTGAGTGCCTTCATCTTTTAGAGAAAATGCTCATTATCTCTGCGGAGGAGACAGCCAGAGACTCCAGACGGTAGGGACAGAAGCAGCCAAAGCAGGGACTGCTGTGGAGGGGAGGGGGGTAAAATGGGGCCTAGTCAGGGCCACCCTTCCCCATAACATCCCTGAATCCAGAACTGAGTAATGGAGGAAACAACCCCTCCCCGAGGCACTAGGGCCCAGGTTGTGCTTCCTCTCCTCCACCATGTGGGCTGGGGCAGAGAGGGGCCAGCCAGCCACTCTAGTCAGTAGGAGCAGAAGCAATGACCTCTGGTCCTTTGGACATTTGGAGAACTATCTACAGTTTTGACAGGACTTTGGCCTGTCCCCTGCCTCATAGCATCTTCACTTCACCTTCACTCTACGCTTGCTCCTCTTGCCCTCGTCTCCCTTTGAATGTCCCCTCTCCCTTCCCCTTTCATTCCAATTAGCTTATCCCCTCTTAAGCCCCCCCCCACTCAAAAAAATAACCATGGAACTAATATGTTTGCCACCATAACGTTCACTCTGCCTGTATGATCTACCCCTTCCCACACCCTGTGTCTGTCTTGTCTGTTTAGATTCTAAGATCTTTGGGGAAGGGACAATCTGCTGTTCTGTGTTTGTACAGCATCTACCACAATGGGGCCCTACTCTTGGTTAGCCCTTAGGCACTACTGTAGTAAACATGTTAAATAAATAAAAAATATCTTGGACATTCAGGGCCCAGGAAGACAAAGGACTGATTGCATTGTAACTTTTGTAATGGAATTTTGAATATATCTATAGCATTCTGACATTTTAGACTTACTTTACCAATCTTTATTAGTGTAATAGACCCTTACACTTTAGAGAGCCCACTGTGACTGTTACAGGCATATGGTTAACTTATGCACATGAGCTAAAATTTGAATGTAAGACCATGCAATGACAATGATTTCAGTCCAGCTTCCAGCTGCATACACTAATTGTTGCCATTTAATGTACAATGCAGTTTTACTCAAATAACACTGTTGAACATAAAAGGAAAGTAAGCATTTCAGGGTTGTTGTTTTTTCCAACTTGTATAGATTGCCAGCTTTTAGGAGAATGTGGACATAATTGTGTAAGTGCTGCTTCCATTAAAGAACAGCTGATAAGGCTAATGCTTTTGAAACTGTGTAATAGGAATATGTAACATCTAAAAATAGTGACACTTTTTAGTGATTGTATATTCTTAACTCTTAGAGTACTCAGTGCTGGGGGCTCTATTCTGCACATACATTCTATATCCCATCTGTGCATGAAATGCAGGAAAAGGTAGAAGAGCAACTTTCTGCAGGCTGCTGACCTAATTCTAAACTTCTCTGGGACAGGGTGTATTTGTCAAGACAGACTCTGAGGAGTGACTCCCAAAGAGAAACAGTCAGGGTTGGAGACTAGAGATAGATGGGTTTGGGGGATCCCTTATCTATCAGCCTCTTAATGACCACACCATAAAACAATTTATTTACTGTCAGATACAGCTACAGTGAAATCAGAGAAAATGAAACTACTATGTTGTTGTTGGAGGACAGAACAAACAATTAAATACTCAAACTATATGTGGGGAGGAAGCTTCCTGTGTATTTGAAGACTCCTGAAGATAAATCTTTCCTGTAGACTTCAGTATAAAGAATTTTTTTTCACCCAGAACTCTGCCAGCATTAAACTAGAGATGGGCCCAAAACAAAACCCTAGGTCCGAACTCCCCACACTTTCAGGAAGTCTGGATTTTGATCTGAATGGAGCTCACCCCTAGAATCAGACATTCACTTTAGCTGGCCCAAAAATGTGTTTTTTCAAAAGTGAATACAGTGTTGAAATAGCATTGTGTAATCATGCCTAATACCTTACGTTCAATGTTCCCTGTGCCAAAATGACCTTTGCCAGCCCTTCTGGTTGGTTGTGATATGTAAGGGAGATATATTTTATTCTTACTATATAGTTTCTTATAATGTCCTCATCGTCATTAGTATCTGAGTGCCTTACAGTAGTGCATTAAATGATATAACTAACATCTGTGTTTGGTTTCGGTAGGATTTTGTTAATGGAAGGTTTTTGGCTTTTTTGTTTGTTTGTTTGTTTGCTATGTGTTTATATTAGAGTCAGCAAAGTTAAAAAAGTGCACCATGAACTTGGGGTGGAAGGGGCTGAGCTATGTGATGGTAGAGGTTTGTTCCACACTTTTGGATCAGCCCCCCAGAGAGCTCTATTTCCTGCACAGATGAGCTTTTGAGCTTTACTCTTAGTGTAGAGAGTTGCATTGTGCCTAAGAACCAGAGCTGCCGACCACAGTCTTCATCTCAAAGCTGAAGGTGATCTTTTAGATTTCCTGAGCCCATGATGAAGTGTCTTGAAGACAAAGACTGAGACTTTAAATGTGACGATATTCTATGGAAAGGTGTTGTAGAGGGCAAAGGACAGGTTTGATATAGCGCCAGGTGAAAATTTTTCAGCCAAAACTGGTTTGTTTTTTTAAAATGAAACATGCAGATTCAGGTCAACTGAAACATTTAGTGAATTTGTCTCATATTTGCTGAATTGTTTTGGTCAAAAAATATTCTCTGCTTCTCCCTCACTCCCAAAAATTTGAAACAGTTAAGTACATTTGAAATGAAATGTTTTGATGTTTTGATTTGAATGATTGACTTCATTTTGAAAGTTACTTCAGTGTTATTTTAAAAACGTTTAAAACCTCAAAAACAAAATTGTTCATTTGACCTGAACCTAACTTTTGTTGACTCTTTGGTTAGTTAAAATATTTGAAAAATGTTCATTTTGGGTTGACTCGAAATGTTTGTTTTTTGAAATATTTTTGGTTCAGTCAGCAAACCAAAAATATCAAGTGTTCGCGTAGGTCTAGTCTGTTGTGCTTGCCGCAGCTTGTGCTGTTGAGGGAACATGCGGCAGCATTCTGTATTAGTTGGTGTTTCCTAAAGACTGATGGCTTCATCACAGCCTCCTCTATTCTTTGGAACTGGTACCCACAGCAGAGTCTGCTTCATGTTCACGTACGCCAGAGTTCATTTTCACTTCCTGAGACATTAATCAGTAATTGTCCTAACAGTTCTGAGATTCATTTTGAGATGTGTTTAAACAAAATAATATTTTGGAGAGAAAATCATAAAATGTAAGGTAAAAATAAACTTGCCTAGATGAATAACGTGCAGAACATTGGTAGGCAGGCTCTAAACTTTCTTTCCAGGGGCTGAAATATTTACTTAGACATCCAACACGGTGTAAGATAAGCCAGCTCTTTTCTCTGAATCCTCTCGGAACAGCATGACAGTCAGAGTGCTCACAGAGTTTGCGTCTGTGAGAGGAGATCATCTCTTCTCATAGTCCCTTGGCACCTTTGGAATCCAGGCATTAAAAGTATCTTGTAGCATTTTGTGATTACATCAACACATCCAGCCAAGATAATTAATTCCCTTGGACCATGTCCACTTATTAGCACAACTACGTTCCTCTTCAAATGCTGGTTTTGGCTAAGTTGTTGTTTTTTTGGTCTCCTAATATCCACAGATATTGTTTCTTTTTGATCTCTCTATCTGTCGCATTAATGCCAGTGATGTATCCTCTGGACATTATTGGTATGTTCAGCTCATGATTACTTCCCTATACGTTTTCTAAACTAACAATAAGCAGCTAATTGGAGAAAGTATATATGGTAGTTATTTAGATAAGAGATATCAGGTGTATTATGGTGTCAAATTAGAAATCATAAGTCTTTAAATGTAATCTGTGGTCAAATACCTTTATTGCTAGGCACATTGACAATGGACAGTCATTTCAATACCCCCGCAAGGTAGCTGTGATATTTTCAAAAATATCTTGACGTACATTGTCTCCTCACTGCCTACACTGCCATTCATCTCTTAGAATGGCAAGGTGTCAGCTTGGAAGTGGCTCAGACTTCCAGCCTTGGGCTATGTGACAGACAACAAAGGGTTCATATGAGCAACCCACTGAGAAGGGAAAAAACATCTTTTTGATAGTTCCCTGTTGTGTGCCAGCCCTACCACATTACTGCCACATGCCTGTTTTCAAAGGATTATATCAGTTCATATTTAGCTACATTAATTCAGCATATTTAGAGTAAACAGCATATTTTCAGACCAGAAGTGTTGTATATAGCAGGTTAACACATACAATAATAATAATTAATAATAATACTCAACTCTTAAATAAACAGCACAGTAATTTTTACCCTCTCCCCTAAATGAAAAAAGGAATAACGCTTGAGAAAGGTAAGTGCAATACAATGGGCCTATTCCATGTGATAATGACTTCTAGTGACTATGTAGCCTACTACTTTCCCACAGCTAAAGAACTTCACCTTTACCTCATGTGCCTATAGGCTTATACTCATGTCACTACAGGCTTATACATTTGGTGCTGCAGGTCCAAGTTTAATACTGCTGATGAACATGGCATTTGTATGCATCTCTGGTGGCTATGATTTATAACAAAATGGCATCCGAAATGTGACTTCAGCTCCTGTGGACCTCAGATATAGGTGACCATATTTCCCTATGCTGAATATGGGACACCTGGTAAAATTACTTATATTCAAGCGAGTTCAACGGCAATCAATCGGAACTATGCAGTATAAACATTTAAATTAGCATCAAGTTGACTGAGCCCCTGTTAAAAAGAAATACTGTGTAGTTGGATTCTTTTTATTTACCTTCTTATCTTTAAGGCTTTAAGGTTCACACAGGGAGGGATGACACCCCCCCCCCTACCCCCCCCCCCCGACACACACACGGGGAGATGTGACACACACACACACTCGCGTAATACCTCTCTCACATGGAGGGGGGTGTGACTGACTGCTCCGACCCTCCCTGTCAGGCACTGTCTGCCCTCCATGCCTGGCTGGACCCCCAGGAGGGACCTGCCTCTCCTGGTACCTGGTGCCGGGTCTTCCTGAGGCAACATGTGGGGAGGGGCACGCAGGGTCACATGCCTCTCTCCCCAGATTTCTGCCAGGGTTCACACCAGAATGTGGCCAGCAGCAGCCTTTTGGCACTGTGCAGGAGGGAAGGGACAGGAGCTGCTTCCAGCCACAGGGGAGTGTGTGTGGGGGGGAAGAGATGACCTGGCCCATGTCTTTGCAAAGCTCATCTCTTCTCTCCCGCCCCACCATGTGGCTGGAAACAGCTTGTCCCTTCCTGCCCAAACAGTGTTGAAAGGCTGCTAACACCTCCAGGCTGCTACTGGCCACCAACATAACCCAGCCGCCTCCGGCTACAGCGCAGGCATGAAGGGGTTAAGCCCTAAGGAGGCATTATGCACCAAGGCCCAGGGAACCTGACTGCAGAGGCTTCAGCAAGCCAGCCAGAGAGGTGGCTCACAGGGGAGGGTACCTAGGGGACAGAGCAGCCCCACGCTCCCTGGGGTCAGGATCGAGGTCTGGGGGAGGGGGGTGCAGGTGAAGATGGTGCTAAGCCCCTGTTTGGGAGGCTGTTACAGATCCTGCAGGTTTGGGGTAAGAACAGGCTAGAAATTGCTTACTCTCCTCTCCCCCTGCCATTCCAGAGCTTAGCTGAGGGGCTGAGATGCTTCCCCGTGCCAGTGCTGTGCGGGGCTTTGGCATGTGCAGGGCTCAGCTCCTCCTGGCCAGTCCCCTGGGCCGGAGGGTCTTGGGCTTTCCCAGGGTGCCAGCTCAGCCAGAGGCAGTGGGGGAAGGAAGGATCCTGCCGGTCAGACTGTTGGTGAGCTGAGCGCTCCAACCAGGGACTGGTTCTCCACATAGCACTGGGAGTGGTACGTGCCCTGCTGGGGGGAGATATTGGAGAGCAGCAGGGCTTGGGGTGGGGGCGCAAAGGGGCAAAGCAGGGAAAGGACAGCGAGAGGGGGTGCATGTAAAGGGCTAATGGGTGGGCAGCAGAGGTGACACGTAACCGGCCGCAGCCTGGTGCTGCCTGCACTCACCAACCATTGCAGCTCACAGCGCACAGCCAGCACTGGCTGGAAACGGGATGGGGGCCGGGGCCCTGCTGGCCGAGAGCCAACATGCCGCAGGGGCTGCGCTGACAGACCAGCAGGGGGAGCGGCCGTCCCCACATTCTGCATCTTTGCCCTGCCACCAGCCTTGCACACCCACCCCCATCTTGGCCACTGGAGCCCCCCCATTCACTGATGGTGGGCGGGTGGCTGGCGAGCAGGGATCTGGGCAGCAGCAAGACCTGCCAGTACTGATGTGGGGGAGCCAGAAAATATGGGACAATTTGACCGTTTTTAAGAAAAAGTTGGGACACCTGCAGGAGGGCTTAAATACAGGACTGTCCCTTTAAAAACAGGACATCTGGTCACCCTTCAGACAGCTAAATCAAACTTCTCTTACAGGTGAAATTTGTAGTTCATTGATGTAGGGCACGTGATCATGACTTCTTCTAGTGGCTGAAAGTCTGCTTCTTTCTCACATGGTGGTAAAGGTTTGATCATCACTGATAACTCTCGGGCTTGTTATGCAATTTAGCTGTACAAATTGAATTGAACAAGACAGAGGAAATGGTGTTGGATGAAGAAGGCTAAAAAGAGGAGGAAATTACATTCAACCTCAAAGCTTTCCCAGGAGATGCTAGTTGGTAATGTCACACTGAGATCTCCCAGCTAGAAATGTGGCAATGTGGAAAATTCTATTATACCTACTACTAAATTCAGTGCTTTCATCATTTTGAATTGTTTCAGGTTTTGGAAGATTAAATTTCAAAACATTTTGGCTAAAATATTGTTTGAGTCTTCTGGATATGCTAAGATTCTGAGAATGAGACTATATTGCAAATAATTAATATAAAATATGTAATGTTTCTTAGTAGAGTTATTCCTCCTCCTTCCGATCATTTTATAGAGACCTATATAAAATTGGTTCAGAGTGGGTATATTTAAAATGAAATTTAATCATAGAATATATAATAATATTAGTGGAGAGGAAAAGAAGATGTCATAAGGAATGTTTTGAATAATAAGTCTATCCTAACTATATCTGTGGATAAAAGGAGCTCAATTTCTGTAATGGATTTTTAAAAATAAGACGTGAGATTCTTCAGTAACTAAATGATAAAAGTTTGTTATATGAAATACTATACTAATTCAGACCAGTAGTCCTAGGGAAAGTTTCTTCCTAACCCCCATCTGTCAGAGGTTGACTAATGGGGGATTTATATATCCCTTTATATTCCTTGCAAACTTGTTTCTTTTGCTTGATCCTCTTTTGAATACTGCTAATCTCTTGACGTTGATATCTTGTGGCAAGGAGTTCTACAGGCTATGTGTATGTTATATAAAAATGATTTCCTTTTATTAGTTTTAAATTTGTTGCCTATCAATTTAATTTAATATTCCCTTGTTGTTGTATAAGACAGTATTATAAAAAAGGTGCATAGAAGTTGTCATAACTATAAAAGGAAGGGTAACAGCTCTCCTGTGTACAGTACTATAAAATCCCTCCTGGCCAGAGACTCCAAAATCCTTTTACCTGTAAAGTGTTAAGAAGCTCGGGTAACCTGGCTGACACCTGACCCAAAGGACCAATAAGGGGACAAGATACTTTCAAATCTTGGGGGAGGGGGAAAGGCTTTTGTTTGTGCTCTTTGTTTAGGGGTTGTTCACTCTTGGGACTGAGAGGGACCAGACATCAATCCAGGTTCTCCACATCTTTCTAAACAAGTCTCTCATATTTCAAACTTGTAAGTAAAAAGCCAGGCAAGGCGTCTTAGTTTTACTTTGTTTTCTCAACTTGTAAATGTACCTTTTACTAGAGTGTTTATCTTTGTTTGCTATACTTCGAACCTGAGGCTAGAGGAAGGTCCTCTGAGCTCTTTAAGTTTGATTACCCTGTAAAGTTATTTTCCATACTGATTTTCAGAGATGATTTTTACCTTTTTCTTTAATTAAAAGCCTTCTTTTTAAGAACCTGATTGATTTCTCCTTGTTTTTAGATCCAAGGGGGTTGGATCTGTATTCACCAGGGAATTGGTGAAAGGTTTCTCAAGGCTTCTCAAGGGAAGGGAATTAGCTTTGGGAATGGTGGCAGCGGACCAGATCTAAGCTGGTAGTTAAGCTTAGAAGTCTTCATGCAGGCCCCCACATTTGTACCCTAAAGTTCAAAGTGGGGAACCAACCTTGACAGAAGTGTCTTCCTTTATAACTTCTCTATACCATTTGTTATTTTTATATATTTATTATGTTCCTTTATATTCAGATTTGTCTAAAATAAAAAGCCCCATTCCTTTCAATATCTCTCCATATGGAAATTTTTTCCCACTATACTGCTAATATTCTCATTGCCTATCCCAGGAGCACCTCTTTGTATGCCACATGATGTTTTTATACAGGGATGATGTGAACTGAAACCATTATTCCAGGGGTGAGGACAAACCAATGGTTTATATAAACATAATATAATATTTTCAGTATTATTTTCAATCTATTCTCATGTCCATTTTTCTGACTGCTGCTGCACATTGAGCGGAGGATATTCACTCAACTGTCCATAATGATGCCCAGGTCTTTTTCCTGGGATGTTTCAGTTAATTCAGAACCCAGTAAGGTTTATGCACTGTTCAGATTATTCCTTGCAATGTGCATTATTTTACCTTTGTCAGCACTGAAATTCATTTGTTATCATGTTGTCTGTTTACCCAACTTTGTTAGATCTTTCTGAAGTTCCTCACAGTCTTCTCTGGTCTTGACAAACCTAAATAATTTTGTGCCGTTTACAGATTTTACTACCTCATTGCTTGACCATACGTAGGCCTATGGGTAGGGCCCTACCAAATTCAAGGTCCATTTTGGTCAATTTCAAAGTCATAGGATTTTTAAAATTGTCAATTTCATGATTTCAGATGTTTACATCTGAAATTTCATAGTGCTGTAACTATTGGGGTCCCGACCCAAAAGCGGGTCCTGGGGGGGTCGCAAAGCTGTTGTAAGGGGTCACGGGATTGTGACCCTCACTTTTGCTCTGAGAAGGCACCAGTCACGGAACTTCCTGCAGCTGGGGGAGGTTCACGGAGGTAGATTTGATCTCCCCCATGCTGCTGGAAGTGCCCCAGCTGGGAACTCCTAGCTGCTAGTCCTGGCTGAGCTGGGGAGGGATGGAACTTCCTCTTCTTCAGAGCAGCTGCTCTTGGTGGGGAGATCAGACCCACCTCCACTATTTTCAACAGAGGTGTGCCAATTTACAGCAGCTGAGGATCTGGCCACCAATTTTTTAGAGTAGATCTCTTTATTCCAGGCAGATAAATGTTGTACTGAGTTCCCAGCTAACACGACTGAAAGTGGGCAAGTGATGGAACTCCTGACAAACACGGTTTCTGGAGAAAAGGTTGACAGGCACTCAAATATTGCTACTGAGTGGACAATTGCCTTCACAGTCGATGTTGTGGGGGTAGTGTTATGGCAGGGAGGAGGCTGTTGTGTTTGATGGCTGCAAATAGTTCCATAGAAACCTCCTTTAAGCCCTCAACACCAGGGCCGGCTCTAACTTTTTTGCTGCCCCAAGCAGCCAAAAAAAGCGCCGCTCCCCCGAGCCCCCCCC
>NW_020664409.1:38518748-38553937 GCF_002925995.2 Terrapene triunguis
TGCAGTCCACAGGGCCCTGGGCTGGAACCCGGAGTAGAGGGCGGGCCTGGGTTCCCCCCAAACCTCCCAATTGACCTGGACTGTGGGTTCTTCCAGAGGGGAAGGTCTCTGGGCTGTTCCCCAACCCACATGGTGAATCTCTGAGGCAAGAAAATCCGCCAATAAGCGCAGGACCCACCAAGATAGAGGAGGAACTTTGTCACCCTGGTGTCAGGAGTGGGATCTTGGGGTGCACAGCACGGCGGAAGAAGAAGGGAAAAAAAAAAAAAAAAAAAAAAAAAAAAAAAAAAAAAAAAAAAAAAAGACATAGTGCGGGCACTGATACATGCTACGGCGGCCCAGCAGGAGGCTACCAATGTCCAGGCAGCCGCCCAACAGGAGGCAGTGCGGCTGCAGCAAGAGACTAATCGCCTGCTGATGGACCAGGCTGCTCAAGACCGAGCTATGTTGCGGGAACTGGTAAACCAGGTAAAGTCTCTTACAGAGCTGAATCGCGGCCATGATGGGACGCGGCTCATACGGGCCAGCCATTGGCTGCAGAAAATGATACGGGAGGATGATGTAGAGGCATACCTTCTGGCCTTTGAGAGGACAGCCTTACGGGAGGCCTGGCCTCGAGATCAGTGGTCTGGCATCCTTGCCCCATTCCTGTGTGGGGAGGCCCAGAAGGCCTACCATGATCTGCCTGAAGAGGCTGCGGCAGACTACCCCCAGCTGAAAGCAGAGATCCTGGCCAGATCTGGGGTAACGACAGCAGTGCGGGCCCAGCAGTATCATGGTTGGAGGTACCAGGAAGACAAAACCCCGCGGTCCCAGTTGTATGACCTCATCCATCTCACACGAAAGTGGTTGCAAACAGAGTCCCGGAGTCCGGAAGAGATACTAGCGGTTCTGGTCATCGACCGATACATGAAGGGACTACCACCAGACCTTCGTGCCTGGGTAAGCCAGAATGAACCCTCCACCTATGAAGAGGTTGTCGCCCTGGTAGAGAGGCGAAGGACAGCGAGGGAGCTGACCCGAGCAGTTAAGGAAGAGGCACCCCGGGTTAAACTAGCAGCACCAAGCCCTAAAGTTCGGGTGACTGGGCCACCAGGAGGGCCCAGGTGGAAAAAGAGAGAGGCTGAAGGCCCATCAGAGGCCACAAAGAGTCGGAGCACTGAGGGAGAAGAGTATCGTGATGTTAGACTGCCCAAACCAAGAGACCAGGGAACGCCTAGGGCTCCATACAGATGTTATGCCTGCGGGGAGTGGGGACACATAGCTGCACAGTGTCCCAATGCTGAGGAGCCTATGCAGTGTAACCTGGGGAACTGGGCAGATCCATGCTCCCTAATCCACCTTGTGGGAGTCTCACTAACCCCACATGTGTATACCAGACCAGTGAAACTAAATGGGGTAGGGACCACGGCACTGGTTGATTCGGGGAGTGCTATCACGCTTATCTCAGGGAAGCTCATGAAGCGTAGTCAGCTGCTGCAGGCTAAACGTATGGGGATAACATGTGTCCATGGGACAGTTAGTTACTACCCCACCATCCCAGTAAAAATCGAGATCCAAGGGAACACTACTGAGGTAGCAGCAGGTGTAGTCCCTAAACTCCCATACCCGGTGCTCATAGGGAGGGACTTCCCAGGGTTTGGAAACTTACTCCCAGTAGGGGGATTGGAGAAAGATGGGGACCCTAAAATTGATGAGGCATCCACAGCAGACTGTCAACCCCCAATCTTCTCTGAAAAATCCCCAGATTTGTTCTCCACTCCCAGACAGGGTAGAAAGACAAAAAGGGAAAGAAGGGCAGCTAAGGCCTTGGGAACCCGAATACTGACCCAAAGCCAGAGGGTCGCTCTTGTAGGTAGGCGGACCCGCGCAGCTGAAAAGGAGGCCACGCAGGAGGGAGAAGCACCTGAGTCTGACCTCCACCCTAATGCTTCTGAACCAGTAGAGGCAACAGAGACTGGACCCCTAGATCTTGGGCAGATTAGCCCCGGGAGAGGAAATTTTGGACGGGACCAGGCAGAAGACCCAAGGTATGACAACATTAGGAAGGAGGTGACTGAAATAGATGGGGTCCCCGTGGAAGGGAAAACCCAGGGACCAGGACCCTACTTCATAATGAAGAAGGATCTCTTATACCGGGTTGCACCAGTACAGGGGCAGAAGGTACAGCAGATCCTAATACCTCAAAAACACCAGAACGCTGTATTAAGTCTTGCTCATAGTCATCTTTTTGGGGGGCATTTTGGGGTAGAGAAGACCCTGGCACGAGTCCTACGACGGTTCTTCTGGCCCGGAGTACATGAAGAAGTGTGGAGGTACTGTGCCTCCTGCCCGGAGTGTCAGCTGCACAGTCCTCGTCCCCACTTGAGGGCACCTTTAGTACCCCTTCCCATCATAGAGGTCCCATTCGAGCAAATAGCCATGGACCTAGTGGGACCCCTGGAGAAGACGGCTTGGGGCCACCAATATATACTTGTTGTTTTGGACTATGCTACTCGCTACCCAGAAGCCATCCCCCTGCGGAACACGGCCTCTAAAACTATAGCCAAAGAGCTGGTGGGGATCTTTGCCCGAATGGGGCTACCGAAGGAGATATTAACCGACCAAGGAACCCTATTTATGTCGAAGCTAATGAAGGACCTCTGTACGCTGCTCCATATACATACCCTGAGAACTTCGGTCTACCATCCGCAGACTGATGGGTTGGTAGAAAGGTTTAACCAAACCCTCAAGGCTATGATAAGGAAGGTGGTAAGTCGGGACGGGAAGGATTGGGACACCCTACTACCCTACCTTATGTTCGCTATCCGGGAGGTACCACAGGCCTCAACTGGGTTTTCCCCCTTCGAGTTATTATACGGGCGTCACCCCCGTGGCATACTAGATATCGCCAAAGAGATCTGGGAAGAGGAACCCAATGAGGGGAGAAATATAATACAGCATGTAATGCAGATGCGAGACTGGATAGCCCGGGTTACCCCTATTGTACGGGAACATTTGGAGAAGGCACAGGAGGCCCAGCGAACCCATTACAATCGCCAGGCAAAAGTGCGACAGTTCCAACCAGGGGATCGGATTATGGTGTTGGTACCCACGGCAGAAAGCAAGCTTCTGGCCCAATGGCAGGGGCCCTATGAGGTGGTTGAACCCGTGGGGGAAGTAACCTACAAGGTGCGGCAGCCAGGACGCAGAAAACAAGAACAGATTTATCACGTTAACCTTCTGAAACCCTGGCATGCACAAGAGGCATGCACAACGGTCCAAAAAGACCTAACCCAGGAAAACAAGCCTTCCAAACAGGTGAGAGTGTCTCCCAATTTAACACCAGACCAGAAGAATGAGGTGTCTGAGATGATCTTCCGGAACCAAGATGTGTTCTCGACAAAACCGGGTCGAACAACCGAGACATATCACCACATCGTCACGAACCCTGGGGCCAGAGTAACAATGAGGCCCTATCGGGTGCCAGCGGCAAAAAGGGAGGAAATAAAAGCAGAAGTAAAAAAAATGCTGGAGTTGGGGATCATCGAAGAATCCCACAGTCAGTGGTCCAGCCCAATCGTGCTGGTGCCCAAACCTGATGGCACCACAAGATTTTGCAACGAATTCCGGCGACTAAATGAAGTATCCCAGTTCGACGCGTACCCCATACCTCGCACAGATGAGCTAGTGGACCGTCTGGGTAATGCCCGGTACTTGACTACCCTAGACTTGACAAAGGGGTACTGGCAGATTCCCCTTGCAGAAGATGCAAAGGAAAAGACTGCGTTGTCTACACCAGAGGGTCTTTTTCAATATACTGTCCTCCCTTTTGGACTACAAGGGGCCCCAGCTACCTTCCAGCGCCTCATGGACAAGCTATTACGCCCGCATAACAGTTATGCTGCTGCCTACTTGGACGATGTGGTCATTCATACCCCAGACTGGGAAACCCACCTGGAGAAGGTGGAGGCAGTCCTCGATACCTTCAGGCGAGCTGGCCTTACAGCAAACCCTGCCAAGTGCGCTGTAGGGTTTACAGAAGCCAAATATCTTGGCTACATTGTGAGAAAAGGTCTGGTAAAATCCCAAGTGAACAAGTTAGAGGCCATCCAAAACTGGCCCCGACCAAGTCGCAAGAAACAAGTCCGGGCGTTCCTAGGTGTGGTGGGGTATTACCGACGATTTATCCCCCACTTTGCCACAAGGGCAAGCCCCCTGACAGACCTAGTGAAAGCCCGTGGACCTGATCTGGTGAGATGGTCTGATGCAGCAGAGAAAGCATTCACAGACCTACGGACTGCCCTCTGCAATAACTCCGTACTGATAGCCCCTGATTTCACCAAGGAGTTTATCCTGCAGACGGATGCATCGGAAGTAGGGTTGGGGGCCGTTCTATCACAGAAAGTCAAGGAGGAGGAACACCCAATTCTATACCTCAGTTGGAAACTCCTTCCAAGGGAACAAAAATATGCAGTGGTGGAGAGAGAATGCCTTGCTGTAAAATGGGCCATGGAAACATTGCGCTACTACCTGCTCGGGCGCAGATTTGTCCTCGTGACCGACCATGCCCCTCTTCAATGGATGCAGCGGAACAAGGAGAAGAACACAAGGGTGACCAGATGGTTCTTATCCCTCCAACCTTTCCAGTTCCGTGTGCAACACAGAGCAGGGAGCCTTCATGGCAATGCTGATGGCTTGTCACGTGTGCACTGTCTGGCGTCCCAAGCTGCCCAACCCCTTGGCGTTGAGCACGGGGAAGGGATATGTGACAGACCCAGACCAGTGGGGTACAGGAGTCTGGTAGAGGGCAAGTATACTGGTCACTGGATGAGTAGTTTTCTGTTCCCTGAGTGACCAGAGCAGGGGCTGCACTAGAGTAATCAGGAACCTGCTAGAACCAGTTAAGGCAGGCAGGCTAATTAGGACACCTGAAGCCAATTAAGAAGAAGCTGCTAGAATCAATTAAGGCAGGCTAATCAGGGCACCTGGGCTTTAAAAAGGAGCTCACTTCAGTTTGTGGTGCGAGTGTGAGGAGCTGGGAGCAAGAGGCGCAAGGAGCTGAGAGCGAGAGGGTGTGCTGCTGGAGGACTGAGGAGCACAAGCATTATCAGACACCAGGAGGAAGGTCCTGTGGTGAGACTAAGGAAGGTGTTTGGAGGAGGCCATGGGGAAGTAGCCCAGGGAGTTGTCGCTGTCATGCAGCTGTTACAGGAGGCACTATAGACAGCTGCAGTCCACAGGGCCCTGGGCTGGAACCCGGAGTAGAGGGCGGGCCCGGGTTCCCCCCAAACCTCCCAATTGACCTGGACTGTGGGTTCTTCCAGAGGGGAAGGTCTCTGGGCTGTTCCCCAACCCACATGGTGAATCTCTGAGGCAAGAAAATCCGCCAATAAGCGCAGGACCCACCAAGATAGAGGAGGAACTTTGTCACAATAGGTATATTTATTTTGATAATTAGCTTATATTTTCTTTTATTTTGTTGCATTTCTTGCAGTAATCGTGAAATATGCAAGTCGTACTTTGTTTGAGAGACTCACTGGATTAAAAGGATGTCTAAAAGGCACTGTACCATTAAGAAGGCTTGATTTGAGAAGGAATTGCTTAGTTGCTCTGAGGAAGAATAAATAATTAAGAGTCTGACTACATAGCTAATATTACAGTACATAAATACACAACCCAGGGAGGCTTGGGGTATAATGCATTAATTTATGTGCTGTTTAAAGGTACCTTATCTTTCTGTTTTGTTATTTGTAAGTTAGACTGTATTTGCTTATGCAACAGCATGCCCAGCAAGAGCTGGAAAGCTGATACTCATACTGGGGGTCCAATTTGCAATTTGGAGCTCTCAGGTAGAGAGAGGTGGTCAGAAGCCAGGGGTTCTTTTTCTATATGGGTGGGAACCATGAACTTTGACCTTCATTCCCATCAGCCTCTAGGAAATGTAATTACATAACTACATGTTGCTGAAGGTTTTATTTATATTGTGGGTGACAAACATAATTTTGCAATCTTCTTTTCTTTTTAACCAAAGGGTGGTGATGGGTTTGCAGCAAACATGTTATAGGGATATCTCTGAATGTAGAATACACATACTCTTTTTTATTTGGAAGGCTGAGTTGACCAGAGAAGGCAGTCCTCTTTTAGAAACCAATTTAGCAGAGCACTTAAGGATGGACTTTAGTACACACTTATTTAATGAAGCAATTAAGCACATGTTTAACTATAAGCACGTGTTTACTTTCCTTTGAAATCAATGGGATTTAAGGAAGTGCTTAAAGTTAAGTGCATGCTTAAGTGCTTTGCCAAATAGGGATACACTTAAGCAGGTATATAAATGCATTGCTGAATCAGGGCATGATAGGGTTCTGCTAAGCTACATGTAACAGTAGTAGTTTAATTTCTTGGCTGTAGAATTGGATACTAAAAATGTATTTTTTTGTCTTTACCATTTGTTTTCTTAATTTTGTAAAAAAGTTTCCATATAAATCTTTCCTGCCTCTTTAATGAGCCTTTTCAATATCTCTCAGGTGCCACTACCTTAAGAGATGCTGCTAGATTCTGTGACGTGAGCACCTGGCCTGTAGGGATGGACTGAGACCACCAAATATTTTGCACATGCTATCAAAGACCTATCAGTTGGTAATGACTCTTGGGCATTAATGACTTGAACCAGTGACTGAGAAGGTAGATCCCTTGAGTCTTTAATTCATGTCAAGTGAAAATATATGAGTGGCCCTGATGTGAAAGGTTAGTCCGTTCCAAACTTTCCTAGCAGCATTCACCTATCTTTTTCTATAGATGCATAAGTAGAAAGCTAGGATATTTATTTTCTTTGGCCTATATGCTGCTCTTCCTATGTAACACTGTACAGAAGGGGAGCACATACTGACACAGTTCCATGGCTTTAGGATAGCCACCAGATCAACCCATCATCCCTTTGGGACCAATGGGCTAATGCAGTTCCAAAGAAGAGTGTAATGTAGCTGTGATTTTTCATGCTGCCTTTTTTAAGAGTAGGGGATCTGCCCACAAAGTATCATGATGCCTACAAAATGTTAGTGGAGACCCCACAGATTTGAGGTTTCCTTGGCTTCTGCAAAGTCCCCACTCTGCTACCCAGCAATCAGGGGCTTCTAAGTTTGCGGTGATGCCACTGATAGTCTACTCACTAGCCACATACCAACGCTCCATCCATGGTGGATGAAATACTCTGGATAGGGTGACCAGACAGCAAGTGTGAAAAATCAGGACAGGGGTTGGGGGGTAATAGGAGCCTATATAAGAAAAAGACCCAAAAATCAGGACTGTCCCTATAAAATTGGAACATCTGGTCACTCTAGCTCTGGAATGGGAGTCCTGGCTGCTATGAGCAATAATAAATAACATTACACTGCACTTAACCTTCAGTCCTGCACTATCAGAAAGGGATCATCTAGGAGCTGACCTAAGGGATTTTTTTTTCAGTATTCCTCTGATTCTATGTGACTAGAAGGATTGTGTTTTATTTTTATTTATCAATGATCCTTCACCACAGACACAAGGCGCTCAGAGATGATGGAATGCTATAGAGCCGTGCTGCATCAGAGCAGCTCAGAATGCAAGAACAATGAAAATGTATTTCTTTTCCTTGCCTCACTGCGTTCTTTCTCAAACTTCCCTTTTCTTTGTCTGTAACATTGCCAGCATACATTAACTGCTACTTCAGTCTGCAGCAGGAGAAATTTGCAATCATTGTCACAGAAGGTTTAATATATTTTAAGGCAGCTCTGCTGTCCACAAAAGGGCTTTGAACAGGAGGTTGTAAACTAGAGATGCTCCATTTATCTTACCTATGACAAGGAGTAAAAATTTAGGAATTCCCAAGTGCCACTGATGACTGCTGTAGCATCCTGTAATTAAAGGCTGCATTACATTTGGATGGTAGTGGTGAACATTGCTGTTTGAAGACTACAGCCAACACAGTATCTTAATTGAACTGTTAAAAAAAAAAAAACATGGGGGATCGATAAAAGGTAAGATTTGTTAGAATTAAGATGTTAAATAAAAGAACATCCAGGCTGGAAGCAAGGGAATCTTTATGCCTCACTTGGTGGGAAGCCAAGAGCTTCTGAAATCAGTCAGTACATTTTATTTTTGGCATGGGTAGGAGATACTGGCTCAGGTTTAATCTGAGCCTCTAGAACTTTTCACAAGGTTTGGCGAAGAGGCTTTTGAAAGCTCCTTATTGGTTTTCCTTTGATCTGAGCAATTCCTAGCATGGCAGGAGGTGGAAGCATTAGTGCTATTTTCTTTCTTTTGTCAGGGCTTACCTTCAGTGAAGCGCTGCAAGAGAGGTGCCTGGAGCAGCCCTGAGAGCCCCTATGGTGACTGTACGTCAATGTCAGCTTTTTAACCAGTAGCCTGTTTTCAGCTTGAACTAATTTCTCATGCTTCCTTCCCCTCCCCTACCACCTTGAGAGGACAGCTGCGGCCCCATGTCCTGCTTCTACAGACATCTGAAAGTCTTCTTGTGGTATTTTCATGTGTCCCACAGTTCTTACCAAAGCTGTGATCTGAATATCACAGCAGAGCTCAGACCACAGAAGTCTGAGAGGCTGGTAGAGCAAACTAATGCAGTAACAGCATTACACTGTAGTCCTGAGGTTTCTGTTTCCTGATAAGATGTTAAAATCTTTCTATCAAGACTGTGTAAAGGGCAGGATGGTTAGTACTGCTTTCTCCATTAAAAAGTGACTGTGGTGTATCTCAATTCTTTGTATTCTCAATTGTATTATTATAATCTCAATCAACGACATTTGTTGTCCTTGAGATGAGACTTGGCAGGTGAAATCTCAAGGGTATTGATTGATTTGGGGGCAAGTTAGGGGGCGATTGAAAATCTGGCTTATGATGCGAAATTAGCTTCAACCTTACCTACAGAGTGACAACAGTAACTGGTGCTCCATAATTAAAAAACAGTGGGTCAGATTCACCGCTTTGCATAGCTCAGGTAAAGAAAAGCAGGTGGAATATACTAGTGAATCTGGCCCTATATTTAAATAATAATAATATGGATCTGACTACTTGCATTCTTTCAGTTCCTTTCACTGGAGGCTCTTAAATTGCTTTGCCATCATTAATATGGATTTTAGGTGCCTACCTGTAGGGATCACTCAGTGTGGTTAAGATTTTTGTGTTGGTTCCCACGGTAGCATCTGTATAAGACTCCTTTTTATTTTTACCCCAAATTTTCCACTGTTGCTACCACCAGGAGCTGATACAGTGGGAACAACAATGAGAGAGCATTGATGTAGTCACCCTTCCTCAATGCAGTTGGGCATGACACAGTGGCAAAAATGCCAGAGGCCGTCAATGCCTTGTTTACATTAAATTTGCTATTTAACTGCTGGTAGCAATGGTGGGAAACTTTGGTAACAATCCTAGAGTACATATGGCCTGAGTCTCAGTACTTCATGACTGTTGGCAGGGCTCTCAATATTGTGGGATCCCTGTTATGGAACATATTACTTTTTTCAACCCATCAGAGCAAATTCTGGTGACCTTTGGGAACAACGTAAGGCCCATTGATTTTATTTAGTATTCACCTGAATGATTTTATTTTGCTTTTCATGTTTGGTTTTGCAGGCTTGTTCTTGCTAATATGTGTTATGTGTTTTAATCTCTGTTGATGAAGTGCCTGGCTGTCATGGAGGAGTTACACAAATTAGTAAAATAAAGAATATATATTGGTACATGTGTATGCGATATTCATAAAAGATGCAATAGGAATTTGTCCAGTAACATGACTAGACAAGAATATACCTACAGTTCCTTAGCAAATACCCGGTGAAACCAATCCCCCTAAAGAATTGCCATGCATGTCATAAGATACCCTGAAGACAGACCTGGCTTCTTCAGTAAGGGAGGAGTACATCTCTACACTTCAGTCATTCACATATATTCATTGTAAACACACTTCATGAGTGAAAGGTATTTCACATGCAAAGTTTGCTAGAACAATCAATTCAGATGCATAAACAAAAGGAAGCTCTCTGCCTAGGTGTAATTTTTTTAATATCTTTCAGCTAACTCTGATGTAAATGTGAAATCCAGCAGTCAGAGACCTCATGTGGATTAGTGTCTATGAGTCCATAAAACAATGAATGGCTTATACTTATCCATATATATTGTTTAGTTTTCTGTGTTAGATGTCGTATTTTTCAGTTAATAAGTCATTTGAAGATAATTCAGTGTACTCTAGAAATAGTTTTATTTTATTTAATGGACTCATACTGTCGGAGAAAATAACACCAAAAACAATGTTAGGAGATGTCTGCATTTTGTTGTACAGCATGCCCGTTAGTGAAGTAAAAGGCATGCCCCAGTCCAGCCTGTCCACTTAGGCATGCTACAACCAAAAAGCCAGCTTGTGATAAGCCTTTCAGTGCACTGAAAGGCATGCTACGGCGTTCCAACTGCAAAATGTTACCATACAATACATATCGATAGTGTATATAGTGTTGCTGAGTTACATGGAATGTGTGATTGCAGCATTTGCTAATAGGTTAAGAGAAATGGGGGTAAATATTATGACCCCTTTGCACTGCTCAAGCAGTTGAAAGGGACTGTACAACTGCCCCAGATGAGCAGCTGGGAAATCCCCAGCTAGTGCAGAGCTGTAAGCCAACTCTTCCTGGCACCGCAGCTTGGGGGTTGTGCTGGGCAAAGAAGGGAGTATGGCTGGAGCCCACTGGGTACTAGTGTTACTTGTCTGTCATAAAAGCCCCTAGCAGGTTGTTGCAAGTTATTAGACTGCTGTAAATTGCAACAGGGGGTGAACTGGTGTCCAGCTGCCCTGGGATCAAGGGAGCACAAAAGTGACACATTTTAGTCAATGTTACCAGTGAGGCCCCAGAATAGATAGGAAGTGCACTCTGAATAGAACAGGAATAATGAGGCACATGGTAAATTGAAAATGCATAGGGTAAATTGAAAATACATGGGTACATATCTGGCAAAAATATGGATATGAAAGTCCCCCCCCCCAGTTAGATTTATACACACAGATCTGACAAAGCGTGCAGAGTAATGGTATAATGCATCCTCCCTTTATGACATGCAGAGAGGCCACACTTTGTTCTAGCTTTCTCTTGAACTAGGTTTGGAGAAATCATGAGCTCGGCAATTTTTTGATATGTGTCTGAGCCTGGACTGTCAGAAATCATGAAGTACAGAGGAACACACAGATTAAAATGTTAAACTTTTTCAAACCTCAAAAAAATTGCAGTGGAAGTTGAGGACTGTTCTTATTTTAGCTGATGTGATTCACCTATTTCTTTGAAGTACTTAGGCTGGTATATGATCTTAAAATCAATGTTAAATTCTGTGTTCTTAAATCTGTCTGTCTGCTATGGGTTTTGGTGTTCATTATAGCCGAACACTCCACGTTCTTCCAGGGGTTCTGTGTGGTTTTCCCTACAGAGTCATTTCTCAGTAGTTCCACTGGGGACAGCATGTTCCTCCTGGCAAAGATTACAGGGTTTGACCTCCAGAATTCATGGATCTCTCAAGCTCAGCATGAATTGCAGAAGATCTAATAGTAAGAGTGTCATCCACATGGAGTCCTTGTACCTCCATATTGTCTTCAGCGCTGGGCTCCCTACTTTCTTGGAAGAATAAATCCCACTGGAGCAATGGTGCAGGGAATCCTGAGCTGGTGGTTGTGCCTGGAACATCTGTGAAAGGGAAGATTCCATAGGATGGAAAGGAGCTGAACAAAAGGCTAGGCAAATAGAGGCTGTATTTGCTTTTGCATCCATACCTGCTGGCTATAGGGTGGAGTGCGTCTGTTCTGCCCTCTGCCTATATGTCAGTCTTTGGATTCCTAGAAAGCCCTCTTAAGGTATGGGGAGAGTGTCAGTGTGGGGTGAAGGACAGTGCCTCAGATGTTGCTCCTTATTCTTTCCAGGAAAAGGGGAGATACCAGATGATCCTGCAGGAAGGATTTCCCAAATTTGGTTACAAAGCAATTTTGTCTCTGAAATTCCTGAGACCAGGTAGGTGAGGTAATATGTTTTAATAAACCAACTTCTGTTGGTGAAAGAGACAAGTTTTTGAGCTGCACAAAGCTCTTCTTCAGGTCTGAAATTCCTGGCACATTGTGTAGGTATCTTTTCATCATGTGAAATGTTGGTGTTCAAGTAAAAAGGAGATGAGAAGTCATTAGTGGAGATGCCCAGCAGGTGTTTTTTTAAAGTTAAAGGAGTTGGCTTTTTTTTTTTTTAAACTTGTTTAAAAAAATATCAAAAGGCAAAGCTTATATCAGACTAAGTGCTGCAGTCTCGGAGCTTGAAAAAGGTCAGTGTTAAAAAAGCAAGACTTTTCTTAGCAAGAAAGTAATGAAAAAAATTTCCTGCCTGAGTCATTGACAAACTATTTTTTCATCACTTTTATGTTTAAAAAGTGTCAACCAATTCAAGTTATTTTTGGTATAAAAATAAAAAAAACATCTGGAATGAGAACTAATTCAGCAAAGACTTAGTCCTGCCGCACTTCGTGCATCACAAACTGCCACCGAAGTCCCTGAAAACATCGGATGAACCAGGAAGTCAAGATTTCAACAGGACACCAATTATGATGTTTGAGTTATAGAGCACTTGTCTTCCCCTCTTCCCGCCTTGGAATTAGTTTTTGTGTGAATTTAGTGCACCTGAAAGATGCCAAAGTAACAGCCTGCCCTGGAAAATGAAGGCTTCTATTTATCCACAAAACAGAGAACAAGCAGCAGCTGTGCAAGCTTCCTTGTGCAGCCTCGGCCCAGTTCTGGAGGGAAAACCTCTAAGGAGGAGAGGGTAGTCCTGTCTTTTTCCCTCTATGCAGCAATAATATATGAAGAAACCATACGGGCATGGTTGGTCCAAAGAACCATGTTTACTAAATACAAAAAAAATCCAAAACCTCATTACATATACACATTGCAGCTTTGGCTGGTTTATAAAACGTAACACACGGTGAGCGCCACTAAACTATTTAAAGGGATACTACCCAATTCTTAACCACTACAATAATTTAGTCTTCACACTCGTTCAATCTTTGACCTGTCTATTGATATTGCAATAAAGGTGTCCTCCTTTACCAAATGAGTTGTTTTATTAGATGTCCACAGAGGAAATCCACTCAATATTAGCAACAACAAAAAAGTGTTATTAAGGGAAATGCAACCATATCCTGGACTATAGCAGTGCTATATGTCGGTATCACTTAAATTACAGATACAGGGTTAGATTCACCATTACACTCCAGCTGCTTTAGCAACACAACACAACCATGAAGCCAGCCAGTTATGCCAGGTGTGTTCTGCTTTGCATTACTGGAGAGCAAAAGAGCAGCCAGAATGTATTGGTGAATCCAGCCCACCGTTTTTAGGTCCCAATTCACAAGCATGTGCCTAACTTTAAACAAGAAAGTAGTTCTATTGGCTTCAAGCCTAGCATAACTGTCTGAGTTTTGTGTCACCAAAGCAGCAGGAGTACACTGGTGAATCTGGTCATCAGTACGACTACTCCCATGCTTAAATACCTTGGTGATTCAGGGCAGCATTCACTCTTCTTTGTATCTTATTCACACTTTTAATGGAAACCGCCAGTAGCCAGAATGTAAAGTACTGCTCCACTGAAACCCTCTGGATACATTATAAAACACGAATACCACTTTTTTTGCAATTCTGTAAACAAGAGTAAGACAAAATTAATGGGCATCACTGGAATTACTGTATATTTTCAGCAACATATGCTTCAGGGGATATTGACATTTGCCAACTAACAATTAATCACCCTGAAATATCTCATTTTGGACATATGGGAAGGTGATAGCAGCATGCGAGCTGCACAACTGCTAAAGAAAGCTGTTATTATAGATGTCAATCTGAATTATAGGTGATGTGGCAGTGAGAACCTAGAACCAGTTGCTACTGGGTATTGTTAAATCGATCACATTTGCCTCCCCATCTTTATTGAAAGGGTCAGCAAGACCCTCCCACACTACCCTATTTTGTAATCAATAAACTTGTATCTCATTATATAGTATTCTGGCTTCTCTGGACTATATTGCTGTAACTCTTGATGGCTGACAGAACATTAAATGAATTTCCATACATTTGAGGTGGCTGCATTCTGCCTCTGGAAGAAAACCTCAGCAAGCAGGAGGGGAAAAAAAGGAGAGACCAGTACATTTTAAACAAAACTATAGAGATAATTGAAATAAGAGGCAGGGTTAAATAATGGATGTACTTGTTTATTTTGCTGGATTTCCAGCTCCCAAATCAGTTAGAAGGAAATGGGTTTCTCTTTCTTTCTTTCTTTCTTTCTTTCTTTCCGTGAAAGCATGATGGTATGTTGTTCACTTGTATTGAGTGTATTATACCCGGGCACTTGTGATAGGCTTCCCTCCTTCCTATAAAAGACAACGAAGACTACGTTTCTGTAGATGTAGGCCAAATTTTTCAAATTTGGCTATAAATCCATATGTAGGCACGTAAATAAAACTGGCCTGATTTCAGAGGTGCTGAGCACCTACAACTCCCATTGATTTCAGAGGGATTTGTGAGTTTTCAGCACTTCTGAAAATAGGGCCAAAATCCATCCCTATGCAGGACAGCACATAAGTACATGCTTAACTTTAATCACACGCCTAAGCCTCATTGACTTAGATGGGACTTAAGCAAATCCTTAAAATTTAACAGGTTTTTCAGTATTGCCCTGGACAGGGACACTTCCCAAAATAATTGCCCGAGGATGGATTTAGGTACACAAGTTTGAATATTTAGACCATTTGAAGTCAAAATTTCCTACAGAAGTCAATGGGACTAATTATGTGCTCGGAGTTAAGCATGTTTAGGTGGTTTCATGGATCAAAACCTTATTCATTCTACTTCACAAGAATAAGGGTATGTCCAGACTACCCACCGTATCGGCGGGTAGCGATCAATTTATCGGGGATCGATATATCGCGTCTCATTGAGACGCGATATATCGATCCCCGAACACGCTCCCTGTCGACTCCGGAACTCCACCAGAGCGAGCGGCGGTAGCAGAGTCGACAGGGGAGCCGCGGCAGTCGATCCCGCGCCATGAGGACGGGAGGTAAGTCGGAATAAGATATGTCGACTTCAGCTACGGTATTCCCGTAGCTGAAGTTGCGTATCTTACATCGACACCCCCCCCCCAGTGTAGACCAGGCCTTTGTATAAGCTGCATGGTGGTAGAGGACCAACTTCTGTTGGTGAGAGAGACGCTTTCGAGCCACACAGAGCTCTTCTCAACCTGCAACACAGTCACAGATACAAATTGTGTCTTTTGCTTAGTGCAATGCCAAACCTCACATAGGTGGCTGTAGTGGGGCGGCTGCCCCACTCCCTGAATTTGGGGCTGCAGCAGGCCAGTGGGCCTGCGCAGACAGGGAGCCAATCAGGGAAGGCCTTATAGGGAGCCAATCAGGGCCCAGATTGGAGGGAGCCAATCAGGGCCAGGCTCAGCCCTATAAGAAGGCTGCTCAGGACAGGAGCAGGCAGTCTGTCCCAGGCCTTTGACAGGGGAAGGTCTGTCTCCAGGCTGGGAGACTAGCACCTGGGACAGCACAGTGCTGGGCAGGCCCGGGGGAGCAGAGGGTAACTCCAGCCCGGAGTCTGTCAGGCTGCAGGCCCTGAAGGGAAGGGCCTAGCCGGTGCGAGGGGCCGAAGGGGAAGTGGCCCAGGGATGTGGACAGATGGAGGGAGAGAAGGAGGGCAGGACGGCTGCCACTAGAGGGTCCCTGGATTGGGACCCAGAGTAGTGGGCGGGCCTGGGTCCCCCCCCTTTCCCCCTTGCCTTGCACCCGGCCGACGGAGCGGCCATCTAGAGCTGCACCAATCCTCTGCCAAGATGGGAGTGACTTTGAGGGTGCAGTTGGCCACATCGGCCAGGTCGCAGAGAGGCAGCTGATTGATCCCCCTTGGAAGGGGGTGAGGATGGACTAAGGGGCACTGCCGGAGGGCAGTGGCTTGAAGAGGACGCCATGAGCTTGGGAGCAACGCAGGTCCGGACACGCCAACCGAGGGCAAGATGATGGACGGGACACCACCAGGAGGGGGCGCTCTACTGGACAGAGCTAATTCCCGAAACAACCAGTAGGAGGCGCCAGGTGGTGAGTCCCAACCCCGTCACAGTGGCCAATAATGTTTTTATTAAGTTTTTATGGTACCAATCATTCTTTTCCCCCCTGTCAGATTTAACCTGTCATTTGGAAGCGTCATTGGAACAATGAAATAAGAGGGAGGAGAAAAACCTAAAAACACAGCCCAGTGCACTGTACAAGTTCCATTTTTCACAAAGACTTTAGGATAAAATCTAATAGCAGGCCATTGCTGGTTTGAGTAGGAGAGAGTCAGCTTTTCCCATAGTTTGCATACAGAAGATAAGTTCATAATTTTAGAGATATGGGTCTGACAATATGTTATATGGTATCAATCATGTAACACAAAGATTTTGGGCTGGAGTCACCACTCTGTTATGTTAGTTTTATGCAGGTGTGACTCCGTTGATTTCAGTGGATGGATGTTGTTCCAGATTTAAGCCCTAATTCACCGCTCTGTTACAGCAGCTTTATGCCAGTGTAACAGAGTTGTGAATCAGATGCTAAATCTGAAAAAAACCCATCTACTGTCACTTCATTTTATTGCAGATCACATGGTGACTGCATGCACAGTTGCTATGTAATTTGTGCTTTGCAGGTGCTGGTAACTTAATTTTAGAAGAAAGAAATAATCCTGGACATGTTTGGTAATTACTATGTTAATAACAGAGTAATTGCACTGTTATTTCTTGCCTACAAATTACATAGTAGTCGCACTTGGAATTACCATAAAAATGAAAAACTTCAGTAGATGCCAGTGAATGATTGCTTTATAATTACAATATAATTACTTGGTTATTGGTGTCTGGCAAGAGAAAGGATTGCACAAATTTTATATACAGTATTGTACTGTCACAGCTGCCAAAGGTCTCAGGATGTCATTGTCTTGAACAATATCCCTGGAGACTCACTAAAACCCTTGAAAATATTCTAATTTAAGAGTAAAAAACGGATATCTCTGGGAGGTGGCCCTGCTCATTGAACAAATAGTTTGCGCTGACAATAAAATACTACTCTACTAAAACTAAGCCTGCTGCAATTGTAGAAGGACTGTTCTGCCTCTTCTGTTTGGAGGAGGAGGAGATGGCTCAGGAGGAATAAATCAGTGCATCAGAGTGTGTGGACTCAACACAAGGTCTCACATTAGGGGCTTCCAGAACTAAGCTCCCTGAGACAACCCCATCATGCTCCCCATCCACAATGATGACTGCTTATTTAATGATGTAGCCTAATCCCCTGTACCATCATCTGCCCGGCAAGAAGTTGCCCGCTAGTGGATCTTTACAAGTAGTACTTGCCATGAGTTCCAGGGCTTCAGACAGAAACTGTGACTTGGTTTGCTTCTCAGAGCTTGGCAACTTGTAGTAATAACAACAGTTTAAAGCCCGACATAGGGGCTTTAAAATGCATTACAAACACTGAATCATTTCATACCTTGTGAAGTTATCTGCTAGGGAACTGTAAGATTTTTGGGTACATTCCTATCGCTTATACGATTAGGCAACAGCATAAATAAGGCTGGTTCAATTAATTGTCAAGATTTTGATAACCTGAATTCTGCAGAATGCTAGATCAGAGCTTTATACAAATGGTATTTTTCAACTGTTCAGAACAGCACTCTTTGCATAATAATGCAAATGCTTTCTATGATTCTTCATGGAAAAAGCAGGAACATCAGAGGAACTCTGACTTCAAAAATGTTCTGAAAAAAACCTATTTGCTAGTTTGGCATTTTCCCTAGTGGTTATGCAGATATATTGTCAATAATGTTCTGATAGGAAAATAATGGAAAAAATATTTTCCACTTGTTTCAACCTGAATTTGATAGTCCATATAGACAGATGGTGGAATGATTGAATGTAACTGAGGCAGAAAGGGTTAGATTCACAAAGAAACTTGGGCATCACCGCGCCTAACTTGTCAGCACTTGTAGAAAATCACTGGGATTCACAAAGACTGAGTTTGGTACCTAGACTCCCTATACAATGAATGGGGAGAGAACAGAGCTCAGAGGGGGATTTACTAAAGCCAGCACCCTTGGTGGCTCCTTGCCTAAACTGGCCACTTGGAGATGCTAAGTTAAAGGGTATGTAGTAATCCCCACCCCTCTTTTTGGAGGTAGGTGGACTTCCTTTGGGATTCTCAGCAGTGAAGCCCTGCTTGGTGTTAGATACCTATACCATTTTTTTAGGAAAAGGCCCTTCCTTGTAAGTTTCAGCCAAGTGGTTAGGGTACTCACCTGCAATGTGGGGGACAGAGTTCCCTAGTTCAAGTCCCGTCTCTGCTTGAGAAAGAGATGAGGTTTGAACTGAGATCTACCACCTCTCAGGTAAGCACTTTGGTATATTCTGATGTCTGGGGCTCCCTCAATCTCTCCTGTTGAAACTGGTTCATGGTGAATAAACAATGTAAAAACAAATCATGAACCAGTGACAGCAAGCGAGCATATGCACATATGAGAATGACTCTATATCCTGTGGGTTGGAGCACTGCCTTGAGATATAGGAGACCCAGGATCCAATCCTCCCCTTCCAATTTATTTTTTAAATTGTTTATTCACTGTGAACCAGCTTCAACAGGAGAGATTGAGGGAGCCCCCATCAGAATATCCCATAGCCCACAGGTTAAGGCATTGCTTGAGGGGTAACCAATCCCTGTTCAAATTCTTTCTCCCTCTGAGGTGGAGTGGGGACTTAAACTGGGTCTCACATCTGAGTACCCCAACCGCTCGGCTAAAAATTATGAGGATGGTTGTCATTCTCCCCTCCCTGGCTGTTTTGTGTAAACTGACCTATAGGGGCCTAATCTGGCAGACCCTGTCTGAGCATGCATAGTTGGTCAGGCCCTGCACGTGAGTTAAGAGGAGGAACACCTATATCTTTCCTCAGTTTGTGATTCGCTTTTGGGCTTCAAGGTCTGGATGCCTGGTGTGGGACTGCAGTGGGCAAGCTCAGAAGCAGAAACATAGGTTGCAAGAGAACTTCTGCTACAAAAATGTAGGTGGCAAGTGAGTTTAGGTGCTTAGAGTTTGGGGGAAGCTAAGTGGGGTTTTATGAATCCCAGTAGGGCCTGATTCTGGGAGGTCGGTGCCTGATTTGGCAGATAGGTAGATAAGTCCTTTTGGGAATCCAGCCCAAAGATTTCAACTAATCAGGGACACTGAAGGCAAATACTTTTTTTTCCAGATAGCATTCAGCTACATTTTTATAAAGTCCTTCTAGCTGTCCACTTTGCTCCCTTTTACCCCTCAAGGACTGTGTATATCTTGTTCTTCGTCTCCACCCAGTTCTCTGAATTTCAATAGGAAAAGCTGGGATTCATGCAGAATCATGAGAGAGGATATAAACGGTGGTATCACTGTTTCCTGCTTTTCTTTTCACCCACTCCTTTTGGATTCCGTTTGTTTAAAACTAATTTTGAAGGGCTGTCAAAGCACACAGTAGCCTAAAAGTAATAGATTTTGTTGTGCTTAATTAATAATGCATTTTGTTGAGATAAGCACTTAAAAAATGTTTTAGTGTGTATGACAGATGGGCTCTTTTTATTTTCGAGTACTTCTGTCTTTTGCTAATATATTATAGTTTATTTTTGAAACCTACTTGCTGGGGTGGAGAACAAACTGTAGTCCACTCTGAAATATTAAAATAATTCAAAGGGAAATACAGTGCTTGGAAGGAATACCATTTGCTAAAGAGTATTTGCTAGCAGACAGAAGTAGAGGCATAACTACTGTCTCGTTTGGCTTCCACAGCACTGTAAGGAGTGGAACAAATGTACTTTGGAAGCTAGAAATAAAGAACGTCTACAAAAATATTATAATAGGATTTGAATATTTAAGTAAACAAGAAGTTGCTGGACTCTTGCAATATTCTCAGAAGCCAACATCAGTGGGGTAAAACAATGATTTCTTCATGGTGCTTAGGATTTCCTGTATGATTTCAGTGAGGTGTGTTCATGCTTATTGTAGTTATGCCAAATGGGAAGTTTTCAGTAACATTTTCTCTTTCCGTTTTTTGAAAAACCCTCTTTTTATCTTATGTTTCACCCAGCTGCTAAACCAAGATAAATTCCCTTTTCGGATTATAAAACGTTTGAAGGGTTAACTGGAATCTATGACTGTAACAGCACAAAGAGGACAGTTACAAGGGTTCCCAACTTTAGATTTAGATCACTAGTTGGATGATGAATGTTCTAATGGACCAGGTTCTTGTAATGAACCACTTCTTCACCTTCAAGGCTTCTTGCTGAAGTGGCAATTTTCTATCAAGAGCATCCAAGCAGAGGGATGTTATACGGAATAGCAAGATGCAGCTGTTGAGCTGGAATAAAGGCTTGTTTCAACTTGATGCATTTTTCCTAAAACTCAAGTAAACCCTTTGTCCTACACATTGTTGATCCATGCTCCACTACCTGAATAGCTGAACTTAAAGTAGTTTTGCTGGTCAAAGGAAACATACGAATTGAGGAGTGGGTGGATAAACCAAGGATAGGGGAGAGAAAGAGCAGTCTTGTGGTTGAGGCAATGGGATGGGACTCTGGGCCTTGATTCTGCTCTGTAAAATAGGGACAGTATTGCTTAATTTCTCCTTCCCGTTGTCTGTCTCGTCTATGAGTGTAAGCTCTTTGGGGCAAGGATTCACCCCTTACTACCTCTATATACAGCACTCAGCAAGATGGGATCCTGATTTTGATTGGGGCCTCTGAGTGCTACAAATAAATAATAAATAAGAGATGCTCTTTATGGATCTTTCATTTCGTGCCCTGGATTTACAATAGAGATAGGTGATCTGTTCTAAATGGATTCAGGAATCTAGTCTTTGAATCCCTCCTTTCTACAGAACTTCCTTTATATAAAACTTCTAATGAGGCCAAGTTGAGCTGCTTTGCTGATTCTTAATATACTATAAAAAGTCTCCTTTTAGGTTAGACTTTTGATTTGGTCCACTTGTAGTTTTGTGTATCACTGTAAATGTGGGATTGGACCAACATCTTTATGCATGGCGGGCCTGATCCTCCACAGTCTTGCCTCTTCTGTAATGACTGGCATTCGGTGTAAAACCTTCCAGTGTGATTTGTTAGCATCTTTGCATATTTTTAAACAGAGCTAGTTGGGAATTTTGCAACAAAATATTTTTTCATACAAATATGCCTCTTTGTCAAAACTGCTTGTGTGAAAGGGTCGGTTCCCACAAATTTCTCAACTCTAAACTTTTTTGGGGGGAAAAAGTTTTGAGATTGTTAAAATATCCCATTTTGTAATATATTTTAAATGAAAATTCCAGTTTCTCAGTGTGAAATGACTTTTTATTTTGAAATTTAAGCTAGCTATAATTTTTTAAAAAGTTAAAAATAAAGATTTTGATAGACCTGCACCAATTTTTGGCTTTCTGTTCATGAACACTTTTTAGAGATTGCTGTTTCATCCCACGTCAGGATAGGAACATTTGTTGAAATCTTGAACATTTTTGCAGGGGACAACCATTTCCCAGTCAGCTCTACTTGGCTGTGTCTATAAATGATATGGGCCCAGTACATCCATTCAATCTCCTATTGTTGTGTGAGCCTAGTGGCTTGGGGCCGTCTTTCACTTACAGTGATTTTACACTGGGGTAGCACCACTGATTTCAGTGCAGTTCAGTGGCTACTTTAACTTGAGGATTTGACCCAACACTGTTCATGATTTTCCACACACTATGTTGTACTCTCTGAAGGATGATCTTCATTTTATAGTAATAGAACAAGTCATAAGTGTGGAGTTCAGTGATCACTCAGTGCTTAAGTCCTTGCAAGAGCTCTGCTTTACTCTGCATATGGTTCCAATTGGCTGTGCATAACAATACAGGCTTCATAGTGCTCCACCAGGACTCTGTCTGGGAAGCTCAGCCTTTAAAGGCACAGACCCTAATACTCAGTACAGTCTTTATAAGAGATTACGGTGGGCACCTAATCTGTAGCTGTCTGCTTCTAAACCCAAAATAGTAGCTGCTTTTGCAGCAAAGAGGAGAAAAGCTGGATGAATCACTGATTCAAATCCTGTCTCTGAATCAGGAAGAGAGAAGGTTTTAATTCATAGCTCTTATCTCCGAGGTGACTGCTTTAATCACCATCCTATAGAATCATTCTCTTTAGTTCTTTGCCTCAATGAATATTTAAGTATTTATGCAAAGTGAAACAGCTTTAAGAGCAACACTGAGCTCATCCAATCCCCAAATAGCCTGCTGGTTAGAATGCTTGCCTAAAAAGGTAGAAATCCCAGTTCAAATCCCTACTCCTGCATGAGGTTTTAAACCTGGTTCTCCCATATCCCATGGAAGTGCTCTAACTACTAGGCTAAAGGTTATAAAGACACATACACATGCTCTCATTTTGCTAGCCTGGAAAAATGGTTTCCCAGACAAAAAACTTCACCAAACTGTAAAGAAGGTTACTTCTGTCCATTTAAATGAGCAGCACATGGAAAATAAATCATAACAGATATAAGCTGCATACATTGCAAACCTTGGGTTAGCACCCATTTAAAAATGATAGAATTTTCTGTAAATCACATTGTGCCATCAAGTCAGTGCATGTGTATTATGATAATTATTAACTAGTATTATTTATTTTGCATCATAATATTCTACATGTGTATGGTGCAGTATAAAGAGATTCAGAAGAGGTCCTTGCAGTGAGGATAAATGACATAAAATGCAAGGACAGATGACACTGGGCAATGAGGAAGAGGGAGAAAGAGAAGTTTACACAAAATAAGGCTGTTGGGTTATGTGGGCACCAAGGGTTTTGAGCAAGGATCTAAAGGTGGAGAGTGGAACTGGAGATTAGAAATTTTCTGATTGAACATGTTTACATTGGAAAATGCCATTTGTTGAAAGCGAAATGTATGGAGGAAATATGTCACCTTTCCTGAAAACTCATTTTGAAAGAAAAATTGAAAACACATTTGGATGAGGTTGAAACATTCCACTTTGACCTTTTCAGAAGAGAACATTTCAATATTCCATTTCAAAATGACTTTTCATTTCAATTTTTTAAATTTTATATCATATCGTATAAAAGAAAAAAATCAAAATCAGAACAAAAATTTTCAACTGTGTTGAAGTGAAACATTCGAAGTGACCAAAGGGATTCTTTTTTTACTTTTGATTTGTGGGAAACGTTGAAATTTTTATGTTTGCATTCTACTCTGGAATGGAAGACATTTTGAAATTGTGAAAGACCCCTGTGAAAAATTCAGTTCTTCATAGTTCTGTTGGAATGGAGGAGTAGGGCAACAGAGAATAAACAGCACTCAGTTATAGATAAATCTACAAAGGGCTACAGAATTAACAGATTATAGGATCTGAGTGGAGTGGTGTTTGGAGACATGAGAATGGGGCAGAACCTTAGAAGTGAGAATGAAGAGTTTTAATGGGGTGGAGATTCAGGGAAGAGATGATAGCAGGTAACACACAAGCAACAGTTTATTTTTAGTGTAATGCATGTTCTACTTGGGCTTTTTTAATATGAAACTGCATTGACTGAATGCACAAAACTACTTGTAGAAAACTAGTTGATAAATCGCACAGTACCCTGTTGGCTCATCTATATACAGAAAACTCTGTGTGTAGTGTTTTGTGATATTGTGCATTAAAGACACCATATTAAAAAGATATACTGCATGTACACATTCTGTATTAAATACAAAATTGCAAGCTACCCTGAGACCTGCCTAACAAAGAGAACTGCATTATACAGAGAAAATAACCTGGGTACTGACAGCATTGTTTTTATTTTATTTTAATGTGCCACTATATTGTGCTAGAACATCTTATATAAAAAGTTAATATTTATTTTTGAATTGGTGGACTTAAGTAGGCATAAGAAAAAATCTGGTCTTAGCTAACAAATCACTTTTATATTAGCCAAAGCAAAATCTTCACAGTGAATGTATGTAAATCACTAACTTTCAGTGCACCAAAGGGAATGTACTTCATACTATAACTTAAATACTAATGAAATCAACTGAAAATGATAGTCATTAGTCAGCTGGGCCTTGATAGGGTTCCCTGTGGACTGATATAAATTCACCATTAGAAATGTATTTCCTTATAGTCCACAGTGAGCATTTAATCCTTCAGTAAAGCAGATTTAAATTTGATGTTTAATGTGTGGTTTTATAATTTCAGGTCTCTCATGTTTCCATATTTGGAGCTTGTTTTTAATCTTTTTTAAGTCACTCTAAGTTTTTTATCTGCGTTCCTTCAGTTTTATGTGCACATTATTGGCCTGTGCTAGACATACAGCCATGAGTATTAATGATAATCAGTGGAAGTGAACTAATTAGCAAATAGCTCAAAATAATGACTCCTCTTGCAAGCCTAATGACCCACTTTGGTTTCATGAAAGGGATATATTATGAGATATAGATTTGGGTGTGGTGTTTAAAATGGTACCAAGGAAGAGGACAGCCTCATTAATTCTTTGCCTCTTATGGAACACTATCAAATGGTTCTAAATATTTTTCAGTGTCTAATGCTGACAGATTATGGGCTAGTAAATCAGTGGCTACTCACCCCTGTTATGTAACTTTTGGAACCCTGAGTCAGGCCATAGAATCATAAAATGATAGGACTGGAAGGGACCTTGAGAGGTCATCTAGTCCAGTCCCCTGCACTCATGGCAGGACTAAGTATTATCTAGACCATCCCTGACAGGTGTTTGTCTAACCTGCTCTTAAAAATCTCCAATGATGGAGATTCCACAAACTCCCTGGGCAATTTATTTCAGCACTTAACCACCCTGACAGTTAGGAAGTTTTTCCTAATGTCCAAAGTAAACCTCTCTGGCTGCAATTTAAACCCATTGCTTCTTGTCTTATCCTCAGAGGTTAAGAAGAACAATTCTTCTCCCTTCGCCCTGTAACAATCTTTTATGTACTTGAAAATGGTTATCACATCCCCTCTCAGTCTTCCCTTTGGCGGACTAAACAAACTCATTTTTTTTTCTCAATCTCCCCTCATAGATCATGTTTTCTAGACCTTTAATCATTTTTGTTGCTCTTCTCTGTCCACATCTTTCCTGAAATGTGGTGCCCAGAACGGGGCACAATACTCCAGTTGGGACCTAATCAGCATGGAGTAGAGTGGAAGAATTACTTCTCGTGTCTCGCTTACAATACTCCTGCTAATGCATCCCAGAATGATATTCGGGTTTTTTTTGCATCAGTGTTATACCATTGACTCATATTTAGCTTGTGGTCCACTCTGACTCCCAGATCCCTTTCTGCAGTACTCCTTCCTAGGCAGTCATTTCCCATTTTGTATGTGTGTAACTGATTGTTCCTTCCTAAATGGGGTACTTTGCATTTGTCCTTATTGAATTTCATCCTATTTACTTGAGACCATTTCTCCAGTTTGTCCAGATCATTTTGAATTGTAATTCTATCCCCCAAAGCACTTGCAACCCCTCCCAGCTTGGTATCATCTGCAAACTTTATAAGTGTACTCTCTATGCCATTATCTAAATCATTGAATAAGATACTGAACAGAACCGGACCCAGAACTGATCCCTGCAGGACCCCTCTCGTTATGCCCTTGCAGCATGACTGCGAACCACTGATAAATACTCTCTGGGAGCGGTTTTCCAACCAGTTTTGCACCCACCTTATAGTAGCTCCATCTAGGTTGCATTTCCCAAGTTTGTTTATGAGAAGGTCATGTGAGACAGTATCAAAAGCTTTACTAAAGTTAAGATATACCACACCTACTGCTTCCCTCCTATCCACAAGGCTTATTACCCTGTCAAAGAAAGCTATCAGGTTGGTTTGACACGATTTGTTCTTGACAAATCCATGGTGACTGTTACGTATCACCTTATTATCTTCTAGATGTTTGCAAATTGGTTGCTTAATTATTTGCTCCATTATCTTTCCAGGTACAGAAGTTAAGCTGATTGGCCTGTAATTCCACAGGTTGTCCTTATTTCCCTTTTCATAGATGGGCACTATATTTGCCCTTTTCCAGTCTTCTGGAATCTCTTCCATGACTTTTCAAAGGTAATTGCTAATGGCTTAGATATCTCCTCAGTGTGCTCCTTGAGTATTCTAGGATGCATTTCATCAGGCCCTGGTGACTTGAAGACATCTAACTTGTCTAAGTAATTTTTAACTTGTTCTTTCCCTAGTTTAGCCTCTGATCCTACCTCATTTTCACTGGCATTCACTATGTTAGACGTCCAATAACCACCACCTTCTTGGTGAAAACCGAAACAAATAAGTCATTAAGCACCTCTGCCATTCTCACACTTTCTGTTATTATTTCCCTACCCCTCATTGAGTAATGGTCCTACCCTGTCCTTGGTCTTCCTCTTGCTTCTAAGGTATTTATAGAATGTTTTCTTGTTACCCTTTGTCTCTAGCTAGTTTGATCTCATTTGGTGCCTTGGCCTTTCTAATTTTTTCCCTACATACTTGTGTTATTTGTTTATATTTATCCTTTGTAATTCGACCCAGTTTCCACTTTTTGTATGTCTCTTTTTTTTATTTTTAGATCATCGTATATCTCCTGATTAAGCCAGGGTGGTCTCTTGCCATATTTCCTGTCTTTCCTACGAAGTGGGATAGTTTGCTCTTGTGCCCTTAATAATGTGTCTTTGAAAAACTGCCAACTGTCTTCAATTGTTTTTCCTCTTAGACTTGCTTCCCATGGGATCTTACCTACCAACTCCTTGAGTATGCTGAAGTCTGCCTTCTTGAAATCCATAGTCTTTATTTTGCTGTTCTCCGTCATACAATTCCTTAGAATCATGGAACTCTATCATTTCATGATCATCACCCAAGCTGCCTTCCACTTTCAAATTCTCAACCAGTTCCTCCCTGTTTGTCAAAATCAAATCTAGAACAGCCTCCCCCCTAGTAGCTTTCTCCAGCTTCTGAAATAAAAAACTGTCTCCAATACATTCCAAGAACTTGTTGGATAATCTGGGCCCTGCTGTGTTATTTTCCCAACAGATGTTGGAGTAGTTGAAGTCCCCCATCACCACCAAGTCCTGTACTTCGGATGATTTTGTTAGTTGTTTTAAAAAAGCCTCATCCACCTCTTCTTCCTGGTTAGGTGGTTTGTAGTAGACCTCTACCATGATATCACCCTTGTTTTTTACCCCTTTTATCCTTACCCAGATACTTTCAACAAGTCTGTCTCCTATTTCCATCTCAACCTCAGTCCAAGTATATACATTTTTAATATACAAGGTCACACCTCCTCCATTTTTCCCTGCCTGTCCTTCCTGAGCAAGCTGTACCCTTCTATACCAATATTCCAGTCACACGTATTATCCTACCAAGTCTCTGTGATGCCAACTGTCATAGTTGTGTTTATTTACTAGCATTTAGAGTTCTACTTGCTCATTCCCCATACTTCTCGCATTAAGATACTCTCTCAACATCTAAGATACTGAGTTGATGTCCCCCCACCCCAGTTCTGTCTTGTCTCTCCTTTATCCTTGCTATAACAGCCCATGCTCCCCCCAAATTCCAAGCCTTCTCCCAGGTCTCCATGTTTTTGACTTACCTGTGAGCTTTGGTCACCTGCCCCCTTCAAACCTAGTTTAAAGCCCTTCTCGCTAGATTAGCCAGTCTGTATCCAAATATGCTCTTCCCCTTCCTCGATAGGTGGATCCCATCTCTGCTTAGCTGTCCTTCCTAGAACAGCATCCAGCCGAAGCCCTCCTGGTGACACCATCTTCATAGCCAGGCATTCACCTCCAGGATGCATCTTTCTCTGCCTGGGCCCCTACCCTTGACCAGAAGGATTGAAGAGAATACCACCTGTACTCCCAACTCCTTTGCCCTTACTCCCAGAGCTCTGTAGTCACTTCTCATCTGCTGAGGGTCATACCACGCAGTATCATTAGTGCCCACATGGATGAGTAGTATCGGGTAGTAGCTAGAGGACTGGATAATCCTTGATAATCCCTCCGTAATGTCTCAGATATGGGCCCCTGGCAGGCAGCATACCTCCTGGGATGCCATGTCAGGGCAACAGTTGGGTTCTTCTGTCCCCCTCAGAAGAGAGTCTCCAACCATGTGACTGGATGGGAAAATGAAAGTCAGCCTAAAAATACTAGTTAAAATACTACTAAAAATATTAGTTCCTTCAATTGGATCCACAATTCAAGTGAGCGGGAGAGAGAAGAATGAAGAGAAAAGCAATTATTATTATGAAAAACAAAGCCTTCATAAGGAATTGGTTTGCACAAGGCCAGGTAAGAGGCTGCAGAAAGGGCAGTTTCCCCTCCCAATCTAACATATGTCCCTCTTGTCCGGTTGTGGCGTCTATTATCTCATTTCCCTAAAGGTCCATCTGCATTGTGTTTGCTTTCTACTCATCCCTTCTGTTAGCTAGTTGGCCTCTTTCCTGAGGAGTGCTTTAAGCTGAGAAAGCAGGGAATAGAGTCAGCAATGAAGTTACAGCAATGAGTGCCACAGAAATGAGATAAATGTGCCACTTCTGTTCAATTTAAAAGTAAGTAATGTTGATGCTGAGAATGTTATTTTCTGACATTTTTTATTTTTCACTGACTTGATGAGGGGTCAGGTAAATCAATGAAAAATAATTTTAAAAACCCTTGTTATTGTTACCCTCTGTAATGGATTTGGGACTGTTCTGTAATAATTTATGAACACGGTGTGTTGTATGAATACTGTGTCTTGGCCTGGTTATTGGTGTGATTGCTGTCTGGGAAAATAGGCAGTGTGGAAAGGAATGGCTCAAGACTGGCCACTCCTGAGCAAATACTTCAGAGTTGTTAAGGGATAGTGCCAGATCCAGTGGCTCTGAAGACTCTGGCTTGAACTCCTGCTGAGCCTAAAGGACTAGTTTTGACAAAAAGGGGTCGAAACCTTGGAACACGGAAGAAGAAAAGAACTCTGGGAGGATTAAAAGGGACTATCTCCGACGAGAGGACCAGAAGTTGTTCATAGGAACCAGAATGAGACACAGCGCCTCACTGGGGGTGCCTGAAGAAGTTAGGCCTGATTAGATTACCATCAGGGGATGAGAAGACTAGCTAAAATGGACATGTGTAGACTTTTCTATGAAAATCTTTTTTTCTCTTATGCTTCATTCCTACTGCTAAAATAAACAATACTTTGGTTTTAAGAGGGCTGACTGGGCATTATATACACCACTGGTCACAGACTCTTGAAGGGAAAAACTGCTGGTGCCTGAACTCACTTGGACCTGCAGGGTAAACAAGGTCAATACACAGAGTGCTGTAGCCCAGGGCCTAGTCTCGGAGTGATAAAATTGTGAAACCCCACCCCCTGATGCTTGATGCCTGAGGGAGCGCGCTCAGAGACCAGAACAGGGACAGAGGTGCAGTGGGCCCTCTAATTGTGGCACTCTCCATGGACATGTTTAATTTTTGGCCCCAAACTTTCACTGAGCTCAATGGGAGTAAGGAGTACAGGATCACAGGCAGGCTATATAGTTCAGTTTGGCTAACTATAATTCATTAACCACTTCAGAAATCTAATTCTGATTGGCTTTAAAATAATATACGTATGTTTTCAGGCAGGGGAATTCCTGCAGCTTGTAACAGTTAGAACAGATCAAATGTCAGATATCAGTTGGCTTGCTTATTTGCATTTGAAGTGGGGTCAGAGTCATAACAGGGATTATGGAAATGACATCTCAGTGTAATACACATCTGTACTAGTATCTCAATCAGGACATACTCTTTTTAACAACCAGGTTCAGTGTAGTATCTGGAACACAAAGCTGGTTTCTTTGTGTTTATGCACCAATAATAAAGAGCTCCAGTAAAGCGGAGAATTTGGAAGGAACCAGAGGAGGTACAGAAGGGTGAATATCAGCTCCCCAGTCTGCTTTCTCATTCTCCTACACCTCAAGGATACATCTGTATGGGTGCTCCCTGGGGAACTAGATTTGGGGATGTGGAGATGGTGAGGTTAGTATTGATGTATCAGAGCTGGAGAAGAGTCACTCTCTACAGCTTGTTGAAGGGCAAGGAGATGCAACCTTGGAGACTGAATCTCCAGAGTGACTCCTATGTGCTGATGTATCCCTCCAATGCTACCCACTCTTACGGGATCTCTCAGAGCAGCAGGGGTTACTGGAGCCCAAGCAACCTGATGTCTTGGTGCCTGCAGGAGCCATGCTGCAGGGGATTATGGAGCTCAGACAGCAGTGCAGAGGTTTAAGGTCTCCATCTAGCGGATCTGCTAAAATAAAACCAGATGAGAGGGGACTGAGGGGCTGAACCTCTGGCACTTTTCATGGGTTGGCCAATCCCACCTCCTGTTCTGATGCAATAATAAGGAGGAAAACTGTGCAAGCTGAAACTCTTAGGAATATTCTGCAGAGAGCAGCACAGATCTTCAAAGAGTGAAACTAAAATGTATGGTCATTTTGTTGAGGATTCAAGAAGCAGCATAATATGCAACCTGCTCTTCAACGGATGTAATGACCTGGTATCGATGATTCTTTCTCCATATCTAGCAATCTAGACAATTGCACAGCACTTCACAAAAATTAATGCCTACAGTTCTGCCAGGTTGCTAGGTATTATTAGGCCTGATCTACTGGAGTCAATGGAAAGGCTTCCATTAACTTCAGAGGGCTCTACATAAATCTCACTGTATCCCCCCGCCCCTTTTTTTTTTTTGCTGATGGGGAAACTGTAGCACAGTGACATTAAGTGACTTGCCCAAGGTCACACATGAAGTTTATGGCAGAGCCAGCAATGCAGCCCAGAAATCCTCATTCTCATACTTGTTCTTCAGTCATGTTTCATCAGTACATTAAACAGATAATGCTCAGAAGTCTCAGGTACCAGATGTTTTTGCCTAAACTACCTCTTCTCTGACAATAACTACATTTTAATATTGAGATTATTTTAACAGCACACATGAGTGAGTGGGAGCCACTTGATTTCCCCTTGCTTCTGTTCTATTTATTTGAGAGACTTGTCTGTGTGTTTTAGTTTTAAATGTTATTGTAAGTACAGCTGCTGGCATCCTTTTCAGCAGCTATTAATTCTGGCTGCCCTGTTTTTTCTGTTTTCTTTTTCCTTTAACCATTTTTTTCATTGGGTTTCATCAGTGCAGCCAAGGCCTGTGAACCTAGCAAGTTTAAAAGAACTTTGTGGGCTTGCTCATTATGCTTTACCTAAATAGGGTTCAGACTGCTGTGATGTGAAGGCAGGAGATTCAATGCCAGTGAGCAGCATAGTTACCAATGATGAGAGGAGAGACTGGGAGTTTGTCTGGTGTTCTATCAGTACTATCCTCATACATGCGTTGCTGATTAGCTGCATTACTTACACAGGGGGTTATACAGTATGTGAGATTCAAACATTTAAGCTCCAGCGTGTTCACCTGTTCTATGCATAGCTACCCTTAAAACAGGGAACATTTAGTTAGGGCTACAGCTGAGCAAAATGCTTTGTTGTTCATAAGTATGATCTGCTTTTCACTGTGCAACAATGTAATTTCATACATAAGAAAATGTGTGTTGATTGATGAATTTGTGTGTGTGTGTGTGTGTGTGTGCATATGTGGGTGTTTATGTGCATGTGTGTATATAAATGTGCTCCTATACAATGTGTGTACACAAATGTCCATATATTTATCTATACTTTTCTTCTGTAACAAATTGCACTGAAATACAGGGACAAGCACATCACATTTTAGTACTAATGCTGGGGGTGGAGGGGAAAGAGAAGATCAATATGGCATATTTTTTTCCTCCGTGCAATGAAAAGCATGGTGGTGGCTGCTGCTGAGTGATGAAGAATTCTGCAAACAATTAGTCTGTGCTAAAGCACCTCATTATGTTACCCCATCCTACTTTCCCCCTTCGCCTACTTGTTTGCTTCATCTACTGTTATATCTTGTGGTATAGATTTCAGCTCTTTGGTTAGGGACTGTTAATTTTACTATATGCTTCTATGATGGCTAGCATAGTGGATCTATGACCCAGTCAAGATCTCTAGGTGCTATTAAATACAAGACTTCCAGATGTTTTCATTTTGCTATTTTGGTTTTAAAAGATCACAACGCCAGACTTTGTTCAAATCACAAAATTTCCATAAATATTAGGGAAAGAAATATTAAACCCCTAGGCCTGGATCAAGTAAACTTAAAATTCTCTTAATTGCATCTCTTTTTACATTAGATCTGCTTAAAAATTCTATTCAAACAATAATGTCATCATTAAGGACCTTTCAGTGTGGCAGAAGTGACAATAGTTATTTCCAATATGTAATTAGGACATGTAAAAATCTTCACTATAAACAGAATTTTAATACCACAGACATCATCATAAGAGAGATTTTATTTTATGGATTGCTTTTATCCTATTTTGAGCCTCAAGCATGAGCTGGTATCTTTGTTAATGTAAAATGAAAGAATGACACAATCACGTCTCGGCATCGAAAGTTGTTTTATATCAGCCTTTTCAGCAGCTTCAGATAGTTCTTCAGCGTTAAGGAAGTGTAGTGGCAGATCTGATGCAATATACAGGGTTTACTATGTAAAGCAATATTCCACGCTTAGACATTCACTCTCAATAATTTAATTTCCATTAGTGTTGATTTTATTTTTATCAGTAGCTATGAAGATAATGATAGAAGAAACATTAATATTTTTTAGAATGTATGCATTTTAGAAGTGTTTGTCCTATCTGATTTAGCTAGTATTAATTTTCATTTGCAATCTTCATTGAACCATACACAAAAAAACCCCTCATCCTTTTACCATTTGCTGTTCACACTAGAGCAGAGGGATGTCAAATACTATCAGGTACTAAATTAGCAAGGACATTTTCAGTGAAATTGATTTCTTGAGCCTTTGGAATCCTTGAAATCACTCAAAGTCCTTGTTGCTTTTCAGGTATCCCATTAATCTTTATAGGGTTCTATTGACATTGCTGGCTGTGGCTTTCCTTCTCTGCTCTCAGGGCAGTTGGGAACAGACCACAAAGGGGCAGGGATTCAGTTCTAATTCAGCAGAATCCATGTTGGGTCTCTCAACTGAGCAGAAAATGATATTGAATGGATTTGTAAAGACAGGGGTGTAAATTACAACAAAGGTGGTGAACTACTCCCTGATAAAGCCGCTGCCAGCAACGATCTCATTGCTGAATTACCTTTGGTTGCCTGTAAGTGTGGTTTGAAATCTAATAAAGATCTGGTTCGGAGCTGAGTTAGCCAGTCTCATTGAAATTCTACATCTTCTGATAATGAATAGGGAAAAAAAGCAGGGAGTAAGGATTTTGGTTGGAGGGAAGGAAGGAGGTGGATTGCAATTGTAGGGCCCCATTTACAGGGAGACAAACAGCAATCAATGTAATAGCAGTAGAAAGCAGTCAAAAAAGGACAAAGGCTGCAGCCTGACATCTTTTATTCCTGAGCCCAGGTGGAGCTATAATTGGCAGTCCCAGCTTGGAGATGAATACAGTGCAAAAGAGCTCTTCCCTTGGAATGGCAGACAAAGAAGTGCCTTGGGTGTTTAGAAGAACAAGCAAAGAATATCTATAATTCTTTAGAAAAAAAGCAGCCAATGTAGTCATGGGGGAAAAAAGTTGGCATGTTATGAAACTTGTGACTGGAATTTGGATTGCCATACTACTGGAACTCCCTATTCTCCCATTTAGCTCCCTTCTCCCCAGTTCTTATAAAGCAGCAACAACAGTCCGCTAAAGAATGTCTGACATCTGCCCTAAGTGTTGCTGGTCACATTTTCTAATTCATGTGCCAAATACTAACCTTGTTATTTACAATTAGCAGGGGTGACAGACAATCCAAGAAGGTTCTGTTATGATCACTGACATTTAGATTTAACTAAAGATAGTGATCGCTCTTCTGCTAAACAAGAAAGAGAAGACACTTTTTTTTTCTCCCTGGAAAATCCTCACCTACTGCTTAGAATTCCAGTTACAGGGCCTGTTCTACAAAGATGTGCATGCCCTTCTTGTTAAAATATGAGAAATTAAATATAGACAGACAGATAAAAGTGATTCATGCCCTTTTCAAGGTAACTTACTATCAGTACTTTGCTTTCTCCTTTCCCACCCCTGTTTTCAACCCTGTAAAAAGTCTTTTGATTAAGTTCTTCAAGAACCTCTAAGGTGCAGACCAAAAAGTACACAGTTGCCCATAACAAGTACTTTATTTCTCTTTTGTAAACGAAGCAACAAGCCTGCAAGAAAAATATCTAAAAAAACCATAAAAGGGAAGATCAGTATTTACATCTCCTAGTAATCTAATTTCTTAGGGAATAACTGCATTAAAATTAGTCAGACATCTACTCTTCCAATTAACCAGCACAAAATGCTCATTTTTTTTTTTTTCCCCAGAAAGCATTTTCAAGTCTGCTTAACTGTCATTTAGTCTGTGAAGGACATAGATAAGATAGATAATATTAATGTGGTGTTTTTTTCTGGTGTCATGAACAGGAATAAATACCAGTAATATAGACTCTGATGATAATGTGAACTGTAATAAATGGTCATTGACCTTGCTTACATTTCAAGTTTTAATTTTAAAAAGTTTTGATGAAAAGGTTTAAAATCTCTAGAAGCTATCAGTCATGATTTTCCATCAGAACATCTGTATATGTCTGACTTATGTAGTGTACTCTTTGCCAACAGGCCCCCTTGTGTCAGCGTGTGATGTTGCAGGGATTTTCATCTCTGGCACTCCCTGCAGGCCATTTGTCTTTGCATGCCACTCAGCTCTCCAGCTGAGAAGCAGCTAGTCCAAACCCCTCCTGGGGTAACAGATGTACAGGTACAGTCTAAAGTTGCAAAGAATCAATGTCTCTTCTGGATCTGGTGCACAATCCCTTTCTTGGGGTTCCACTGCCTCTCCCCAAGTCTGGTATCAATCACTCCTGGACCCACTGAAGTCTTCCTGAGGTTTCCAAGGTTTCCAACAGTCTCTGGCACATCAGCTCTTTACAGGAGCCAGTCTTCCTCTTTACTCCCTGTGGCTTCTTCTTTCAGACTGAACTTTTCTCCCTTTTATGGGCCCTAGGTGTCCATTCAGTTATCAGCCAATGC
>NW_020664409.1:38554337-38677293 GCF_002925995.2 Terrapene triunguis
GTTATTACTCAGTCCTGCCTCAGTGCAGGGGTTTGACTAGATGACCTGTTGATGTCCCTTCCAGTCCTACATTTCTGTGATTCACACTGAATTGCCTTGTGCCACTGTCTAGTAGTAGTGGCACACAGTTCTCTGACATGCAGGTTTATAAAATTGTAGTTAATATACAGTTTAGAGTATAGCAATTTTAAAGCTCTGCATGTTCAGACCAACTGAGCTGAAAATTGTGATCTTGTATTCAAAACTATTAAGATGTGGGCTGAAATAAAATCAGCATGAATTGCTCAACAATATCAATGGAATCAGCATTGCGCTGCTATATATTGTAAAACATTACAGTGAAATCTTGCAAGTATGACATAGCACGCCGCCTTGCCCAAGTGGTAACTAAGCATAACATCTTCCTGTTTCAACATTCTTAACTTGTATCCCTCCTAGAAGTTGTTTTTTTTCCAAACACTGAATGCTGCTAAGTTATGAGTTTTAACAGGTTTTTTTTCTTTTAAACCACAGCACTGAATGTTGTTCTAAAATTGTTTTCCAAATATTCTTAAACTCCCAGTTTATCCCCCGCTGATTTTCATTGTGAAAAGTATTGCAGGTCTAATAATATTTGGCACTTTTGTAATTCACTGTCCAACATGTGTTTTGTGCCCTCCTGTGGTGGATTTTTAGAGGATAACTGTATAGCTACCAGCTAAGGGAGTTATAGCTTGAACTCAAGTAGTAGAAGCTCATGCTTTTAAGTCTGGATGGCTCGGGTTCAATCTTTGGTGACTAGTTATGATGGAGGTTGCTACACTTATAATCCCTTTAATCAGAGGTTCTGAATATGCTTTGTTGTAGGCAGAGCTAGCCTATAGTTAAGCAACCGAAAATTTAGAATGGGAAGTGTTGAAATGTTGGGAAGCCTTATAATTTTGCCAATCTGGAACGAACATCCCATCTGAGGGATGGGGGCGGGGAGAGAGGAGAGTGAGACAGGAGCAGGAAACTGGGACAAGGAATCCAGAGCGGTAATGGGGGGCAGTTGAAATCAGATGAGGAGCTGGGGCGGGTTAGACAGCAATAGGATAGACATAGACTGGGGGGGACGGGGAAGAAGGGTCTTTGACTTCTAGAGACCACTCCGTTCTCTGAACATTTGATTCGCGGGAAGCAGGGGAGGGGGAAGAGTAGGGGGCGGAGCGTTCAGGGGAGGGGGCGGAGTCGGGGCAGGGCCGGGGGCGGAGTTGGGGCGGAGCCGAGGCCCCTTGGAGTGTCCTCTTTTTCCAGGACTGCAATATGGTAACCCTATTCTGTGCCCCAGTCTCTCTCTGTGTAAAATTTGATAAGGATGCTTAGTACACAATGGCTTAATTAATTAAGTCCTGATTTTTAAATACATATACTACCTGAGATGCAGGTGCATAACCACTGATTTGCATGCATATGACTAGATATGTGCCATATAAATACAAAACATCATGATTTGGTAACAATCTTTCTTATCAGTTAATGAATATTGTGTTGAATCTATATATGGATTTAATTTATATTTGAAATGTTTATTGCATATTTATTACCTAATGCCTTAGGTAGGCACGACATCTTGCAAACATGTAATAAAGCAAGGAGTAACTTACAAACACAACAATGAAAAGATCAAGCACTGAGTTAGGCCTATAGGCAAGTAAAAGCATATGCAGGAGAAACACAAACACTAGCTTAGGCAGGTTGCTAACTCGGACTTCTGCTTTTCTGCTAAACTCTGTTTGTTCCCTCATCCTCCCAACTCACTCCCATATTGTTCGTCAGTTTTGTTCACTGCTTGTCACATAGACTGTGACTCCTTGGGGCAGGGACTGTTTTCTTTGTTATATGTCTGTACAGTGCATAGTATAATGGATCATTTATTAGGTTCTCAGGCTCTACCATAATGAAAATGAACAGCAACAATCAGGCTATGCAGGAGTGTTTTTGGCTGGGTGGAAAACAGGAGGAGGCAGTGAAATCATAGTGCAAATTAAAGCATGAGTCAGTAGGGGCAGCGGACAACTTCATAGTCCTTGAGGATGTATGGATTATGGCACACGAGTGGTTAAATAGTGAAACTTGATCTTGATTCGGAAGGGTTGATTGGCCTTTGCCCATATTGTTTAGTTTATTCACACAGCTGGAATTAACCTTTGTACCTGTGAATCAAGACCCAGCTGGAACTGCTACCCCCAACTGACAAAACCCAGAAACCTATTTTATTTGTAATTTAATTTTACCAGAAGACAGTCACTGTGCCTCTCACATTCAGCCTCTCCATTTTATTTTCATTATTTTAATATACATCTTGTGACTTTGCTGTTCACACAATGTGCTGGACTGAGAGTTCTAGGAAATGAAGCCCACTCTTTATCCAGAGCACACATACAGCATGGCCAACAGAAGTGCAAGCCAATGCTCTAACCTGTGGCATTACCTCAAGGAATATAAAGCTGGAGGAGTAATAGGATGACCTATGCAGTCCTTGTCCTCTCTGCTGAGGAGGCCAAAATAGATTATAATTGGGGCCAGAGATAATGGTGCTGTGTTTTTTGTTTTGTTTGTGAATGGGACACTTATCCAGTAGGTAATGGATTTAGATCACATAATCATGGGAAGTCAAATATAGCCCTGAACAGAAGAGTTGTGGGGAGTTTGTTATTTTATTTTATTTATTCCCTAATTTTTAAAATACTCATCACAACAGTCTTTGGGATCTTGAGCATATATTAACTTAATATGGAATAAGTAACTGTCAGCTCAAAAAAGACAGACCCTTGTTAACATAAATACACCTTCCTTTGCCAAAACCTAAGTAAATGGATGCACTAGTCCATTCCTTGAGGGTAAACGCAGACAGGCTCTACCAGAGAAAATGGGAAAGAGTTGAAGACCCTCCACTTAAAATGATCTGGTATCAGTCCCCAAATGTTTCAACTGGGGACAGTTAGCAAGAACTTAGCTGCCATGGTACTGAATAGGGAGGGAGTTGGCTTCTCAGATACACAGGACCCAGTTCACACAGGGCTTTAAAGATCAGCCGCATGAATCACACCTGCAAACAGGAAGCCAGTGACTTCTGGATCGCTAGTATAACAAATTCCCTATGGCTTATTCTGCTAACCAACTTGACCATCACATTCTGCACTAGGCAAATTAGCTGTGTCAGTGGTCAATTTAAGTAGAGCAGATTAAAATGGTCTATCCTGTAGGTCACAATGGCATGGATAACTGCAGCAAGGTCCACATTTGAGAAAAATCATTACAGCAGTAGTACTGATCATAGATGAAAAAAGGCACTTCTGGCCACCAGAGTCACTTTGAACTCCAGGAGTAACCAAGGGTCTGGTTATGTCCCTATATTGCAAACGGCACTGATAAAGAGCAGGCACTTCTCAATGATGGGACAGACATCATCCCTGCCATAAACTCTAGATTCTTTCTCCAGGAAACTAGCTTCACTTTTATTTTATATGGATCATGTCTCAGCCAGTTTTACTCTCATCCAAGTTGCCCTCTCAGCCAGATATTAGAAAAACAAAGATACTATGCTGTCCAGCTCTGATAAAAAAGAAATACAGAGCTGCATCATCATCATCAGTGTACTGATGGCACCACACTTCAAATCACCTGACTAACTCATCCATTGTTCTTCTATACAAGTTAAAAATGAGTGACAGGATAGACTCTGGCCAGAGCCTCTGTTTGGATAAGCAATTGCCCAACAACAACCTTGGGGAAATTTCTGAAAGCAAGAAACTGAACTAACTCAAATGCAATCCTGTCCAACCCTGACATAGTTTGCCAATGTAAAAAGAGCCTTGTTTTGGGTTTCATTACACACTTGACTCTCAGATCATGTTCACTGAAAGGCTCATTAATATTCACTAACTGATCAAACTTGGGCTAAGTTTAGAGCAAAGCGAACATTTTGCATATTGTTGATTAATAGATTAGCCAGCTGATTGACTATATTTAGACTCATAGACTTTAAGGTGAGAAGGGACCATCATGATCATCTAGTCTGACCTCCTGCACATCACAGATCACAGAACCTCACTCACCCATTCCTGTAGTAGGCCCATAACTTCTGGCTGAGTTACTGAAGTCCTCAAATCTTCATGTAAAGACTTCAAGTTATGTTTGCTCAAGTTCAAACCAACAAATGACCTGTGGCCCACGCTGCATAAGAAGGCAACCCTGTGTTCCTCAGTCTCTGCCCATTTGACCTGGGGGAAAATTCCTTCCTGACCCCAAACAGGTCAATCTGTTAGACCTTGAACATGTGGGCAAGACCAACCCACCAGACACCTGGGAAAGAATTCTTTGTAGTAACTCAGAGCCCTCCCCTTCCAGTGTCCCATCTCCTGTTGTTGGAGACATTTGCTAATAGCTATTGCAGATGGGCCATATGCCATTGTAAGCAATCTCATCATCCCATCCCCTTCATAAACATATCAAGCTCGGTCTTAAAACAAGTTAGGTTTTTTGCCCCCACTGCTTCCCTTGAAAGGCTGTTCCAGGTCTTCACTCCTCTGATGGTCAGAAACCTTCATCTAATTTCAAGCCTAAACTTATTGATGACAAGTTTATATCTATTTGTTCTTGTGCCAACATTGGCCCTAAAGTGAAATATCTTCTCTCCCTCCCTGGTGTTTATCCCTCTGATGTATTTATGGAGCGCAATCATATCTCCCTGCATCCTTCGTTTTGTTAGATTAAACGAGCCAAGCTCCTTAGGTTTGCTTTGATCATCCTAGTAACCCTTCTCTGCAACTGTTACAATTTGAATTAATCTTTCTTAAAAGTGGGAGACCAGAACTGCACACAGTATTCCAAATGAGGTCTCACCAGTACCTTGTATAATGGTAATAACACTTCCGTCTCTATTGGAAATATCTCATTTGATGCATCCTAGGATTGCATTAGCCTCGTTCATGGCTGCATCACATTGGCAGCTAATAGTCATCCTGTGATTGACCAATATAACCTTTATCCTCCTCTGTTGCTTCAAACTGATATGTCCCCAGTTTATAGCAAAACCTCTTGTTGTTAGTCCCAAAGTGCATGACCTTATATTTTGTATGATTAAACTTCTTCCCATTTCTATAACTTCAGTTTTCAAGCTCATCCATATTTTCTTGTATGATATTCTGTTCCTCCTCTTTATTGACAAAACATCCCAACTTTGAATCATCTGCATATTTTATTACCACGTTCCCACTTTTTTGTGCCAATTTCAGTAATTCTTGAGGAATTCCACTAGTAACTTCCCTCCAGATGACAATAGTCATTGTAGTCTCCCCTTTAACCAGTTCCTTACCTACCTTCCAATTGTCATATTAATCCCCATCTTCTCCAATTTAACTAATAATTTCCAGTATGGAATGGTATCAAATCGAGGTAGATTAGATCTACTGCATTTGGGACTGTTGGTTCATTATGAAAACTATTTATGAGACCAAATAATCAAACGTAGCAATTTATTGATTCAAAATCACTATCAGTATAATACAGTACAGTAAATAAAGAGTTAATATTAACCAATCCCTCTGGGAAGCAGTTTCTCACAGTGCTGATCAGTTCACCTTACACAGAAGGTGTGCTTCCCCCAAACACGCCCCCCCAAATTAGCTATATTTATAATATAGCTGTTTATAAAGTTTAAAGCACTCTATACATCATCCAAGATTGATATTCACCAATCAGCTATTTTCCTTGTTTTTTCTGGTACCAGGGTGTACTCCTTATCTCTTGTTTTTGAACACAGCATTCCAAACCAGTTGGGCCATGAAAACCCTACCTTGTACCACGGTAGAATACTCATATATCTTGATTTTGACAGGGTTTATACTTGCTAGTGCCAAATGCAACATATAGCCTTGTAGGATATTGTGACAGCCTTGTAATGTATTGTGGGATATATATCTCTTGATATAAGTGAACAAGAGTGAACTTAATACAATTTAGCATAGATCTGTGCTAACATTCATATATGATATAATGTCTATAACATTAATGTGATGTGTAATGCATATTAATATAGTATCCAAAACATACAACATATATGTTGCCTAACAATAGGTTTGACAAAGTGAATCTTAGTGGTTTTGACTGAGCTTTATTTTTTCAGTTGGGGTTCACAAAGTCAAAACTGTGGGGACATGCACACAAAAACTGAAATATGTTCACTTGGCTCTCTGCAAAATGAAATTGTGATGTTTCACACAGCCCTAAACCAAGATATTGGATGGAAAAGATGTTTGTTCACCGCTGGTGATCCCGAATTGAGAGGCTGCATAACCTACTACCAGTCTCCTGAGCCATCCATTTCCTGTCTTTTCACTTTTTAAATGAGTGCATTACATTTTAAAGCAAGACTTTTAATAAGTCTTCTATGACTCTCTGAGACTGTCTCAGACAGCTTCTATGACTTCCCCACTTCACCTTGTAACATTCCTGAACTTGCTCTGTTGGTCCTAGTAGTAGATGTGTTATGTATCATGTTATCATCAGGGAATACAAATCCTGAAGCAAGATAGCAAAGGGAAGTGGGAAGCCTTGTAAAGAGGCATTCTGGAATGTATGTTTTTTTCTGGGACATACTGTTGCTTATGGTAGGGACTGGAGAACTTTCTGTGGACTGAGGTTTGGCAGACTTCATAAACTGTTTTGTACGGGGTCACACCACCAGTCTAAGATCACAAACATTTTTTCCTGTAATTTAAGCCTATTTCTCCTTCAAGATGATGATTCAGCTAAAGCAAAAGTATTTCTAGCTAAAGGGAATCCTGTGCTATGTGAGGGCACTATATTCAGTAAGCTATATGTGATCTATATTTAATTGGTATTTTCTCTGTCCCACTCAGCTGCTTATCCCTCTCTCACAGTTATTCACAGTTCTCAGCATTGGTTTTTCACTCTGTTCACTCTCTGATCCATTTTTTCACCCTGGATAAAAATGTCAAAAGTACCTAAGTCACTTAGGAACCTAAGACCATTGAAAGTAAATGGGACTCAGGCTCCTACACAATTAAGATGCTTGTGAAAATGGGATCTAGGCTTCTAAGTCACTTAGGTGATTTTGAAAATTTTACCCCCCCTACTTGTGAGGAAGATGAGGATGTTGATTTATTTGTATTGCAGTAGCACCTCGGAGTCCCAGTCATGGAACAGGGCTGCATTGTGCGAGCTGCCAAACAAACACATAACCAAATGACAGTCCCTGATGCAAAGAGCTTCAGGTTTTTTTCTATCTGTTCCCTCCCTTCTTCATTTTTCAGTCTCTCCTAAGCAGAACACAAACACAATAATGTTCAAGTTTAAGTCTACAATGTTTGAGTGGATTTAGAATTAGACAAAACTGATTTCACCCATCTCTAAGCCACAGAAGGCTGCAAAAGCTGAAACCTATAAAAAAACAAAAAACAACCCACCATATAAACAAACAAAAAATGCTGGATACAGTTAGCGAATGATAGTATTAAAAAAACAAACCAAGACAATTTTTAGATTTGATCAATACTTAATATATAATATAATTACTTGGCAATTATGAGTTGATAGCAATAGGATTTTCCAAGTGGCCACATTTTATCTGAAATAGTTGTTACTATGGATTGTATATTTCTTTGGATGGAATGTGATCCGTAGGTGCAATGGGTGTTGTTTGTGAATCAAGGGTAAAGTGCATCCAAGTCTCTTTGATTCCAAATCAATGGGATTGTTTCCCTTTTTCTTTTAGTTAGTTCTCACAGAGGATTCCCCAGGAGAATAGCTAGGCTTTTGCTTTGGGCAGGAGTAAAGGGAGAGGGGTTTCTTATGTGAGTTTCTGTATGTATTGTTCACTGGTCAAATTTACATTAAAAACCCAATACAAAACTGTAAACTATTTAGTTTTCCCAGATCATGGTAGATTCCTTCAGATATTTCCAAATCAAATATCCCATTTGCCCTGCTGGATGTTGCTAAAAGTCACAAAAAAGAATGGGAGTCACTTGTTTATAAAGAGAGAAGAAACAGGAAAGATTTTTAATGAACTTTACTTCCTATTTCTCACAAATGATGGAATTACAGTTTGTTCTTTGGGTTGTTTCAATCCAGGTTGCACATAACAACTAAGCATTTCAGACATTTTGATTCTGCTACATTGCAAGGGCACAAAAGACCCAACTATACATTAATTCATTATTAAAACGTCCAGTCTGTGGGATAAAATAATGGGCTAGATCCTCAGCTAGTGTAAATCAGCATCGCTACACTGCAGTCATAGAGTTTTAGAGTTTAAGGCCAGAAGGGACCACCAGATCATCCAGTCATGGAACTATGGTAACTGCGGGGGGGGGCGGCCGGAGCCCCAGGGGGAGGGCGGCGAGCCCCCATGGGGGCTCCGCTCTCCCCCCGGCGGCCGGGGGGAGGGCGCAGGGGGGAGGGCGGCCAGAGTGCCGGGGGGAGGGCGGCGAGCCCGGCCATGGCCCCGCTCTCCCCGGTGGCCAGAGCGCCGCGCCGCCCCCCTCCAGGTGCCGCCCCAAGCACAAGCTTGGTGGGCTGGTGCCTGGAGCCGGCCCTGATGGTAACTCACAACAGCTGAGGCTCTGTCCCATTGACTTTTATTTATTGTCCTGTTTCATTTACAGTACATACGATTAGTATGTATAAAGTGAATGTGATCCAGATTTTTGCTTGGTCTACTGAGATGTGTTCAGCAGTGGGCAGGGTGTCAGGAGTCTTCTCCTCTCCTTCTTTGCACAGCCAGCATAAAAGTCAGGCAGAATTTTAGCCCCTTATGGCAAAAAGTTTCTTTCATGTCCTCATGAAGGATCTTTACTTCCATATTTTGCTCTTCTATGTGTACAGAAATTCCACTAACCACAAGGGGACTTCTGCACGTGTGGGGAGAGCAGAATACCTGAGTTAAAATCTGCCCTGGGGAAGGAGAAGAATGTCATTCTTAAACTGTGACCCTCCTCCTATATTCATAATAGGATCTCTACATATTGTCTGCAAAAGGGAGGATGGGGAACATGCATGAATGTGCAGACACTGATATCATGGCTTTGCATATCTGAGACCTGGATTCATTCCTTAGACCTGGTCTACACTACGGGGTTAGGTCGATTTAAAAATGGCTGCGTCCACACAACCAGCTCCGTTCCGTCGACCTAAAGGGCTCTAAAAATCAACTTCTGTACTCCTTCCCAGTGAGGGGAGTAGCGCTAAAATCGACCTTGCTGGGTTGAATTTGGTGTAGTGTAGATGCAAATCGACGGTATTGGCTTCCGGGTGCTATCCCAGAGTGCTCCATTGTTATCGCTCTGGACAGCACTTCGAACTCTGATGCACTAGCCAGGTACACAGGAAAAGCCCTGGGAACTTCTGAATTTCTTTTCCTGTTTGGTCAGCGTGGCGAACTCAGCAGCACTGGTGACCATGCAGTGCCCCCAGAATCGCAAACGAGCTCCAGCATGGACTGAAAGGGAGACACTGGATCTGATTGCTGTATGGGGAGAAGCATCTGTGCAGGCTGAACTCCGATCAAAAAGAAGAAATGCAAATATATTTGCCAAAATCTCACAGGGCATGTTGGACAGAGGCTACAACAACAGGGACACACAGCAGTGCTGCGTGAAAGTTAAGGAGCTCAGGCAAGCCTACAAAAAGAGGCAAATGGTCGCTCCGGGTCAGAGCCCCATACATGCTGCTTCTATGATCAGCTGCATGTCATTCTAGGTGAGGACTCTACCACTATCCCACCACTATCCGTGGACACCTGCAAGGGGGGGAGTCTCATGCAACAGGGAGGAGGATTTTGTGGATGAGGAGGAGGAGAAGGAGAAAAATGTGCAGCAGGCAAGCGGTGAATCCATTCTCCCCAGCAGCTAGGACCTTTTCATCACCCTGGAGCCAATACCCTCCCAAGGTGGGATTCCCGACCCTGAAGCCAGAGAAGACACACTCTGGTGAGTGCACATTTGTAACTACAGTACAGGGTTTTAAAGCAATAGTGTTTAATGTTTGATTTGCCCTGAAGAACTGGGATGCATTCGCGGCCAGTACAGCTACTGGAAAGGTCTGTTCACATGTCTGGGGATGGAGCTGGAATTCTCCAGGGACATATCCATGAAGCTCTCCTGGAGGTATGCTGAAAGCCTCTGCAGAAGGTTTCTGGGGAGGGCTGGCTTATTTCGTCCTCCACGGTAATACACTTTACCACGTCAAGCCAGTAGCAAGTATTCTGGAAAACCGCAGCCCCTCCTTTTAAATGTGAAACCCAACCCATTGCTTGCTCTGGGAAAGGAGGGCACTGCAGTTTGAAAACATTCATACATGTTATGAAGGCGTAAGAAACCAACCCCACGTTCCAAAAGGCTTACCATGGCTGCCTGGAAACTGAATTCTGTTGCCCAGCCGTGTGTGATGTCACCCTACCAGCAGGCGCTCAATATAAAAGGCAAAATGCGACCTTGTACCTAAAGCACATGTGCTGTCTGTTGTGAATTGCTTGATTCACGATGAAAGACTGTCCCTTTTGTTCTCAGAAATGTATCATCTTAAATTTTACCCTCCCTTTTTATCTCCCCCCAGGCGCAAATGTTTCTATGCTCCCCCTATCATCTCCGTCCCTGAGGTTATTGCAGATTAGAAGGCGAAACAAATGCATTCGCAATGACACGTTTTCCGAGCTCATGCAGTCCTCCCGCACTGATAGGGCACAGCTTAATGCATGGAGGCATTCAGTGGCAGAGGCCAGGAAAGAATTAAGTGAGCGCGAAGAGCGGAGGCAGGACGTGATGCTGAGGCTAATGGGGGAGCAAACGCACATGATGACGCGTCCGTTGGAGCTGCAGGAAAGCCAACCAGAGCACAGACCCCCGCTGCATCCACTGTATAACCACATGCCCTCCTCCCCAAGTTCCATATCCACCTCACCCAGACGCCCAAGAACGCGGGGGGAGGCTCCAGGCACCCAGCCACTCCACTCAAGAGGATGGCCCAAGCAGAGCCGGCTCCAGCTTTTTTGCCGCCCCAAGCGGCGAAGCGGAGGGGAAAAAAAAAAAAAAAGATAAAGCGATCGGCGGCACTTCGGTGGCAGCTCTACCGTGCCGCTTCATTCTTCGGCGGCAATTTGGCGGCGGGTCCCTCGCTCCGAGAGGGACTGAGGAACCCGCCACCGAATTGTCGCTGAAGACCCGGACGTGCCGCCCCAAGCACCTGCTTCCTGCGCTGGTGCCTTGAGCCAGCCCTGGGCCCAAGCAACAGCAGGCTGTCATTTAAACAGTTTGTTTATTGTAGCCACACTAAAAATCAATGTGGCCTTGTCCTTCCCTCCTCCCCCACCCCACCCGGGATACCTTGTCCGTTATCTTCTTTTTTTTAATTAATAAAGAAAGAATGCATGGTTTCAAAATAATAGTTACTTTATTTCGAAGGGGGGAGGGTGGTTAGCTTACAGGGAGTTAAAATCAACAAAGGGGGCGGGTTTGCATCAAGAAGAAACACACACAACAGTCACACCGAAGCCTGGCCAGTCATGAAACTGGTTTTTCAAAGCCTCTCTAATGCGCAGTGCACCTTGCTGTGCTCTTCTAATCACCCTGGTGTCTGGCTGCTCAAAATCAGAAGGCAGGCTATTTGCCTCAACCTCTCACTCTACCATAAACGTCTCCCCCTTACTCTCACAGATATTATGGAGCACACAGCAAGCAGCAATAACAATGGGAATGTTGGTTGCGCTGAGGTCTGATCTAGTCAGCAAACAGCACCAGCGAGCTTTTAAACATCCAAAGGCACATTCTACCACCATTCTGCACTTGCTCAGCCTATAGGTGAACTGCTCCTTACTACTGTCCAGGCTGCCTGTGTATGGCTTCATGAGCCATGGGCGCAAGGGGTAGGCTGAGTCCTCAAGGATAACTATTGGCATTTCAACATCCCCAACAGTAATTTTCTGGTCCGGGAATAAGTCCCTTCTTGCAGCTTCTTGAACAGCCCTGAATTCCTAAATATGCGAGTGTCATGCACCTTTCCTGGCCATCCCACGTTGATGTCCATGAAATGTCCCGTGTGATCCACTTTCAGCACCATTGAGAAGTACCCCTTGCGGTTTACGTACTGGCTGGCAAGGTGGTCCAGCGCCAAGATAGGGATATGCGTTCCGTCTATCATCCCACCAGAGTTAGGGAATCCCATTGCAGCAAAGCCATCCACTATGACCTGCACATTTCCCAGAGTCACTACCCTTGATAACAGAATGTCAATGACTGCATTGGCTACTTGGATCACAGCAACACCGACAGTAGACTTACACACTCCAAATTGATTCCCGACTGACCGGTAGCAGTCAGGCATTGCAAGCTTCCACAGGGCTATTGCCACTCACTTCTCAACTGTCAGGGCAGCTCTCATCTTGGTATTCCTGGGCTTCAGGGTGGGGGAAAGCAACTCACAGAGTTTCAGGAAAGTGGCCTTATGCATGCGAAAGTTTTGCAGCCACTGTGAATCATCCCATACCCGCAACACTATGCGGTCCCACCAGTTTGTGCTTGTTTGCCTGGCCCAGAATCAGCGTTCCACTGTACCAACCAGCCCCAGTGCCACCATGATGTCCCAACTGCCACAGCCCGTGCTTTCAGGCATGTCTGTGTCCATGTCCTCATCAAAATCCTCCTCGTGCTGGTGTCTCTTAGCCCGGTTCTGTATATACTCCAGGATAATGTGCGAGGTGTTTACAGTGCTCACAACAGCAGCGGTGACGGTGAGCTGAGCGGGCTCCATGCTTGCTGTGGTATGGCGTCTGCACAGGTAACCCAGGGAAAAAGGTGCGAAACGATTGTCTGCCGTTGCTTTCACGGAGGGAGGGGCGACTGACGACATGTATCCAAAACCACCTGCGACAATGTTTTTGCCCCATCAGGCATCTGGAGCTTAACCCAGAATTCCAATGGGCAGCGGAGACTGTGGGATAGCTACCCACAGTGCACTGTTCTGTAAGTCGATGCTAGCCACGGTAATGAGGATGCACTCCACCGACTTAACGCGCTTAGTGTGGACATACGCAATCAACTATATAAAATTGATTTCTAAAAATCGACTTCCATAAAATCGACCTAATTTCGTATTGTAGACATACCCTTAGTGATGCTCCTTCTAACTATGTTTCTGAGTAAGCAGGAAGTGATACTTTCCTACCTCATTTTGCAACTTTTCCAACTGAATTCAAACATTTGTACTGAAATATAAATACTGTGATGGAGATGTATCCTATATTGTGATGCTATGTATCCTAATCCTCTTTTCAAGGGAATTACCTATGAATTCACCTGACTGTACAGAAAAGCTTAGGTCTGACTTAGAAAACATAGTAAATTATAAAGCTTCAAGAATCAGAGTCTAAAGCCCGAAGATAATCTAGTCTCATCTCCTGTATATCATAGCCCACCAACACTACCCACACACTAACAAACATAATTAGACCAAAGTATTACAGCCCACAGGAGACTAAACTAGCATTTGCCACAGGCAGAGAATAGGAGGGACTGAGGCGCACCAATGCAGAAACCTTGCAATGGCAGGTAATTGATTGAGACATACAGAGATAATCTGAGAAAATGACCTGTACTCCATGATGCAAAGGTGTAAACAGGGATGAACTGCATCTAGAAACTGTCATTTCGCCAACGTTTCCTTTTATGAGTTTAATTTTTTCTTTCTTCCTTCCTTTCTTTCTCTTTCTTTCTTTCTTTCTTCTTCATTTTGATTCTTTGATGTACTGAAGTAATAACCCTTCTTCTCTTATGAAAGCTGGGTTTTCAGCTGCTAAGTGGTACAACTCAGTCATACAGTCAGTAGTTTCCTTGAGGCCTCTGCTTTCCCAAAGCAATGGTGGGCCATTTCTGGTATGCAGCTTTGAGACAGATAATGCTACTCAGTCTGAGCCATACACGGAGAAACCTAGTAATCAATATAAAACATTTGTATTTATGATTAATAAAAGTGGCCTGAAAATCAATGTGCACTGGAGACTGGAAATGGTATTAATTTCACTACCATTTCGAGACCAGCTTTAAAGGCATCTACCAATGTCATCTGCACACTGACACTAAAGTAATTTCATTTGTCAGGAATCCGTTAAATGCTTTAGGTTTAAAAATTATAACATATTAAATAAGACTCTTTTTGCTGAAAAATCATTGAACTTATAATGAAACGTTCCATAAGAAAGGCATATCCCACACTCCCCCTCCTCCCGACATACAATGGGCCAGAGCTCTGATCAGTGCAGGAAAAGGAGAGGGTTGGGATGGGGCAGGCCGTAAGGAACCAAGTATAGCTCTCTGATTCTGAGGGCCTGCTCTGGCCCTCACAGTGCTTAGAGCACCCTATACCAGTGTATCTGATCTTTTTCTGTTCTGCATTTGGATGATACTGAGATCGTGCAGAAAAGCCAGAGATACATATACACACACACACACACACCCACACACACACCCACACACACACACACACAGAGAGAGAGACTGGAATCTCAGTCTCCCATATCCCAGGTGAGGGCCCTAACCACAAGCTATTAGCTATAGCTTGCTATTGCTTGCTCTCGTTTTGACCACAGATTCCTTTCTTGACCTGAGAAACCTTCCTAACAAATCGGCATTTTCTGACAAAAAACGGTTTAGCTGAAATATTCCCATTCAGCTCTGTTCACTGCAGCTGGAAGTAATTGATATAAGTGGGTGGATCTTAAAGAGGCTAGATAAATTAACATCTGTAAATATGCAGACATAATAATAAATAATGGGTGATCAAATATCATTATTTCAGAGCATAATGTGATCTCCTGTAGGGATCAGTAAGGAATCCTTTCTACTATACAAATATACACAATTTACTAGATGCAAATATGGGGTTTGGGCTGTTTCTCCCTCTCTCCCTACATTTTTTCACAATAGTTGGCACTAACTGGCATTCTTTATGACAGTCTCAGTAGAGCTCACGGACTAAGGAGGCAAGGAGAGTGAATTAATTTTTCACCACTAGAGATGGTCACCCCAGATCAGAATTGAGAAATATTAGCGAGGATTACTATAGGAAATTTAACATTTCTTCTGTCTTCCCGGCCTAAGTGAATGTTATCCCTATACAAAGGCCCAGTACAAAGCCAAAGAAACACTAATGTCCCAGTTAAGCCTTCAAAACTGCACTTAAGTGGAACTTAAGTTTTGGACTGACTTTATGCAATTTCTTCCTCTGTGAATAAACAAAAGGGTTTGGGATGGAATTTTCAAACATTCTCCTGCCACTGAACTCAATGATAAAACTCTCATTGACTTTGAAAGGAACAGAGTTAAGTGAAAAATGAGTTATTCTAAAAAAACAGTTTCTAAATGATCATTCCAGCACTTCTTGTGAGGAGGGAAAAGGATTTTAGACTCAGAAGAAAGAGGGATTAAGAATAGATACCAATGGAAGACACTATATTCCAAAAGAGAGGTTGATTTCTATCCTATAAATATTTCCATTTGTCTACTACTACTACCATCATTACTTTAACTAGTATGGCACTTCCTAGCTGTGAATAGCAAATGAATGGCTTTACAAACCTTACTGAATTAACATGCAATGTATTTAAGTATTATTATCCACACATTACAAATGAACAGTGAAATGTCTTACACAAAAATCACTCAGCAAGGCAATGGAAGAGTTGAGAAGAGAACCCAGACGTGCAGACTCCAAGTTCTGTGCTTTTATCTAGCTACATTTTAACTTACTTTCATTTTTTTCTTAACAAAAACACTTGAAATACTAATATTGAAGGACTTTACTGGCAATTGATTTTTCGCCTTTAGATCTTTTCACCAACAGGTCTTGGTCACTTTAGCTCTGTTAAATTTTGGGAATTTTTATTCATTTTCTTCAAGAGGCTTCAGTTGTGATTTAAACTTTTTCATTTCATTGTATTTAAATGTTCTGTCCAGTTTCAAGACTTATTAATGATGAATAAGATTAACAGCATAATAAATGTTAAGAAAAGATCTTTAATTTTGACTGGCCGTTTCCACTATCTAATCTTGCAAGATGTCTTGGGGAAAGAGCAAGAAACAAAACACTCCCTAATTGATAGCGAAGAGAGCCTCCAAGTTGCCTGAATATTTTAAAGGTGGATTAACTAAAACGATTGCCCACAAACAGAAGAAGGCAATAACTATATCTCGAGAGGTTGGTTAGGTGTTTACTTTGTAAATGTTGTTTTTGTGCCCTACAGGTAGGATTAAGAAAAATCGGAAGTTTAGCTTTTTACCGACTTCAAATCTTGATCCTGCTAAGAGTGAAAGTGAATTCTGGGTCTGAAGAAACACATATACAAAATAAAATTGCTTCAGATGTTCTTGTGTCATGAAAAGGCATTTTACTATTTCCCTGGGTCTATTCGGATCATTCCCACTAGCCAGGATAGTGTTATATGTCATCTACTATTCTGTTCATATTGAGGCCAGGTTTTCTAAACCGGCTTTCAATTTTTGCTCCCACAGTTTTACATTCAAAATGGTTTACTTCCAGAAAAATGAGGGCTTTGTTTAACCTGAACTAAAAATGTTGGGGTAAGCTTGTGGGTCATCTCACTAGTCAGTGTGTCAGATAAAATTCCCAGCAGCAGCAGAATTTCGATCCCTTTCTTAAAGGATGGCGGGGTCAGTGCCAGCCTCTTCCTGGTGTGTGTGTGTGTGTGTGTGTGTGTGAGGGGAGGGGGCTGAGTTGGGCTAGACAAAAAATTGGGGGAGCGGGTTGTGCCCTCCCTCACCACAAAGCCCCACCCCCTACTCTTCTTCAGGTAAGTGCTAGCCCCACCTCCTTGTCTCCCCCCATAAGGCTCTGCCCCATGGCCAGGTCAGTGGTCAGAAGCTGGAGCTGGGCCCTGCGGGGTGGCTGGTGCCATGATGCAGGTGGCTATGGCACTCCCCTGTCTCCTCCTGCTGCTGGAGCTAGGGGCCCCAGGACTGCAGCTGCTCCTCAGCTCCCCACTGCCAAGGAGCCTGGGACAGAGTGGGTCAGTCCAGGCTAGTGTGGGAAGCTCGGACCCTCCACCTGCCCTGGGTGTTTGGTGGCCACCCATCCCTAATTGGGCAGGACAGTCCCAAAATGTACATTTCCAGTCCTGGTCCTGAGCTGAATGACTCTACGACAGTGTTTGTCCCAGATTTCCTGCGGCACCACTTTGTGCCTGCTCGAGGCTCGGGGTGGTGACAGTCTCTTCCTGGTGAGGGGGTCTAAGTTGGAGGCCAAGGCCAGAAGGTGGGGCTGGGCAGTAATAAGAGCTACCCAGGGACCCCGGGCTGCTGTGTGGAGCCCTGGACCCTCCACCTGCCACGGACGGAGTGCTCAGGGGTGCAGGGCCATGGGCCATCCCCAAAGAATGGGTTTATTTGTCAAATCCAAAATTAACACAAATCAAAATAGATAAACCAGATCCCCTCACCTAATCCCTGGCCTCAGACACATCATCCCTGCTGCAGCTAATTAGTCACAGGTGGGGGCTGAGCCCATCTCTCTTGAAGGGCTATCCCCACCCCAACCCCAGAAGAATGGCCCCTATGTGTGCAGCACATTTCATTAGGGTGTGCACCCAGGGAACCCCACCCTAGCCCCTCCCCTGCCCTAGCCCCGCCCCCATCCACTCCCTCCTACTTCCCGCCCCCGACTGCCCCCCTCAGAACTCCCAATGCCCCCTGCCTTCCTAGGACCCTACCCCCTACCTGTCCCCTGACTGCCCCGACCCTTAACCACACCCCTGCCCCCAGACAGACCCCCAGGACTCCCATGCCTATCCAACTGCTCCCCGTCCCCTGACTGCCCCCGAAACCCTCTGGCCCATATCCAACCTGCCCGGCCCAGCCCCTTTACCACGCCGCAGCTCAGAACAGAGTCCCCACCAAATCCCACCCCCTGGACATCCCCTTGACCAATGGCGTGATGGCACTTACAGGGCGGGCGCAGAGAGCGCCAACCAAACTGGAGCGCAGTGGTGGAAGAGCGCTATGACTGATGTAAGTCAACAAAGGTCATGTGTAGCGCTGGGGAGGCGGTGATTGGCTGGGCAAGGGTAAGAGAGTTCTGTGTGGGGCAGTCTGGGTGCAGGCAGCTCAGTGGGGGATCTGGATGTACAGGGTGATTCCAGGTGCAGGGGTAATGGGAGTCTGCAGGGGACCAAGTGAAAGTGGTTGGAACTCAGCGGGGGGTCTGGCTGCAGGGGAGGTGGGGTGGTTGGGGCTCAGTGGGGAGGGTGTCTGGGGGGGCTCATCAGGGTGGTACAGATGCAGGGGAGGTGGGGCTTGTCAGAGTGAGGGTTTGAGGGGCCTGCTTAACAGGGGAGCCCCAGCTGCTGCCAAGGGGATCTGCATGCTGGGCTCCCACTTCCCCTATCCCCTTCTCTTCCCCATCCCATGCCCCTTCCCCACCATTCCATCTTTTCCGCATCCCATCCCCTTCCTTCCCAAACTGCCTCTTTTCCCCTGCCCCCGCTTCCCCTATCCTCTTCTCTTCCCCATCCCATGCTTCTTTCCCACAGCTCCATCTCCTCCCCATCCCACCACCTTCCTTCCCCCCCTGGCCCCGCTTCCCCTATCCTCTTCTTTTCCCCCTGCCCCCACTTCCCCTATCCTCTTCTCTTCCCCATCCCATGCCCCTTCCCCACCATTTCATCTCCTCCCCATCCCATCCCCTTCTTTCCCCCCTGCCTCTTTTCCCCTGCCCTGCCCTGCCCTGCCCCACAACTCACTGTTGTACAAAATGAAGGATGGCTCCCAGCACACAGAAGGGAGCTCAACCAGCCCGAGGACCCAGAAGGTGGTGTCCAGCTGCAAAGTCCAGGAAGCTGAGCAGCACCTTCTTTTTTCAGCGGGGCTGCAGCAACATTGTGTTCACAGAAATGGGGGTGGGGGGGGCAGTGGCATGACCTTGCATCCCATGTGGCCCCCCACCCCTCACCTCTATTTGGGGGGTAATGCCCCCAAACTATGCCATGAACATTCCCAATCACACACCCCTGTTTCTCCTTCACTTTCTGCAGGGAAGCAAAGAACGCTGCAGGAGGGGAACCTGGGCTGTTTTCATTCCCCCTGGGGCCCAGGAGTACCCCACACAGACCCCCACTGCCCAGCACCATCCCCAGAGACCCAGCACCCCCGCCTGCCTGCCCCCCAGCCACATTCACCGGCCTGCTGGGCGGGGGCTATTTGCCTTGCCTGGGCTGAGCCAGCGTCACAGCTGGGGTGGGTGGGGGAATCAGAGTGGGAGGGGGCCTGCCCCCCTCATAACCCTCTTGCCTGGGGCCCAGATGAGCCCTCCCCCCCATGCTGGCTGAGAATGAGCTGGCCCCTGCACTGGTCCCAGGCGGCTCAGCCCCGGGAGGTGGGGCAGACTAAGCAAGAGGAGCTGGAGCAGATCCCTCCCCCTCCCTGCTGGGGAGGCACGGTCAGGGAGCTCTAGCACCGCCCCCCCCCACAGCTCCCATTGGCCGGGGTTCCTGGCCAATGGGCTGGGAACCGGGTCAGCGCTGGGAGGGAGGCAGCGGGTAGCGTTGCCTCTGCCGAGACTCTCCCTGCACGCAGGGACGCTGGGGAGGGGGAGCTGCCCCTGAGGTGAGAGCACCCCACCCCCCGGCCCAACCCACCATGCTCCCTGTCCCCTGACTGCCCCGGCCCCTTGTCCAACACCCCTCAGGTTCCTAGCAGCATCTAGCTCAGCGCGGAGCCATACACACAGCCCCAAGGGAGCATGCAGCCCCGCCCCCCACAGCTCTGACTGCCCTGCATTAGAGTGTGCATGGGCACACCTGGCACACCCCGTGCACACGCCTATGCCTATGATATAAACTGCAAGGGATTTAAGGGTAGTGTAAATCTCTTTAAAAGTCTGAGTTTTTTTCAGTCCTATAGATAATTGGCACCTATAAAGCTTTGTGCATAGTCTTCTCTGTGTGTTATGTTTGATAAGTAGCTTTCACCCTAGTGAAAATTTCACAGGTGTTCAGAACATTTAACTCATTTAGGATAATTTGAATTCAAAATGCTCGAAGTCTATCTGAAGTTAATGCTGAGCCCTTTATTTAGTCTCAGCCATACAAATTAGCTTTGGGATTAAACTGCCACAGAAGTTTTCAGCCTGCGTGGGAGTTGTTATTTTTAAAATGAAATTTGAAATTGATTGGCTTAGTGGCTTTTAATTTATAAAGATTAAGCAGCTTATTTAAAACACTAAACAACAAAACCTTGACTCCAAAGGAACCTGTAAAATGTGGTGTAAAATAAATAAATAACTAAAATAAATACATAAACAGTTCCAGTGATATCATATTGATTCAGAAAAAGCTTGGGATCTGATATAAGAGATTATATCTATTTTTTTCTTTAGACTGTAGCAAAGGAAAAGAAGCATGGGTGATCAAAGGAGAAATGCAATAAAACACACACCCCCAACCTTGGCTGAAATGAGGTCTGCATTGGCATTTTGCCAATACTTAGTGCCACCCAAGGCTTGCTTAACATGGAGCAGATTGTGGCAACATCCCTCTTTAACGTGAAAGTGCTACCCATGGAAACTAAAGGTCCCAGCGTGCCATCCTCTTTCTTTATCCAAGCGGCTGATCAGTTTAGTGTTGGCGGTTGTGCTGGGAGGACCAGCTGTCTGGCCATGATTAGAGGAGACAATGCTGTATTTGCAGCACAACAGCACTATTTTAAGGATGCAGACAGCACTGCAGGTGATCAGATATGCTGAGGGTTTATTGAAATGGGGAAAAACACTAGTTTCAATTAAATTGGGTGAGATATCAGACTGTCTCTCCAAACCAGGACTATCTGGCAAATATTGCTAACCGATCACTTAGATAACCCAAAACCCAGCACCTAGATAGTTCTACCTTAATTTAGTTTAAAAAATGTCACTGAGACTTCTTGTCCTTTTGGCTTGCAGAAGCAGAGGGGACCTAGAGCAGGTAGATTTGGGATGAGGGAGTACCAAAGGGATAAGTACTTGTTCTGTGCCATGTTCCCCCTTCTTCTGATTGCATCAAAGCCCGCCTACAGTTACATCATGGGAACTGGGATACATGTGGGCAAGAGTGGGCAGAGGTAGATAGAGACAGCGTGGAATGCTTCTTTTTGCAGCACAGTCCATTCTTCACCTTCTGAGATTTCCTGCATGAGCTAATCAGAAACCGTCTGCTGAATGAAAAATAACTTGAGACAAAATTTTGCGGAGACCAATAGTTGTCATGGAGCCAGAAGAGACGGGTCCACTGTATAGTTTCCCAGAATCTCTTAAGGTGTCTGGTGATATGAATGGGCCTCGCTACATATTGGGATTTAGTAGTCCAAATACTGTTCCTTTTCTATGGGGGGAGGGGCAAACTTTGCCCCCACTCTGCCTCCAATAGAAATTCTGTGACTTAAAAGTCATAGAGCTCCCTTCTCCCTACCTGTCTGTGGTTTTCTCCATATATGCAGGAGATATGGCCCAGTGAAATTAGTTAAAAACTCATTCTACTTAAATCACCATTTCTATACATTAACAAAAAACTATTCCATACCCTTCTTTAAAATTAGAAAATTACCATAGAAACTATTCCATACTTTTAAAGACATATTATTACACTGGGGAAAATTTAAAAATAGCGTACTTCTCAGTGATGCAGAAACTCAGTTATATTCCATAATTTACCTACCCGATTTTGCTCCTTAGAAAAAAACAAATAAGGTCTTACTAGTTGTCTTCCTTGATAGAATGGCCAAACTGCATAGCAGAATAGAAATCACCAGGAACATCTGAATTTGAATTTAAGGTCTGCCAGTGATTTACTATGAGCCTTTGTCTTAACCCTTAACATGGCTGCACGGTGGACTTAGGGTGAGTTATTTGGTCCCATCCTTCCCTCTGCATATCAGTGTTAGGGCTCCTCACATCACAGCTCAGGGGCATGTGGAAAAGCAGAGTCTGTGCACCTAATAATCCCCATGCAAGAAAGTGAGCTGGGAAGAGCAGAAAGTGGACAGAACCATGGCTCTCTCCACAGCCCTGGGGTCCCCCACCTGATCAGCCCAGTTAGCCAAGTCAGCTAGACATGGGGCGGGAGGAAAGCAGTTTGAACCCAAAAAGGAGGTGAAGCAAATTTATCCCACTTCTCCACTACAGGCAGAATTATGGCTTACAGAGACACAGGCCTTGGCTACACTTGCAAGTTACAGCGCTGTAAAGCCTCCCCCAGCGCTGTAACTCACTCCCCGTCCACACTGGCAGGGCACTCACAGCGCTGTATCTCCCTGGGTACACCGCTGCAGGTACTCCACATCTCCGAGAGGAATAACAGCTGCAGCGGAGTGGCTACGTCTCACAGGTGTGAGTGTAAACGCTTGCAGCGCTGTACTAATCACCTTGTCAAGTGGCCAATCCTCTCCATTGTTGTGACCTGCTGCAGGAATGCAGAAGTGCCGGTTTCAAAGCTCGTACCACAGAGAAAAGCAAACAATTTGCAGCTTGCTTTGAGTGAGTAAATGAATGAGCAGGGGGCCGGGAGTTCGGAACTTGCAAAATAGAGTGCTGACATGCTCCAAAAAGTACTCTCTCTCCCGCCACACTCCCTGTCACAATCCTCCGCACCCCCCCCCATTTTGAAAAGCACATTGCAGCCACATGAATGCTGGGATAGCTGCCCATAATGCACCGCTCCCAACACAGCTGCAAATGTTACAAGTGTGGCCACACCACTGCGCTGGCAGCTGTCAGTGTGGACAGACTGCAGCGCTTTTCCCTACTCAGCTGTATGAAGACAGGTTTACCTCACAGCGCTGTACATCTGCAAGTGTAGCCAAGGCCAAAGTTTCTTCCTGGAGCTCCTTCTGGGGCATTGTAGCTATGTACTATACCATAGTGACGGCTGAGCCTAAAGGCCCAATTTCATCCTTAGGATGAATTTCATCCTTGTGCATAGGGCCAGCACCAGGCCCCTGCTTTGCTTAAATTAATAATATCTGCATTGCTTAATGGTAATATTTATACAGCACTTACATCTGCAAAATAAGGCTTAAATGGGACTTAAGTGGTGCATTGACCTTGTGTAGGAACAAATTTCACCCTTAAATCCTCTCTGTCTCATTTTCCTCACCTATAAACCAAGGATAATGTAACATTTACCTTGTGAGTTTGTGAGGATACATTAATGTTTCTCTAATACTTTGGAAATGTAAAGTGCTACATGAGTGTTAAACAAGATAACAAGAATAATAAGATATTTTAAAACTACACCGCCTCATACCGCATGAGGTTTAGGTAGAAGAGTCAGGATGTTCGGACTTCATCCTTTGAGATAAAGTTGTTGGAGCACAATGTAGCAATGCTTGCTTTTGCATTCTTCTTGTCATTAGAATCACTGTTGTGACATCACATTGTGACACAAATATATTGTAGCACTGTTTTGTAGTGAGTGTATCTTCAAAAGAGGCCTATTAATGTGCAAATTCAAACTTGTGAGTATACATTTCTGGGCACTCCAACAAAACCTTGGTATTCTGGGTGCACGCAACATCTGCCTGAGCAAATCAGTTACCAGATATGCTGGCCAGGTCTTGGGATGTGCTGGGTCCTCTGTGCTCCCATTGAATTCAGTATTCTGTTGGAGCTGATGAAACTGATAGGGTGAGAAGGTACTCAGAACCCCTCAAGAGCCTTTCATCACTTTTCAGGATCATGATCTAACCATCCAGTTTGCACCCACAATCATTTGAGGGCTGAGAAACACACATGCCCCAAATTGTGCACTCAGAAAGGTAAGCATGTGATTTTGATTGTGTAAAATTAGAAGTCAGAATACATCTAATTAGAAAACATGACCTTTAAAATTAGGATGAGTGTTTAATATATTAGAAATTCTTTGTCTTCTGGTACCTCTTCTGTACCGGTGGCACTGCAATTGTTTCCGTAGAAACAGCTTGATAGGTCATAGACACAGGATGGTATCTTCTCTAAGCACAAAAAGAAAAAAAAAATAAGCTGGGTTTTGAGGGACAAAGCTCTTCAAACACTACCATCTTTAATAATAGCAGGGGGAATAAAGAACATTGCTAGTTAAGTAAATTGCTTTTTATATAAATGTGTTGTGTGTGGGTTTTTTTGTTTGTTTCTGGGTTTGTTTTTCAAAATTTGCTCTCTGTCCCTCTTTAAAGGAACTCTAAGGAATTTCTTCAGGCTCTTTAGTTTTCTGTTCATTTTATTAGAATTCTTTCTACTCAGTTTTTCTTCATGAGGAAATTTTAAAGTCACAGAGGGAAGGGAACAACTATTTTGGCCAGCCACCATTAAGATCATGTGATCAGGTTAATGCAGAACTATCATCAGGCACAGCTATTGAGAGGAATAATATACTTTCACCCTAAAGTCTGCAGACCCAGTCCCACAGCTTTTATTCAGCTAAGATTCCTATCAACTGAACTGGGAGTTTTTCCTGAGCAATCAGTAGAGCTGGCTGAACTGTTTATGGCAAAAAAATTATTTGATGAATTTTTCCTCATTCTAGGCATGTTGATTATCCATGAACAAAGGTAGATTGTTTATTTAATTTGTGCATTTTAAACTATTTGGAAAAATACTTTATGTGAACACATTTAGCCTGCTATTCTCAAACTGCTCACATTAACTATTTAATATTTATTATTATTTAATAATTATATTACATTGGCACTGAGAAGCCTCAGCCAGGATTGGGGCCCTTGGAACTAGGCACTACACAAACCCACATGTATGTGCCCCAAACAGCTGACTGTCTTAGGCTCTGATCTGCAGTTGACAACCTCTGGGCTTGATCATGCAATTTACTTCAGTGGGGCTCTGTGCAGATGCAGCTGTCTATCTGCCCATGCACTGTCAATAGCAGGCCCGAGGGCTTAGATGCTATGTGTCATATGAAGGGTGAGGGGAGAGGGATAGAACTAATTATTCATACATATAAACATTTGCTATTTTTTGCTTTCTTATTCTATTTATAATAAGTGTTAAATTTCCCCATCTGTCCCTCATTTTAGTCATCATGAAACTAGTTGATTTCTTATAGGCATCACAGCAAAGGTGGGTTTCAAAAAGAGATTTAAAGAAGTGAAGGGTAGGGGAGGAGACATTAGTTCACAGATGATGTTTATAAGGGATAGTGTGGAAGAAGGTATAGAAATGAGAAGCTGACAAGCAAGCACACATGGCTAGCATTATTGAAGGAGTTGAGGAGGTAGGGAGACAATCTGATAAGAGGCAAGAGTGAATAAGTAGAGAGGACCAGAGTTGTGAAGAACCTTCAAGGCTGAGTTTAATGATGGAAAGAAAACACTATGGTGTAAACTAAAGATATAGGTCTGATACTCTAGGGACATGGGTATAGAAGTTATCACTATATTCTTAACAGTGGCATCCATTAGGATGTGGAATAGTCTCCTAAGGAAGGTGATGGAAGCCCCAGTGTTTGAGTAATTTAAAATTAGTATAGGCCAAAAACCTAAGGAAATAATGTTGGGAATAATGCTGCACTGGAAAGGGGCTGGACAAGATGCTTATTTCTTCTTATTTCCATAATCTCTTTATAGGCAGCTAAAAGTATAGGAGGAAGGTTTTATAATTTACTGTGTGAAGTATTACCTCAGTACTAGGGATGGGTGAGATGGTCTGGACTGTATTGTTTCTCTCTAATATCCTGGGACCGACATGGCTACAGCTACACTGCATGGACCAAATAATGGTTTTTGCCCGTCCCCTGAACCAAACCCGAACAAAATCTTCATTTTCAATTCAAATTAGTTTGGCTAATTTTACATGTAGAAAAAAAATTCTAACATTTAAATGCTGCACAGACACTATAGGTTTTACATATTAGACATATACAAGATCATATATTGACTCATAAACTGTAGGAGCCAATATGAAATTAGCCCCATTCATATGTTAATTTACAACCCACACATATACATATATAATGTAATTAAAAAATAACCTTACTATGTATACATAGGAAGCACCTAGGACCTTTCCCATATGTTCTCTCCCATTTTTGGCAACTTCACATATACTGGGCTCAGTTATGCCCTTAGCTATACAGTTACAATTCTTCTGGTGTCACCGGGACCTCTGTCCACATGACTGAGGTTGATGTTTGCCCCACAAGGTCTAGTTGAAAGTGACAGAATATCATGACAGAGGCTGTATTAATGTTTTTTTCTGTCTCATCAGAAACAGTCCAAGTAAAAAATATATAAACAAATGGTACATCATTGTTTTAGTATGATACAAAGGTGTGTTGTCTTTAAGGGTCCACTTTCCTATTTGTCATAAATGAATCAGCATTCTTCTCACACAAGTCCACTATGAAAATCCTAGGCTACTTATATGACATTCACTTATAAATTACATATATTCTTTTCCACATAAGAGGAAGCACCAGAAATCTCATGAAACAGCCTGTTATTATGAGACTTTACCTTAGATATGCAGACTTTGGATAAAATTTGGCTATTTTTCCAAACCAAATCCTCATTTTGCTGTGAATTTGTTTCATTAGTCACATCAGTTAAAGTGGATTTAATTATCATTATTCAATAATAATTTCACACCTTGTCTGAATATTGATATTGAATTTATTTTCATCCAAAGGTAAGACGGGTACTGAGTGACATCTATTTTAAGAACAGATCAGGGCAAATATTGTTGGTTATAGTTTTCTGATCAGAGGACTGGAGAACCTACCTTATGATAGGACACGTAAGGAATTTGGCTTGTTTAGCTCAACAAAATGAAAGATGAGGGGAGATATGATTGCTCTCTATAAATATATTAGAGGGATAAACACCAGGGAGGGAGGGGAATTATTTAAGTTAAAGGCTAATGTTGGCACAAGAACAAGTGGATATACACTTGCCATCAACAAGTTTAGGCTTGAAATTAGAAGGGGAAGGTTCTGAGTTACTATGGAGAATTCTTTCCCAGGTATCTGGCTGCTGGGTCTTTCCCACATGCTCAGGGTCTAACTAACTGGTCACCATTTTTGGGGTTGTGAAGGAATCCCTCCCCACATCAGATTGGGGGGGGAGGGGTCGCCTTCCTCTGCAGCATGGTTGCATGAGTCACTTGCTGGTTTGAACTAGAGTAAATGGTGGATTCTCTGTAACTTGAAGTCTGTAATTAAAGATTTGAGGACTTCAGTAACTCAGGCAGAGGTTAGGGGTCTACTACAGGAGTGGGTGGGAGAGGTTCTGTGGTCTGCAATGTGCAGGAGGACAGACTAGATGATCATCATGATCCGTTCTCGCCTTAAAGTCTATGTTTGGTAAACAGGAATTAGGTAGGCATGTATATGCAGGTCCCAAATTCTGATAATATTTTCCTTTCTGCATTTGTAAGTTCCATTGAAGACATGCATCTTTTTAAAACTATAAAGAAAAGACTGGCTTTTCTCAGCCATACTTCCAGCACTTCTGAAGTTCCACTTCAAAAACTTAATTAAAAATAACATTTACCGGAGAGTCATTTTCTTCATGGGAGCACAATAAAATAATTGACCAAACCAGTCTCACTTTATTGTGAAAATGGACTGGTAATACCTTTCCTCTGAACCTGATCTGTTTCACCTTCTACCCTACTGTATGAGTGATAGGAAAAGACTGTGTTTGAGTGCATTTCTAACTCGCTTGAACAGAATAGGTTTGAAACCTAGTCTTATAATGGAGCTTTATAAAAGGCTCCATACTCTGTGAACATGGCCCCTTTCCAAAGCTTGTTTGTCATTTATGTACACTAGACCACGAAGGAAAAAAGAAATCAGTCTCCAAAATAGATCCTTCCCGGAACACCTTTGAAATTCACTGAAGCATACTTGCAGGGGGAGGGAATGGAGGATATTACAGGCCAAAAGAGCCCACTCCAACTCTGTCTCACACAGCTACAATTAGGAGTGAGAGGGAATGGCATAGAGCACAGCCAAACAGTCAAGACAAGGGTTAGAATTCTATGGTTAACCTTAGAGCTGAGCAAATAGCCAGTAAAAAAATCTGTTTAATTTCCCTTGTGTATGTGAAATATTAGCAAAGAAATTGCAAAACAATTGAATTTATTTCTGTGTTAGGGCCAAAATCTGTGTGTTTACAGAAAAATTGGACAGCAAATCCAGATTATGTGGGGAGAACGAATCTTCTGCTATTTCAGGTTTACTTTGAAGAGGTTTTATGCAACAAAGAAAACCCAAACCTAACACGTGCTGGCTATGCTCCCTTCACATGTTTTAAACACTTATGCCCCCATCCTGCAAACACTGATTTCAGTGGAACTAATCATGGGTTTAAAGTTAAACACACACAAATGGTGTTTGCAGGATAAGGTCTTAAATGCTCTCCCCTTAAAAATCTAACAAACAAACAAAGAAAACAGTATAAGAGGGCACTTCTGTCCCTAGCACTTCCTCTCTTGGTTTATAGACATCAACCTCCCTTTCTTCTCCCCGCCGTCTCCCCTCCCCAAAAATAGCACAAAATCTTTTTAAGGCTTTGAACATAACTATGCTCAACTGCATTTATTTCTGATCGGTGAGTGCTTCTGTGAGCTGACTATGAAAACCCCTGCCAGGATTAAACTTAAAAGCCCCATACCATGTCCATCCAGGGGCACTGCAGAACCTCAATGCTCCAGCATATTCTTTTGTTGTTTAACCAATTTGACCATCTGCCCTCTCTCAGGCCTGGCCTACACTTACACATTTTGTCAACACAGTTGTGCTGGTTAGGGTGTGTGTGTGAAAAAATCATCCCCCTAACAGACATAGCTATGACAAAAAAGCTTTAGTGTAGATACATTACAGGAAGACCTTATTCCATCTGGGAGGGGTAGGAGAGGGGCGTGTCTAAGCTACACTGGCAAAAGAACTCCTGTAGTTTTTGCCAGTATAGCTGTAAGCCTTTGTAGTGTAGACAAGGTCTCAGACTGAATCTCCCCTCACTTGATGCTAGGCATAATTCATACCTAAGTTGACTACCTTTAGTGCACCTGGCCCATTTATCTAAAATGGAGCTTAATGCAGTAGCCCCATATCAATTTTCTTCCCTTTGTCCTGTCTGTATTGATTTCTGAGTACTTCTGGAAAAGCAAGAGTAGTGCCAATTACTACAAGAACTTGTGAGACTCTGATTCATACCCTGTGAGTCAGGGGAACATGTTTATGTTCATTTTCTTTGGGAGTGAAAATCAAGTGGAGACTGACATTTCGTTTTTTTTCCTTTTTTTTTTTAAATCTGAGACATAGGTAATGTACTGAGTATACTTATCTTTCATGTGAATCATAAAAAAACATGTTTCAAACCACAGTGTTTTGCCCACTGTTACAGGACCAGCTGTGTGAAAAATTCATAACCAAACCTCAAACCAAGTAAAATTGCCTGGTTTGTGGTTTTGTTACTACTTTGCAATCCTGCCTTTTTTTGACAGATTTATTAAATTGCATGAAAATATTCATGGTTTATCATGGTTTGGCAATGAAATCATGAGAAAGTCAATGTTTCAGATTAAATATAATCGTATAATGGATTTTTCTAATACTGGGTGTGAGTCCCAAACTCAAATCAAAGATTAGGGGCTGTAATCCTTGAATTTTAAAGTTGAAGGAAATATTCAGAAAAGCCTGTGCGAAATGAATCTGCTGAGTTTTCCATTGGTCTAATATTTATTCCTTTTTTTCTGCTTAGGAGAAAGGAAATCAGTGAAGTGCCTAATATGTAATATTTTGGATCTGGATCCTCAATTATGGTCAAGATTCCCTCAGGGCATCTCAAAGCCACATTTCACATTACCCTGTGGCTAGGACAGGCTGGGCCGTAGTCTGCCCCTAAGAGCAATTTAGGTGTAGAGCAGCGCAAACAACTGATTTTTCAGTTCATTGGCAGTTCTGAAAAATTGAAAAAAAAAAAAAAAATTCAGGTTGACCCAAAATGAAATTTTTTCACAATTTTTGTCAAACCAAAAAGTTGAAAAAAGTTCATTTCAGGCTGAACAAAATGTTTCTTTTCAATTTTGTGTGTTTTTTAATTTTAAAGTATAAAAAGTATAATAGAAGGAAATTTCAAAATGAAAAGTCATTTTGAAATGAAAAATAAATTTTTTTTTTTGGAAAATGTTGAAATGAAATGTTTTGACTTTTGGCTTTTTTTTATAACAGCAATTTAGCAAAACCAGCATGAATTCACAAAATGTTTTGGTGTCCCCAAATCTGCACTTTTTTTCCAAAAAAAAAAAAAAAAAAATTAGGCAGAAAAATTTCCCCTAGTTATATTTGGGAGCTAAGTCCTGCTTCAAAGGTGCCTAAGTCACCTAGGTGTTTCTGAAAATGTTACATTTACAGACTAATGGGGAGAAAGAAAATGAGGGTGAGAAAGGATACATCATACTGTCCTGACCAGGACACGGGCAGTCAGACATAGTGGTCGGAGCAGGAGTTGGGCCAGGGGTGAAAGTAAAATTAAACTCTTACTGGTACGGGGGGCCTGGCTCTGGGCTCCCAGAAGGGGCAAGGCCTCGGGCAGAAGGGGCGGGGCTGGAGGGTCAGCATCCCCCAGCCAGCCCATCCGCGCTGCCTGGCCTGTGCCGCCCTTTTAAATCACGGTCCCAGGGCAGCTGCCCCTTTTGCCCCTTCCCCACATTGGCTGCTAATGGGGTAGGTGGGAAGGGGCAGCGACTTTGAGGAGGGTCCTTTAACGTCGGTGCCCCTTCCCCCCCCCCCACGGCCCTGACGGTAGGGACCCTACGAGCAGGGCTGCCAAACGGCGGCAGGGTGGGGGGGGCAGCGCTTTAACTTCGGCTGCGTACGGACCAGTACTGGCTTCTTACCAGTACACCGTACTGGCCCATACCGACCTACTTTCACCCCTGAGTTGGGCCAAATCAGGTACCAGGAGGTCTGAGACAGGCCAGAGGGCAGACTGAGCTTCAGGCATCAGGAGACAGGCTGGTTCAGGTTACTGGGAGGTCAGAGTCTGAGACAGGCCAGAGGGCAAACCGAGAATCAGTCATTAGGAGGCAGGCAAGGTTAGGTTACCAGGAGATCAGGGTCAGGCCCCAGGTTACAGACAGCAATTGAAGAGCAAAGTCAAGGACAAACCAAGGTTGGAAACCAGAGTCTAGGGTCTATCGTGAGTAGGGTCTGGAGCAGAGATGGGCAGGCAGTCTCTATTGTAGCTCAGACAGCTCCCTGTCATGGCTTCCTACTTAAGTACTGGTACTAGTCAATCAGTGGCCTGTGAGGGGCCTCCACTCAGGTCTTGCTGAGCCCAGTCTCACAGAGTCCTCCCATGGGAGCCTGCAGAGGTGTCAGCAACCCAGATCTCCCGCGGTTCCAGCCCTGCAGGTTCTTACACATTACAAGCAGAGGGACAGGCTGATAGATGGCACATGTATTGTCTGGGCTATATTTTTTGTTTGTGTGGTGGTTTTATTTATTTAATTTATTATTTTTCATACATAAATTATCACTGGATGAGCTCCTTAATTTGTGATTTTAAACTGGCTGCTTTCTTGCAGGCATTCTGACAGAAGTGAGGAGGGATTTGAATTATGCAAAGAGATACAGAATGGACATCACTAATGTAAACTTTCCATATATCAACTCACCAATGTATTGGGGATATAATCTAAATGAGATTTTCCTCCACCCTTTTATTCATCATCACTAAATTCCAAACCTGCAAACGGACTTTGAATGCAGGACCTACTTCACGTTTTCCCCTCTCTCTCTTTGTTTCACAGATACCTATTGGAACTGAATCAAGCTACAAAACAATTACGAGAACACATCCTATGGGGCAGGAGTTAAGGATAGTGATTTTCTGTTGTTTCTGTAGTCATTTGCCCCTGTACAAAGTGGGCGTAAACTACTACCATGTCAGGAAGGTAACACTTTACACCCACTCTGCACTCTTCTAAGTTACTGCACAAGATGCAAGGCAGTGGAGAATCAGGACCATAATCTCTTTATCTAAGTCAATTTATGATGTGCATTGGACAAATTGCCAAGCCACAACCCACTCCTGCTGTGCCTGCAGAGAGCTGAGCCATATTGTGAATGGAACATATGGCCCTTCTAACAGCACTTACGTTGTAATCAAGTCTCAGCATGACAGAAAGATATGTCTTAGATGCATTATATATAGACATTCTTTCAATCGTTCCCATTTGTTACTCGCTCTGTTATAGACTGGGAAGGATTTTCAGTTTAATAAGGATGATGCAAATCCCCTGAATTGTGATTTGAAAAATGCCACATATTTACATTCATAGCTAAGTTCTGCAGGCTTGAAAAACAAGTTTCAGTGCAGTGTTCTGTAAACGCTGCAGTGCATATTATGGGCCATGTAACAAGTTGTCTTGCTCCCGAAAGGCTGGAGGCCTGGGGCCAGCCAACCCTGATTACTAAGGAGCCACACCTGAGAGAGATCAGGTGATTTCCCTGTTAAACATAGCAGCAGTTGGGAGGAGGAAGAGGCTGGGCCATACACAGAGTTCAGAGACTGCTAGGAGTGAGCAGGCGCTAGCAGTGAGTTCTGGGAGTTGGGACTGAGACTTGAGCCAAGTAGGGCCTCAGATTGGCCATCCAAAGCATGAAAGGCCCCAGACAGGAAGGCCTGGGACTGAGAGTAGGAAGAGGAACTTTTCTTTTGTGTGTATTTTTGTTGGACTTGGAATTCACTTTTATCTTAATAAACCCAGACCCCAAGAAGGGATGTTTTTGGCCACAAAAAGGTGTGTGGAGTTTCTTGAGCAACCCAGTAGGGAAAACTGAGGTGAGGGGCCATTATCAGGGCTGCCCTGAGGCCAACAGGGAGTGTCCAGAGATGGCCACTCATTGACCGGCCAGATTCTGTCAACCTTCCTGATGTTGATTCGTCCCTTGAAATTTGCTTGAAGTTGGCAGAATATGACCTTAAGTCATTGTGACCATGTTAAATAAAAAGATAACAAAGCGAGAGAGTGAGAGAGAAGATAAACAGGCTATGTGCAGAGGTATCAGGGCTAGACTGTGGTCAGTCCTTAAATGGTTCATACAGTGGAGAGTAGCCAGCTCCCCTTGCACACCCAACATAAGGATTGGCCAGAATTATAGCCCTGGCTCATGAGCTGCTGCTGAGATGCTGCCCCTCTGGAAGCAATTCACCTGAAAGAGACGGGATGGGCAGAGCCATTAAAACCCAACCTACAAGATGGCCATTGTATGTGGCGTATGCTGCTTTCCATAAAGGAGAGTGACAGATTGTACTTCTGAACATGACAAGGGAGCTCAGGAAAACTCAGCCTCTCTGATCCAGGGCGCCTTCAGTTTTCCTGGGCTGGGGCAGATTTGCACGGCCCCTTATTGTGGCCTGTGGCTAAAGCCACAACATAGCTCATAATTGACAACTTCCTTGCCACCTACAATGCTTGCATGTGTGTGCACATTTATTGTTATGTTATTTGTACATGCCAGTGTAGAATTAATTATCCAAGTAAGCAGTGGCAGATTCTTTTTCCAGAGTGCCCTTGACTGGAGGAGAGTATGGGAAGCTGTAAGAAACAATGCTCATCGAGAAATAATAATGACGACGATGATAACATACTGTAGATAGGGCTGTCAATTTGCTCTAACAAGTTATTCAATTTGAAACATTTTTCTCTGGCAATCAATCTTTACAAGTCAATCCAAATGGAAAGCAAAATATTTGGCAGGTTATTTATGATAAAAATAAATGCAGCATGGGGAAAAATTTGCAGGAAGTAAAGAAAAACAACAACAACAACAGAGAGTTAAAGGACAATAAAAAAAAGGAGGGAGGGGAGAGACAGTGACACATTATCAGTGACCTGTGCACTATATTTCTCATACACAAACAAAACATTATGCTGCATACAATATAATTGAGCTTCCAAATAGAATTTCATTACATGTTAAAATGAGAATACATTAGGCATGGCTGTCCCTGTAACATTGTTATGATTCATCAAATGTAGTTATGCAGTGAAAGTTTCAAAAGTACATTATAGACAGAATAAAATAAGTTAAATGAAGATCACACCAAATGTTTGCATTTCTTTGTCATAAACAAGGGAAATGCCAATAAATTCATGAGTGTACTCTCCCTCTGGGATGAAGAATGTTCATTCCTAAAAATATCAGCAGATAATTTAATATTTAGTTATTATATATAGGTTTTGATAGGTTAAAAGCCCTGTGCAAATATTAACTAATAAATCCTCATAAACACCCTACAAAGAAGGCAAATGTCATTATCCCTATTTTATAGATTCAAGAGTGTTGAGGTTACAGCACAGAACTCTGCATTAGTTCGGTGCCAGAACTGGGATTGGAGTTCTCGATTTCCTGACTCTCAGTGATGTGCTCTTTCCTCCAGACCATGCTGCCTCCCCATTTGTTTAAACAGATTTACAGGTTTTTTTTCTTATAGCCCTTATCTGAAGCCAATACCACTGGTATATTTCATTGGTTTAGTTGCATGAGCTCTGAAACTGAATCTCATAATCCATTCACTGCTCTATTGCATATTACTGGACATGAATTAGGAAGCTCTCCCCTTATTAAGTGCCAGAGGAGGCTCTGTGAGTTTCATGGATTATAGATTTTAAGGCCAGAAGAGACATTATGGTCATCTAACCTTCTGCATAAAACAAGCCATAGCATGTCATCAAGTGATTTCTGCATCAAACCCATAACTTCTGTCTTAGCTAGAGCATATATTTTAGAAAGACATTGAATCTTGATTTAAAGACTTCAAGTAACAGAGAAATCTGCCCCATCCCCAGGTAAGTTATTCCAATGGTTAATTATCCTCACTGTTAAACAATTTGTGCCACATTTCTTGTCTGAATTTGTCTAGTTTCTGCTTCCAGCACTGGATCTAGTTACAGCTTTGTCTGCTAGATTAAAAAGCCCTCTATCATCAGAAATCTCCCCATGTAGATACTTGTAGACTGTGATCAAATCACCTCTTAACAGTCTCTTAGATAAACTAATAGACTGAACTTCTTTAATTGGTCACTGTAAGGCAGAGTTGCCAGAGCTTGGATCATTCTTGTAGTTCTTTTCTGTACCCCCTTCCAGTTTTTCCAATATCTTTTTTGAATTGTGGACACTAGAACTAGGCACGTATCCCAGTAACGGTCATGGAATTTCATCCTAACCATTGCATTCATGAATAGTGTTTGTACTTTAGTGCACTGGGCATCAACCTTCCATTTACCGATGTGCTGTATGGACCTTGAGAAACATGTTGAGATCAAGGGCCTTAGTGAGTAGAGGCCCATTGTGTCACTGCCAGGAACATGGTCTTTCCCATCCACTGGCAGTATCCCGTCTCTCTGTATGTTGGTAAAAGAGAGAATATAGTCCTACATTTGTAAAATTGTGTCTTGTTTGCTGTGAAAAATGACATTTTCCCCACAGCAGTAATGGATCCGGCATTTTACACTGAAAGTGTCTCACTTAAAGCTAATTTTAGCATGATTTGACTATGGCAGGAAGCTAAATCAAACCACTCATATTTGAGTTTCCAGCACACTTCCACCTTTATACATGGAAAGAAGTTGTACTTTTACTAAGATAAGTTTATTAAGTATATCTTGTTCCTTTGTAATATAAATGTTCTGTTAGCATTACCAATCTATCAATTAGTTTTACATACCGCATTGCTGATTCTACATAATAATCCATTTTATCATCACTTTCCCTCTCTTGTGCCTTGCTATCATGAATAGTGTAAAATAAATATTATATCATATCACTAATCCTTTTGACTGCACTGTGGTTGAGGGTATGGATGGATACCTTAGTCTTTATGGATGGATCTCTTAGTCTTCATTAGCCTGAACAAAGAGGAGATTGCTTGAAATGTGGCCTCAGCACATAACATGTCCCATCATTTTAAATTTAAGACAAAATAGAGGCGCCATACTGCTTTTGGAATGAATCTGGTCATCCATTAAATTTCCTACCTGCATCAAATGGGTGACTGCTGAATGGACATGAAGATAAGGTATCTAGGAGAGGGGTCTGTAACAAATAGCATACAAGCAGACCTTGCTCTTAGGTTCTTCTGGTCTTAGGTTTGTATAACAGTAAAGAAAGTAGGGATCGATGGGTAATGGTTTTCCTGTCTGGCAAAAAAAATGAGACTTTTTTTTTTAAAGTCTCTGTCCCAAAATAGGACATAAAATTGTAATCTCAAAAATGTTCTTGAGCCAAAAATCAAAATCAGTTGAGGTCAATCAAAATATTTCATTTTGATCATTTCAAAAAGTTTAGCTTCATATTTGACTTTTAATTTTTTTTTTTTTGGAAAAAAGTTAACTAACTTAAATTTTGAAATGAAAAGGCTTTATAAAGCAAAAAAAATTGAATTTTTGGCTTAAAAAATGTTGAAATGGGACATTCTGACAATTTCAGAACTTTCATTTTCAAATCAGGAAATTTGTTGAATCTGATCCTTTCCCACCAAAAGGTTTCAGTTTCAACAAATTGGCATTAAAAAAAAAAAAGTTTCACTGAAAAATTCCCAAGCACCTCTACATGGTGCCCACAAGTGATCAATAGGAACAATGGTCCTGGTGCCTTATTTTCCTTATTAATAGCTCCAGAAGTACCTTAAAATACTTTAAACGTTAAAATCTGCCATGGAGTATGCTTGCTTTTTCTCCAGAACTGATCCTTGCAGTGCCATCTGTAACTCAAGTTAAAAAATGCATATGTAGAGGTAGAGTTCCCTGCTTGCTTAGGAACATCAGCCTTTATGCATCATCTAAAAGCTGTCATTCCACATTGTCTGACAGCACCATCTGGTTCTGAATGTGATATTTTAGCTCTGGCCATTTCTGGAGATAGTAGTGCCTCCACCATATTTAACTCAAGTGCTTCTACTTCTGCTGCATCTGCTGAGAGTGTCATGCTGATGCTGTCTCTCCAAATGATCCAAAAGCCAGATTGTTTAAATAGAAGCAATGAATAATTCAATAAGAAAAAGATAGAAAAGTAAGTGGGCTAGATCCTTAGCTGCAATGGTGCTATGATTGGTGCAGCTGAAGAAGGAAGGCACCCTTCACAAGCTGCCCAAAGCTTCAAGGGTTTTTTACAGTAGCTGAAAATTATGGGGAGAGAGGGGAGACGTGGCCTTTGCCCTTCCCCAAATTCCAGCCGCTAAACCATGACCCTGGAAGGGAGAAAGTATACCATATGATGTCTCTGCACTATTGAAGTATCCTTTTATACAGGTGAAATCCTCTGGAAATCAGAGTTGAGGGCAAAGCTGTAGACCACCGCCCAGATTGGCGCCCATATGCTAAACTCTTTATTTAGCAATGGTTCTAAAATTATAGTAATAACTCTTCCATTTTCTGGAGGAGAAACTTTATGCCAGGAGATATAGGGATGGATTTATTGGTATGCTCAAACTGCCTTCCACCACTCTGGTGACAAAAATCAGCTATAAATCTGACTTAAGGTGCTGGTTAAACTGGGTTTATGGCTGCCTTGCATCACTGGGGTGGTGGAAAGCAACAGTTTTTTCCTCTGGCCCTCTGTCTGGAAATTATCAAGCCTTAGGTGTACCCTCAAAGGAAGAGACAAGGGGACAAAAAAAGGGAGAAGGATGCACATCTATCTACTGATGTCTGGACTAGGAGTCAGATATTAGATCCCCATTTATTGGTTTGCTTTACCTTCATCCTTTCATAATGCACAACTGAAAAATGGAACGATAAAACAAAACAAAAAGCTCAGATAGGTCTCAGCTTGCCAGGGAAAATAAGAGCACCAATTTAAAAAGTGACAATTGGATGAATAATTGCGTACACAGTGGACTGATAGTGGCACTAATATTTCAGGAGTATTTGAAGACAGTTGGCCGATATCAGGGCCGAGGAACTGGCCTTTTGCACCACTGTGGGAGTGCAAAAAATCATAGAAATGCAGGGCTGAGGGGACACTTAGTCTAGGACCATTTGGAGCAGGGATGAAAGTAACATAAAAGACTTACCAGTATGGGGGTCTGGCTCCTGGCCCCTGGAAGGGGCGGGGCTTTGGGCAGAAGGGGCGGGGCTGGGGGGGGGGTCAGCCCTTCCAATTTAAAGAGCCTGGGCCTCTGGTCACTGCCACGGTAGTGGCAGCGGCTGGGAGCCATGGGCCCTTTTAAATGACCGGGCCCCGGGCCAGCTGCCCCTTTGGACTCCCCCCTGCTCTTGGCGGTCCTACTGGTAGGGTCCCTACCTGCAGGGCCGCCGACGGGAGGTGGCAAAAGTGGCAGCAACGTTAAAGCGCTGCAGTGGCCTGTACCTGCCCACTTTCACCTCTGATTTGAAGGGACAACATCTCTGTTCTGAGGCAGGCCAAGTATACTTAGTTCATTCCTGAGAGGTATTTGTCCAACCTGCTCTTAAAAACCTCCAATGATGGGGATTCTACAACCTCCTTTGGAAGCCTATTGCAGTGCTTAATTATCCTTATAGTTAGAAAGTTTTTCCTAATTTCTAAACAAAATCTCCTGTGTGCAGATTATGCCAATTACTTCTTGTCCCACCTTCAGGGGACATGGAGAACAAGTGATCACCGTCCTCTTTATAACGGTCCTTAACATATTTGAAGACAGCCCATTTTTTTTAAATCTTTCCTCATAACTCAGGGTAAACATTTTATTATTTTTGTAGCTCTCCTCAGGACTCTCTCCAGTTTGTCCACATGTTCCTTCAGGTGCAGCACCCAGAATTGGACACAGTACTCCAGCTGGGGCCTGACTAGTGCTGATTAAAGGACAGTTACTTCCTTTGTCTTACAGAGGACACTCCTATTAATTCAATCTGGGATGATATTAATCTTTTTGCAACTGCATCACCCTGTTAACTCATTTTCAATTTGTGATTTTACTGTGATTATAACTCCCTGATCCTTTCCAGCAGTACTACCTCCTAGCCAGTTATTCCCCATCTTGTAGTTGTGTATTTGATATTTTCCTTCTTAAAAGGACTTTGCACTTGTCTTTATTGAATTTCATCTTGTTGATTTCTGACCAATACTCCATGTTATCACGGTCATTTTGAATTCTAATCCTGTTCTCCAAAGTGCTTGCAACCCCTCCCAGCATGGTGTTACCCTCCAATTTTATAGGCATTCTCCACTACACTATTCAAGTCATTAGTGAAAATATTAAATAGTACCGGACCCAGGACAGACCTCTTCGGGACCCCCTTAGATACATTCCCCAAATTTGACAGTGAACTATTGATATCTACTCTTTGAGTATGGTCATTCACCCAATTTTGCAAAGAGGTCATAAAGCTGACCTAACTAAGCAGTTGAGGATTCACTCAGAATGGGGTAATCCCTGTTGGGCAAAGTGCTGATGTAGAGAGCTCTACACCACCACCTAGTGGCCACTCTGGCACAGGGATATGTTCAGGGCCAAGGAGCCTGGCAGATTCACTGCTGTCTTCTAGTGATCCTCTCAGTCATAATAACCTCTTGGAGGCTGTTACCAGCCAACATAAATGAGAAGAGCTTAAGGCTACTCTTATTTATGCTGAGGGCCAAATTGCCCCTGGCAAACCCAAAGGATCAGGTGGGGCCACCTGTGGCTCTCCCCTCAGGTGTTACCCTGAGTTCAGCTCAGATGGATCCAATAGGTTACATATTACACCTTTGGCCTAGTTTCATGGCGTCTCAATGTTTTAGTGTAGAGTTTTTGGGAAGATGAATAAGGAACTACACAATTAGCAAACAACAACAACAAAAATGGGGTTGATTAATTTAGGGTCTCTGAAGGCTTCTTGTTTTTTGGAGAACTAAAACAAATCTTATTGGTGTTCAAGGTAGAATTCTGTCCTACACTCTTCACCAGAGAATACTGAACAGTAAAAATTACACACTACAGAATCATTGCTTAGCGTAAAGCACATTCTGAATAGGGATATGCCACAGCAGAGATATCCTTCTTGCCCGGATGCTCATTGGTACCACTGAACTACATTCTTAACCTACAGGTATTCTGAAACAATGGAAGTAAGTCACTGTTTGGAAGGATGATTTCTGTAAAACAGAATGTTGCAGATTCAGCCAGAGTGCTGGTTGGAGCTATCCCTAGGATAACAGTTGTCATTAAAGGTGGGTAAAATAATCAAAATCCCCAATGATCTTTTGCATGGAGTTATTCAGCAATCATCTTGTTTTCTTTAAAGCTGATCATCTAGAACAGTGGTTCTCAAACTAGGGCTGCCGCTTGTTCAGGGAAAGCCCCTGGCGGGCCGGGCCGGTTTGTTTACCTGCCGCGTCCGCAGGTTCGGCAGATCGTGGCTCCCACTGGCTGTGGTTCGCTGCTCCAGGCCAATGGGAGCTGCGGGAAGCGGCGGACAGCACATCCCTCAGTAAACAAACCGGCCTGGCCCGCCAGGGGCTTTCCCTGAACAAGCGGTGGCCCTAGTTTGAGAACCACTGAAAATGAATGGAGCAAAACTGGGCTTATATTTGGGGGTGCGGGGGGGCAGGGCGCTGTTCTGCAGTTGTGGGGCAAGGAGGAGAGTGAAGCAGTAGCATGCAGCTACATTGGAATCATCTTAATACCAGGGATGCTGCATGCTGGGCTGGCTCCTGGCACAAAATAGAGCCAACTCACCAAGCTATGGCAGCGGTAGACAACCTGCAGCTCGTGGGCCACACGCGGCCTGTCAGGGTAATCCGCTGGTGGGCTATGAGACAGTTTGTTTACATTGACTGTCCACAGGCACAGCCGCCCACAGCTCCCAGTGGCCGCGGTTCACGCAGGGATGTGCTGGCTGCCGCTTCCTGGAGCTCCCATTGGCTGGGAATCGTAAACTGCGGCCACTGGGAACTGTGGGTGGCCGTACCTGCGGACGGTCAATGTAAACAAATTGTCTCATGGCCTGCCAGTGGATTACCCTCATTGGCCTGAGGTTGAAGCTCCCTGGTCTTGCCACCATTCCCCTGGCTACAACTCTGACATGCATTTTGTTTACAGGAACAATGAGAACAAGCATAAATTACTACCCATCATAAGGCATGAATTCAATCATTGCTGAAATAGTCCTTTAATACAGACATATTCAAAAATTCCTAACATATAAACACAATACAGTAGCTGAAAAGGGATGATCGACCAGTTGCAGAGTGAAAGTCTAAGAGGAGATTAATTCCAGATATTAAATCTTTGCAGCACTCCAGACTCCTCAGTTTGAAACCTCATGACTTCCACCACTAGCCACAGAATAACACAATCATTCTGGAGGTTCAGTCTCGCCTACAGGCAAGAACTTGTCCCATCATAGCAGGAACAAAACTAGCACAGCGGGATATTCAGTACCAGGCATGGCAATAAGAGTCATCAACCAAAGAAGCAGTGTTCTTACATGTGAGTTTAAACTTGGGAATGTCATCTTTATAAATGTCTTTCTCAAACTGTTGCTATACCAAACTAGATGCATAATTAGTATAATCAGTTCCAGCAAATAGTGTGGCTTATCTCTAGAGCACCTACTCATAGTTACTGAAACTTTATAAGCATACCGGAGAACAAAGAAATGAAGCTGAATGGATTTTCTCAACTTAACCTTTTGGTTACTTAAATAGCTGCCCCAACAAGTGTATCTTCTGAATGAACACCCTGTGTGACTGGAGAGAGATCATTACAGATGCAATGACAATGACTCTTCTCCAACTATGGCCCAAAAGGAAACTTTAATGGATCAGAGAATGAGTGAATCCTGTTAAATATATCAACATTATCAAACCTTTTGTTAAAACACATTTATGTAATGAGAAAACATTGTCTAGCTAGGCCATAGCAACAAAAATGAATTTGTTGCCAGATTATATTTATGCTCTTGGCTTCTAGCTAACACAGAAACTGGGCACTTGATAGATAGATAGATAGATGTAGGGTGTTTGGGTTGGATAATTGTCTCTAATTGTGAACCACTAGTGTAGTCAAGGGTAAACAGAGTTTACCCACTTCTTATTTGGGGAATATGGAGTTTACTTTAGGTTAGTTTACCCAATTCTTTTTTCTACCACTGCTGTCAACCCTTATTTACAGGCTTTTTGCTATAAATTCCAGTGTAATATACTACTTTGTACCCCATCTCTAATTCACGGATATATTGGCAAGAGAGAAGAGGCATAAATCATAGTGTGTTATAAAGAAATACAAGATGCCTGTTGATCATTTTTAAATTTGAGGAATATGAAGAATAATTTCTTTTCTGCCTATAAGTTCTATGATTCTGTAATGCTCTTTGAGGCAGGAGAGATGGATGAAAGTTGAGAATGGAAGAAAGATGGGAGTTCAGGGAATCCACAGTTAATCAGTGGAGGTGAAGGAGTAAAGCTAACATGGCTGTTGGAGAGCTTTAACCCAGAGCATTAGGTACATTTGGGGATATTTTAATGAACCATTGGTACCTGAAGCCCAATGGAATTTCTGGTGCATTCATTTATAGTGCAGAAAAATCAAATCATGGATAGCTTTGGTCCACACATATTCATTGATGAGCAATCACCATGGGGTGGGGTGGGATGAGGCTGAGTGATATATAAAGAAGAGGAGTCCATTTAGAACATTGGTTCCAAAACTTTTTGGCATCACGCCCCCTTTTTAATTTTTGAGAAACCTTCACGCCCCCCCACCTCTCCTTTACCATCACCCAACCCCCTTTTAACAAATGTAATTTGTAATTTAAAATTAAAAATAAACATAGTTTTTCTTGGCATAAAAAATTAATAAAAATGTAATTTAAAATAAGAAATAGCATGCACGAAACAAATTTAATGTGAAGGATGTTGCTGCATTTTCTTCATGAGTTGGGAAATCCTAGGTTTGAAAGATGAAAATGTGCAACGCAAATCGTTTTTGACATCCAGTCGATTCCTTTGTTTTGTTTTTATTATGACTAAACTTGAAAAGCTTTTTTCACAGAGGTACTTCGACGAAAACGGAAGAATAATATATAGCACTTCTTCTCCATCTTTCGGGTAAATTGAGAAATATTTTATCCAAAATTCCTCCAGGCTTAAGTTTTCAAAAATATCTTTCGCACTTGAATCGTATTTCATTTCGAGTGCTTGTTCTTGCAATACTTCTGGCAATGAATTGACATCAATGTTGAATGGATTACGTGCTAATTTATGAATGGGGTTGCCAGAAAAGTTGTCTGGAAAATAGCGGATGAATTCGTCAGCAAGGCAGTCCAGATGAAACAAAATGTTGTTCTTCGGATCCTCTTTACAAAGTTCAGCGAGTGATGAAAATGTTAGAAAAGATGAAAAGTTATGCGTCTGAGCTTGCATTCGACATTTCCAAAGCTTTATTTTTTCTGTAAACGCTTTGATGGCATCATGGTGCACTATGTGTTTACAGCGTTGTTTCCTTGCAGCTTCAAATTGAGATTGTTCAAAGATTCAAAAATGTCCACGAGGTATGCCAATGAAAGTTGAAACATTTGGTTCATAAATGCATGATATAACTCTTCTTTTTATTGTTGCTTGAGGAAAATTTCCACTTCGTCTTTCAGTTCGAATAATCTCAAAAGTATGTTCCCTTTGGAAAGCCATTGTACCTCCGTGTGAAACAAAATAATTTTATGATCCACTCCCAAATCCACACAAAGAGCTGCAAAAAGTCTTGTATTTAAAGCTCTGTTCTTCACAAAATTGACATCTTTGATGGACAAATTCAACGAGTCATGTAAGTCATCTGGAAGGGTTTTAGCAACCAATGCTTGTCTGTATATGATGCAGTGAGTCGTGGTTACAGCTGAATTTTTTTCTTTCACCAATGTCACAAATCCAGAGCGAGAGCCAAGCATCGCTGGAGCACCGTCTGAGCAGACTCCAACCAGATTTTCCCATGAAAGTCCATTTTCTTCAAAAAAGTCAGAAACCGTTTTCATAACATCAGAAGCCTTTGATGTGGTCATCAATTCCTTCGAAAAAAGCAGTTCTTCTTTTACAATTCCATCATTAATGAATTGAACGTAGATAAGAAACTGACGGCATTGTGCTACATCAGTGGTATTGTCGCACTGAATTGCAAAAAAAGGAGAAGCTTTCACTGCCTCCACAACTTGAAGTTTTAGATCTTTCGCCATGTCATCGATGCGAAGTTTCACGGAATTGTCAGAAAGCGAAATTTCCGATATTTTTTCTTGCTTTCAGCACCAAGCACAATATCATAAGCTGCTTTCAACAAGCAAGGCTTCACAAGAGTTTCTCCTATTATATGTGCTTTCTTGGCTTTAGCGATGAGCAACGACAGTTCGTAAGATGCTTATACCACTTTGGCCGATGCTTGATGAAAAGCTCCAGTAGTGTCCAGCTTCATGCGTTTTAAATTTTGAAGTTTATCAACAAAAAACTCTTTTGCTTTGTCTTTCAAAGCGCTGGGGTTCTTTGTCAAGTGTCGCTCAAGACGACTGGGTCTCAAGGCATCATTGCTGAGAAGTGTGTGCCATACTACGCATTGAGGATGATTGATCCTGTTTTTTTCCATAAAGGTGAAACCATATTTAATGTAGTCTTCATTGTACTTCCTTTTCTTAATTTTGGCCATAATATACTAATAAAAAAAATCTATAAAAATATTTTTCCTGATTCATGAATAATAACGGACGCAAGTTAATTTGAGTTATTGTGAACGTTTATTTACTACTACTATTACATACGGATGCGTACTGCCCTATATATACACCCCACCACCAGTCCGGCAAGTAGCCGGTCTTGCGCGGTGAGTGGTGGAGGAAACCACTCCCATGATAGAACAGTCTCAAACACTCTCGCAAGCGAGCTAGGAAGTTTTAAAAAGTTCCATCGCTTTCTACATCATTCTTCGGCTTCCCTGTAGACCAAAATCGCACTCCTACACATCAAAAGGCAAAAAAATAAAAAATATTCGCATTTTGTGGTATGAAATTTGAAAATATTGCAGTTATATACTTTTATTTATAGTTGTATTTTTATTATTGTACTTTGTTATACCTTTATTCTTGTCTACTTATATTCATAATCAAAAATGAGAAGATTGTTAATACTTTATTGTAGTTAAGTAATATAGGCTGGTAATTGGACAATTTTATGAATAGTTATTATTATGTATACAGAATATGTATAATTTATTGTCTGTTGGTCTATTAAATAAATAAAATATTTTTTTTATGCGTCCCCCTTGGAATTTCTTCAGGACCCCTCGGGAGGCAGCCCCCCAGTTTGGGAACCGATGGTTTAGAAAGTATAGTCCAATATATGGCAACAGCCCAAATTCTATTTAAAATAACTGATTTTATTCATTAAAAATGATAGTATTCTACACACAGTGAGGAATAGGGAACAGAAAGACAGTGCCTGTAAAAGGAATAATAAATATACAGCACAAATATAACTTCTCTGCAAGGAAGGCCTAGCTTACTTAATTCATCACAGCATTTGATGCTGCACCCTGTATGACTTTTGGAGAGCTCTCTAATTTGTATCACACAAGAGATGGGTTTTAATAAATAAAACATTTGCATTGCACGTGTGTTGACATCCCATCCTCTTCAGCTGGCCTACTGGAGGATAGGGTGTTCTGTACCTAACTGGCAGGAAAGCACTTTTGGTTAGTTGCTCATCAGTAGGACACGCTCAGGAGTATGCTCCAGTTGCACTGCCCTCTCTCCAGTAATGGGAGCTTAATCGCTAAAGGCCCTTCTATAAACCCATCTTAACTGGCAGTTCAAAACAGTCAGAGTGTACCAGTGAAACCGACTGTAAGAGTTTTGGCTTATTATCCGGGGTATACAAAACTGCCCTTCGAGATAACTATATTTTTCATAGGTATTTGCCAACAAGAGGTAGTGTCTACATGAAATAAACTTTACTCATTTCTCTCCTCCCTATATTCAATATGATTAATATGAAGATGATAATTCACATAAATCACTAATCGTCACTGTTCACAACACATTTACCAGATATTATTGCTTCTATCCTCATTTTATATCTATAGGACATCTAGGGACTGATTTTCAAAAATGACCTCCAACTTGTGGGCTCACGTTAATCATGCCAATATATTTGCATGTGTAAGACACTTTTCATTAAAGCCCCTTGAAGCATTTTACAATGATTTACTAATTAAGCTTCAAAACACCCTTAAGCCGCACAAAATAGGAATATGTAGCTACTGTATCACTCACTTCTGAAATGCAGGCACCTTTGGAGCAGAGCAACGCGGCCGTTTACAAGCACACAACAATACACAACAGTTTAGAAGAAGAATTCTATGTCTTACTGAAATTGTAGGGGGAATCTGAGTAATTAATTGAGTTGGAGTTTGGCCAGGACAATGAGGTTAACATCTTTGCTCTTACAAAAAAAAAAAAAAAGGTGCTATGGGACCTTAGATTTTACAGGAATCTGGTTTTACATCTCATCCAGAAGACAATAGCCCTAATTCTGCTCTTAGCTACACCAGTATAAATTAGAAGTGACTCCACTGAAGTCAGCGGAGTTACACCAGTGTCTCCTGTCATCATATCGGGAAAGGCAGCACCTAATGAATCACTAATGCTTCCCACAACATCCAGTTATTCCCTGCTTAACTTGTGAGATCAACTAAGAACACAGTACAAGATCTGGTTGTAGGCTCATATCTAACTATGTTCATTGGACAAAGTTGGATAGCAGAATTGAACAAAAGAAATAGTTAAAACTAGAAAGCTTTATGTCTATGACTCAGGGCCAGATTCTCAAATGGTGTAAAATGAAAATAATTTCTGGAAATATTAGACATGAGTACTGATGGCTATTTGAATTATTTTCACTTGTTCTTCTACACATTTTGTACGTTCTCTTTAACTTTAATGGCATTACAAACATGTCACATAACACACTACATATTTACTCTGTTCGGTTATCAAGATCTGTGTTACTTACCAGTATTTTATTTTATTTTATTTTAAAGATGACATTAAAATGCACAGCTGTTTCAAATGGAACATAAAATCCACCAAAAAGCCAGATTTGCAGAATTTTGTAGAAAATTGCAAACATTCAGCTGTCATACTACCACCCATTATAATGAGTATAAATAACCTCCATTTAATATGTGAGGATTTTTTAAAAGATGTTTGCATTGAAAGAGAACTCCAGGTGCTTTTAGAGTTATTTGGGACATTTTCCAGTTAACAATATGGAAATACTGTCACTTAAGCCAGGGAGCTTGTTGCTATGGGGACACAATAGCAGCAGCATTTGATAACTTGGCAGTTGTTACACTGGCAAAGAGAGAAACTCAGCGACAGGGACTGTTGAATAATTTCAGGTGGATGTGCACTAGGGATAGATGAAATGGTTCAGAACATTTAAAAAATGAAAAATATCTTTCTTTTCAACTCGCAATCTCTCCTTCGCATATGGTCTTTTTGGTACACTACACTGGCTCAGCAGCTTTAACACCTATGAAACTAGTAGGAACGACAGCCCTATCGACACATCTAATAATGGATTCACAAATGAATTTTGGAATGGATATGCAGTAGACAGCACAGTGTAGCAGAGATGACAATGAGATATGGAAGCAGAAAAAGCCAATGTGAGTTTTGGTTGGTCACTTTTTAGAGTATACACAATGTGCCTCAAATGGCATGTGACCAGGATTCACCACTGAATTTGGTCCGCTGGTTGGATCATTAACTTCCCTGGCCCGGGCCAGGTACTGATGGAAAGTGCGATGTGAACGCTGATCCAGGCCCCCAACTAAGACATGTCTTAGGATAGAACAGGGAGGTGATAGTCCCTTTCTAAATCACTCTGATGATACTGTAGCTAGAATATTATATCCACTGCATCTCAGGACATAGAAAGTTGTGGACAAACTGTAGGGAACTCAGAGAAGAGTAACAAATGTGATCAAAAGCTGGAGGGATTGGTTTATAATGAAAGATTAAAAAACTAAATTTGTACACGGCTGAATGGTTACTAAAAAGAGGTATGATAACTGTCTAGAAATATTTGAAGAGTATGAATGTCAGAAATAGGATGAAATGTTTAGGAGAGTCAAAGATATCCTTGGGAGGAATTGGGATGAAATGAAGGAAAGAAAAATCTAAGTTAAAAAAAATCTCTATAGTGAAACCTATTAGATTGTAGAATAGTCATTGTCATCTAAGGGGAATGGTGAATGCCTCATTGAATCATTATAAATGGGACTGGACAATGCAGAGTAGAAAATATACTTTAGGGAACAATCATGCACTGTCAGGAGGTAAACTAGATCATGCAATAGGTCTTTCTATCTCTAATCTTGGAAGGCCAAATCCTGTTGACCTTACTGGAACAAAATTCCAATTAATATCTGTAAGGACAGCAAGCTTTGACCTATGATTTTATGATTAAGCACAAAGAACCAATACACCAATGACAATTCAATAGTGCACTTGTGGTAGTGCAGGGAGCTATGGAACAGTGATCTTGGATTCTGCTATATCTACCAGTATTACATATCATGTGTAAAGTAATTACATATCAAACCACTAGAAATTCTTACAAGACTATGGTGATCACACTCGATCTTTGTTCCAACAAATGAACTTTCTCTGTTCCCTTTTCTAGTTTCTCCTTCCATTATGTACTCTTAAACTTATCCCATTCATTTGTAAAATGCCTGGATTTGTTTTTCTTCTCAATGCCAATACAAAATCAAAGATATAATACACACATAGGGCTAGATTTTCAGAGACCCTTTGTATTCACAATTCCAGTGGAAGTCAATGAAAGCTGCAGGACACAATATCTCTGAAAATCAGCCTTATGTAGATAAATAAAGAAAAGCATATGGATGTTGTACATGACACACCATAGGAGAAATCTCTTAAGAGACCGTGAACTAATGCAGCTACATGCTTTATGCTGCAGTCCAACTTGCAATCACTAGGCCATCTCACCACAGGGGACAAACGGGTATTGAGAGTTATTGAACATTGCCAATTTTCACCGTGAAGTTATTTAGCACAGATGTTTCCATAATTGTGACACACTGGGAAAATCCACATGCTCAATAGCCCTCAAACTCATGCTTCCATCTGTGCAGTGTGATGGTCTACAGTTACTGCACATGTCTGCAATATCAAACATACAGGAATACTGTCTGGCACAAGTTCTATTGGAAGATTTTTCCTAGTACCATCTGTGCTTTTTTATTTACTTCTATTCCTGTGTTTCTGTATTTATATTTAACACAATTATAAGCAGGCAATATAGATTTTATATGTGCTGGTGAAAATGAGAGTGTATAAAGAACCATATAAAGTTGGTGGTAGAGTTATAAAGCTCTCACAAGGGATAACAGCTGACAGAATGGGATTTAATTGTGGCATCTATAACAGTTTTCCGATCTGCGTCACTGACTCAGTTTTGACCCACAACGGCAGTGTCTGAAAGTTGTTACTATAGCCATACCAAGGATTGTACCTGGACTAAGTTTCAGGGCCAAGATTCAGTTAAGAATTTGATGACACTGAAAACACTGGAAGTGTTCTTTTGTGATTTGGCCCAGTATGGTGAAAATCTTATGAATTCAAATGATATTGAAAGATTTCTGCCATCAGGTATTTGAGATCAGCCATTCTTATCAATTTCCATCCATGTTCAAATTGGTTTACCAGTTAATCTGGAACCACAACAGTGGGGATGGATTCAGATGCAGGGATTAAATTAGGAGGTTTTTCATTCCCTTTAAATTTATAGTGGCTTGAATTGGAAGTTTTAGCCCTTCTCTTGTTATTACTATTTGCTGAGTGTTCCATGGCTCATTTGGGATGAAGTGGTAGACTCTGTCCAGTTTGTAATGGCCAGTTGCACACATCACAAAACCTGTTTTAACGGTGATCAGTCTCAGCAGAGAAGCCAAGATCTGAAAAGCCTGGAGAGTGAACTGTTCTCTCACCCCTACATGTGGTCCCTAAAGGTTAGGGCTGAAAGACGTTGGAGGAGAAGTCTGAGGAAGCTGGCCATGCCATTGATCACTATCTTAGTTAAAAGATTTCAATTTTTAGTGCTGTCAATTTAGTAATAAACTGTATGAAAATAAATCTTACAGAAAAGATACCAGACCATTAATCTTGGAGTTTCTCATACTTCAACAATGTGCAATGGCATATACATAAATCACATGCAGTCAGAGGTTATGAGGTCTCACTCATTTCTATTAGTGGTGTTTTTATTCAATTCAGTTGTAAATATCTCATATTTTTCAAGTGGTTTGCTAGATGGGTAAAGCTATGGAACTGGATAGGAGGGCTAAGCATAGAGGATGGCATGTATTTGTAGTTCTTTTGTCAAAAATCAGATTGCAATATACATATCACTGGTAACAGCTGAATTTTGAATTGTTTTCATTCTCTTTCCTTTTGGTCTCTGCAGTATTTTCTCTTTCTGAACACCCCTTCCTTTCTGCAGTAGTGTTGTATGTTTGGAAGAAGAGACGAATTATAAAAAAAAGCACAAAAGAAGGTAAGTCTTCTATTGTGCTTTTTGTATAATTCTTCTCTGCTGCCAAACATATAACTTTTTTTGTTGCAACCTCTCAGAAACAGCATTGAAAGCCATATCAACACAACTTCATCACATTAAATACAGAGAGAGTCTGCCTTTCTTCTTGGATTTCATTCTGTTTATATTCTTGTTTGCAGCCAAATATTAAGTGTGCCCACTATTTATTTGGGGCTTGATGATTCATTTAGGCAAAGCAAGAGATGCTGCACAAATTGCACCACTGCAGGAAAGATGGTCCCTCCCTGTTTGCCTTTGTTCTAAGGGAGAGGTAGTAATTTGATGCTTTTCTGTACCAGCAGCAAATGATGATACCTCCTATGCTGGCTGGTTCATTAGGTGGTGGAGCTAAAGTTACATCAGTCCTATCTCTCCCTATCCACATATTATATGGGGAGGAAGTAGATACACATCACTCTCTGATTCCTTTGTGTCCAGACCCAAGTTCTGGGTAGCCTTCATAGATGTGTAAGTGCGTGCGTGTGCATTTGTGCGTGTGTTCTTATGCCTCTTTACTGCCTTGCATGAGCATGAAATATGAGTCACAATCTAGCCATTATTTTTAAAACAGCCAAATTCAGGCTACTTATATTTGAATCAAAATACTATCCACAGTCTTATTTACTCCATAATGAAGTCAGTGAGAATTCTGGTATCCAAAGACTGGTATTTGTAGTAGGAAGGAATGCTACATCTAGTCATCAGATAGGACAGTAATTCTGCTGGTAGTTCAGACTCAAGGAGGCGAGTGTAAATAATGGCGAAGGCAGCAAATGCGTGGGGGAGAGCATCAGAGAGCTTGATGGAAGGGAGTAGGAAGCGGTGATTGGTGATGAAATCCGTTAATCGCTGTCTCTGGCAAAATAAAGTAGCAAAACAGAAAGTGTGCCAAGAAGTACAAAGGGAGTAAGCTAACTTCAAAGTCATCCAAAGAGTCCAGAAAATTTGAATCAGTATTATTTTCAGTCACTCTCCCTAAGCGGCCATTGATTCCAGAAGCACCAAGACAAAGAAATCAGCTGCGGGACAGTTTTATACCCTGAAGCAGTAAATCCTTGTTGAGGCATTTGCACAAACTGCCCTAAAAATATCAGTCAAAGGAGTGAAAGGGTGGACACCTAAGGACAACAATGTCGTCATGCCATTTAGAAAGGAAAACTTTGGCTCAGGAGGAAAAGGGCCATGAAAACAAGAGCGCAGGTGGCCATGATAATGTATGTATAAACCAGTCAAAAAATAGATGTGCTTCTTGCTTGTAGATAGATATAAACATATGGCTAAATCCTGCTCACACAAGGAGTTGCACGGATGGCAATGGGCGTTCTCATGTGAGTAAGGGATGCAGAGTTTGGCCTATGAATATGAAATTACACTTCATAGAAAACATAACTCTTAAATAATCTGTGTATTCCACAACAAGTGAAATATTTCAGAAAGCAAATCATGTAGTGGCAACAGTGAGATGTCAAGCAATCAAAGACAGAATTGGTGGAAAGATACAAGGGCAGTTTTAACTTATTAACAGAGTCCTCTGTTCATTCACTGGCTGTATGTACATATTGCATGTTACTGCAGTTGCAACTAAAACCATGATTCATTGGCGGAAGCTCTACCATGTGAGCTAAATAGGAGTCTTCCTCTGGTCAGTAGGATCTGTCAGCAGAAAGCCCTCTTTATCTAACGGTTTATTACAATACCATGTATAGGCAAAATTCTGAAAACAATGGCCTCTCTATATTCCCTTTAGTTTCCAGAAAAAAAAAAATTTCATGAGACTGAAGGTACCATATTGTCTAGAATATCCCTGAGTGCAAAAGGGATTAGTAGAATATTGTAGATGATGTAATATCTTTAACTGGATCAACTTATGTTTAAAGAGACAGGCTGTTGAGCTCCACAGAGCAATTCTTGTCTTTTTCACTGACAGAAGTTGGTCCATCTTGTCCAGGGGTTCTCAAACTGGGGGTCATGACCTCTCAGGGGGTCACGAGGTTATTACGTGCGGGGTCGTGAGCTTTCAGCCTGCTTCACCTCCATCATTTATAATAGTGTTAAATATATAAAAAAATGTTTTTACTGTATAAGGGGAAGTCACACTCAGAGGCTTGCTGTATGAAAAGGGTCACCAATACAAAAGTTTGAGAACCACTGGTCTTGTCTCTCTCATATCCTGGAACCAACACAACTACAACTACAACAACACTACAAATACTAGAATACTATCAGCTACCTTTATATCAGCAGCAAAACAAAAAGAAAAAAATTGTGTAAGTTTATCCTTCTCCAATTTCTCCCTGAGTTGTCCACCATGTTGTGTTCTACTACTTATCTATCATAAACGTAGCTGGAGGCATTATGATATACCAGGCAAGATTTTTAGTCTAAGTAGTGAGAATCCAGATCACTTTCTTAAAAAATGTGCAACTCCCCAAAATTATATATTTACCCTTGTAACTCAAAAGAGGAGGCAGATAAGTGACAGAGTAAAGAGGATTAATAGACTACAGCTATGACTAATCCACAGTGGGTGAAAAAAGTCTCTACTGTAGCAGACAAATAATACAATTCAAACATCTATGTGCCAGGTGTATGTTTATTTTGGCTGCTCAAGTGGAGCTATGTGTCTTCCAGCAATGGTCTCACTTAGGGTTAAGCAGGAAGAGGGGCCCATAAAAGAAAAAAATAAATCTACAACTCACCACGTTTGTTTTCTCTGATTTCCTTTAAAGAGTTCTTTCCTAGAGTCACCACCAAACACCTGGTTCTTAGTATGACCCATTGGGGATGAATATGAATTTGTCTAGATAGCTAATGGAGAGATTACTATGCACAGTGCAGTTAACTATGAAGAGTGGATATTTTGACTCTGGCTTGTCTCTAACCTTGCCCTCTGTGTGTCAAGATAATATTCCATAAAGATTTAATAAGACATAATGAGTAAGTGAAATTTATGAAGCATGCTTATGGGATATTTTTCTTACACTGAGATTTTAATTCCTGCAGGTCTTGGACGTTAAAATAAATGGAGATTCATTTTACAATGTCAAAAGTAACTAACTGCAAGTCGTTTATTTAAATATCTCTACTCATTTTGCACATGCACAAAACAATGATGTTTGGTATTTAGTATTTATGAGTCCTTGGGAACATTAACAGTGCTAATTTGGCACATCACCATGCTGTAGCTCTCAAAAGAGAGGGGAAAAAACCCTATCCCCCTAACAATGCACTGATTACAGTAATAATGTAATGCTCTGAAAATATCCCCTCCATTTTCTGAACCAGGACTCTGGAGCAACTGAAGAAAAGAAAGACATCCCCTAACTATGCCATCTCCAAGTTTTATACTAGACCCACTGCATGCTGGGAAAGGATATTTTGGGATGTGGGTAGGAAGTGTTGCGGGAAGATAAGAGCAGAGGACTTTTGGGCTTTAGTTTGGACTCTGCCACTGACTTATTGTGTGATTATGAGGCAAATCATTAACATCTCTGTCTGTTTGTAAAATGACTATAATAATAGTATCCTACAATAGAGAAATATTTGAGGCTAAATTAATTAGGGACAGATTCTGCCTGCACTTTAATTGGGTGTGCAGTAGCATAAAGTACATCTGACCATCTCAAACTCTGCTCCCCTCTACGCCTCCAGGGACACAGGCCACCTCAAAAAGGGAATGGGAGGAGGTGGGGCCATGGTTTGCCTACTCTGTGTAAGGGCCACCCCTCAGGAGTGTATTGCTCAGGAGTACTGGGATTTCTGCTTCATCATTCTCTCACTAAAGCTTTGTGGATTCAAACTTCTTACTCTCAACAATGGGTTGCGTATCTATGGCACTATGAGATCGCCAGATGAATGATGTTGCATAAGGGCAAAACTTCAATTTGATATATACAGTGTTACTTCGGGGGGGAGGGATAGCTCAGTGGTTTGCGCATTGGCCTGCTACACCCAGGGCTGTGAGTTCAATCCTTGAGGGGGCCATTTAGGGATCTGGGGCAAAAATCTGTCTGGGGATTGGTCCTGCTTTGAGCAGGGGGTTGGACTAGATGACCTCCTGAGGTCCCTTCCAACCCTGGTAGTCTATGATTTGAAATTTGCAAGAATGGCCTATATTTGAGCTTTCACAGACTGCTGCACGTGATCATAATTTTCCAGTCAAGTTCTTTGTGAAAATACCAACAAGAAGATGAATGAGACAGTCTTCTATTTATCTCCTGTTGAATTTATACCTTCTTTTCTGCTCCTAATAACCAAACACTACCACTACCAAACCAAGTAGGAGTTGCCTGAACCTATGAAGTGTTGCGGTCATGCCAGTACCAGAATATTAGAGAAACAAGCTAAGTGAGGTAGTGTATTTTATTGGACCAACTTCTGTTGGTGAGAGAGACAATAAAAGCAGGGCTGTCAAGCAATTAAAAAAATTAATCGTGATTAATTGCACTGTTAAACAATAATAAAATACCATTTATTTAAATATTTTTGGATGTTTTCTACATTTTCAAATACATTGATTTCAGTTACAACACAGAATACAAAGTTTACAGTGTTCACTTTATATTTATTTTTGATTACAAGTATTTGCACTGTAAAAAAAAAGAAATAGTTTTTTCAATTCACGTAATACAAGTACTGTAGTGCAATCTCTTTATCATGAAAGTTGAAATTACAAATGTAGAATTATGTAAAAAAAAAACGGCATTCAAAAATAAAAATGTAAAAGTTTAGAGCCTGCAAGTCCACTCAGTTCTACTTCTTGTACAGCCTATCACTCAGACAAACAAGTTTGTTCACATTTGCAGGAGATAATGCTGCCCGCTTCTTGTTTACAATGTCACCTGAAAGTGAGAACAGGCATTTGCATGGCACTGTTGTAGCCGGCATTGCAAGATATTTACATGCCAGATGCACTAAAGATTCATATGTCCCTTCATGCTTAAACCACCATTCCAGGGGACTTGCATCCATGCTGTTGATGGGTTCTTCTCGATAACAATCCAAAGCAGTGCAGACCGATGCATGTTCATTTTCATTATCTGAGTCAGATGCCACCAGCAGAAGGTTGATTTTCTTTTTTGGTGGTTCGGGTTCTATAGTTTCCACATTGGAGTGTTGCTCTTCTAAGACTTCTGAAAGCATGCTCCACACTTCAACCCTCTCAGATTTTGGGTGGCACTTCAGATTCTTAAACCTTGGGTCAAGTGCTGTAGCTATCTTTAGAAATCTCACATTGGTACCTTCTTTGCGTTTTGTCAAATCTGCAGTGAAAGTGTTCTTAAAATGAACAACATGTGCTGGGTCATCATCTGAGACTGCTATAACATGAAATATATGGCAGAATGCTGGTAAAACAGAGCAGGGGACATACAATTCTCCTCCAAGGAGTTCAGTCACAAATTTAATTAACTCATGTCCTCTGGAATGGTGGCCGAAGCATGAAGGGGCATATGAATGTTTAGCATATCTGGTATATAAATACCTTGAAATCCCGGCTACAAAAGTGCTATGCAAATTCCTGTTCTCACTTTCTGGTGATATTGTAAGAGGGAAGAGAGCAACATTATCTCCTGTAAATGTAACCAAACTTGTTTGTTTTAGCGATTGGCTGAACAAGAAGTAGAACTGAGTGGATTTGTAGGCTCTGAAGTTTTACATTGTTTTGTTTTTGAGTGTAGTTGTGTAACAAAAAAAGATTGCACTGCGGTACTTGTGTGAGGTGATTTTTTTTTGTTGAGTTAATTGCGCGAGTTAACTGCAATTAATTGACAGCCCTAAATAAAAGATATTGCCTCACCCAGTTTGCCTGAATCTGTCCACCAAATTCAAATGTACCTACTGAAGCCTAAATTCTGCCTTGCGGGCAGCAATATGTAAACCCAAACACTAAAATACGACAAACCTGGAGGAAGAAGCTTTCCACAGTGATCTCCCTTGAGTGAAAAAGGAACCTTCATTAATGAGGTTATGAGACTGTGACCAATTTTTTCTCTCTCTCTCCCTTTCTCTTTTCTTTGTGTTTGAAAGAGAGAGAGGGTCAAAATTATATACATTTTTTTTTTACAAATGTGTAAATATGAGCCAGAAACCAATAGTTTTATGGGGAATAGTCATGGAAAGTGAATTCTTAACTTTAAACTGTAATTTTTTGTCCATATCATATTTTGAATTGGGCATTTAATTGTACAACTAGCAACTAATGCTGATCTATTCAGTTATATAAATTATCCACTTGGGAACAGAGACAAAGCCCTGTGGCTTATACAACTAACCAACACTTTGCATGTTGTGAATTAAGGGTATTTGCAATACAATTATTGTGATTCATTTGCAGACCCTGGATTATACATCAAAGAGATTTTAAACTATTTAGGAAAATAAGTAAACCTGAGAATTTTGTATACTGGTTGTCAACAATTTGCAAACAGAAATAATGATGAAAGCCATTGCTTTACCCAGTTATTAGTGGTAATATATTCAGAAAGCTCTAATAATAACTATCACAGGCAGCATTTGATAACTGACTTCATATATGTGGTTTATTATTTGACAGATAATCTGTTAATTCAGGGGGGTTTTTTTATTTAATTTCCTTGTCTTTTTAATTGGCTATACGAACTGGAATTTTTAAAGAAACAAATGGAAAAATACAATTATGTAATTTAAATAGAATACAAGGAAAATATTTTCTGAGAATACATTTTCCCAAGACGTAAACATATCTTTTAGAGATTCTGCATTGACTTCCATGAGCCTAAAGGCAAAAATGAAATTAAAGTGCTTCACGTTAAAAAAAAATAGAATAAAAATAAAAATCTGGCACCTAAAAACACGTGTCTTTACAAATCAAGGAAGTTTGCTTCTATCTTGACTTCTGGACAAATGTGGAGGCCACTAGGACCTGACCCTACAAATGCTTATTAATACAAGTAGTCCTGGTGAGCTCACTACAAGGCTAGTTGCTTGAGCGAGGACATCCAGGACCAGACAATTTGTCCTTTCACAGGCAAAAGTTCTATTGCCGTGAATGAAAGTTTTGACTGAGTAAGAACTCAGTAAAAACTAAGTAAAGATTTCAGGATTTGGGCCTATATTTGTGAAATATGTCCTCAACTGTACAGAATTGGATACACATTACACTGGGTAACTCCTCCTTCTACTTTTGTTAAAGTATTAGTCCTTTTTCATCTTTTCAAAAATGATTAATTCTTATTGGGCTTCAGTATTAGAGTTCAAATACCCAGAGACAGGGGAATTTTAACACCTACTATTGTCTGTTTCTATCTTGGAGCAGCCCAGTAATGTCAGCATTGCCACTGACATGCCACATGCTTAGATTCCGCTGTGTTGGCCAAAGGTTAAATACGCTGTATCCACTCTGCTACTCCCTACCGGCTACCTAGGCCACTGGTGCAAAATTCACCAAACAAGAATAATTTAATACAACTGAACCAAATGAAGATGGAAATGGAAACATTTTATGAAAAGCTTTTGTGGATCCCTAATCTCTCTATTGTCCATTGTTTGTGTCTCTTTGTGTACTATTGTCCTGAGATATAGCCCATTCAGTATAGAGGGAAATATGTCACTGGTTACCTTTCCTGACCTCTGCAGGTTATGCTTTCAAGAATGACAGATAAACATTGAGTTCTGGTGATAGTCATTAGTAGTGCAGGTGTCAAAGTATCTGCTGTAACTACAAGATGCTATATGAAGTTGAAGCCATGTCAGTTGTAGGATATTAGTGAGACAAGGTGGTTGTGATAATGTCTTTCACAGAAGAAGAGCTCTGTGCGGCTTGAAAGCTTCTCTCTTTCACCAACATAAGTTGGTCCAATAAAAGATATTAACTCACCCACCTTGTCTCTGTAAGTTGCCAGTCAATTCCAACATTCCCATATGCACATCTGATCCAATCCATTCTTGGATATATGCCACTAGTCTAGGTGCTCTCCAATTTATCTTTCACACAGATGACAAAATACTGGGCCAAATTCAGTGATATGCTCTGGTTATTTTGGCCAAATGACAAAATGCATCCAGAATAACCATAGCTTAATCAGCTAATTAAATTTAGACTTTCTAGCTGCTTTGCATCACTGGAAAGGCACTAAGCAGCCAGAGTGTTTTGGTAAATCTGGCCTGCAATTTCCATGTCAAAACAGTAAGGATTTCCATAAGACCTGAAGCACAAGTTTGTAGGTTCTATATTTATCTAGCTTTTTTCCCCTGGTTGTTCTTTGTGCAACCTCAGAGGATAACAAGAAGGTAGCTAGATGGTTTTAGTAACTATAGGATACTTGCTTCCTAGGAGTAAAGTAAGTTGAGCAACAGTAACTACTGCAGCTAGTTGAAAAATGCTTGATGGAACAGGTTTTTTTTCAATCAGAAATTGCAGTTTCATCAAAACTGAAACATTTGTGATAACATTGATTTTAATGACCTTGTTAATGGGAAAAGGTCTAAATGAATATTTTTATTTTTCTCATTTCAATTCGGTAATGTCAAAATATTTTATTTTGATAAAGTAAAAATGTTTCATTTCAACTTTATTGTTTCAATTCATTTTGTTTCAACTCTATTATATTTAGTAATGTTTCAACATTATCAAAAAACAAAACATTTTTACTAAAACTGGTCAGAAAAACTTTGACAGAATAATACTTTTTATCAGATAATGCTGTTCTAGCTAAATGAGAATGCTTTGCAAAATTATGTTTATTTCACAGAGATTTCATTTCAGAGAAAGAAGAGAAAAAATAAGTTCCTACTGTGTCCAAAGTCCCAGTTGAACATTTTTGGAACAAAAGGTTTCAATTTTTCCTTTCAAATGAGTTCTCCTTTTGAATTTTTTTTAATTATATATTATGTTATAATATTACATTTTAAATAGTCAAACTAAATGGTTCTGACATCAGGAATCATAACACTCAAAAACCAGTAGGAGAACACTTTAACCGGGCTGGTCATTCAATGACAGACCGGCGGGTGGCAATTTTGCAACAGAAAAGCTTCAAAACCAGACTCCAGCGAGAAACTGCTGAGCTGGAATTGATATGCAAACTAGATACAATCAACTTAGACTTGAATAGGGACTGAGAATGGCTGAGCCATTACAAACATTGAATCTATCTCCCCTTGTAAGTATTCTCACACTTCTTATCAAACTGTCTATACTGGGCTATCTTGATTATCACTTCAAAAGTTTTTTCTCTTACTTAATTGGCCTCTCAGAGTTGGTAAGACAACTCCCACCTTTTCATGCTCTCTGTATGTGTACATATATCTCCTCAATATATGTTCCATTCTATGCATCCGAAGAAGTGGGCTGTAGCCCATGAAAGCTTATGCTCAAATAAATGTGTTAGTCTCTAAGGTGCCACAAGTACTCCTGTTCTTTTTGTGGATACAGACTAACACGGCTGCTACTCTAAATGGTTTTGTCAAAATTAAACATTTTGATTACACCAAAACAATTTCCTTTTGACTTTTCTTACATAGAGAATTTTGAAATTTTTGGATTCCATTCTGAATCAAAATGAAAACAAATTCTGAAATCTCAAATTCTTGCACAACATGGAACTTCCATTCTCAACATGGAACTTCCATGAAACTTCTTGCACAACACTTCCACTGCACTGTTCTAGTTTTAACCTTACTGAAATAAAAGAATTTGACTTGATATAAATGAAATATTCCAATGGTTTCAAATAGGGTTGTTGTTTTTTCTGAATTTTCCTCTTATGGGAAATTTCAAAATTTTGACTTTTAATTTTGATTCAGAAATATCAATTTATCACAGAAGAGAAATTCCATTTTCTGACCAGCTCTAGTAAGTACTTACAAAACATGGAGCAGTAACCTCAAATATATTGGTTAGCAAAATTAGCACTCAAAATTAAAAATCTTCTCCATTACATTGTTGTGTGCCAGTTTACATCTGTTGTGCCACATTACATTATTTCACTCTTTGCTATTTGCAGACAGCTCCGTTATTTCAGGTAACCAGTGCCATGAAGAACTCATGGACTGTACTCCTCACACACCAGTGGATGCTTCTTGTTTGCTGTGACTGAAACTAATTTTGTTTTATTGTTCATTTTCAGTTGTTCTCAATCTTTCTCAAATGGGCATCTTAACAGTCCTATGATCAGTGGTTACCTCTTGCTGGTGCTCTGCAGGTTATGCATGACAGGCTGCAGAGAGGGAGCTCTGCAGGACTCCTGCTGCTAAGAATCCCATAGTAACTGCACAATGCTTATTGAATGAATCAGAATGAGGACTCTTTTCCGGGTAACTTCAAACATTATTCTCCGGCTTTCATTTATACTGGGAAGCTCATGTCTCCTAAGATACACTACCCAGCACAGGAAACAAAAACAAACTCACTGGCAACTTAGTAACATCAGCTCCTAACAGTAACATTTCAAATCTGAATTAGATAGATTCACACACACACACACTCCCTGCAAAAACTTTCTGTGTTCCATAATCTGGGACGTGTGAATATCCATGGGCTGCTTGACCTTTAGAATGTGTTTGTATAACTGCTCACTCAATTAGAGCAACTCACTCTGACCCAGTCCTGGAATTGTTTTGGACAAAATAATTCATTCAGAGGAAAAGGCTCCTCTAGTTATTCCCAGTTTCTATGAAACCTTTGGTGGTAATTCTTATTGGCAGCAGTGAGTTGTGACATTTATCAGTGAGGTGAGGCTGAGCAGGGTTCCTGACTGATTAACTCAGTCAACAAGCTGCTCATGACTCCAGCCAAGTATTGACTTAGTTGTCGCCCCCCCCCCCCCCCCCCCGCACTCCTTCAGTTAAAGAAAAAAATAAGGAGGCATCCTTTTGTACCATATTTTTATTTTTACCAGTCTACTTGAGGTTGAAAAATGGAGCATAGACAAAATCTTGTTTTTTTAACATTTTTTTCTAATATGGAAGTGTGTCAAATATTTATCCAGGAAAGAAATCCAAAGCTCAATTTAAATGGATTGAAATACATAAAATAAATGGGCAGGTTTTACCTTGCATTATCAGGATCATTTATTTCAACAGCAATGAGCTTTGGTCTTGTAAACAACCTCTCGGTGCTATCGAACGACTTCTGGGAAGAAAAATAAAATCACATTAGGGTCTTTTTTTCCCCATTGTTCAGACCCTCAAGTGCAAACTGTGCTTCATGGTACGAGGTGCTTTCACATCCTTGTTTGTTTGTTTGTTTTAAAGCTAAGAAAATGGAGTCAAGGACAGTGATTTCTTGAATGTTGCTTTATTTTTTCTTTGTTAAAATGAGCAATATCGTTTTAGGTCAAGGATTGCAATGAATTGTTTCTAATTTTCAGTAGCGGTACATTCTGAGTCCTCCAAACAGAAACTGGTTGTGTTCCTGTGGCACTGGAATAAAACAGTGCTTGAAAAAAGCCCCATTTATAAATATATCTCCACTATCCCAACTACGCTTCCTTGTAGGAAACAAGGAACAATTTAGTATTTAACCAAGGTTATTCACACCAAGTTCTTTCCTCCACCTTCATCTCCAGCTTCAAGCAGGAATAAAGAACAATGAAGTATTTCTGCCTGGTTATCAAATTGGGAGACATGCATTAAGGTATTTTACATAAGTTTTGGCCTTGGAATGGTAAATTCACATATCACTGTAGCATAAGGTTCATGGTGAATTTTTCTGCAGTGAGACAGTTAAAACCTCATAGTTACATAATGGGCCTGGTTTTCCTCTTACACCAGTATCAATCAGGAGTGACTCCAGTGTAAAATTATTATTAGTCAGAGTAGAATCAGGTCCAGTGTATTCAGTGTCTATCGCAGGTGCTAATTTCATATTACCATGTCAAATTTAGCATGCATGACTAAAAGTGCTGCAATGTCCTTAGGCCTTTCTGCAAAACTATGCATGAGGATGGCCCATCAGTTATACACTATTTCCCGCAGGATCATTAGGTTAGAGTCCTAGTTAACAAAATTGGGTTTACTGATCAACTCAGACTCTCTTGGCCTTAGACAAGGGAATTTAGATGGGAACACCAGTTGTTTCAATGGGACACATGCATAATAAAAGAGTCAGTATTAGATTTTCTTCTCTTTCTTCCCTTCTTTTCTGGAGTAACATGAACAACAATCCCCCAAGCTTTAGAAAAAAGAGTAAGTATTTCTAGAACTGACATTTTTAAGTATCAGTGAATTAGTGAATCACCCATTATTGGCACTGGCGTGTTATTTCCCTAACTCATAGAATATCAGGGTTGGAAGGGACCTCAGGAGGTCATCTAGTCCAACCCCCTACTTGAAGCAGGACCAATCCCCAGACAGATTTTTGCCCCAGATCCCTAAATGGCCCCCTCAAGGATTGAACTCATAACCCTGGCTTTAGCAGGCCAATGCTCAAACCACTGAGCTCTCCCTCCCCCCATTGCTATGTTTGAGAAGATGATATTTCTAGACATGGCAATTCAGCATGGCAAAGGACATATTATTGGGATGGTAAATCAGAGGTGACAAAACCAAATAAGTGGGTGGATAATCTGGTTACCTTACACTGAACATCACAGAGCTGCAAGATCAGTGGAGCTTTGGTGCGCTCAAGGGTAGCAGTGATACTAACTTCTTATTTTTGTGCATCAAGTATCGGCCAGGATTAACACAAAGGCCATAACTGAGGCCTTTAAAATTCCTGGAACAGAGCCCAAGTTAGAGCTGAGAACCACACAAGAGGCTGGGGGAGGGGCAAAAAGGCTTGGTATCAGTCAAACAGAAGAGGGCTTCTGAGAGATACAAAAATGAGGTCAACTGGCATCTGGAGGGAGACAGGAAGGGGCTTGTGAGATGACAAGAGTGCTTGCAAGCTGGAGTTTACTGGCTTATAACTTCTCTCCAGTGTGACTACAAACCAAGTAAGTTGCAGAAACTCGAATACATTTGAATCAGGACCCTGTCAAACTATACACTTAAACTGAATACTATATAACTATTGTATGTATGTGTGCTTGTATAGACAGAGATAGTATATATATATGAATGTGTAAAACATATGTATATACATATAACCATCTTTTTCTTGTATAAACATCTTACCATGTCCATATGAATAATGCATGAATGCTAAAGAACATGTGGACCTCCACACTCTGGAGGAGAGTGAATTTTCCATCTGTTCTTATAGCAGGTCCTTTAAGAAAAATAAATAAATTAAAACTGCACATTTGAAATATTGTGGTTTCTTTAAACCTAGCTGAGAAAAATGCCATTTTTTATTTCATTTCTCTCCAGTGCATTATGTTGTGACAAGGCAGTCATGTTACATAGCGTAATAGGATGTGACTGATACCAAATGGTGTGTAAAAGATTTGATCTCCTCTCCTAGTACCATAAAGATGCTACAATTTATGCGGCTGGACTTGGGGGTTTTGTCCCTCTTTAAATAGGAGTGAACAAAAGATGCTCAGTTTGATAGTCCTTTAACAGAACTGTGTTTAAAAGCATTGCAAATACCTCGTTTAGACCCACTAATTCAAAAAGTAGATTCACCTTTGAAATATGCACATATTCATATTTCATTTCACAAACTCATTGAGAACAGATTTCTATTAGGACCTATAAAATAGGGTTTTAGACTCCTAATCATGTAATCCTGTTCTACTAGCTGACCACATGGCTGGATATATACTGCACGGTCACTGACCCACTAGCTTGACCCAGTTTGTTTCCGGTGTTGAGAAATAAAAGGGGAGGAGGAGAAAGGAGGACAAGAGGGGGGAGGCTGGATGGAAGGAAATTTGTTTTCACTCACACTTCATTCCTTAGCAAGGTCAACATTCTGCACTCCCTGAATCCTGAGTGTTTGAGAGAGATGCATTGTTTCATGATTATGGCAGAGACACCCACATCCACCATAAATGCATCTGCCAAGATTTATCTCATTCTCTGGTGTAAGTATACTGACTTCAATGGAGTTACACCAGAGACACTTTGGCCTATCAATTTTAATTGGACTGGGTAAACTAGGTCTGAGCAGACAGGTTAATTGGAGGTTCAGATCCTTACAAGGCCCTTTGCAAAAAGAAAAGCACTTTTACAATAAAACAGACTATACTTACTGTAATAAAACAAATAATAAAAACAAAAACAGACTTCAAGAGATTTTATTGGTGGTCTGTACAAGACATCTCTGATGTTCAAAGATCAACACAACCAATTCAAATACATCACAGAGGGCTAAGTGGGAAGAAGGAAGACAGTGTATACACAGAAAAGATAAGGGGCAAGCTCAGGAAAAACCGTGGGAGTTGCGGATCCACAAGAAACAAATTAAAACAAACATTATTCATTTGGGTAACAAGAATGTACAATTAAGTCATAATATTTGCAAAATACTCCCTCAAATTTAAACTGGCCTAAATCCAAACAGTGACAATAACTTTGTGTACATTTCAGCAGTATCAATGGCATGCACTTCCAGTCACAGAGTTAATACAGAGCTCTCAAAGTGAGCAAATAGTGAAAACATGGTTTTTAAGACAGAAAATATCATACTCCCTCAATATAAATCCATGGCATGCCCACATCTTGAATACTGCGTGCAGATGTGGTTGCCCCATCTCAAAAAAGATATACTGGAATTGGAAAAGGTTCAGAAAAGGGCAACAAAAATAATTAGGGGTATGGAACGGATGCCGTATGAGGGGAGATTAATAAGACTGGGATTTTTCAACTTGAAAAAGAGATGACTAAGGGGGGATATAATAGAGGTGTATAAAATCATGACTGGTGTGGAGAAAGTAGATAAGAAGTGTTATTTACTCCTTCTCATAACACAAGAACATGGGGTTATCAAATGAAATTAATAGGCAGCAGGTTTAAAACAAACAAAAGGAAGTATTTTTTCATACAACGCAGTCAACCTGTGGAACTCTTTGCCAGAGGATGTTGTGAAGGCCAACACTATAACAGGATTCAAAAAAGAACTAAATAAGTTCACGGAGGATAGGTCCATCAATGGCTATTAACCAGGATGGGCAGAGATGGTGTACCTAGCCTCTATTTGCCAGAAGCTGGGAATGGGTGATGACGATAGATCACTTGATGATTACCTGTTCTGTTCATTCCCTCTGAAGCACTTGGCATTGGCCACTGTTGGAAGACAGGATACTGGGCTAGATGGACCTTTGGTCTGATCCAGTATGGCCGTTTTTATGTTTTTAATACAATTCCTCTGAAGAACAGAGAGCATATCTAAAGTGTTCAGGTTAATATATGAAATGTGTCAAATTAATATGTTAATAAATCAGTTCTAGAAGCAAGTACTTCAGATGGACACATTCACAAGTGCTTAGGTTTATCATCATGCTTACAAAATTCTAGAAAGGGTGCTAGAAAATCTGGTCTTTCCTTCAGTAAAACCTTGGAGTTGGACTTTAGGAAGTCATTCAAAATCCCTCATTCTATTCCATAGTCAAAACTATGTAGTCTGAATGTGATATATTATAACAGACCTACACAATACATCATGCTGCTTCAGGAGGATGGGAGTTACTAAACTGGAACAAACCAAAGGTCCCACTAATACTATATCCTATCTCTAATACAGCCTAGAGCTGATGTTTCAGAGGAAGGTAAATTAAACTATAACCCACACTTCAAAATGCAAGCAGTTCAGCAGGTGAATAGTTACAAATCCAGCAGAGCTGCAAGGAAGGGGGCTATGTAAGTAATATTAACAGGCCAAATTTTCAGAGCTGTACATGCACACACAGTTTAGGGCCTCAATCCTTTGGACAAAAGCACTGTTTTCTGCTCCCACGCTCATCCAGTTACATTAGCTGAAAATGTTCCAGTGTCAGGCAGGAATCATCCAGAACACAGTGACACATTGGCATGCCCCTTCCCCCACACACTTCACCTTGGTGACCCTGACCCAGGTCAGGTGTCTGGGACCAGGAAATCAAGTTTAATTGTCTCTCACCAGCTCTCCTGTTATCACATCTATCCATGCTAGTATGTATTATTATTCATTTGGTGCCCAAGCAGTAAGTGGGCTTCACAGAGCAGTAAAGTGGACAGAGTCCCAGCACTGAACCCATTACAGTAGCCATAACACAATAAGTGTTAGTTACACTGAACAGTTGAGAAAAAAGGAAGAGGTTTATATAAGCTCCCTTGGTTAGGCATGTACATGCTTTAATACATTACACGTAGCCCTGATCTATACTACCAACTAATGCTGGTATAACTGCATCACTCAGGGTCATGGAAAATCCACACCCCTGCGCGACGTAGTTATACCAACCTAAACTCCGGTGTAGACAGCGTTATGTTAACGGAAGGGCTTCTCTCAGCCATATAGCTACCGCCTCTCAGGGAGGTGGAGTACCTGCACCAGAAGCTCTCCCTTCAGCGTAAGTAACGTCTTCACTAAGCGCTACACTTAGGCTTGGTCTACACTTACCCCCCAAGTCGAAGTAAGGTACGCAAATTCAGCTACGTGAATAACGTAGCTGAATTCGACATACCTTACTTCGAACTTACCGCGGTTCAGACGCGGTCCACACGCGGCAGGCAGGCTCCCCGTCGACTCCGCGGTACTCCTCTCGTTGAGCTGGAGTACCGCAGTCGACGGGGATCACTTCGTGGTTCGATTTATCGCGTCCAGACCAAACGTGATAAATCGAACCAGGAAGTTCGATCCCCAGCCGCCGAACTAGCGCGGCAGTGTAGACCAGCCCTTAGTGTTGTAAGTGTGGACAAACCCATACTGTCTCCCCCTCTCTGTCTGTGAGTTTGTTCTAGGGTTTCATTTTGGACAGTGACAAATGGAAGGCTGTTGGAAAGCTGCTTTTAGCATGCTTTGTAGATTCCAGTTCATGGCAGGGTCAAACAGGCTTGAGCTTTTCTAATTTTTTTGGTTAAAGATTAACTAAAGGGCAATTGTGTACCTATTTGGTAGCTGTGTATTTATTTGGAATATTAATGGAGTCTTAAAACAGGAATAATAGAGGATTTCTTCATTCAAAGATAATAAAACTTAGCTATTCAATATTCATACCTCTTTACCAGCCAGAATTATATAGTGGGACCTTGACTGATTGTAAAGCATGTAACTTGAACACAAATAGCATTATCAAAATGGGACTCTAGCACCAGACTCTTGAAGAGGACTATCAGGTTAATATGTATATACTGGAAAGGGAGAAAAGATTATATTGCAGCATTTCCCATACATTATAATGCATGAGCTCAATTCAATTAAAATTATTTCACAGCTTCCTAAGTGCAAAAAAAGGCATCAAAGGCCACTGAAGCCATGAAAACTGGCTTCACGTCTGGCTGGTTGGTTCAGCAAGAAATCAATAGGCCCACAGAAAAACTTCCAAAAATGATTTGTATGGGATGCCTAGAATCCAAAAGTTGCAGTGCCCTCTAGGAAGTGAAAAACACAGCCGTACAAATTAAGAGTTGGGGAACTGCGTGGGAAAAATTAGAGCCAGTCTGAACCTTCATCTGTTCCTCAAACTCTGTTTGAACCAATTTCAGAGTCAGACCTACTTGCATAAGGCACTGCTACTGCTGGAGCTCCCTCCCTTTCTCTCCGTGAGGGCCCAGCTGGCCCCCCTTTCATTCTTCTAATGTGTAGGTCCCTCCCTCAGGCCCAGCCTGTTTTCTGAATTCTTTCAGTAGGACTTGGCTTCGTTCCTGCCAGGAGGTCTGTCTGTAAACAACACAAATGAAAACAAAATAACCAACCTTCCCTTCCTCCCCCAAAAACAAACAAAAAACCATCAACCTGTATGTTCTCTTATATAATTATTTCCATTCAACTTCCCAAATTATGTGTCTGTCAATAGTCTCATGGCCTCCCGGGGCATTCTTTCCTTTTATTCATTTCTTTGTGTTATTTCCTATATAAAGTCCTTCCTGCCCCTGTTAACTAACCATTTTTAAACACACAAACTAGAGATTTGCCTCTGTCTGACTTATGAACTCAAACACAGATCTATAATGTAGAGAACTTCCCATGCCAATGGAAGGAATGGATGTGTCCTTTAGTCACCTGGAAAGAACTTGCCACTGGTCAGGGCAAAAATAGAAGAATGACTACAGAGAAACTACACCTTTAAGGACAATTGGGAGAATAACCTTATGGAACAACAGACAAATATCTGTATTACAGTACTTGTGGGGAGATCAGGATGCTTTCAGGTTCAAAGACTACTATGCCTGAATGTATGTGGGGGAAGGTGGGCTTGAGAATTTTCCATCAACAGTATTTTTTGATGAAAAATTGGGTTTTCAACAAAATGAATTTTTGTGTGTGGAAATTGTCCATTTTCCACGGAAAAAGTCAAAACTATCCTCAGAAATGGCCCCCAGTTTCCAACCAGCTCTAGTATGCTAAGCCACCCCATCCAGTCCAAAGAATCATATTCAAAATCGCACGGACCTGAGTCTGTGTTCACTGGCAGTAATATAAATGAGGAGTAAACTCTCTCAAGATAGTGGAGTAAAACTGGTGTTAAGAGAAGAATCAGGTTGTTAGACTCCTTGGATCTATAGGTTCAAATCTCAGCAAGATATGCTCAGCCATTTATTCTTCTGAGTTGGGTAATAAAAGGAGTCCCACATAGCTTGCTGCAGTTTGTTCTTTCAGATGAGAGCTCAGTGCCTAGGCCTTGCTGTCGGTTCTGGGTGGATGTTAAAAAATTCCATTGCACTTTTCATAAAACTAAGGTTTTACCCTGGTGCCTTCCCTCTTCCCACTTTGTTGTACTACAGTGTATGCCACCCTCCTGCCCCTAAGGTGTCTGCATTTTAATAGTAAGCATACAGCTTGCAAAGTGCTTTGGGATCCTCTGGGATGGAGGCTGTTATCTAACAGTAAAATATTATTACAACATGTATACTAAAAATCTCCCAAAAATGTAGACTGAAGGAAAAATGGACATTTTTATGTGCTTGTATGAGTGAGTGAATGCTTATTGACGTGGCTACAGGAGAGATGTTAAATGTATTTCACCTAGTTGGTAGGATGTCACAAGCTGTGTTACTCAGTTGCCCAAGTTTCTCTCACTGTTGAATCCGGTGTGAGCCAGGTTGTCATTTATAATGTTTAGTATGTTTCCTGTAAACATGCAGGAAATATTTGTTTGAAGTTCTGAAGAAAACAGCATTGATGTTCACAGAGAAACGACAAACTACTTGATGAAAGAAATAATTTTCAAGCAAGAGTCCAATGGGAGAAAGAGAGCCTGTTTATTTAAAACAAAGATCAAAGCAACTTTCTTATGAACTGATGCTAAATACTTAGTTCTTGACTGACTAATAAAGGTGACTCTAGACTGCTTTAAAAAAAGGAGACAAATCACTAGTAAGGCCACATATTATTTTTATTATTTGTATTACCATTGTGTCTAGGGCCTCAGCTGCTCTGGGTCTCATAATGGTAGTTGCTGCACAAACTCTTAATAAGGACAGTTCCTGTCCCAAAGAGTTTATAATGTGGACATACAAAAGGTGAGAGAGAAAATACATACGGATTAGATTAGTATGAATTTTCCTTGTAATTTCCAGAAACATATTGCATTAAATGATTATTAGTAAGTCAATCTAGACTAAATTTCAGTGGAATTACATAGTCAGCTACATGCATGGCGGGAGCATTGACTATTCACATCCAGTGAATGTCAAATTCAATGATAATAGTACATTTAAAAAAATGCAAACTTTACCCAATTTCCTGCAGAATTTTGTGCCACTCTTTACCTGAAATAGACGGTAGTTCTATCCCTCCAACCCAGTGGAATTCAGTCCTTCAGCAGGAGACCAGACCCATCTATGGAGCAACCCTATGCCCCTGCATTGGCTTCCGGATAATGCAGATTGATTGGAACAACACTGAAATGGCTTTCTCACCTGGCAGTGCTCTCAAGCAACTGTCCGTAAAGTTGAGTTCTCAGGCTTAGACAAGCACTATGCAAAAGTTAATGGAGTCAAGTTTTCACCAGTTTTCTTGGACTCGGGAGGGAGAAGGTGAGGCAAGAAGGGGAATAGTGTGCATCCCTGTATGCCCACCCTCTCCCACCCATTCCCTAGCCACAGATCCCCATCAGTGAGAGGCCTCTCAGTTCCAGAGGGACAGTGGCCTTGATGCTGCTGAACCCTCCCCTCCATTTGAGAGGGGGAGATAAACACACAGTGACCTCAGTTATGTTGATAATATTGGGGGAATGTTTGGGTAATGAATTCTCCAAAACTGAGTGTAATCCACACTTTCTATTCTATTCTATATAGATTCCTATACCACTCTCAGCACTGTAGTATCTGAGCACATTTCAATAGTGCATTGAGCAACGGTCCCTGGCTAACATCTGTGACACATGGTTCATTCTTTCTGTCACTTGAATTGCTCTCCTCCAGAGCAAGATACAAAGAATAAGGGTGAGCGGGGAGTGGTTAGAGGGGAGTTAGTACGTGAAAAATTTATTTTTGCTCAAAATGAGCCACATACCTCTCTGAAAAGGATGTCATTTGCTTTTTACACTGTTACACACTCACACATTTTGAAATTCAGGACAATTCCTTGAAGACAGAGTCACCACACTTACACTTTTTACACTGTTGTGCAAAGAAAATGTGTTTTTTTAAACTCCAATTTATAATGAAAAAATATAAGAATTATGGTTTTAGACTGTAAGGATTAATCTCTCTCACTATGAGCTGATAACATGTAAGCTACATTAGCAAAGTATGATATCTCAAATTAAACAAAACATCATCAGCTTTTTAGATCTACAACATGGGGAAATAAATGAGAGAGGGGAAAAAAGGCCTCTTAGGTTTTGTAGTCATCTCCCTCTCAGGACAAGAATGTTCCCTATTGGATAATCACTAATATTTTGTGCAGTTTGGTTTTAAAAGTCCCGAGCAATGGGGATTCCATCTCTTCCCTTGGGAGATCAGCCCACAGTCTCATTGATGTCAGAATGTTTTTTTCTGATATTCATCCAAGTTTTTCCATTCTTTAATTTTATTTAATGTAGTCTAGGTATTATTACTATTTCTGGTACTGGGCCTGAAGGCTTATCGAAATATACTTATTAGAGTTGATCACAACATTTTTACATGAAATTATTTTTGTCATGAAAACCAAAATGTTTCATGGAAACATGAATTTGAACAATATTTTTAACTGAAAGGTTTCTGAAGTCCTCAGTGGACTCTGGTCAATTGTTAAGAGAAAGACTCAAAACCTGACCTTACAGTGCAGCATTATACAACAGTGAAATTAGCAATACAGGAGTCTGTACTGGAACCAGTTCTGTTCAACATATTCATAAATGATCTGGAAAAAAGGGTAAACAGTGAGGTGGCAAAATTTGCAGATGATACAAAACTACTCAAGAAAGCTAAGTCCAAAGCAGACTGTGAAGACTTACAAAGGGATCTCACAAAACTGTGTGACTGGGCAACAAAATGACAGATGAAATTCAATGTTTATAAATGCAAAGTAAAGTAATGCACATGGGAAAACATAATCCCAAGTATACATACAAAATGATGGGGTCTAAATTAGCTGTTACCACTCAAGAAAGAGATTTTGAAGCCGTGGATAGTTCTCTGAAAACATCCACTCAATGTGCAGCGGCAGTCAAAAAAGTGAACTGAATGTTGGGAATCCTTAAGAAAGGGATAGATAATAAGACAGAAAATATCATATTGCCTCTATATAAATCCATGGTACGTCCACATCTTGAATACTGCAGATGTGGTCGCCCCATCTCAAAAAAAGATACATTGGAATTGGAAAAGGGCAACAAATATAACTAGGAGTATGGAACGGCTGCTATATGAGGGGAAATTAACAAGATTGGGATTTTTCAATTTGAAAAAGAGATGACTAAGGAGAGATCTGATAGAGGTAAAATCATGACTGGTGTGGAGAAAGTAAATAAGGAAGTGTTATTTACTCCTTCTCATAACACAAAAACTAGAGGTCCCCAAATGAAATTAATAGGCATCAGATTTAAAACAAACAAAAGGAAATATTTTTTCACACAACGCACAGTCAACCTGTGGAACTCCTTGCCAGAGAATGTTGTGAAGGCCAAGACTATAACAGGGTTCAAAAGAGAACTGGATAGGTCCATCAATGGCTATTAGTCAGGATGAACATGGATGGTGTCCCTAGCCTGTGTTTGCCAGAGGCTGGCAATGGGTGACAGGGGATGGATCACTTAATGATGACCTGTTCTGTTCATTCCCTCTGGGACACCTGGCATTGGCCATTGTTGGAAGACAGGATACTGGGCTAGATAGACCTTTGGTCTGACCCAGTGTGGCTGATCTTATGTTATTATGCAATTTCTTAATATATAAAGACTATTCATCATGATAGCTAGGAAATTTTTCAGCAAAATGTTGCAAATTCTATTGTACTTGGGGAAATAAACCAATATATAAGAATCTAGTCAATGAAAGTCTTTCTGTAGAGAAACACCCTTGTTTTAGGCTTTGTCTACACTAGCACTTTTGTCGGTAAACTTTTCTTGGTCAGAGGTGTGAAAAAACACCACCCAACCGACAAACGCATCACTGTAGACAGCAATATGCTGGTGGGAGATGCTCTCCTGCCGACATAGCTACTGCTGCTCATCGGGGTGGTTTAATTATGCTGGTGGGAGAGCTCTTTCCTGCCAGCATCGAGCGGCTACACTGGAGATCTTACAGAAGCACAGCTACAGCGGTAAAGCTGTGCAGCTGTAAGGTCTGTAGTGTACAGGGCCGGCTCCAGGCACCAGCCGAGCAAGCTCATGCTTGGGGCGGCAGATTTCAAAGGGCGGCATTCCATCTAATGTTTTTTTTTTTTTTTTTTGGTTTTGTTTTGTGCTTCACCGCTTTGGCTGCCCCTGCAGGTGTTTTCTTTTTGGTTTACTGCTCCCGCCGCCCCGTAGGGGGCGGAGGAGGGGAGCGCCCTGCATCAAGCCCGGTAGGGCAGCCCGCGTCCTTCCCTGCCTGCCAAACGGAGCAGCGCGGAGCCCTCCCGGCAGGCGGTGGAGCAGGAGGGGCCGCGTGGCAAGCGCCCCGCTTAAGGAAGCCCTGGCCGCCCCCCTTGTCTCCCCCCCCCGCTAGCCGGGGTGCGCACTCCGCTGCCCGGGGTCTGCAGGGCCGGGAGTCCCCCTGCACCCACGCTCCCACCGCCCCACAGGTATTTTTTGTTTGTTTTTATTTTTTCTTTCCTTCGCCGCTCCAGCAGGCGGGCCAGTTTGTCGTCCCCCCCTTCACCGCTCCGGCTGGGGGCAGGTTTGTTTTCCTCCTCCCCTCCCCCGCACCCTTGCTGCTCCGGCCGGCCGGGCGTTTTTTGCTTTGGGCGGCAAAAAAGCCAGAGCTGGCCCTGGTAGTGTATTCATAGCCTTAGCATTGATTCTTGCCCTCTTTGGCTAGCAGTGTTAATGAGCACCTCTTTCCAAATAGATGGTTTCTTCTTTTATCCGTCAAGCAAATACTCCAAGAGACTTGGGGTTTGAAGGTGAGAAATGAAGTACGATCAGATACAGGCCTGGGTGAGTGGTTCAATGTTGTGACTAGAGTTAGACAAGGGTGTGTGTTATCACCAATCCTCTTTGCATTAGCAATAGATTGAATGATGAAGCAGGCAGCAAAAGGCCTTGTGGACAGTGTAAATTGGGTTAGTTATATGACCTTGACATTGCTTTACTAAGTATGATGTGGAATGGAATGATTGCCCTTTCATCAGAGATAGAACAGGAAACAGTAAAAATTAGATTAAAAGTAAATGCAGAGAAAACTAAGATTATGAAGGTAGGAAACTAAATAACAGGTGCAAAGGTGTACATGGATGGTAAAGAAATTAACTAAGAAGAAGGGTTCTGCTATCTGGGGAGTGAGATGAGATTTGAAGGTGGCTGCAATAAAAATATTCGTACAGGGTTAGGAAAAGCAAACACCACTTTTGGAAGGATGAAAAACATCTGGTCAAACAGAAGTTTCCACATCAAACTAAAGGTCAGATGCTACCATGCGATTATACTGACAATGCTACCTCAGCCTCTGTCTGAGGCAGAGACTTGGCTGTTGACAGTGACTAACAAAAAGAGATTGGAGGCATCCCATCACATATGGTTGAGGAAGATACTACATATTTAAATGGAAAGACAAAATAACAAAAGCTGATAGAGCAGGACATGTTAGAAAATATCACCAAAGAAAGAAGTCTCAGGTGACTGGGACATGTGCACCATATAGAAGGTGGGAGACATACTAAGCAAGCATGAGTGTGGTAAGAGAAAGAGAGGAAGGCCATGTAAAAACTGGCAGAAGACAGTGACAGAGAATATTGAATGTGCTGGCATCACCTGAAAAGAAGTATCACAACTAGCTAGCAACTGTAATCAGTGGAGGAAGTGGACTGCCTGACGTGTCAGCACCACAGGAGGAACTAAGGTCTAAGGTGAGGATCATGGTAAGTACTGTGAAAAGTAGTACATTGTTATGGATTTTCATAGTATCTTTTGCAAACCTTTATACATACAGTTCTATGTATGTATAAAGAAACATTTCACTTTATCCACCACCGAAGTGCAGTTACTTCTAGCCTGGGCTTTGGAAATCATAACTGTGCCATCCACAAGACATGCAGCTGAAGAAATGAGATTTTTACCCACGAAAGCTTATGCCCAAATAAATCTGTTAGTCTTTAAGGTGCCACCAGACTCCTTGTTGTTTTTGTAGATACAGACTAACACGGCTACCCCCTGATACTTGATCCACAAGACATGGCAGTTGTGAGGACAGGAACTGGAGAAGATATGAAATCCAGTTAAAGTAACAGAGAAAATTAAGTTAAGCAGAATGTAATGCTATAATGTTGGTTGGATCCCAGGTCTATGAGATCGCTAATGGTAATTTGATATTCAATCAAAAAGATATAATAATCTTGATGATTTCCCAGCTGAAGTAGCTTGATGTGGTATATGAAAGACCCTGAGTAGCACGCCCGATATGAATTTTACCCTTTGTATAAATATTCATTATTTTAATGCAAAGACACTGATTTGCAGAAGGGCCTCAATTCAGGGCTGAGAATATAAGTGCTGTATAATGTGCCTGTAAAATTTCAGCCACAATTATTTGCAAGTCTAAAATCAGAGACCAAGTTGTGAACATTTTAAAAATCAGGGCCATGGTGTTCTTTAGGTATGTGTCTTAAAGATATATCTTTATAGCCTTCTGAAATATCCGTAATGTTGTTTACAGTTGTTATCCCTACAAAGGAATGAGTTAATTGACAACTATATGCAAATTTTCAGAGTCCGTTGAATAACTGGCCAATTAACTCATTCACAAACTGTTACTACAAACAAGTGGACATGTTAAGAACTGCTGGTGGACATTAAAATGAAGGGAAGGGTGAGAAAGAACCAGCAGTGATCTGAAACTGAAAGTAAAAGGAAATTATCATTTTAGTCCATGCTGGGGTCAGGGAATGTGGCATCGGTACTCTGTCTATCAATACATAAAAGGGGGGAAGGATGATTGCTGGGACTGTGGTGCTGTGGGTCAAAAACAATGCACAGTGATTTTTCTGCCATCCATGTTCAGTGGGTAACATTCTTACTTTGCGAACTGATTTTCCACTCAGCAGGATTCTTCATGATAATAGCCTGGTTTGTGTGTGTGGTTTTAACAGACTTTTACAATATGTTATATTATCTCTTTCTGTATTACTGCCAAGACTAAATATTCTTTTATTTAAGATGACCTGAACTGAATCTAGGAACTGTTAAAATGGACAGTCACTGACAAAGGCTTCAGACAAAAGAAATGATACTGATTCTAAGGGTGGTAGGTCCAGGAATATGCCCACAGAATATCAGGTCTAGAAAACTCTTGGAAGAGGTTGCCATCTCCCTCCCCAAACAGTACCAAAGAAGAGTATGAGGAGAAAGAAATGACCTTAATGGTCTTAACCACAATAACACCAAAAACTCTTCCTCACTCATCCTACTCCCCAGTGCATTTAAGCTTAGGGCCTATGTTTTTCTCACTATGGCCTGGTCCACACTACCCCCCCACTTCGGACTAAGGTACGCAAATTCAGCTACGTTAATAACGTAGCTGAATTCGAAGTACCTTAGTCCGAACTTACCGTGGGTCCAGATGCGGCAGGAAGGCTCCCCCGTCGATGCCGCGTACTCCTCTCGCTGAGCTGGAGTACTGGCGTTGACGGCGAGCACTTCCGGGATCGATCCGGGATCGATTTATCGCGTCTAGACAAGACACGATAAATCGATCCCAGAACATCGATTGCCTGCCGTCAGACCCGGAGGTAAGTGTAGACGTACCCTTAGTGATGGTGTGACAAGAAAAGAGTAACCCTGACTTGTCTATAGTTAGCAGGTGCAGGTGAAATAAACTTGAAAATATGTGAGATTCTCTAAATAGGAAACAATTTCCGCAGCACAGAAAAATGTTAATAGCCACCAGAAACCTTGTGACTTGATAAATAGAACAGCAGACCAGATAAGAAGAAGAAAAGAGTTTCCATTTTAGGGGAAAAAAATCTTATCAACCACCCACCATGTGCTATAATTTAAAAGCTTTTGAGCGGAGAATATCTCTTTACTGCTAACAGGTTTAATATGTTGCAGCATAGAGACCCAAACCCCTTGATTTGTGGCAGATGAATCAGCAGAGAAACAGTGCACAAGGCAGTGCAACCCTTACATCAACATATATTGTTCTGGGATCCCCAAAGTCATCCTGTAGAGGCAAAGTAAAAAAGGGTTTAACTAAGGAACTGGAGGGTTGGAAAAAAGAAAAGGGAAGCTTAATATCATGAGTTTAACCCTGGGAATATCATAGGGAAAGGGATGTAAAAAAGAAGAACATGGCCTTCTTCACCTTCATTGATTTTGTTGAGGCTTTTGATTCAGCATGTCAAATTTAGCCATTTCAGTGGCAGGGGATTTCTTAAGACATCTGTGTAGTGGATTCTGCCGATGCACTTCAGTTAGAAAGTGACAGTTACAGCTGGAGAAGAGCTCATGACTTAATATTACACATGTATAACATTTTTCCCCATTTTTTTTGAAAGGGAGAGAATTTAAGCCCTAACACAAAACAGGATTGTGTAAGTACCCACAGTGCAGATGCCTACAGTCATACCATCTTGGGATGTGATCATGTTAGATATAATCAGCAAAGCTGGTTAGTTAGGCTGATTCAGTATTTGGACAGGACAGCCCCCAGAAATGTCCAGATTCTTCAGGAAGAAATGTAGGTCCAACTCTTCCCCTTGAATCAGTACTAAACTAAAGATATAGATTGATGTGTTACCCTATAAGGTAAGATGTAAAACAGAGGTCCTGACTCCCGGCAATCATTAAAGACCCCATGGCAACTGTAGGGACATTCACCTTAGAATCTTGTCCACATTCTAAATTGGGTAATTACCTTCTGGTTGGTTTTTTGGTTAGAGCGCTAACCTAGCACTTGGGAGATCTGGGTTTAAGTCCCTGATCTTCTGCAGTCTTCCTGTGTAATCTAGAGCAAATCATGTAATCTCTCTTTGCTTCAATTCCTCATCTGTAAATGGGATGATAATACCTCCCTACCTTACTGGGCTGTTCTGAGGAGAAATGCATTCAAGATTGTGAGGTGCTCTGATGCTACACCTAAAATATATAGATTGCCTCTGCAGTTTCAATTGGACATGATATTCACTTCCAGTTCTTGCCCAAACAGTTGCGTAGGATTTCTGTGTTTTCCTTATTCTAATAAAGCTTTTTGTTCAGTTTTAGAAGCAAGCAGCACTGTGATTCTTTATCATTGTCACAGAAAAGGGTGTTTCTGCATATCAGAGGTATTGAAATGATTCCCACACAAATATTTAATGAACCTGCTGGCTCATTACTAGGCAACGTCTTGAACCTCCAGTCCAACATCCAGCCAGAAGAGGGTTCCACAACCCTCAACAAGCAAGGGACGTATAACCAAAGAGAACAGGCCACAAGCACCTTCTGGAAGTGGAAAGAAAGCCTAGGCTAGGCAGCAGCCTAAGAACTGGGACTGCAAGGTTGAGAATTGGGCCAAGATTCATTCTGTTGTTGGCAGGAGAACAGCAGTAGCTGTATGTGGGAGACTGGAGAACAGCAGTTTGCAGGCAGCAAGATGATAAGGAGGGATAACACCAAGACTCTATTACCCCCCATAGGCCTGAATTAAGAAATATTAGTTTATCTTTTGTTTGTAACCAGGGGTTGAATTGGGTGATACTCCTGTAAGCTCCTCCCACAAGATAAGCTCCATCTACAAGAGTTGCCCAAATGAGTCACCACTCACAGTGGCTTGTGCAGATATTCAACATATGATTGTGTGCACCATTTGATCCTCTAGGCTTTGTGCTCACCTTTTGTGAGGCTTCAATATGCCCATAGTCTCTGTTAGATCACATGGGCTTGGCTCCTTCTTGATTGGGGGTGGGGAAGGTGAAATAAGCAGTGTCATCTCACAAACGCCACCCACCTGTGGTACCAAATGAGACCACTCACAGTTATTCATGCAGATCTGGGAACCTCCCTCTCTTTTCTTACATGAAAAATAAAATCCTTCACAGTGTTGCTTTTTCTTGTGATTTTCTCATGAGGCTTGGAATATCTGGTGTTTTTCTTGAATCCCCAGCTGCAGGAATCAAGAGATGCAAGAGAATCTCAGCTTTAGTGTTAAAAAGGTAAGTTTCTAAAGATTGTAGTCTTCACTGTTATAGAGCAAAGCTTGAAAATGTGAAGGGAAGTGAACTTTAAAGCCTCAAAATACACAAGGCAAAGAAAGAACCACATTTGTCAGTGGTGGTTTTAATTTTTAAACCAGTATTATGATGGAAGGAGGGCTGACTCATGATTTTTTAAAGCTTTAAGTTAGCAATACTGATGCTGATTTTTAAATTATCACTGGACATCTGAGTTAACACCTATTGAGATGAATGGGACAATTCACACCTCTTAGAGCTACTGTTCCAGGCTCTCTGTATGCTCAAATAGACATCTCTAAATCAATTACATTCAATTCATATTTTCTTTGCATCCATACCAACTAGAGATATACTGTCTCTTTTTTTTTAATGCAAGCTGATATTCTAGAGAACAAGACAGTTATTTCAGACATATTGTCTGTCTTTTGTATGGTCATCTACAAATTATTTCTGAGTCCTTTAAAGCCATTGCACTTAGGATATTTGCATTTTTAATTTCAGAAGCCCCAATAAAGGAATTCTGAGTTACTTGAGGTATGTAAGCATTTTGGTGAATCCACAGAGGGTTTAAATCTGAAGAGTCTAGTGCTTGTTACACAGAGTTTTCCCAAGCTCAAGATACATGACACATGGTACCAGACATCAGATAGGATGGGTGTCCCACAACCCTCACAGTGACTGACACCTGGCAGCAGGGTCAATTACAATAGTATACATATATTTAAAATCCCTTTGGGATCCTTTGAAATGACATGTAGCATATAAATGCAAAATATAATGATTACATATTACACCAGGAGCACTTTGAGGCATTGTTGAATGCCCAGTACTTTCCAAGAAAAATAGCTTGGCAGTTCAGCCATGAGACTGTTACTGCCTATGGAGTGGGGTAAATTAGGCAGCTCCTCTGCTACACCATTCTATGCTGAAGAGTTTATTTCATGCCAAAAAATGTGTAAAAAGTCATAGGAAAAAAATAGACCTCAAAACTCATCAAAAAAAATGTGTATCATACCCTATACTTGGGGTTGGGAATGATCTCTAGCCAAACACTCCAACCACTAAGAAGCCTCTCTCTCACACCCCAAATTCCTTTTGCCCCTGTTTCAAACCTCCCAGATGGAGGCTTTCATAAATGTAGGTTCAAACAGCCCACAGATGAACTAAGCCATCCAATTACTCCACTCCAGTTAGGCCCAACAAGATCTCTTATAAAACTAAACGGAGTGGTTCTCTTGCTGTCTCTGCTTCATTACTGGTTGCTGAACCAGGCTGAATTTATGGAAGGGCTATTTTTGGGTCTGTATTAGAATATGCTGGGGTTTTAGATTTTGAGTTCCTCATTTTCTCTATCTCTATCTGTCAGTTGGCGTGATTTGACTGTTCATGTTTAGAATGTTAAAGAGAAGAAATGTGCTATCAGTAGTTAGAGAGAGCAATTGCAGTGATTGTGTTAGATGCTATTTGATCTGGAATCTTCTGTGTGATCTTTTGGTTAAGCACATTAGAAACCATAGTCAACAACTTAAATAGGGCTAAATGCTATGCTGAGGAGCAGGCAGTATAGCTTAGGAGGGTGGGGTGTAGTGTAGACAATTTATTTATCTGCTCCCAGGACTGTGGTCAGCTGTGTATGAGACTAGTCCCAGCATAATTTAGGTTAGCTTGGAAGTTGCTCTAAGTTACACCTACCCCCGATGGGCTCTAGATTCTATAAAGCAGAAAGAGATTGCTGTAGTGTAGAAACCCCAGGACAACCCCCATTCTACTTGTTCATACACTCTACACTAACAGTATGAAGCATGTGTGAATTTATGGGGGGGGGGCACTATATCCCTATGCTGGGTCCAGTTACACATGTGGTGCAGCACAAAGGCATCACAATGCAGCACAGAATCTGCGCCATAGCTCTCTTTGCCTTTCTGACTGGCTGGCAAAACAACAACATGTTGCCATTGATACACTATGTTTACATCACCATATTCTAAGTGGTAAATCAAACAAGACACAGATCAAGATTCTCCTGCCACAGTCATGCAGCAAATCTTAGGCTCAATTCTAAATAACACGAAGCCCTTTTGATACTACTTTGCCAACCTGAAGGGGGGAATAGAGCCCTGAGACTATCCCTTGCATAGTGGGCCACCCCTGCCAGCATTGGGCTGCTGGAGCAGGCCCATCCCAGTTCTGCTCCCAGCCTCCACTGGAGGCTGTTGGGTCAAGAGAAGTGGCTGGAGGCCAGAACCAAAAGCAGAGTGGGGTACAGCCAAATCACATTGTTCTGTCTATTCTCTGCTTCCCAGGGCTCACAGGAATCAGAATGTAAATTAGAGCTATTCTGAGGCTTCACTAATTAATGCTGGTGGCTTGGAAGGACACTGATACCCCAGAACACAGGGAGTACAAAGAGGGCTCTATGTCACCTAGGGTGACCAGATGTCCCGATTTTATAGGGACAGTCCCGATATTTGAGGCTTTTTCTTATATAGGTTTCTATTACCCCCCACCCCCGTCCCGATTTTTCACAGTTGCTGTCTGGTCACCCTACACCTAACCCATGTGCAAGAATAAAGGATATGACAGGGCCCTTGTCTCTGATATTTGGCTTTCCCTACTGTCACGGAGTGTGGGGAAATCAGGGCCCTGCACCCCCACTTCCTGCAATTCACCGTGACTCTCAGCCAGCCAGTAAAATGGAAGGTTTATTGGATGACAGGAACACAGTCCCAAACAGAGCTTGTAGGTACAACCAGGACCCCTCAGTCAAGTCCTTTTGGGGGGCGGGGAGCTTAGATCCCAGTCCAGGGGCTCTCTCCATTTCCCCAGCCAGCTCCAAACTGAAACCCTCTCCAGCCGTCTCACACCCCTTCCCCTTGGTTCTTCCTCCAGCCTTTGTCTAGTTTCCCGGGCAGAAGGTGTCACTTGGCCCCAACCCCCCTCCTGGGCTCTCATGTTACATGCTCAGATATCTTCCCTCAAGGAAAGTCTCCCATCCCACCCAGAGTCCCAGTAAAACTCCCCTGCAACATTCCCAGGTCAATACTCCCCACTCCCTGCTGCATCACACCTACTTGTGCAGAAGTCCCTTGATCCATGTGACTTGTTTGTATGTAGGGAGAACAGAATTTCAGAATCAAGTTCTAAAGAATTTTGCCCATGGGCAGGAAAATATGCATGTTTAAATTTAATGTGAAGAATGCTTACATGCTTTACTGACCAAACATTTTGAAACTACTAAAATTTCCTTTTAATTTCTGTAATTTAATGAAGAATTTTTATAGGAAAGCTTGAATGGAAATGCAATAAAGAACAAGGTGCTGCTATACATGCTGTTTCAGATCTGACTAGCTGGGGAGATTAATGTACACGCCTGCGGCTCGTGTATTACTCTCCCCAGCTAGCCAGAAATGAAACGTCACATGCAGCAACTTATATTTTATTGCTTTTAATTTGTAGCCTATCTTTGGAGAGGACAGAGAATCAATGTCATTCTATTAGGCTCTACCTTTTGTTTTATGAGTGTGATCCCTGACCAGTCTAGTCTTTGATGAAACACTTCATGTTAATAGTTAGTCACCAGATGAGTACAGTTCTGTCTCCAGAGTCTAGGGGATTAATGCCATAGAGAGAGTAATTAAAAGTTATAGATAGATTTTTTTTTTTAACCCATACAGAAAAGAAAATGTTGAAGTGCTAGAATGTTCAATAAAGAATAAAACATAAAAACTAATAAAATAGAGCCTCCTCCTCCAATAAATCTGCAATTAGTGGTTGGCCAGAGATCTGAACTGTGATGAACCAACCCCCTCCAAACTCATGGCTTTATGGTTGTTTTGCCAGTAAGTTCATGAAGGATGGAAAAAGTACATAGAGCAAGCTGCTGCAGAGAGGGAGAGAGAGAAATCAAACTCTTCCAAGCATGAGAGCTGGCAGAGCTGCTGAGATCACAGGGCAGTAATCTGCACATGATTGCCATGTTGTGATTAGAGCTGGAACATGATTATTTATTAAGTGTGGGGGTTGTTTACAAGAAGGGTTAGGGCACCAGTAACTGAGGCAGGAAGATTAGGAAAGAATCGGGATGGAACCCTAGGAGGACGCTTGTGAATGTTTTTATTTCCGAGGAGCAGCAGAGATGCCAAGGGGAAGAAAAATGAAAGGGAGGGCATGGAGGGGAATGAAATGAAAAAAACAAATGGAGGGTGTGCCAAAGCAGGACTTATATATAGGGGCTTTTTCTTTTTTCCTTGGGCATCAGAGAGAATGAAATGATATTCTCCCTATGCTCATGAGCTTGGCAAACTTTATTAATTTTTTGTAAGAGCAGGCTTGCTTGCCAGATAGATTTTACCAAGCTTTCACAGCTCTTGTCTAAACTACTCTGGGCAACAGAAAATCATACATTAAGCCAAAGTAATAATGATATCAATCACAAATTAGGCTCAGACTGAAGACTCTTTGCTAGAAGAATTGTGATGCTGATAAGTAATAGGGTTTCTGTTTTCATGTGTGCATCATTAATTTGCAATAAACCATGAATTAGGAATAGTTTTCTAAGTATGCCTTCCCCTCGCTTTGCAGTATGAGACTTGTTAGGAAATGTTATCTGTCAAATGCTTTTAAGAGCTGCTGTTCCTGGCTTGCATCTGAAATAAGGATAATTTGTGGGGAACAGATGTGTGTTGTTTTTGTGTATTCTGAACTTCTTCCTATTGGTCTATTCTATTAGTGATTTAATAAGATCCTAGTGGACTGTCTTTTTAATTTATACACTAAGAGAGTGATGAGAACAGGTGTACAAGAATGTACAAGAAAAGACCATTGTTAGGTGAACAAAGGTCAATAACGTAAGAGATGAGACCATGTTGTTTTGATTACAAGACAGAGGAAGGTGTTCTGCTGGTGACATGTGGGCAATAGAGCAAAAAACAGAACTTCACTTGCATTACCCAACACAAATAACATAAAACCAGTGGCTCAGACTGTCACCATGCAGAGACTGGAACCTGAGACTTGTGAGGTCAGGAGGTATTTGTCAGAACTCATGCAATCAAACCACTGTATGAATGTTTTGATAATCTTATTGAAAATGACATTCATATTGTTCAAAGTGAACCTACCAATGCCATCGTTACATATGATTTTCCCCTTCCTTGCTATGTTACGACATCATTAACCTTTTCCCCAAGCTTTCCTAAAGGGAAGCAAATGGCATCAGGCATTGTACATTGTGCTGCTTCTCACCACTGTAAAGAACCTCACCAGGAAAAATTTTCTATTAAAAAATTCCCAAAATAAGCACCCATTCTGACCCTCCAAAATAATCAGAAAGATTTGTCCACTAGGAGTAGAACCACACCGAAGGAACTAGCAACAACAGATGAAAAGCATGAGTATAAACAAAAAATCAGAAAAGCAGGTTTCATTAGTGTCTTGCTGTAAAAGAGAATGGTCCCTGTAACAATTGTTAATACAGAAAAAGGAATGGAATGATGCCGCACATCAAATTGTATTACTTGTATCTACTTAGGGACAATGCTACTAATAAAATACACCTGAATTAAAGCTCTTTCTGGGTTAGTCAGTTAAAAAAAGGACTGATTAACTGAAGCATTAAAAAAAGAGGAAGACAGAGAGTAAAAGCCTTTTAAAGGAATGGGATTGAGAAAGATGCCTTGCTTGTGTTGAGAAGACAACAGAGCAGTGACTTGGGACTTAATGTCCTTCATCTGGAACAGCATATATTCAGAAAAGTAAATCTTTTAAATTGCAATGTAGGCTCTAAGAAAGAGCAGGCACATTTAAGAGGCTGCATGTTCACGTTAGCAGGCAAACTAGAGAAGGAACATTTTGAAGACAGGGATTTCAAGAGAAGAAAAAAATCAATTGTATATTCAGGTGACTCTATCCTATACAAAACTTGGGATCTATAATTCATCTTTTTCCTTTTATGTTCACAACACTGAGTGCTTAGTTTGCCTCAGCTTCTGCGGCTTAGCACCACTCTGGGATGAGTGTATTTGCTTAATGGAAATGATGGGGCTCATTCTGCACTCACTTGCAAAGGTTTTACACTGGTGCAATCCCAGTTACTTCACTGGAGTTATGACTGATTTGCACCAGTGTAACTCAGAGAATCCAGCTTGGGATCTGTTTTTAGAGAGGCTGTTCTACTCTGTGTCAGCACATAAAGAGTTATTTTTTTACAGACAAAAACAGTGAGAGTATTAAAATAGTTTCTTATAGAAATTATTCACAAAAAATGAGATCTATTGTAAAATGTAAGGATTAATTTATTAATCAGAGCTTTCTGAAGTCTCACATTAAGCAGCTTTGTTATGCTAATTCCCTTATAAATGAATAATGGACTTATTCTCCCATTATTGCCTATCATTTTAAAAGGCCCAATTTAGAAAATGAAGATGTCCTTTTTGCTTTCAAATTATGATGTCTTTTAGGGCAGAAGTTTGTTTTAAACTGAATCCTTGGTTCCCTCCCCCCACTAACCGTACTCATCATTCATTGTTTCAATCAGATTCTTACAGTCCCAACCATTTACAATAGAAGAAGAAAACTCTGGGAAGAAAACACAACTGAGTCAAATAGGTAGACGTTGAGAACTTAATTCAGATGAATAATTTAGGACAAAATCTGCCTTGAAATATGACATGAAGGGAGAAGAAATTGAGAGGATTCATTTGTGGAAAGGGAGACTCAGTTTCATAGACAAAGTCATGACTTGGTCTTATACTAATATGGTCAAATAGAGACGTTTGTCTCTGAACTGGGAATCAGGAATTTCTTGGTTCTGTCACAGACTTCTTGTGTGACCATGTGAACATCATTTAAGTTGTTTGTGCCTCAGTTCCCCATCTGTAAAATGGGGGCAATAATATTTCCTTTCTCCCACCTCTTATCTGTCTTTTCTATTTGGATTGTAAGCTCTTCAATGCCGGGATGTTGCAAACTATGTGTATGCAAAACACCTAGCACAATGGGGCCTAGTTATAATAAAAAACTCAGAAAAGAATTTGTGTAAGGAACACTCTGAGTGCTAACAGGCTGATTTTCTAGTTCTGGCTGCATATGCTAGAAAAGATTTTCTTAAGAGTTCTTTCAGCAAGAGAGGTCAGATTCTTAAAGGTACACATACTACAAAAGCACGCCGATTTCTTAGAATCACTGATATGACATTGCCATTTTTGGCAATATCTTCCTATTCACATTGTTTTTCATCCCCTTGACCAACAATCATCGTAGTTCTCCTCTGCCACCCCACAGGATTCCTAGCAGTCATAGAATCCCATCGGCCTTCTCTCTGCCATTACCCCATCCTTCCTTGGCTTTCACTGACTAGTAGATTTTTATAGCTGCTGAAAGGATTGCTGCCATGCTCTTGGGTCAGCCCAATTTCTGTACCTCTCAGCTGTCTGTCTGAGAGTCAGCCAATGCATCGTGCGAACAGCTGCCTAGTGGCAACCAAAGGTCTCACAACACAACAAGGCCATTCTTGACACAGGTGAAGCCATTGCAAGGTGATCTGGGGTTTTACTGAAACTGGGACAAACCCCTATCTAGTCAAGACACCAAGGTTGTCCTTCCAAACTGGGACAATCATAGTAAACGGGGTCATCTGAGCACATTACCCAGCTCCCTCCCACCTTCCTCTCACTCACACACACACACACACACACACACACACACAAACAGTTAACTATTACACAGAGGGGAAGGGAAAATGAGAAAAAGAGCTATTACCAAAATCCTTCAAGACATAACAAGACATGAAATGAACTTCAGTTTCACACACTTAACAGAGCTCAAAAATATAATCCCTAAAGTGATCAATTACACGCATTACCAAAATAATGTAGAGCTCTCATTATTAATAACCGCTCATTAGGTATTGCCCCATGTGTTCTTACTGGAAATTAAATGGAGCCAATATGGAATTTTTAAGCTAATTCTAAAACTGTGGCTTAAAAAATGACACCACAATTCAGCAGTGTCATGGAAAAAGAAAAGACTGTCTATTTACTGACTAATTTAGAGCTAAGTTGTCTATCTAGTTTCTTATATGGGTACTCATGTCTGTGGCATCTGGGCACATGTGGAAAATCTCCCAGTATGGGGGTAGGAAGAAAACTCATTGAAGGCAACTTCATCAAAGAAGAGGGATCCAATATTCCCCACCCTGTAGAATTAGTAAGGAATTTAGCCCTTAAACCTGAATGCCTCCAATCCTGCTGCAGACCAAGACCACTATACATAGGTCCTGTGCCTTTGCACCAGTTCCAAGACTCCCTGCCTTCCATTCTGGGGATGCTCCCACTCACTACTGCCATTGCAACCTCCCTATAAAAGATGCTGTAGTAAGGACAGTGTATGCTGTTCCCAGTCTACACCCATGTTCACAGAGCTCTGATTCCTTGAACCCTCTGTGGACTCCATGGTCAGGGATAATGATGATGCGTAGACATCTTTTGTGTGGAACCAGGGAGATCTGTGTGCACATGGTACATTTAACACCAAAAATATTATAGAATTATAGATGTTTTAAATATTTTTTTTAGGAATGATAAGGTACAGTGATAAAAACAGACTTGCTTTTCCTAGTTAGTAAAGAAATACGTTTCCAAAATAGAAATGGGCTTTATTTTTATTTTTCAACTCAGCTGTTCATTTATTTATTTATTTTGTATTTCTGAACTTCCAGGCTCCACAGATCAATGGCTTGGTAAACTCAATGCTGCATTGGATTGACTCCTGCATAACTATGAGCAGTTTGTCCTCTATAGGTTTGTCTATAGGTTACTAGGAAAGGTAAAAATACAGACAAGATAGGGATGAGATCTGTGTGGGGTACACACAGTACTTACTTCCGGCTGACTGGCCTACTTCTAGCACTCTGAAATAATGTGTCTGTCTGCTGTGTAGATTAGTGTAGGGGTTCTCAGGACAAATTATTTGGTGGTCTCAGCGTGTGGCCACCAACTCATGCTGGTTGGTGGCCACTTTTTCCTAAAATATTTAATTAGTCATCCCAGCAAAGTGATGAAAGACATATTGAACAGATTGAAGCCGCAAGCGAAGAATATCATCGCTGAAGAACAGGCTGGCTTTCATGCTGGAAGAAGTACCACAGAACAGATTTTCAATCTTCGTGTTCTATGTGAGAAGTACTTACAACACCAGCAGGACATCGACCACATCTTTGTTGACTTCAAGAAGGCATTTGACAGAATATGGCACAAAGTTCTCTGGGCAGCCATGAAGAAGTGTACAATGTTGGTTGTAAGCATATTCTTACCATTAAACAACTGTATGCCAAGGCCAACAGTGCAGTTCTCGTCAATGGCACAATAGGAGAGTGGTTTCACACTACTGTTGGAGTCCAGCAAGGCTTCTTTCTTTCTCCCACACTGTTCAACATCTGCTTGGAGCACATAATGACTGATGCCCTAGAAGATCACATGTGCACAGTCGGCACTGGGGGGCGAAAAATCTCAAATCTTCGGTTTGCTGATGACATTGATGGCCTGGCAGGTAGCAAAGATGAACTTGCCACCCGTGTGAAATGATTGGATGAAACCTCCACAAAATATGGCATGGAAATCAGTGCAGAGAAAACCAAGCTGATGACAAACAAATGTGATGGGATCAGCTCACATATCACTGTCAATGGAGAAGAACTGGAGACAGTGAAACAGTTCAAGTATTTGGGGGCAATCATCACTGATGAAGGATCAAAGGTAGAAATTCTGGTAAGAACTGCGCAAACAACAGCAACAGTGGCAAAGCTAAAGCTGAGCTGGAGGAACAAGAACATCTCCCTGGAATCCAAACTGAAACTGCTGCACGCATTGGTCATCTCCATTTTTCTGTGTGCGTGTGAGACATGGACCCTTACGGCAGAACTTAAACGGAAAATAGAGGTAGTAGAGATGAGATACTTCCGTAAAATCCTGGGCATCTCCTACTTCGACCACGTCACTAATGAAGAGGTCTGCAATATCATCACCCAATGCGCTGGGTCATATGAAGACCTCCTGACGACCGTGAAGAAGCGCAAGCTGAAATGGTACGGCCATGTAACAAGATCATCTGGCCTATCCAAGATCATCCTTCAAGGGACAGTACAGGGGAAAAGAAGAAGAGGTAGATAGAAGGAGATGGATTGACAACATAAGAGTGGACAGGATGGACTTCGCGGAGACTCAAGTTCTTACACAATTGTCAGGGGTGGAGACAATTGGTTGATTGCTCATCAGTGATGGTGCACCAACAACCAATGCTGTTATGGGAGTGATGATGATGATGTATATAGTGGAGTACAGATGTGAGTGAGGGCTGAAAAGACCTTTCATTTTTATTCCTGTCAGTTATCACCTAAAAGTCTAAACAGAACACAGTGATCTACACCCTATGCAGTGCAGCCATGAGTGGTGTTGGGGAGAGCGGGACAACAGAAGTGGTAGCAGCCTCCTGGGCTACTCTAACTTAAAGCAGCTTCCCCACAGCTGCTAGTGGTGTGGTCTATAGCCCAGAAGCTGGAAGCACAGAGAACTTTGGGTATTTCCTCTCTTGCTCCCACAGGCATGCCCCTATGCCAGGACTTCTGGGGGTAGGGCATCAGTGCTGCATGCTCTGGCCCTGTCCTGATTCCTGCGGACTGCTCTGCCCAAGGCCTCCAAGACTGTGAAAGAGGCAGGGTTGGCGATTTACATTCTTTACAGTTTATGAAAGGGTTAATGAATTATGACTTTGTGGAACAAATTGATCTCTAGTGTAAGTGGGCACAATTCCCACTGGAATTGTGTACTTTTATGCCCTAGCTGAAATTAACCCTATATATGCCAGAGACTTTTCCCCCTAAGCCAAGGCATTCCCAGTGCTGGATCCCACCCTAGGGAACATCCTGCAGGAAGAGAGTAGAATGAACTATAATCTGCCCATATTCAGTCTTTTGAAACTCACATTTTGTCTGAAGCCTACCTGAAAATATTCCCGCACCTGTGATGCTATTGCATGTGCTGAACTTCTGCTGCCTCTCTGCCAATACAACGAAACACATCTCCTAGCCATTCCACTTTGCTGTTGCTGCTACAGGGCACTACACACCTACGGAAGGGTACAAATATGGGTACAAATAAGAAAACATTCTTAATCCTCTTTTATCTGCCGCTTTTGTCATGCTGCCTGAACCCTCATGCATCTGCCTATCATCATTCATATTTTACCTCTATTACTGCCACTGTACATTTTCCTGAATGCAAATGAAATATTCTCAAATATTTTCCAAATACAAGTACCTCTGAAATACAAGATTCCCAAGTATTTCTGATATTATGGGTGTTTGCTTACAGATATCTTCCAAATATGAATATCAGCCTCTTTGTGTTAGTTTTTCTTCTTCTCTTTACATTATTTTTATCCTTATGTATGAAAAAAAGATGTGGAAAGAGAAGAGAGATGTGAAGATAGGAGAAAGGGAAGTTTTAGTTTTTTGGGTCCATATTCTGTGAGGTTCAGCGCATCATGTAAGATTGGCCCTTTTTGTAGGGCAAAATGGTCCCTATATGTTATCAAATAATCCATTTCAGTTGCATATGTAGTCCAGGCCTTCTATATTTTCTTTTAAGCATTATACTTCAATGATCATGTCATGCTTCCCTCAAGCCCTCCGAGCATCTTCCTGGAGTGTTCAAACCCTGTTACACTGGACACTCATGATATTCAGAGTTTTGCTGCTCCCAGAGGAACGATACACCTGAGCTTACCAGTTCCACCTCAGATCACCTCTCCACTTGACACGCAGAACTTAGATACATTTCTAGTGAAATCAAATAAAGTTTTATTTAGCGAATTATAGAGATTCAAGTGATAGCAAGTAGAATTATTGGAAGCAAATAATTACACATAAAATACAATCATCAAACACATTCTAGAACCTAGACTTACTTAACTAAATACTTTCATGTCTTATAGACCGAAGCTCACTCCAAGTCCTTCCAGCATTTTACAGCCAGGATTGGCTGTGATCTTCGGTTCATGAAACAAGTCACACTGTCAGCTTGCCTCCTCCATGAAATATCCAGGGTATCTGTTTGCACACCCAGATATATCAGAACAATCCATTGTCCTTTTTCATAAGCAGAATGCCCCCTGCTAGTTGTTTTCCCCAATATACTACTTGTGTGTAGCTTTTGCAATCTTTCAATCAGCATCTGGCTCAGTATGCAAATAGGCATACATTGTGAGGCGCACAATGACCAGCCAATGTGATAAGCATCTGTTACCCCCTGTCTGAAAGGAGCCTGTCCGGGACATGTCACTTCCTGGTTATGTGTTCAGTATAGGCACATAACTCCTTAAATATTATCCGTACATATATTTTGCAATGATTATAATGACTATTGGCTCTCAGCAGATACCTCACATGCCACCCTTTAGTGAATTATTATGCATATTTCTGATACAGAGGATCCCTGTAATCTTAGTGTGCAACCTGTACCCTCTGCAGTATTTATCTATAGGGTACTTTCTTTGGCTATTTTCCAAAATCTAGATGTAACATGTAATAGGCATAGTTCTGGCAGCAGTGATCTTTCTTCTGCTTTGGCCTATTTTTTCCTGGTATTCAGTCTTTCTTTTTCCTCTCCTTAATGTGAATATATTTAAAGATTGCTCAGCAGACAGCAAGAGACATAGCAACTATATGCGCTGGTTGATTTCACACCATTACATTTTTTTCAGCAAAAGTATGTGTGTCTCCCATCTGTGTTTTTCCATTTCATTGTGCAGTATTTTCACCTGCAGGACACAGAGCATTGCCAGCATTTCAGAATCTGACCTTCCTGATGCAGCAGGAGGTTGTTTAAGCTGGCAAAGCAAAAAATACAAAAACAAAACAAAATTGCATTTCAGGATCTATATTGGAAGATACAGATTTAACTGATATTTTACAATCAGGCTGGAAAGGTAGGTTCTAACAAATGAATCTGCAACAACTACCTGGTTTAAGACTCCCTATCACATGAAGCAAAAACATTTATTTTTGTTAAACTACTGGTGTTATCACTAATTATTAAAGATGGTTCATTTTGTTTTACTTCAACTTTTCTTCACATAGTTCATCTCCTTTTGATTCTTCTTTCTGCAATGAAATCAAATTATTTTACTGGTAACACAGCAGTATAATCATCTTGAAATCACTTTATAAAGACACAGAGGAAAAATCAGATGGACAAAGAGTGAGAAAGAATTGCTGTTCACATTAGTGCTGTCATCAATTAGCTTGTAGTCCTCATGAATGTGTTTATAATTGCATCACAAAATTATATATGCACATTGTGATGTTGTGAAAGGTTTCCCCGGAGTTTGAAAGGTGCTCTTTAAATAAATGTATTCATTTTAACTTCTTTTGAGGTTGTAAATTGGATACGCTATTAAATTTTATTTACTACCTGTTGAGAAGCATGAAATAAAAATAAATTCTCACTACCATTCTACATTGTTTTTTGTCACAGTGTATATTTTTATTATAAACAAATGAGACTGTACAACCTCTTCTGCAGGTTTTAGACTGAGGATTCATCATCCCAACAGAGGTACTCAAATACATGTAGTATTGCAGAAGTCTACAGAGATTGAAAGTATTCCAACCGGAATATCCTGAAAAGGGGCAGCACAAAATGAATTTAGTCCATTAACTCAATGTTTCTTGATGCTTTCTATAGTAGAACCATATGGGTTTTTTTTATTTCCGTTAGGTAACACTGTAGTAAGAATCTGGTCCAATATTTGAAAAATGGACTGGGAAATCACAACAGTAATAGTTGCATGCTTCAAATCTGCATTTGCATGCATCCAGGTAATTGTGTGTCTAGCTACTTATTTGTGCGTGCTAGATTGAACTTCAATCACCTATCTCTTATCCATGCCCCAATCTCTCCCAAGCATAAGACTAGACTTTCAGCAGCACCAGTTAGATCTGTGAGATAGAGAAATAGACTTGGGTGTCATCAGCAAACTGAAACACTGCAGCTTGTGCCTCCTCACTAACCCTCCTACTGGCCCTATATATGCACGGAATAGGAGAGAAGACGAGATGGAAGTCAGCCTCACCTCAGTCCCTGGAAAAATCATGGAGCAGGTCCTCAAGGAATCAATTATGAAACACTTAGAGGAGAGGAAAGTGATCAGGAACAGTCAGCATGGATTCACCAAGGGGAAGTCGTGCCTGACTAACCTAATTGCCTTCTATGAGGAGATAACTGGCTCTGTGGATGAGGGGAAAGCGGTGGATGTGTTATTCCTTGACTTTAGCAAAGCTTTTGATACGGTCTCCCACAGTATTCTTGCCGCCAAGTTAAAGAAGTATGGGCTGGATGAATGGACTGTAAGGTGGATAGAAAGCTGGCTAGATCGTCGGGCTCAACGGGTAGTGATCAATGGCTCCATGTCTAGTTGGCAGCCGGTTTCAAGCGGAGTGCCCCAAGGGTCGGTCCTGGCGCCGGTTTTGTTTAATATCTTTATTAATGATCTGGAGGATGGTGTGGACTGCACTCTCAGCAAGTTTGCAGATGATACTAAACTGGGAGGCGTGGTAGATACGCTGGAGGGCAGGGATCAGATACAGAGGGACCTAGACAAATTGGAGGATTGGGCCAAAAGAAACCTGATGAGGTTCAACAAGGACAAGTGCAGAGTCCTGCACTTAGGACGGAAGAATCCTATGCACTGCTACAGACTAGGGACCGAATGGCTAGGTAGAAGTTCTGCAGAAAAGGACCTAGGGGTCACAGTGGACGAGAAGCTGGATATGAGTCAACAGTATGCTCTTGTTGCCAAGAAGGCTAATGGCATTTTGGGCTGTATAAGTAGGGGCATTGCCAGCAGATCGAGGGACGTGATCGTTCCCCTTTATGCGACATTGGTGAGGCCTCATCCAGAGTACTGTGTCCAGTTTTGGGCCCCACACTACAAGAAGGATGTGGAAATATTGGAAAGAGTTCAGCGTAGGGCAACAAAAATGATTAGGGGTCTGGAGCACATGACTTATGAGGAGAGGCTGAGGGAACTGGGATTGTTTAGTCTCCAGAAGAGAAGAATGAGGGGGGATTTGATAGCTGCTTTCAACTACCTGAGGGGGGGTTCCAAAGAGGATGGAGCTCGGCTGTTCTCAGTGGTGGCAGATGACAGAACAAGGAGCAATGGTCTCAAGTTGCAGTGGGGGAGGTCTAGGTTGGATATTAGGAAACACTATTTCACTAGGAGGGTGGTGAAGCACTGGAATGCTTTACCTAGGGAGGTGGTGGAATCTCTTTCCTTGGAGGTTTTTAAGGCTCGGCTTGACAAAGCCCTGGCTGGGATGATTTAGTTGGGAATTGGTCCTGCTTTGAGCAGGGGGTTGGACTGGATGACCTCCTGAGGTCCCTTCCAACCCTGATATTCTATGATTCTATGGAACCCTATGTAACACAACATGACAGCACCCCCTTAGGGTGGAGAAACTAAGGAATGCCCCCTGCGGAATGACCAGCAAGAAATGAATGGAGCTGTCCATGAAAAGCATCCACTCTTGTTGGGTTTTACGGGTGAAGTAAGGGCTTGTCTACACAGGAAAGTTAGTGAATAGCAAGCCAAGTTGTGAATTTACAGTGCACTAACTTCCTTGTGTGGACTCTCTTGCTGCATGCTAAAAGTGCCCTCCAGCAGTTTAGCTTCATACACTTCAAAGTGTATTAAGCTAAAGTGCACAAAGGAATGGTGTCCACATGGGATGTTGTAAATTCTCACCCTAGTTTGGAGCACACTAACTTCCCATGTAGACAAGCCCAGACAAACAGCACCTCCATGATCAATACTGTCAAAGGCAGATACTATATCCAACAGTCCAGCCTGGATATCTGGGGCAAAATCCTGACACTCATTCAAGTCTATGGCAAAATTCATTTTGATTTCAATGAAGCCGGGATTGCACCACAATGTACATCCATTTCCAGGAGGAAAACATCTACCAGTGCACTCTGTGGGCCATGTCCAGGTCTGTAGCTAAGATGACAAAGGCCAAGGAGATACTTAGTTTTCTTACTTCATAAGAGAAATTTCATTATCTAGCCAACATGAATAAGGGAGCTTGCATTTACGTCAATGGATACAGAATCAGGCCCAAAACCCATAGAGGATCAGGCATAATTTGAGATTTGGGCATTTTCATTTCACTCACTTTCCTCCATGTGAACTTTTCACTTTCATCCTCCAGCTGTTGTTTGTTTTTGTTTTAAACATTTCCTTCTAAATGATCATTGTAAATTAGGTAACAATATAAATCATAGACAAACCACATGGTATATTTTTAAATTGTTGCAAACAGGTAGTTATAGGTCATGCAATTGCTGATGGTTGTTTTTAATTGAATGGACTAGTCAAAGCATTGGCCATAACGGGCAACGAAATAAATAATAATGATACTTTGCACATGTATAGTGCTTTACATCTGCAAAATGCTATTCCAACTAGTTAATTAATGGAACAGTGCTTTTAATTCCAGTTCTGTGCTAAAGGCCAGAATGATAAAAGTCTGTCAATCTACAGGTTATACTCCCCATAGTTATAGTTACCAGATTATAGTTTTTGTATCAGTTCTTGTATCAGAAAATAATACCAAGGAAAATTAGGAGAAAATCGGCATAACCATAAATCCTGTTTTCAGATAATAAACATGTCTGAGGAAACTAATATTCATGAAGCTAGAGCACTGAGCTACAGTCACACTGGAGCTTACAATTTTGATGGAAGACATGAGGAAAATATCCAGAGCATAAATCACCACCTTGTTAACCATTTAAAAGGCTTCTAGTCTATTTGTACACATCCTTCCCACAAGCCTCACCAGTCGGAGCCCAAACCTTACCTCCATTTAAATTAAAAGGGTAGGATCAAGATTGTGCTTGTCAGAATCTTCTGTAAACTTATCACCCTTTATGATCTTTAATATAGAGACACATTTTCTTCCCTAAAGCTAATCAATGCTATAGTTATTAAGGAGATAGTGTCACAGTAGTAGAGGGACTGCTGTGTCATCACTAAATTATAATTAATAAAATAATGTGATTTATTCAATAACTATGGGCTATATACAACAATTGTTCCTCACACAGAACTACTGTTGAAGTCAATGGGAGCCGGGGGTACAGACAGACTGCCATATGTGAAATTGTGTAATTAACTCATTATCATTATACTAATGAAGACAATAATAGCAAAACTAAGGGTCTGACTTACCAGTACACTCCAGCTGCTTTGCACTGCTCTGGAGACACAAAGCAACCATTAAACTGGGGCTTAACTAGAAGCCAAGGTAATGAATAGATTTATAGATTCTAAGATCAGAAAAGCCCACTGTGATCATCTAGTTCGATCTCTTGCACACACTGGCCATAGAATTTCACCAAGTGATTCCTGCATCATTCCCATTTTTGGGTGTTTTGCATCTGAGTGCCACATAGAAGCCCCGTTGTCTATATGTGAATCAACATCACACACCCCTTCCGCTCATATTTTATTTACTCATATTGTATACAGATGTACCTTGCCAGCAATTGCAAATTCTTTTAATGTAGGAGACCCCATTCAAGTTCAAGCCTAGCTTAAAATACTGATGCCAAAATTAGAAGCTGTTTTATATAATATAACATTTTGCCGTTCTATAGCACCCAATGATTGGAAAACACTATACAAAGGGTATATAAGTATCATGATCCCTGTAATACAAATGGGGAAAGTGAGGCATATAACTGTGGCAGGACTTGCTTAACGACACACAGGTTGTCAGAGTTAGACACAGGAATGGAATCTACAGTGCTTGGTTCTCAGGCCCATCTTCAATCCACTAGACCACAGACTCATATGCTTTGCCGACTTAAAACCAGGCAGCGGTTGTATTCAGTATCTCCCACTCGGCAGAGCTTGGGGGTTCAATGAGAAAAATAATTTTGGCTTTTTCCTAGTTCTAGGTTGTTGTTGTTTTTTTTTTTAAATGCGATTGAAAATTAATTAAAACATGCTGGGGCCTGATTTTAAATAAATCCTGCTGATTTTTATCTAAACCAAATCAAAACCCCAAATGTCTAGCAAGTGTTTTTATGGTACAACTAAATATTCAAAAATTGCAAGTAAAAGTATAAGATTTAATACTTTTGAATACAATTGAAAATTGACCCATCATAATTACCAAAACACTTCTACTCAATATTTTTCTGCTGACAAATTCTGCACAAATCTTGAGAGCAATAATCTTCAATGTTTTTAATTTATGCTGTGGTGGTCTAGTGGTTACCTATTGGGCTTCCAAATTTACCCAGGAAAGTCTCAGCTAAAATTTAACATCAGTTTTTACTTCAGCTCATTTTACCCAACTGCCTAGCTAGAATAAAGATGTGAAGGAGTGAGGTGATTAATCCATGCTTAGAGTGTGAATAAGTATTTGTAGTGATAAGGTTAGGGCTGCATTCTTTTCTCTACATTCTTTACATAGACGTAAATTTTGGCAAACTCCTTTGGTTTCAATGATGTTATACAAAATTTCCAACAGTATAAGTGAGGGCAGCATTTGGTCCTTAATGCTTAGATACTTTGGAAATGCGTACACTTGAAGTACCTAAAATTAATGATAGATTTAGAAGTAGGACCCTGTTAGTCCTTGGTATTTTATTCTATTACTTCTAAATCTAAAGTTCATTGAAGCCAATGAGAAGACTCCATTGACTTCCATGGACTTTGGATCATGCCCTTAGATCTCACGGTAAAGATATTAGCTCAATAGACTGTTTTGATACCAACTATAGAAGACACCTTGCTTAATGTCTTTATACCTTTAATTGTATTTATCACATTTTAAAGATGGCATAACAGGCCCTTCTAGTCACAGGACTTCATTTGAAAAATGTTGTTATCATCACATAGAACATCCACTGATAGAGGATTTATTTCTAAACAGTAGAATGTGATTTGCTTGTTTAGAGAAATATTGAATGCATAATTATTCTGATGTTAATATTGTTACATGGTAAATCTCTTGTAGAAAATATTCATATATATAAGGGGATAAAACAGGTATCCAAAAATGATTTTGTTATAAAAACACTCATTAAGGGGAACAAAGACACAAGTAAACCAAGCAGTCTCTCTTGCTGTAACCACATGACTTATTAAAAAGCCATAAGAATTCAACACATGAACAGAGAAAAAAAAGTCATTTTTGAGAGTTTGTTCTATATCTTTAATAAATTTAATGCAAGGTGATTGTGTGCATCTTTTATGTACTGAAATATTTTACAAGCAACATTAAAATATTTAAAAAGATTAAAGGAGAAGAGTTAAAGAGGGGTATGAGGTGACATGGCTAGGTGTGAGGGACATTCACTCCCACTTAATGTGGAGAACAGTAACTGAGCTATTGAAATAGAGAAGGAACATTTTGGAAGATTGAGGAGACAGACAGCCTATGTCAACTTTGAAGTGTACAACCCCACACATCTGCCATTCAACTGTTCTGATGTGACTTGATTCCACAAAATGGAGACCTTGTGTAGAGGCCAGACTTAAACAAGGACCAAGGCCTAGACAGGAGGTGAGCAGAATCTGAGGATTTATCACTGAGGCTTCATTATGAGGCAGTACCTTTTCTTCCCTCCTCCCCCCATGAACACAACTTTTGGCTTTCAAGGCTCATCATCACTGCTTGAAAAAGCAACTCTGAGAAACAACAATGCCAAATTAAGGACAGGAACCAAGAATATGATCTTCCTACACACATTGGCTAATAATAAAAATGATGCTTGGCCTTAAAGACTGAGCCATACATGATTAGATTAAAATTAGATGTGTTATTTTCACAGATGTAAGCCTTCATTCAAAGCCCACTGAAGTTGATGGGAGTCTTTTTGTGGACTTCAATGGACTTTGAATCAGGTCCAGAGAAGCAAAATGGACTTTTATTCCAATGTTTAATGTACTACTCTATCTGGCCTTCCTATCATCTGACTCAAAAGAGAAGAGAATTATTTTTATTTCAGGTCAAGAATCACTCCTACAGCCCTGCAGTCTCTGAAAATACAGATCTTTTTTCTTCAATCCACAAACATTTTAAATCTAAAACACACAATCCCAGTGCATCTAGTATAAATCTACAGAAAAAGAAATCTAGAGCCTCAACAATTGTTTTCCAGATGGTTTAAACAAAAGAGAATAGCACAACAAACATTTCTTTGACCTGTACTATGAACATACACATCTGAAGTCTGGAAGGTATGCTGATAGAATATTCCTTGTAGCTTTCAAGTAGAAAGAGCTCTCTTCTGACCTCAGGATTTTTACATTTTCCCATTATGTAGATTGACTGTTGTGATACGCTAAGGTGACTGATGATAACTGGGTCTCAAGGTGGGAATGAATCTGATTGTCTGTGAATTGGTAGAGAAATGAATACTCAAAGCAATTGTCAGTTACATTATTGGCATTGCATTAACTGCAAATCAAATAAAGCTTTGAAGCAGCTAATAATTTTCAGAATGGTCATTGAATGACAACATTGGCAAAACTGAAATGATAAAGAGACCAAAAAAAAAAAAAAAAAAAAGAGTGAGATAGAAAAATAAAAAAAGGCCTGGATATTGTGTTTCTGATGAGTATCATTTTTATTGTCTAGTTATAAGAAAAGATTAAATGAAATGAAATGATCTCTGTGGCAGCGAAAAAAAATTGTCACACAGCTGCAAACTGAAATGGAGAGGGTCCATTTTCCTAAGGAGCTCAGTTCCCTTTGGAATTGCATTGTAAGCATACCTGTTTTTAAAGGTACTATATTTCATAGGGTGGTGAGTGGCAAATGCTACTGTTTGTTATCAGATGGCAGTCAATGGGATTTAGGCCTCTACTGCTTTCATCCCTTTGAAAAATTAGACTTAAGTTCCTAAATTAGTTAGGAATGCTGCACACACAACACCTAAATACCTAGGCTTAAGTGACTTGCTCAGGGTCACATGGGACATCTGTGGCAGAACCAGGAACAGAACCTAGGTCCCCTAAACTCCACTCTAGTGACTTAAGGACAGGACCATACAGAATCCAATTACCATGTCATACAGCAGAGTGGTCAAAGAAGCATTGCTAGTAATTCCTCTAATCTGTCCCAAGAAGTGAGAGAACCCTGGATGTCAGGCCTTGCTTAAGGGCTGACTGCATTTCTATAATTATCTCTAGACATGGGAGGGATAACCTCTCACTCTGATTCTCTGAGAGGAGTTCTGAAAGCAATCCAACTGCTTCTTTGGGCGGGGAGACAAAAAAGATGTGTGTTTTTAGCCAGAAGATTTTTTTGCTTCCTGAAGCAAAGGAAGTAAGGAAGGGACCTGGTAGATAGCTTCATCTTTTGACCCAGGATTATGCAGGATCACAACTTATAGGTGACTACATATCAGTTAATTGGAGAGTTAGCCCTTCTCATTCCCACCAGCCCTTTAGAGAAGGATCCTTTAGAGAGGAGAGGAAAGGGATTAGTATGGATTCACCAAAGGCAAGTCATGCCTGACTAACCTAATTGACTTCTATGATGAGATAACTGGCTCTGTGGATGAGGGGAAAGCAGTGGATGTGTTATTCCTTGACTTTAGCAAAGCTTTTGATACGGTTGTGACGTTGTGCAGTCTATATGGTTTTATAAAAACATGATAATAAGTGAATATAATGTAACTGGGATAGTTTTATAAAAATTTGATAAGTGACTATAATGTAATTGGGATATGCTTCATGCAAAAGGTCTCTTGTAAGGTATCATTACAAAGCTCATAATCTACTGAGTGTGATCATCCTATTTGTAGAAATGTACCACTCTTGTATCTAAAACTAGAAATATAAAACATAACTCTGAGGGCCTATTGTAATTATGTAAAGTGTGGGCCATTAATGATGGTTTGGAATCTTGATGACTCCCATTAACAAGGACCATTGTCTGCAGATGACTGTGTTTACCTGTGAGTCTTCCTGTATACGTGTGTGCTGGCAAGTGAGTAATGAAGTCTTGCAGTGACATGTGATCATGTCACCTGAACTGGAATCCATCCTTAACCTGGTGCTTTTCCAGTGAGGGGGGGTGGAAACCCAGAGAGACAAAGGGTTCCCGCCTTATGCAAAAGATATATAAAGGGGTGGAACAGAAGAGAGAGGGAGAGGAGCCATCATGGAGAAGCCCCTAGATAACACCTAAGCTGGAACAAAAGCTGTACCAGGGGAAAGAATTGTGCCCAGGCCTGGAAGGTGTCCAGTCTGAGAAAAACTTACTGAAGCATCTCTGAGGGTGAGATTATCTGTATTTAGTTTGATTAGGCATAGATTTGCGCATTTTATTTTATTTTGCTTGTGACTTACTTTGTTCTGTCTGTTACTACTTTGAACCACTTAAATCCTACTGTCTGTATTTAATAAAATCACTTTTTATTTAGTAATTTACTCAGAGTATGTATTAATACCTGGGGGAGCAAACAACTGTGCATATCTCTCTATCTGTGTTATAGAGGGCGAACAACTTATGAGTTTGCCCTGCATAAGCTTTATGCAGGATAAAACGGATTTATCTGGGTTTAGACCCCATTGGGAGTTGGGCATCTGAGTGCTAAAGACAAGCACACTCCTGTGAGCTGTTTTTGGGTAAACTTGCAGCTTGGGGACAAGGGATTCGGACCCTGGGTCTGTGTTGGAGCCAGACTGGAGTGTCTCGCTCAGCAAGACGGGGTGCTGGAGTCCTGAGCTGGCAGGGAAAACAGAAGCAGGGGTAGTCTTGGCACATCGGGTGGCAGCTCCCAAGGGGGTTTCTGTGATCCAACCCGTCACAACGGTCTCCCACAGTATTCTTACAAGCAAGTTAAAGAAGTATGGGCTGGATGAATAGACTATAAGGTGGATAGAAAGCTGGCTAGATCACCGGGCTCAATGGGTAGTGATCAATGGCTACATGTCTAGTTGGCAGCCGGTATCAAGTGGAGTGCCCCAAAGGTCGGTCCTGGGGCCGGTTTTGTTCAATATCTTCATTAATGATCTGGAGGATGGTGTGGATTGCACCCTCAGCAAGTTTGCAGATGACACTAAACTGAGAGGAGTGGTAGATACGCTGGAGGGTAGGGATAGGATACAGAGGGACCTAGACAAATTGGAAGATTGGGCCAAAAGAAATCTGATGAGGTTCAACAAGGACAAGTGCAGAGTCCTGCACTTAGGACGCAAGAATCCCATGTACTGCTACAGACTAGGGACCGAATGGCTAGGAAGCAGTTCTGCAGAAAAGGACCTAGGGGTTACAGTGGATGAGAAGCTAGATATGAGTCATCACTGTGCCCTTGTTGCCAAGAAGGCTAACGGCATTTTGGGCTGTATAAGTAGGAGCATTTCCAGCAGACTGAGGAACATGATCTTTCCCCTCTATTCAGCATTGGTGAGGCCTCATTTGGAGTACTGTGTCCAGTTTTGGGCCCCACACTACAAGTAGGATGTGGAAAAATTGGAAAGAGTCCAGCAGAGGGCAACAAAAATGATTAGGGGGCTGGAGCATATGATTTATGAGGAGAGGCTGAGGATTATTTAGTCTGCAGAAGAGAAGAATGAGGGGGGATTTGATAGCTGATTTCAACTACCTGAAAGGGGGTTCCAAAGAGGATGGATCTAGACTGTTCTCAGTGGTAGCAGATGACAGAACAAGGAGTAATGGTCTCAAGTTGCAGTGGGGGAGGTTTACGTTGGATATTAGGAAAAACTTTTTCATTAGGAGAGTGGTGAAGCACTGGAATGGGTTACCTAGCAGGGTGGTGGAATCTCCTTCCTTAGAGGTTTTTAAGGTCAGGCTTGACAAAGCCCTTGCTGGGATGATTTAGTTGGGGATTGGTCCTGCTTTGAGCAGGGGGTTGGACTAGATGACCTCCTGAGGTCCCTCCCAACCCTGATATTCTATGATCCTACCTCATTTTTTTCTGGCTTTGCCCTGTATTTCATATAGTGGTAAATTTTAATGGAAAGCTCACTATTAAAAGGCTATTTAAAGAACTTTATGGGACCAATTAAATTAATGAAAGCAAAAACAAATGTTTAAATTTACCAAATGCAAATGGAAGCTGTTTTAATTAGTTTCCCCCACATACTATGGAAATACAAACAGGGCACTGACAACCAGTGTCTCTTTAGGTTCAGTATTTCCACCGTGAAATATCCCTTCCACCTACTCTTGAGCAAGTTAGTAGAATTCAAGCCAAATGCTTATTAGAAATAAAGTTCCTGATTTAAAAAAGCAATGAGCTATTGTAATTTCAGCTGAAAGCCTGTGTTGTTTTAAGATGAATCCATTCAACAGAGCAAAAATTTTGCTGGTGAAAATTGCTAGAACCACTGACATATCTCCTAAATAGGGGACAGTGTTTACCACTAGAATGTGCAATTTAATGGTAATAACAGCGATGAATTACTGTGCACTAGAATATCTTCCAAGTCTTGTATCTTTCATCACACACCTTTTTGTGCTCAGTAATCCCTAAACTTACATAATGCAGAGAAAATGGCATTCAAAGTGATCTTTATGAACGTTTTTTGTGTTTCATAGCTTGAAGATAAGAGCTTCTGTCTGCTGTGGAAAGTCTCTGTCAACAGAATCTGCTTGATCAAAGCATCCTTTGTCAGTTATTAGTAGGAGAGAAAATCCACTAAATTGTGATTCTCTGTTATCTGTAGCATTTCCAGCTTGCAGCTTTTGCAATTTTCATGCTTTCCAAATTGTAACAAAAGTTTAACATTTCAAATATGTTTTTGGTATGCATCTGGAGGAGCATCCAGGAAAATGTTTATTTTGTTTCTCTTCTTTGGAGAATAATTGAGGATTTTTCTACTGAGACATATTCTTGCCCTGATTTGTACAATTCTCCATCATTCCTGGACTCCTAACTTATATTTTTATGAGTCATTAACCATTACAGTTGAATGAGTCCCAGCTTAGCCTGTGTGTTGAACTAAGCCACTGTCATATGCAGGATAATGGTCAATCCATTGTAAGGAAATGGAAAGTAAAACACTTTTTCATTTTATAAGGAAATAGCTCCCGCAGGTGTAAATTGGAAGATACGACAGTAAGATATGAAATAACCTGGATTCTCCTTCTGTATCCTTAATCCAATATAAATTGAGTTTCCAGTATCTTTTCTCTGATCTTCCCCAAACTATAAATTCTTCATAGGTTTTAAAATCAAAATATATTATTTCCCCCCCTTGCTGATTCCAATATTTTAAAACAATTGAATCACTCGAATGACTGACTTCCACCACTATGCCTCATTAGATAATTGATTTAAATTGATTCAGAATAAAGTGAAACAGTTTATTTCACAATGATTGGTTTGGATCAACATTTGCCTTTTTTCTTTCTCTTCATCTCAGGTTTTCTATGTCTACTGTTCACAAAGTTCTTTCATTATCTTCAGCAAGGCGGGCAATGAAGACAAGTGTTGATCAGCTGTAGCTTTATAGAACACAGTGTCAAAATTCTCCTTAAGCAAAATTCCTTCTCCTATATAATACAATTAAAGCTGTTAAAACATGCCAATTATTTTTCATGGGAAATGTTTTAAAAATTTCTTTTAAAAAACTTTTCACACAAAAATTCAGCAGTTTTTCAATGAACTGAAAAACAACAATAACCAAACAAGAAACAAACTGAAAAAGGTTAGTTTTCAAAAACTGTTCTTGATATAAGAAAGTTGGATTTTGGTAACAAGTTTTGGATTTTGAAAATCAAAATCCCACTTTTTTTTAGTACAGAAAATGTTCTAGTCTTTACTTTCCAGCTTCTCATCAAAGAATTGGAAAATATCAACCAAAGTAATATATATATAATATATGAAAATGTGCGTTTTGATTGAAAAGCTATTTTCTCTCCAAAATGTTTTGACAAAAATCTTTGAGCCACCTCTGACTATAATATCTTTCCTAGTCCTTTCATGTCCCTAAATTCCACCATGAATGATGGGGAGCACTAGAAAGAGCCAACAGGAATGAGTTTCTTAAGGTAACATCAGTAACGACGGAGGAGAGGCTCCAAGGATGAACTCAGACTAAGGTGGCTGTGTTGTTAGATCAAATATATGTTGCCCTGACCTAAAACTGCATGAGATACTGCTCCTGTGTAAATAAACAAGAGCTAGTCTTGATGTAGCTCCTCAACACCTATTAAACTACATCACTCACCATTTTGACAGCTGTTAGCAACAGCAAATTCCTTTACTAATAAGTTGAGATGTATTCATTCAATATCTGTGATTGCAATAACATTTTCTTTGACTCAGTTTTATTAATGAAGCAGTAAAATAAAATAAAATAAAAAGAAAATCTTTCCCCCTCCTTTGGCCTGCACTAATTCCCTCAGCATTAGAACATTTTAAAGCACATAAAGCTTCTGCCCAACCAGCTAAATATTCTAATGTCTTTCCCGGGAGAATGGATATTGGTTCATTCAATGGAATAAGGCTAAGCTTCCCTTTCAATTGTTGCTGTTGTTGGGAAATTGCTGTTTATAATTTATTTTAAATATGAATATTTATTTCATGACTAATGCAAATTTCAAAAGACAAAAAAAAAATCAAACTCAGATGTTTTAGCGTCCTGTCTCTTTAAAATGCTTCCTGAGCTCCTGTTCTGTGGATGAATACTATTGAATATAAATGATTTGCTGTCCAAAAGACAACACCCTTTCTGTAGGGCAGAAGGAATTTTAAAGGGCCAGCACTGTATATCTTTCATTAAAGATTACAGACAAAAAGCAATTTTAATCAGTTGTGCACTTTGCACAGTGTGATCTTGCACCCTCAAAATTTTGATCATTTTACAAAATTTGGGGAGGCTGGGAAATAGTTTGCACTGAAGCGCTTAGGGTGACCAGACACCAAGTGTGAAAAATCGGGACAGGGTGTGGGGGGGGGTGGTGGAGCCTATATAAGAAAAAGACCCCAAAATCGAGACTGTTCCTATAAAATTGGGACATCTGGTCACCCTAGAAGCACTTAAAGAATCAAAAAAGGAACTTTTGCCTGAAAATTTGCCCATGCATATATTTTAACCTGAAGTACAAGGAGTCTGAGCTTCATTCTGCTCTGAATTACACCGGTGTAAATCAGCACTTACTCCACTGACGTCACACTAATATAAAACTGGTGTAAGGGATTTCAGAATCAGGCCCAGGGTGCATTTCTTGTTTTGTTTCCACCTCTGCCATTAGGTGGCTTTTATAATATTTGCCCTTACATAGATACTTTACAAATAAAGGTCAAAATCACGCTAGGCTTACTCCATTTTTAATCACTCTTTACACAGACAAAGTCTCTTTGACTTTAGTGAGACATTCCCTTGAGTAAGGACTTCAGGATCTGGCTGGGTATTTATTTATGTCTTACAACACACCTACAACATTGGTGGTAAATAATATCATTACCTCAAAAGCTGACTTTGTGTGTATACTTTGATAGTCTAAGAGTTCCATGTGTATATTTGAGGAATCTTCTTTCCCACACACCATTACAGATCAACAAAGGGAAGCCCAGCTTTCCTTCAAGCAGGCCAGCAATGGGAGAGTCACATTCTGGGGTGGCCTGTGGCTGGGAGTGTGACAACCTAGACAGACACAGAGAGAAGCAGCTAAGGCCCACACACTGCAATTCTGTTTCCTAAAATGGCTGAGCACACTGTACCTTACCCTGCAGCCAAATGATCTCTTGGCCCCAGAAGTCTGTGCTGCTGCTAAGGTGTAAAGGTAACTAAGTATGAGGTAGCTGGAAAGCAGGAGGAGGAGAATATTGCTGTTGCAGGTGAGCAGATGATAGCCCACATGGCAATTTCTTGTTTTTTTTGAGGCCATTCTTGTTCATCATTCTGGTTGTCTAGGTGTAGGCCATAGCTAAGTGGCAGCCTGGCTTACAGCAGGGGTAGCATGCCCTTCAAGAGTACCAAGAAATTTTAGTTAATCAGTAGGAGACAGCTACAACCCACCACTGTGCATCAGAGGAGTCATTGTTGGCCCCTTATCTTGAATATTATGTCCTGCAATTGGTGACACTTGTAGATGGAATGAGTGCCTGTGGGGTGGAGGGTCACTTCCTGTGGCCCCACTGTTAGGACAGTTTCTGCCACTGCAAGCTTCTCTTGTGCTTCCCGTAGCAACTTCTCCTCTCCCACATAGGAGGCATGTAATATATACGCACATATATGTACCTTTGGACATTGGTAAAATAATCTGGAAGCTCAACCATTGCTCCTTCTTGGCTGCTACTGGCTGGTACCTCTCATCTTACACATCCACTGGACTGACATGGTATTATCCTAGTGTATATCAGGTATTTCTTTTCCAAGTGAATCCTCTTCTCTTGATTCAGTTATCTCATCATTATCAGAATCAGATTCTGTGGGGACAACATGCTGCCCATCGTCTGACCTCAAAAAGTGCTCCTGGGTCCATGGCTGTCTGCTTCTTTCTGTCAAATTAGCCATAACTTTCCCTGCAACAGCAATCTGTGGTTTGCTGCAGGCAAAGTTGCTGGGTTGAAAGGTGCCCAGCAAAGACAAAGCCATGCAGCTGCTGGAAGCCAGTGCCCTCATGTTTGGCTTTTGCCCATTTTATATTTGTGCCTATTTTGAAGTCACATCTCTCCCTTTTGCAAATGTCTTGCAACCACTGCTATTATTGTTGCTGCTACTGTCCTCCTCCATTGTGTGCACATGCTTCATTTGAACAGAACAGACTTCAGAGGGCAGTTTCCCTTAGGACATGATACACTGAATGTAATGCAAGCAGGAGAAATATGAAATACGAAACCAATGGTGACAAAATAAATTCCTGTCAGATCGAAGTTAGAGGGGCAGTTGCCCTTAGGACAAGGACACACACTTGCAAAATGGTGTACTTTAACAACGTGATGTAAAATAAAAAAAAAAATAATAAAGTGTGCAGCAAATAACTGTCAAAGCCAGTGAAATCCAGTCTGTAGTTTGATCATGGGGAAAAAAAGAGACTCTGGTCAGATCCCTGTTTAATCAGGATGAATTAAAGCATAATAAATCATGATAATTAAAAATTCACTGCACACACAGTATTTTACATTTTTGAAGTGCTTTGCAAGCATTAACTGTTTAATCTTGGAAGGATAGCAAACCTTATATCACAATGATTGAGGTCTGATGGATGGCCCAGCAGAAAGGAGTCCACAAGGAGGTGGCTGTGTTCAGGGCAAGGACACAGTCATACACCCGGATAGTGTATTTTATTTATGAGCTGATAAATAATAGTCAATTGTGTAGCAAATACGTTCCAAAGGTTGAGGCAATATGGCCTTTATTTATATTACTCTGAGGTAGGCCTCACATAGGCGAGGACAGAATGCCTGTAATAATGGCTCAGGAAGGAACACATACAGACACAAGTAAATGTGAAGAAATGGTATGTGAGTAGGTCACCACCACTCTGAAACACAGTCCACACATGTAGTGTAGCCTCAAAACTCACCCACTCCTGGGGTTTGATTTTATTAACAAATAGATGAACAGTAAAACAAATCCATTCCTAGAATATTTCCTCAAGCCCTAGCTCAAGGTTGTGGGGTCCACACTCTAGGTCCTCTCTGCCTCAGACCCACCATTCCTCTGCCAGGGCAGCCAGCTCTGAAGTCTGCTGCCATCCAATTTATTCCTTCCAGCTGCAGGTAGGAACTTGGTGTTGATGACAGGTGTAGTGAGGTGCAGGAAGTTTCCATCCCATCTCCAGGTCGGTCCATTAACTCCTTCCTGGCCTGTTCCAGTGTGGGAGCTTAAGACAGGATATAAATGCCTCTGGCATTCATCAAAATATAGAGGGGACAGAAAATGGTTTCCTAATGCTTGCTTTGAAGAATACAATTAATATGTAATGGCTGTTTTATGTTCATCTGACTCAGACCAGATAATCAGGAGGTGTGGGGGGAGGGGAAGGAAGAGTGAGGTGGGGGAGAGACTTTTTTCCAGCAATAAATCTGTGAACTGAATCAAAAGCAGGTAGTTAAAAGCTTGTACGGCTCTAATCAGGACATAGCTACCAAAAAAAGATTTAATCTGAATTAATATAGAAAAGTGTTCATTTCAATGTTTTCTGTCTGCTGAAAACTGTACTAGGAGAAATGGCTGTATTATATCAAGATGGCATTTGCTTAAGAAAGCTTCATGTCTTTAAAAAAAGAGGAAAAATACTGTCAATATTATTTCGAACCTAAATATATTTTTCAACAGATATGAAATATATTTCTAGTCCCTTGAGTCTGATCACAGCAGAATCTGACTGGATACTCCAGATAGATGAATTTCTCCATAAACATGCCAGTGTTTGTATGAACAGTGAAAATATTCAGACATTGAAACCTCTCTCTCATACACACCACATACTGATTGGAGTTAAAATAAATAAACTTTCTCATTTCCATCAGTCTCACTAACAAAATCACTGAGGTAAATCAATTATTAGGCCCAATCCTGCAATCTTTACTCCTGAGATTAGTCCTATGAAAATCAACAGGATAATTTGCATAAAAAATTCTTGTGTTGCGTAAAGGTTGCATATTGGATTCCATTGTCTCTTCCTAAGACCCCAAATGTAAAATTGCAAATGTCTAGGTCCACAGTCTAAATGTTAAAACACGCAAAATTGCATTCCATAGTCATGTGCTATGTATGGACTAGAATCTGTATATGCGCTCTTGTCCCTAAAATTTAAGAAATGGGGTGTGGATAAACCTGGGTTTTTGCTGCTGATCATGGCCTGAATTCACCTGTAAACTGTACACTCATGTGGAGGTGAGAACAGGGTCTGGAGCAGCCACCGTGGCAACCAGAATTTGGCTCGGAAGCAGGTAGGAACCCCCGGCACCAGATGCAGAGCACCCACCACACTCTCCCTCTTATCCTTGACACCTAAACCTCCCCCCTCCAAGCAAAATTCCATCACCTCTGTTTCTGAACCCATGGTTGTCCAATGTGAGGTGGTAACATATGGCCAAACATATGTGCTAAGCAGACACAAACCTCTGCCAGAAGAATGACACTGTCTGACTCCAAGGTGTAAAATGGCTGATCTAATAAGTCAATGCTTGGCAGCTGGTCACTTAAGGGAGCCATTACCAGGCACCATTTATGGCACAAACGTGTCACTAGCAACCCAACTCATCCCTTTGGAAAAGCCATCATGGGTGCATTTTCCAGGCCAACTCTTCCCACCACAGCCCTATTGACAGGAACAAATGCAATTAGTTTGTGCCCCATTTGACTCTCTTTTGAAAACAAGTCAGATGGTGCAAACATCATTTGTGCCTGTTATTACAGATGTAAAAGCCCATTTGGTGCTGGATATCCTTTGAAAATGTAGCCCTAGTGGTTTGTTAGCCCACATTAAAATCCTTCTAGGCTTACATATCTAAGTATAGGCAGCTTAATTCTCCAAATCAATATAAAAGGGGAAAAAAGTCAGCTGGTGTTTGACAACAAGATAATACAAGTTGTATGATTTCTTCCAGCCTGCTCAATTATTACAAAGGCTGGGGATTATTTAACACACTTAAGAGTTGTTAATTTTCATAGCAGTAGCTTGCAGACAACCTAAATTAAAACAGACTGCTGCTGTGCTGTTACTTTGGATAATCTCTCAGATAGGTGCTCTGCATTTCCAGACAAGTTCGTTGAACACAAATCAATAGAACTGGAGAACTTACATGTAAAACTATTGCCAAATAGATGTAACAATTTATTAAGTCGTGCCATGCTAACACTGTATTCTTTTCCTAGTGGCATGTCATCTTGTGTTATGTTATATATTATATAGCAAATATTATGCTATATGTAGCATGTGACATCATGATATGCTGCACTATGGGAGCTTACAGCAATATGACATCAAAAGTAAGATTTGGTGCTTTTTTTTTTTTAAACTGTGCAAGGTTTATAATGAACCATATTTAATTTTCAGTTTGGTGAGTGCTATCCCCAGCATCCACTCAAACAAAATTAGGGTACAGAAGACAGGCATATAGTAAAATAGCTATACAGAACTACTGCTGCATCACATCTGACCTCTTACCTGATTTAGACCTGCTCAATATGGTGCCTCTGTGCATTGGTGTTTGGGAAGACTGCAATTAATTGCTCCTCCCTTTCCTTATCAACTGATAATCTTGATTATCATTAGCTGAACATTGAAGGGGATAGCCTACTAATTGTTAGTAATTTGTGCATGTGTGTGTGTGTGTGGGTGGGGGAGGAGCTGTTGTAATGTTTTCCTTTAATATTAGAGCCCAGCAGGGTCCATTTATTGTAAAATAAGTTTAACATGATCTTAACTGATCAGTAAGATACAGTAAAAGTGTGTGGAAATGGAGGCTGTTAGATTTCTAGATGAAATGACTGCTGTTGGCATTTGCAAGAAATGTTTGGTGTGTGGCGGAGAGGAGGGGTGTCATAGAGAAAAGAATGAGCAAGAGAGGACATGAATAACAGAAAAGGACTGTGTTTGACATATTTTTGAAGTACATATGTTACATAGCTATAAATTAAAGAAGTATTTTAAAAAATGATAGAGCCCATAGCTGATGATGAAAGCATCTCTGAGTTTTGCTATTGGGAGAGTCTACAAACATACTGTACAGAGAATATCTGCATCAGACAACTGCTGCTACATTTCCATTGGAATTCTTATATTTTGCTTACTCATTCTGACTACAGTACCACAAACAAACTATAGCTTAAACATACATTTGTACAGAAAACTAGGTCCTGAGAAAGGTTTTCTTGCTGTTATTAACCTTGCTGTCTTAACCATATACACACAAATACAGTGTGGAGGGGAGCTCAGGAAATATTTGCTAATTCAAAAACAAATGGCTATTCAATAATTGACTGAACATGGGAACTAGTCTGGAACAGTTTCAAAATATCTGAAGTAGAGGTAGATCTGAACTGATTTTCAAATCCAGACCGGCCCAAATCTGGGGGGAGGGTGTTGGTAGTAGCTGAATTCAAACCCCTAGATCTGAACTTGTCACTGTTTTTTAGTTTATATTGGATATGAAATGGAAGAAGCCTGCTTTTCTGGATCCGGTTCAGATTTGGACCAAGATGGAAACCATAAGAGAACAAATGTTCTCATGATTATTATTTTTTTTTGGTCATTTTAGAAGAATGGCTTGTGAAGGTTTGATGCCATTGAATCCACACACAAACTTTAGTGAGGGCAGATCTACACTACAAACTTACATTGGTATAACTATGTCACTCAGGGGGTTGAATAATCCCCAGTGTAGACAGAGCTATGTCAACGGGAAAGCTTCTCCTGTCAACATAGCTATAGCCTCTTGTGGAGGTGGATTAACTATGCTTCACTAAAGCGCTGCAACATTTTAAGTGTGGATCTGCCCTGAGTTTGCCACCAAACTGAATTCTGAAATCTCTTCTAGTTCTAGATCCATTATCCATAGCCTTTAGGTCCAGCTGTTCTTTGAAGACATATAGAGTAAAAAAAAAAATTTAAAAAGCACCTAAGTGAATTAGGAATCTATGGACTTGTGTAGACGAACACTAAGTTTGTGGCAAATTGGCAAAATCTACCCTGCATAAGCCTGCTGCACACTAAACATCTTTGTGGACCCTGCTGCACTGAAAGTTCCCTGGTGAACTTTAATCTGCTCTTGTTTCAAAGCAGAATAGATCGCAGTAGACTAAGGAATTTTTAGTGCATGGCAGCAGGGTCCACAGCAAGCTAGTGTGTGGTACATTTATATACCGGCTTTCTGTGAGCTAAGTGTTCATCTAGATCGGGGTAGTCAATTATCTTTTGTCAAGGTCCAAATTTATTGGTCAAGGCACATACTCCAGATAAATATTTTTCACACAGCAATAACAATAATAATGCTAGGTAAATAAAAAGATTTTGGGGTCCATTCAAAAGTGTCTGGTGGTCTAGATTTAGCCTGCATTCCACCTATTGACTACCCCAATCTAGATAAATCTTAAGTACTATTGAAAGTCAATGACTTTTAGGCAATGAATTTCAATGGGACTTTGGCACCAAAGTGATTTAAGTACTTTTGAAAACAGGACTGAGTCTCTTTAGTCAGTTACTCACTTTTGAAAATTTTTCCCATGATCACTATTCAAATTTTGACAAGTAGATGGGAAATTTTAACTATTTGATCTAGCTGGCAACCACTGCCACTATGCTTTCAACTGGCAAAGACATAATTGCATTGACCTACACATATTAGTAAACCCTATGGCATTACTCAGAGATACTGCTTTCCAAAAGTAGCATTTCCAGGAATAACATAAAAACGTGCTAGGTGGCTAGTACCCGATGCAGTGGTTGGATATCTGAGGGGCAAGTGCAGCAATCAAGTGTCATTATTTGATCACTTCATTGGCCCTCAGATATCCAATCCACCCTCTTGTACATCTGCCTTCTATTTTCTAAAATCAATTTAAGATCAATGGATATCAAAATGGGAAGGTCATTTAAAAATCCCTAAAGACAACAAACCCACATTTCTTTAAATAGTACTGCATTTCGGGAATGGGATTTGAATGTTTCACAGAATAAGTTTGCAAATGTTATGTTGAAGAAATGGTGTCAGCGGTAATAAAAGAGCACAAAACATGGGAACAAAAATGTGACTTCTCACATTTAAAGAGCTGACAAGAAAGTCAGATGCTAAGGGAACAAGAATAGCACTCCATTGGCACTGTCAGCTCAAGTTAGATGGTAACACAGTCACCTGACCAAACAGAAACATATGGCCCTTGGTAATAGTAGTCTTCACAATTACACTTGCAAGCAACATTATGTTTTGTAAATATTGCTGTGATGTTGATTTCTCTGTAGAGTACTTGTGTTTGTTTAAATGGTACTAGCCTTTAAAAATAATGTGTTCTCTGCCTCTTGCTGTTCTAAGAATTGCTCCTCTGATAGACCACCCTCCACCCATGAGCTGGTAGGCTTTTATAACAATCTTTTAGCCTCTGCAATTTACTTGATTAGTGGTTCCTTCATATCCTCTTCCTCAGCTTTGTTCTCACAGGTCACACCCAGTTTTATAGAGCTTCAGGCGTAGAAATCTTGATTGCTGATTGATCGTCTCCTAAACATTCTTTGTAAATGCTTATGTGCTGGATATGTGGGAGGTAAAGAACAAATCCTTTGGCTCTACCCCAGCATCCATAACATCTCATTAATTTTTGGGTATCATTAATCCTGGATGTCTCTACTGAGTGAGTGATTTGAGTTCCTCCTAATTGTGAGGACATTGCTGGCTATGCTGTGGAGAAAATTGATTGGAATCAGCCTGAACTGTCTTCATTCCGGAAGGCAGAACAGTGTCTTTTGGGCGCAAATACTGCATTGTCTCTACTTGAATTTCAGATAGTAGTGCATTCTGTCTGAGGAACTGTGGGTGTTGGAAGAACTTGTGCTACAATCTGTGACATGTATCCATGTTCATCCTGATGAACGCTAGTGGGGAAATACCAGGATGAGAACTAATAGAGATTGTCACGGCCTCCCTTAAGGAGGGGAAGCTGCCAGCTCCTCTGAAAGAACCATGTAGTGTTCTATGCTCCAGAAATCATCACCTGATATTGACAATCTTGCTAACTATCAGCCTATACCTAATCTTCGTTTTATAGTTAAGATTATCGAAAAAGTTGTGAAGAACTCTCATAATATCTAGATGCCTCTGATTTTCTTGACCCTTGTAAATCTGGGTACCTGCCTAGGTGTGGTAACGATGACTGTGATAACTACATTGGTTGATAATTTCTTCCTAGTGATGGATGGAAATAAGTATCCTTACTGTTATTGTTAGATTGCCTGTCCTTGAGATCTTTGATCACAAAGTGTTGCTAATGCTCTTGCAGATCTTCTGCGGAGTGGCTGGAGCTGTTCTTAAGTAGCTTCATTCTGATCTCATAGGTTAGATATTAGGAAAAATTTCTAAGGATAGTTAAGTATTAAAAGGTGACTAAGTAAGGCTATGGAATCCTCATCACTGAAGGTTTTTAAGAACAGATTAGACAAACATGTCAGGGATGATCCATATGTACTTTGTCCTGCCCCAGGGGGGATGAGCTCTCAAATTCCCTTCTAGCTCTACATTTCTATGATTCTATGGTGTTTCTGAGAGATCCCAGATAATAGTGGCTGTCTCACATTTTGGGGTGCAATTCACACCATTGAGAGTTTATGTCACTGCCTGCCCTGGAATCCTGGGTGCTTTAAAATGCTCTGCTACTGTAGTTCCCTTGTCTGGATGCTCCCAGCCAGCATTTAAACATGCACTCATTGTCTGTGCGATAAGCAGCCCTGGTTCAGTAACTCTGAATCCAGAAGCCTGCTTGTTACACTACAGCCACACTCTGGTCTCCACCAGTCTTTATACTACTAGTCAAGTGGCCCCAACACACCGCCAAAACCATCTGCTCTAAGTGTCCAGTCATCTCCGGGACCACTCAAAGAACTAATAAGGTTTGTTTGCTTCTTTAAAGAGACAATAACCAGCAGCTTGCCATATTAACTATAGTTAGCAATTGCTTCAATTCAAACACAGCGGTGGATGGTTTAAATTAAAATTAAACATATTTATTAACAACAGAACATAGGTTACAAGATGCCATGTAAAAGAAATAAAGGTAGAGATGATTACAAGCAAATACAAAGAAAACACAAATATAAAAGTCTAAAACTTAATCTAGCATGACAGTCTTTGTAAGATGGTTTCTCTCAGCAATTACACTTGCTCCAGCATGGCTGACTGTCTCTCAGTTAGAACTTTCCATGGAAGTACAAGGTGTGGGTTTCTCTTCTCTTCTTAGGTGAAAGATAACTTAGGGGTTCATTGCCCATCTCTTTAGAGTCCACTAAAACTTTGAAAAACATCTCTCTTAAAGATCATGGCAGTATCATTTGTATTCAAGTCCTGGGCAGACCTGTTTTCTACTTTGCTAAAATACAGACTTTCATAGAATCATAAAAGATTAGGGTTGGAAGACACCTCAGGAGGTCAACTAGTCCAAACCACTGCTCAAAGCAGGACCAACCCCAAATAAATCATCCTAGCCAGGGCTTTGTCAAGTCAGGCCTTAAAAACCTCTAAGGATGGAGATTCCACCACCTCATTAGGTAACCCATTCCAGTGCTTCACCACCCTCCTAGTTAAATAGTTTTTCCTACTATCCAACCTAGACTTCCCCCACTGCAACATGAGATCATTACTCCTTGTTCTGTGATCTGCCACCACTGAGAACAGCCTAGCTCCATCCTCTTTGGAACCCCCCTTAAGGTAGTTGAAGGCTGCTATCAAATCCTCCCAACCCTCACTCTTCTCTTCACTCTCAGACTAAACAAGCCCAGTTCCCTCAGCCTCTCCTCATACCCCATGTGCCCCAGACCCCTGATCATTTTCATTGCCCTCTGCTGGACACTCCCTAATTTGGCCACATCATTTCTGTAGTGGGGGGCCCAAAACTAGACACAGTACTCTAGATGTGGCCTCACCAGTTCTGAATAGAGGGGAATGATCACTTCTCTTGATCTGCTGGCAATGCTCCTACTAATGCAGCCCAATATGGCAACAAGGGCACACTGTTGACTCATACCCAGCTTCTTGTCCACTGTAATCCCCAGGTCCTTTTCTGCAGAACTGCCGCTTAGCCAGTCGGTCCCCAGCCTGTAGCAGTGCATGGGATTCTTCCATTCTAAGTACAGGACTCTGCACTTAACCTTGTTGAACCTCATCAGATTTTTTTTAGGCCAATCCTCCAATTTGTCTAGTCTCTGGACCCTATCCCTACCCTCTAGCGTATCTACCTCTCCCCTCAGTTTAGTGTAATCTGCGAACTTGCTGAGGGTGCAATCCATCCCATTATCCAGATCATTAATGAAAATGTTGAACAAAACTGGCCCCAGGACAGACCCCTGGAACACTCCGCTTGATACTGGCTGCCAACTAGACATGGAGCCATTGATCACTACCCATTGAGCCCGACAATCTAGCCAGCTTTCTATCCATTATAATCCATTCATCCAATCCATACTTTTTTAACTTCCTGGCAAGAATACTGTGGGAAAAGCTTTGTTAAAAGTCAAGATAGATCATGTCCACTGCTTTCCCCATATCCACAGAACTGCTTATCTCATCATAGAAGGCAATCAGGTTGGTCAGGCATGACTTGCCCTTGGTGAATCCATGTTGACTGTTCCTGATCACCTTCCTCTTCTCCAAGTGCTTCAAAATGGATTCCTTGAGGACTTGCTCCATGATTTTTCCAGGGACTGAGGTGAGACTGACCAGTCTGTACTTCCCCAGATTCTCCTTCTTCCCTTTTTTAAAGATGGGCACTATATTTGCCTTTTTCCAATCGTCTGGGACCTCCCCCGATCGCCACAAGTTTTCAAAGATAATGGTCAATGGCTCTGCAATCACATCAGCCAACTGCCTCAGCACCCCCGGATGCATTAGATCCAGCCCCATGGACTTGTGCATATCCAACTTTTCTAAATAGTCCTTAACCTGTTCTTTCACCACTGAGGGCTGCTTACCTCCTCCCCATACTGTGCTGCCCAGTGCAGCAGTCTGGGAGCTGACCTTGTCTGCTAAGACCGAGGCAAAAAAGCATTGAGTACTTCAGCTTTTTCCACATCATCTGTCACTAGGCTGCCTCCCCCATTCAGTAAGGGTCCCACACTTTCCCTGACCACCTTCTTGTTGCTAACATACCTGTAGAAACCCTTCTTGTTACCTTTCACATCCCTTGCTAGATGCAACTCCAACTGTGTATTGGCCTTCCTGATTACACCCCTGCATGCTCGAGCAATATTTTTATACTCCTCCCTGGTCATCTGTCCAAGTTTCAACTTCTTGTAAGCTTCCTTTTTGTGTTTAAGCTCACCGAAGATTTCTCTGTTAAGTCAAGCTGGTCTCCTGCCATATTTGCTATTGTTTCTGCACATCAGGATGGTTTGTTCCTGCACTCTCAATAAGGCTTCTTTAAAATACAGCCAGCTCTCCTGGACTCCTTTCCCCCTCATATTAGCCTCCCAGATGATCCTGCCCATCAGTTCCCTGAGGGAGTCAAAGTTTGAAGTCCAGGGTCTGTCTTCTGCTGCTCTCCTTTTGTCAGGATCCTGAACTCAACCATCTCATGGTCACTGCTGCCCAGAGGACATCCATAACTCCACATGCAGCATTGTCACATATATTCCACAATGATATTACTGACCAATGTGTTGCTAATTTTCAAACAATACCTCACAAAGCATATTTTGTACAGATATCATTGCAGTAGTGTGTAGGGTGTAAATACAGGGATGCTTAGGGTCACACTGGCATTGCTCTTCTTCGATAAAAGAACATTCCTGTGGAATACTGAAGGTTTTCATCTTGTTCTCCCTTTTGTTCAATACGTATACAAGGCCATAAATAAAGTACTAAGGAAGCATGAATAACACCTCTGCTGCAAGTCTCTATTTCTTTCAACTCAGATGGTGTATTTCAGGGGTTCTCAAACTGGGGGTCGGGACCCCTCAGGGGGTAACGAGGTTATTACATGGGGGGTCGCGAGCTGTCAGCCTCCACCTCAAACCCCGCTTCACCTCCAGCATTTATAGTAGTGTTAAATATTTAAAAAATGTTTTTAATTTATAAAGGGGGTCGCACTCAGAGTCTTGCTGTGGGAAAGGGGTCACCAGTACAAAAGTTTTGAGAATCACTGGTGTATTTGAATGCCTTTCTTAGTGTCGGGTGCACATGAGAGCATAGATGAAAGCAAGCTGGCTGAGGTTCATTCTGGATAAAATAGGTGATGTTACTGGACTAGGTTTGAGAAAGATCTTGCAAGGATTGTATCTGCTACTCTGATTATTTGCCTGCCATTTCTTACTCCTGTAGATATCCAGAGTTTCAGCATTAGACAGGAATGCCTTTATTCATTTGCATCTGGCTAGGAGGTTGTAACTTCCTTTCTGATGCAGATCTTACTGTCATGATTCATTCCTTTGTCATCTTAAAACTAGATTACAGATACATGCCCTACTTCAGGCTACATCCTAAATCCATTTGGAAACTGAAGCTGGTGCACAATGCAGTAACCAGGGTAATTCATCATGTGCATATTACAGTGGTGATCTGCAATAAGCACCTGTAGGATTCCAGGTAGAATTTCAGGTACAGATTGTGACCTACGTAGCTCTTGATGGCCTGGGACTCTCCACTTGAGAAACCACATCTTGGTGACAAATATCAGTCAACCCACTTAATACACTACTGGACGGCATTCAGAGGCTGTGATGATAAGAGCAGTATTAGGATAGAATAGAACAGTTGAGGCACTCAAGCTGGATTTCTTTTGATATAAAAGAAAGGGGGCTGCTAGTAGGATGTTCTCCCTGATGGACTTTGCCTTTGGAACTCATCACCACTCCTTGTTTGTTTGTCTTCAAAGCATGCGGCATGATTTTAGGCAGACTTTTGGGGAGAGAGGAAGGTGCTTGAAGGCCAGTTTTTCAAGAGGGAAGGGGGATTCTCCCCCAGAGCCAGATTTTTAAAGGTATTTAAGTATCTAATGTCCATTGTGAGTTAGGCACCTAAATACCTTTAAAAACCTGGCTCCTAGAATTTAAGAGAAGCTCTTTGTCCATTTATTATACATCTCCATACACAAATATGATATATACATACAAATAATGTGGGAACTACCATCCTTGTCTTTGCTGCAGAAACTGCTCAACAGGGCTACAGAAATTAGCTGCAAAGGGAGTGACACTGAAACACGTGGTCTTTCATTACAACAACACTGGTGATTTGGCCCCCATCAACAACACTTATAGAATTGGTTTGTTAGTTGTCAGTCAACAAATTTAGGTCGTTTTAATCAAAGTTGACATGTTCTGGCATTAGATTATATGGCCAGAACATGTTGTTTCAGATTGGACATAATAATATTAATAGGTTTTGTCACATCTTTACACTTAACATTCTTGAGCTAAAAATGTGCACAGATGCACTGAAGATATGTTTTTGACTATGTCCTTGCAGAGAGGTCAGACAGAACAAGGCATGAAGATAAAATTAATATTTTTGAAGATAGTTATTAACTTGATTGCCCCTGCCCCTCATCCCACTATACATTGCAATTTTAATTCCTTCTGTGTAACGAGGCCTCCTGCTGTCCCCATCCACATTGGTATGTTTGAAGGAAATATTGGAGTAGAGCTTACCAGGAAGGGCAATAGTGTGTGATGTGGCTGCCGTAAGTAACTCTTTTAGAATTGCCCCAACTACCCCTTTGTCCTATTTCTAATTTATGTGATTTCACTGCTGATTACTCTGGTAGTTTATCATGATAGATAATATTTTAAGAAATCCGACTTTTCAACTGTACAAAAACCTAACACCTTGTCCTTCCATTTGTTGAGTCTAATCATCACTTCACAATATATATTATATATGTGCATGCATCCCATACGTCTATACACAGACATCTCATTCCATTCTGTCTGTATGTGATGGTCACCCATTTGGCCAACATACCAGGGACTGCATCAGGGACCTTCAATGCTAGAAGCATGAGCTTCTACAGCTTGAGATAAAGAGCCATGGCTCTGTAGCTGGAGACTATAAAAATTCATCATATATTTATCAGTAGAGAGGGGACCTTGTAACACATGCACAAGTAGGATACATGTACCGGCCTCTTCTCTCTGCAGTGCACCAAAAAGGATGAAAACTGTGGATCAGATTCCATGTTATTTTTAATTCATTGTAAAATTCCTTTTGAATTCAGCATTAGAGTGAATACTTCACAGTGAATAATTTATAAGACAAATTTACTCTCTTTTTTTAGCATATGGAATATGTGCAAAGAGATTGTGAACTCCTCCAATGAATTTGTTATTTGAATTCATTCAATGAATAACTTTTCAAACATTTTTACTTTATGGCTTGATGGTGGTTATTTAGAATGTGAGTTATGTTGCTTAGCTGTGATTGGTCACAAAAGTCACATGGTCTTGCTTCCAATCCTCCACTGATGAGCTTGCAAGCAATCCCAGGGTTAATTCTTGCATGTGCAAATTTAAAATTGGGTTCCCATGAATGCTCGTGTGTGAGACTTTGAAATTTGATTTCTGCAATTATTGAATTCTTATTATTTGGAGAACAAACTCAACGGGGGGAAAAGACGACTGAAGCTAATTCATTTCAAAACTCAAATGAATATTCATGGGAAATATTTTGCTTCATTTATCCAGCTCTACTGAGCATCAAAACCCAAAATGGGTGTTATAGTCAGAAAAAGGATTGTATTAACATGACAAATCATTGCTAAGCATAGAAATATTTGTTTATCTGCTAATTTATTATATCCTAAGTCTTATTTTTATTTAATGTTTATACCCCAATCCTACAACTTATTTTGTGTAGACAGATTGCTAAGCCCTCATAGAGCTTTACTGGAGGCAACTGGTCTCCAAATAAGTGCAGCAGACTGCTTGACCACAAGAAGTTGAATTGAATTGAATTAATGGAGATATCCCATCTCCTAGAACTGGAAGGGACCTTGAAAGGTCATCGAGTCCAGCCCCCTGCTTTCACTAGCAGGACCAAGTACTGATTTTGCCCCAGATCCCTAAGTGGCCCCCTCAAGGATTGAACTCACAACCCTGGGTTTAGCAGGCCAATGCTCAAACCACTGAGCTATCCCTCCCCCCTCCCTACAGTTGCAGGACTGAGGCCTTAAACTGTAATAACACCCTGATATTTCAAGATCTGGTTGTTGTAGGTTGTTATACAAACATATTAAGAAAGAGTCCCTGAAATGTATCTGCTTTCTTTAGTGTGGCACATGCATACGTGTTTACCTGAACACCTAAAGAGATTTGTACGTTAGTTAGCATCAAAGAGCTAGTACGACTCAAGATTAGTGAGCTGGGTTCTTATCTGCTTAGTCCATACTCAACAAAATTGTCAGCAAAATTGCCAGGCAGCCGCAGCGTTCCCTCCTCTTCTGCTGGTTGAAGCTGCTCCTCAGCTCCCGAGTTCCAGCCCACTTTGCTCCCGCAGAGGCAGCGGGTAAGAGCCGCTCGGGCAGGGAGACCCGGCTCCATGGCTAGCAGACCCCTCTGGGAACAGGGACCGCAGGGAAGCCCTCCCAGCACACAGCCCCTAGTACCCCTCTCCCTGCACCCTGAGCTACGCCCTCCCTGCACTCTTAGCTACCCCATGCCTGCACACAACCCCTAGCCACCCCTTTCCTTGCATCCGTAGCCACCACCTGTGTGCACACAGTTCCAGCTACCCCCTCTCTACACCTTGAGCTACCCCCAGTGTGCACACAGCCCCTAGCTACCCTCTCCCTGCACTCTGATCTAACCCCTGCCTGCACACAGCCCCTAGCTA